>NC_051288.1:25226657-25894157 GCF_015220745.1 Sebastes umbrosus | reverse complement strand
GGACCAACAGTTTAAAACCCAAGATATTCAATTAACAATTGTATAGCCAGAGAAAAGCTACAAATCCTCCTCATCAAGTAATTGATTAATCAATCCTTTAAGCACAAGTTCATCAAGGTTTCTATAAAGTCAAATATGCATTTCAGGTAGACACAGCTTTTATTTTTCCCTCTCTGTTCTGACTGTAAGCAGCAGGCTCGTCCCATGGCGGCAGTGCCTATGTGAACTCTTTGACACATGAGGGGGAATCTGCATGTTACCTGGCAGCGCAGCGAGGACACCTGGCAGTGGTCCGACTCCTCCTGAAAGCCCATTCCAACATCAACCAGCTAACAAACGACTTGTCTTGTCCTTTGTATGCAGGTAAACCACTTGCACATTATCAAATTGGTGTGAATGTGTTTTCTGTAGTTACCTTTTTGTGCTGTTTTCACCCCTATATGCACCTCTGACCAAATTAGTTTTCTCCCTAAAGTTAAATTTGATGTGACTGGATTAATTCTGTCTGCAGTATTTATCAGCTGCTAACTGTTTTCCACCAGCTGCAGACGGCGGGCACAAGGAGGTTGTAGAACTGCTGGTCAGTAAAGGTGCAGAGGTCAACAGATCACACACGGCGTCCTGCTGGACCTGCCTTCATCAGGCGGTTTATAAGGTAATAATGGAACTCATAAACACACACACACACACACACACACACACACACACACAACTCTGTGAGGTGTATCCTAACTTGTTTTTTTTATGTCCTCAGGGTCACAGTGAAATTGTGCGCGTTCTGGTCAATGTGTGCAACCTGGAGGCACTAGATGATCACAAGATCTCCCCTCTCTTTGTGGCTGCACAGTATGGACAACAGGAATGCCTGGAAATCCTTGTTAATGCTGGTGAATACATATCTGTTTTCCTTTATGCCTTTATGTGTGCATGTACAAGAAGTAAAACTTTGTTTTTTGCAATTTAATGTTGGTCAATGTCTTGGTCAAGTGTTCTTCTTGTGTCCATGCTACTCTCTCTGCATCTTCTTTTCACTCCTCATTTACACCAGTAATAAAATAAAATACACAATAAATTGTGTTTCCTTTGGTTTTCACCTCAGGTGCCGATGTGAGCACCCAGGCAGCTGATCTGGCCACGCCGCTGCTGATTGCCTCTCAGGAGGGTCACAAGGCGTGTGTGGACTTCCTGTTGGACCACGGAGCAGATCCTAACGTAGCCTGCAGTCATGACTGGCCCCAGCTGCCCATTCATGCTGCCGCTGAGTTTGGCCACATCGGGTACTGATACTCCTAACTCGTCTTTCAGTGATGTGCTGTCGGGCAGGGACTCCTAACCTTTTTAGAGTGGTCTAGTCTAGTTGTGATCCCTCATCACATGAATCATGTGCTTCCTATGTAGATATAAACGGCTCATTCTAAGCTAACGAAAACACAATGATTCTTAGTTTACATAATACACTAATGAAAACGAAGTTATGAATATTATATTCCATTTCTGCTAATAGATCCCACAAAGTCCTACACACTATACCTTTGAAACAATTAACCAATTTTAAGAATTTTTTGTTGGTCAACTAACTAATTAATCTACTACACGTGTCAACACTGATCATCAGTATAAACACATTGTACCCTTCTTAGGAGGTGCTGTGTGCAAATGTACCCATATTTTTTGTAATTATATCATAATTTTGTCCATACAGTGTCCTCAGGAGGCTGATATCTGTTACGGATCGTGCGTGTGACCGTGGCGATGGCACGGTGAGTCCGCTATACGTCGCCGTTGACAAACATCAGAGCAAGAGTGTCGAGATGCTCTTGAAGGAAGGTTACAGCCCAGACGCCCAGGACTGCACACACATCCTAGGCATCCGCTCACCGCTCTCCTTCGCCTTGTGTCGCACATCGAACAAACCATACAGGTTTGTTATAAAGCAGATTTGAACAAGAACATGTGCAAAATAAAACAGATGGATTTGTACTGGATTTTGATAAAAAAAAAATCTCTTTCAGTGAATCAGTGCAGTTGCTGGTAGCTGCAGGAGCAAGTTTGAGCGAGGAGGACTGGATTTATGCCTTGGCCACTGACAAAACAGACCTGCTGCAGCTGATACTCGAGCACAGATGGATCCCTCGACCGGAGACTTTGACCAGGGACTGTTCTGTGCCACATCGTCGTGGGAAAACTGTGTTGAAGCTGCAAGAACTGAGGGAGCTGCTCTGCGTGGCACTAAACCAAGAACACTTTGCTGCCTGCTGGCTTCCTCTGCTTCTGAAGGCAGGACTGGAACCTTCTTTGCTGCTTCAGCCCCACATGTAAGACTGTCCTCTCACTTTTTCACTCTTGGTTATGTATCAGATTGATCAATTTCTTTCTGTTCTCAATGCTTTCTAGGATGGAGCAGGCAGACGGTGAGGTGTTGAATTACCTGCTAGAGTTTGTAAACTGGTCGAATCTGTCTCCCGCTTTGAAACATATTCTGGATCGACGACGAGCAGAGAAGACCTGGGAACCGTGTCCATATTTTGGTACAGTGAAAAAAATGCTTCCTTCAAATGGAACTTGTGAGCTTGTGGTTACAACATGGGAAGTCTTGTACACAGTATGCTTGGTGTTCAAGTGGTTAAGACGTGTGAACACCGGAGTGAGACAACGGCAATATTAAAGTTAATGTCGGCGTCTAGAAGCCACAGAGGCTAACGATTTAGCAAACTAGTAACATAATGCAGGAAATGCAAAGGTATAATGACAGAGGAATAAGTCACATTCCTATTCCCTATTAGGCAACATTTTCCTCAGACATATTATAAAAACTGTGATAAACTTTGAGTGATGACAATTTTCCTTTTCTCCTCTCCTCCCTGTAGACGCCATTCCATGTCTTTCCCACATCTGTCGGCTGCAGGTGAGGTCAGTGCTGGGACCAGATCTACTGATGAGGACTGATGTAGTGCAGCAGCTCCCTGTGCCCTCCCCACTTCATGGCTTCCTCCAATTCAGAGACGTCCCGGAAGCTTCCTACACACACTCGCCGCCATCGTCACCACTGTCAAATCGAATACAGCAATACCGCAGTACACACCAACACAGACATGTTCTATAACCCATCTTCATCTTCATCTTCCCCTTTAATGTTGTTCAAATCAAACATTTTCTCTCCTCCTCTCCTTTGCCCGAAAAAAGTTTGAGAACCCTTGGTTTAAATCCTCTTATTTCACATTGTTTAACAGTTTCATATGTGTATGCTGTATCAGCTCCTCATGGAAGCTATATCATGTTTCAGTGTAATAAATCAAACCTATATGTTTTTATGGCTGCACTGTTCCATCGAATTGAAATATTTTAGATGTTTTGTGCATCATTAAACGCATTTCAACAAAAATCTAAAGAATGTCTGAAAAAGGTAAAAAAAAAAAAAAAAAAAAGTCCGAAAAATATCTGAAAAAAAAGTTTGAAAAAAAGTCTGAAAAAAAAGTTTGAAAAACATTAGAAAACAAAAGTCTAAACAATGTCTGAAAAAGGTAAAAAAAAAAAAAAAGTCCGAAAAATGTCTGAAGATAAGTTTGAAAAAAAAGTTTGAAAAATGTTACAAAACAAAAGTCTAAACAATGCCTGAAAAAGCTAAGAAAAAAAAAAGTCTGAAAAAAAAGTTTGAAAAAAAAGTTTGAAAAACGTTAGAAAACAAAAATCTAAACAATGTCTGAAAAAGGTAAAAAAAAAAAAAAAAGTCCGAAAAATATCTGAAGATAAGTTTGAAAAAAAAAAAATGAAAAATGTCTGAAAAAAAGTTTGAAAAAAAAAGTTTGAAAAATGTTAGAAAACAAAAGTCTAAACAATGCCTGAAAATGGTAAAAAAAAAAAAAAAAAAAGTCCGAAAAATGTCTGAAAATAAGCTTGGAAAAAAAAAAGTCCGAAAAATGTCTAAAAAAAAAAAAAATGAAAAATTTCTGAAAAAAAAGTATGAAAAAAAAGTTTGAAAAATGTTAGAAAACAAAAGTCTAAACATTGCCTGAAAAAGGTAAAAAAATAAAAAGTTTGAAAAAAGTTAGACAAAAAAAGTCTGAAAAATGTCTGAAAAAAAAGTTTGAAAAGGAAATTTGAAAAATGTCTGAAAAAATTTGAAAAAAAAATTTGAAAAACGTTAGAAAACAAAAATCTAAACAATGTCTGAAAAAGGTAAAAAAAAAAAAAAAAAGTCCGAAAAATGTCTGAAAAAAAGTTTGAAAAAAAAAGTTTGAAAAATGTTAGAAAACAAAACCTGAATAAGGTAAAAAAAAAAAAAAAAAAATTCTGAAAAATGTCTGAAAAAAAGTCTGAAAAAAGTCTGAAAAAAAAGTTCGAAAAATGATAGAAAACAAATAAAATGAAAAATGTCTGAAAAAAAAGTATGAAAAAAAAGTTTGAAAAATGTTAGAAAACAAAAGTCTAAACAATGCCTGAAAAAGGTAAAAAAAAAAAAAAGTTTGAAAAAAGTTTGAAAAAAAAAGTCTGAAAAAAAAGTTTGAAAAAAAAAGTTTGAAAAATGTTAGAAAACAAAAGTCTAAACAATGCCTGAAAAAGGTAAAAAAAAAAAAAAGTTTGAAAAAAGTTTGAAAAAAAAAGTCTGAAAAAAAAGTTTGAAAAAAAAAGTTTGAAAAATGTTAGAAAACAAAAGTCTAAACAATGCCTGAAAAAGGTAAAAAAAAAAAAAAAGTTTGAAAAAAGTTTGACAAAAAAAGTCTGAAAAATGTCTGAAAAACAAATTTGAAAAAAATTTTTGAAAAACGTTAGAAAACAAAAGTTTAAACAATGCCTGAAAAAGGTAAAAAAAAAAAAGTCTGAAAAATGTCTGGAAAAAAAGTCTGAAAAAAGTCTGAAAAAAAAGTTTGAAAAAAAAGTCCGAAAAATGATAGAAAACAAAAATCTAAACAATGTCTGAAAAAGGTAAAAAAAAAAAAAAAAAAAAGTCCGAAAAATGTCTGAAAATAAGCTTGAAAAAAAAAAGTCCGAAAAATGTCTAAAAAAAAAAAAAAATGAAAAATGTCTGAAAAAAAAGTATGAAAAAAAAGTTTGAAAAATGTTAGAAAACAAAAGTCTAAACAATGCCTGAAAAAGGTAAAAAAAAAAAAAAAGTTTGAAAAAAAAGTCTGAAAAAAAAGTTTGAAAAAAAAAGTTTGAAAAATGTTAGAAAACAAAAATCTAAACAATGCCTGAAAAAGGTAAAAAAAAAAAAAAAGTTTGAAAAAAGTTTGACAAAAAAGTCTGAAAAATGTCTGAAAAAAAAATTTGAAAAACGTTAGAAAACAAAAGTCTAAACAATGCCTGAAAAAGGTAAAAAAAAAAAATTCTGAAAAAAAAGATCTGAATAATGTCTGATATAAAAGTCTGAAAAAAAAGATCTGAAAAATGTCGGAAAAAAAAGATCTGACAAATGTCTGAAAAAAAGATCTGAAAAATGAATAAATTAAATTTTTTTTTTTAAAAAAAATAGAAAAAAAAATGGAAAATAGAAAAAATAAATAAATAATTAAAAGTAATGGAAAATAGAAAAAAAAAGGACAGGAACTGCAGTTATTTCATGATGGTTACAGCTGTCAGTTGTGCCAACAGCACAACATTAAACTTAAAAATTAAAAATAAAACATTATTAAAAATGTTAAAATGTTAAAATAAAAAATAGAAAAATAGAAAATAAAAAAAAAATGGAAAATAGAAAAATGAATTAAAAAAATAAATAAAAATTAAAAATAGGAAAAAAATAAATAAATAAATGAAATAAAAAATAACTTCAACTGGAATTTAAAAACGCGTTTTGCTGCTCTCTGGCACAAAAGACAGGAACTGCAGTTATTTAATAATGGTTACGGCTGTCAGTTGTGCCAACAACACAACATTAAACTTAAAAATTGTAAATAAAACATTATTAAAAATGTTAAAATGTTAAATAAAATTTGCACCTATAAGTTTACACCGAGTCAGCTTTAAGAAAAGAAAAAAGGTAGAAAAGGCACAAGGTAATTACAGTACAAAATAAGTAGCACATTCAACTTAACACAATAAATAAATACATTATTAAATAAATTATTAAAATATAAAAAATTGATTTGAATAACTCATTTTCACCCCTAAAACAAGTAATGTGTGTTCAGTTTATTGATATGCTCTGTTTGTATTATGACAATAAAAAAACATTTGGTCACATCCTGATTGGTCCAAACAGCTGTCACTCACACGTAGACGGGATCTGATTGGTCCAAACAGCTGTCACTCACACGTAGACGGGATCTGATTGGTCCAAACAGCTGTCACTCACACGTAGACGGGATCTGATTGGTTAATGTCACATCTGTGTTTGACAGGCGGAAGTAGCGACGCCAGAGAGAAACCAGAGATCTCTTCTGTTAGAGCTCATCTTTAGGAGCTTTACTGGACAACTAAACACCTTCTGTAATGTGAGACTGTTACACCACAGACTGAGGAAGGATATGCATTAATGTATTTCATACGTGAGTATGTTGAATGGTTGCTTTTTCTCTGTGAATGTGAGTGTTTCCTCTGCAGATCTCGGCTGTGTTGCTGCAGCCTGCTAGCTTGATTTAGCTCAGGTGATGCACACAGACGGCTGGTTTCTGGGGGTTCATTTTGCACACAGCCTCTCTTACTCTGTCTGTTTACGGTTCTTCTCTAATCCAAAGGAATAATTAGATATCATTCTGTAGTTTCAGCCTTGCCAACCTGCCACACAGCTGGTTAGCTCAGAGGCTAACATCAGCTAGCTTATTCATGTTCACTGAACAGGTAACTTCTGCTCAGGTGTCATTTAGCTTTGCTTAAAGGTCCCATGTCGTGCTCATTTTCAGGTTCATACTTGTATTTAGTGTTTCTACTAGAACATGTTTACATGCTGTAATGTTAAAAAAAAACCATTATTTTCCTCATACTGTGCCTGAATACACCTGTATTCACCCTCTGTCTGAAACGCTCCGTTTTAGTGCATTTTGACGGAATTGCAACAGAATTGCGTTGTTAGGCAACAGCTTGGGTCCATGTGTACTTCCTGTTAGCTGATGTTATTTACATACACTGCAACCAGCAATAAACTGGGACACATGTAGACATGTTTACGTTTAAATCTGTGTAAAGGGTCTAAATATTGTATATTTGTGACCTCACAAATGGACAGCTGCTGGGATGCAAAACAAATGTCAGACCTGTCTGACGATAAAGTATTATCGTATGGTATCGATATAAACTAGCTGTCTCTATAAGACCAGTTCATCCGGTTTATCTTTGTTAGGTGTGCATGCAAATAAAGGAACTAAATTCATTGCACACTTCATTCAACTGTCTTTGCAGAGGAAAATGCACAAGCTACTGTCCATCAGTGCTGTAAGGAAACAGGTCTGACTCTGTTCAGTAGTGGAATGTAACTAAGTACATTTACTCAAGTACTGTACTTAAGTACAATTATGAGGTACTTGTACTTTACATTTTCTGTTACTTTATACTTCTACTCCTCTCCATTTTGAAAACAAATATTGTACTTTTTACACAACTACATTTATTTGACAGCTTTATTAACTAGTTACTTTGCATATTCAGATTATTGATGGAAAATTACAACATATATAATAAATCAACTAATACATTATGATGTGCTGCAACAATTAATCAGCTGATTAGTTTCTTGATTAGTCGTTTGTCTATTAATTGTCAGAAAAATTGAATTTGTCACAGCCCAAATTGTCCTAACCTTTACTTGGTATTTTGTGTGTGTATATAAGAATGGATTAAATCTGAGACCACAATGAAACAGTTAGAATACAAGTGTTTTTTTCCTGCTTTCACTATTGTTATTTTGTTCCATAAAGCTTGTATTATAAAAACGTAAACGGGAAGCTTTTTCATTTCCTACGTCTTTTCTTTCACTTGCAGCTGAGGCTAGCATTAGGGAGACGACTTCTCGTCCATACGTCATCCAGATGAGGCATGCTGGAAGTATGCAGCCCACGTACAGAAGAGATGCTGGAGTCTGGCACCAAACAAGAAGTCTTCTCTACAAGAATCTGCTCATCAAATGGAGGACCAAGCAACAGAGTCTTCAGGTGCTCAGATATGAATCTGTTCAGGGTGGACGTTGTGTTGTTGCCGTTTATATCCCACAGCTGGTTATCCCACAAAGTCAATATTTAATTTGAACTATGGAGCAATAACGTACATTGTGCAGAGTAAGTGTAGAAGGAAGTAGGCTTGTAGTGTGTATATAGCAGCTTGTGCAGTTGTGAAAAGGAGAACCCAATGCAGGTATTTTATAAACAATAATGAATTTAATATATTCGCAACTTAAAACCTCCAAAACAAAGTTACTTTTAATTCTGTAAATGGTTTCAAGTAGTGAAGACATGTTTGTTGAAAGGTTTGTTTGGCCAGCGATGTGCCGTTATCTTGCATTCCACACACCGTTTCTCAAGGCTGGCACACTGTCACAGTCCATAATATGTCTGGATCTCTGAGAGAGGTCTCACAGGGAAACCTCAGCTACATTTAATAAGCCTTATAACGTGGTCATTCTGTCACGCCTGTGGTTGCTTCAGTGCAACAAAAAAACAAACGACACCAAACATTTTGCCTTTGGTAAAATACTCCTTAATTTATACAGAATATAGATTTTGTAATTAAATAAAAGAGATGGCTTGTGTCTCTTCTCCCCTCCAATCTCTTGTTTGTTGCACTGTGCATTTTTAATTTGGCTTGAAGTTGCACTGTTGCATTTTTAATGTCTCTGTGTGTATCAAGTTTTCTTTTGAGAGGGACCTCCTGCGGATTCCTTAAAGGGGTAGCTCGGATGTTGTGTGGGCTACTTCTCCATAGTCAGTGTATTACCTACAGTAGATGGAGTTTGGAGAAACAGACAGGAGTAGCAGCACGGGAGCAAAGCGATGCACTGCTGTGGACGGGGGCAGCAGCAAAACAGATTTAGACACCTAAAAAAATCTGTTTAAGTGTACACTATATTTAGCATATTTTCATCGCTTTACCTTGCCCTCAGACAGCCCTTTCTGACGGGGAACTGAAGCTGTTGTATCCATCTATGCTCTCGCCAAACCCACCAGACTCTATTGAAAAAACTTGTAATTTTACTATTTTAAATACAAAGATAAATAATTAAAGAAGCAAATTAAAACAGAAATATCAATTTATGTCACATTTTATCAGTTAATTAATGGCTACATATATTTTTAATATTATCTTTGCTACATTTAATGACATTTTTTTATTAATTTATTTTAGATTTTGGCATGCTCCGTCCTCCATAGAGAAGATGCTGGGACAGACGCAGAATATGTTGAAGGTATTCCATATTCCACCTGGTCTGGGATGTCAGGGTTTTCTCATCATCTGTTCCTTTTTACGTGTCTGTCTTTGCAGGAACTGATCCTACCTCTGCTACTGTTGGGTCTCCTGATATTCATCAGCATCCTGAATCCTCACGTTTATTATGGAGGCATCAGCACTATGGAGCTGGAGCGTGAGGACCACTCCTTCAAGGGCCTGGGCTACACACCAATCACTAACATCACCAGCCACATCATGGAAGGGGTGGCCCACGAGATGCGTAAGTGCCCGAGAACCACCTCATACTTTAAAATCACAGTACAACCATGTGTTGTTCTTGACAGCTGTTGATCTGTATCAAATGGGACAGTGACTGAGGAAGGGAAACTACAGAGTCACGGGGCACCAAATATTCTTTTTAAGTTTGTGATCTTGTGTTTTCAGTCATGCAGGATCGTCTTGAGATGTTTGCCAGTGAGGAGGACCTGGAGAACGCCAGCCTGTATGAGCCTTCCAGCTACGTCGGTGTTGTGTTCATGGACAGCTCTGCCACGTCTTACAGGCTACGCTTCCCGTACAACCAGCTGCCCTTACCAAGCGACTACACAGAATCTATTGGTATAGTCTCATGGGACTTTATTTAATTATGCCTCACTTGTGCAGACGTATAAAATTTCTTGAAAAGCCAGGATAATGTTTTTAAAATAACTTTTTTTTAATTTACATAACTTGCTAACACAGTATATGTACCTTGTGTTTAGAGTACGTGGAGAAATTAAAACTCACCTGAAGATAACATGAATGCATTTAGTCCTATTCAGAACATAGGGTAGTGGTGCACTTCAGCCTCTTGTGGCCAAAATGAGTATTACAACAACAAACAAGAAATGATCCCGACAAAAAAAAAAACAAGTCAACAACTCGGTCCAAACCAAGTATATCTCTGGACCGTGTTTGGTCAGTCTGTGAATTTGTGGCTAAATTGTTCCACTAATAATCAGTGGTCATGTCTATAATGATAAATCCAGCGGTACATGTCCACCAGGTCCGGCGAGGACACTAAGGGGACACGTTGCTCCACTCAACTGGCCGTTCAAGCGGTGACGTAACCTATCGTTGAATGCACCTGATTGGTTTTCTGCTCGCCTTTTCAAACAGGAAACAACATTGCGGCCTGCTCGTAAACTTTCTGTTATTCCTTCTAAACAATCCAACAAAATCTACTTCTGGAAACATTTTAAGAGAGAAATAGGCGACGCCTCTGTTGAATCTGGTTTCAGTTTACAACTAGATCGCCTAGTTTCACAGCTTGTTCCAAGTTTCTTGAGCCGGACGAGTCGCGCTGGACGAGCTCATTTGCATAAAGGACTTTTCCCGCCTTTTCATTTTGAAAGAGCAACGACCAATGAGGAAACTCCAACACTGGACCGACCAATCGTGTAACTTCATCACTAAGTCACTCATTGACATTCACCTTTTTTTTCGCAGATGAAATTTTCTTTTTCAGGAACTTTTTTCCACCTGCTCTTAAGTCATAAACACAGGAGAGAAAACAATTTAGATCAGACTTGGACACTTGCCTCTCAGGGCTTCCGTAGACTGTATGCTTCATCATGACGAAGCAAAACCTCATTTTTAGAACAGCTGAAATATAAAGTGTTTTGTCATCTATATCTGGCATGCACAGACTTTTATGTTGTTGTCATTGTGCTCGTTCTCCTCTAGCCAACTGTTTTACCAGCTCGGTTAACTGCAGAGCAGCTAATTACTGGTACTCTGGCTTCATCCGCCTCCAGTCTCTGATCGATGCCGCCATCATTCAGGTGAGACAGGCCAGAGATCAGCACAAAGTTCTCAAGCATGAACCCACTGCCCTAAAGAGAGAACGGAGATGCAGAAAGGGAGCACAGACTTCCCCTACCCAGTGAATTTCATAAATTTTTGGTTGATGAATGTATAATGAAGATAATCATGACTCACTAGTTTGATGACGTGCTAATGGTCCATCTGCTGCGTACAGATGCAGACGAAGCGTTCAGTGCGGAGCGAGATGGACCTGAAGGTAGTAATGATGGGTCAGCCAGGCTCCGTGGAGGTGCAGAAATTCCCCCACGCCCTCATCTCCATCTACCTGGTCCTGGCCTTCACACCCTTCGTCACCTTCCTCATCGTCAACGTGGCGGCTGAGAAGGAACATCGCCTCAAAGACACCATGACCATGATGGGGCTCTACGACACCTCTTTCTGGTGAGGGGAGAAGAAGGCATCAGTCAACACGACTAAAAATAATCTGCTTCCTGTGTGCATGTGATTGTGTATGTGCTTTGTGTTGTTTAACAGGTTGTCATGGGGACTCCTGTATGCTGCTCTGGTGACCACCATGTCCATCCTGATGTCCATCATCGCTACGTACACGGCCCTTTTCCCTAACAGTGACTTCTTTGTTATCTTCTTCCTCATCTTCCTCTATGGAATATCATCAGTGAGTAGAGCTGAAAGATAGAGGCAAAGTAAACCTGTACACATGTGTTGCTTTGTTTACTTAGACACATTAATATCTTCTCATTTACCCCTGAATGAGATTAGCCATGCAGATAGTTTGGGTTTTATTTCCCCAGGTATTGAGATATACATTTCAGAGATTTCTACCTCCACCCCGGTACAATGGAGATGATTCAAATGTGTTTGTGGTGCTCACAGCAGTAAAAAACAAGACACGTGTCTTTCCAGAAGCAATGTAGCTGTGATTCTGAATAATCCACAGACCTCACTGTGAACAGTTTTCATTGAAACTATTTTAAAGAAGTAGTCCCTATGAAGACTGTTCACTGTGTGCTTTAAAGGGATGATTCAGGTGTTTTGAAGTGGGGTTGTACCAGCACGGGAGCAAAGCAATGTACTGCTGACTACTTGACTATGACTTGCCCCCAAAGTGGACATGTCTGTAAAGGGGAGACTCGTGGGTACCCATAGAACCCATTTTCATTCACATATCTGGAGGTCAGAGGTCAAGGGACCCCTTATGAAAAATGGCCATAGTGATTTTTCCTCGCCAAAATCTAACGCAAGATTGGAGCGTTATTTACCGTCCTTTACAAGTGAGCCCGCTACAACCTAAAAATCACAAGCTGCATTAATGCAATAAAGAAATTTGTGGCGTTAAAGCGATTTTGCATTGACGTGTTATTATCGCGTTTACTTTGACAATAATTAATAATTATACAACCCCACTTCAAAACATCTGAACAGGAGGTTTTTGTGCTCTCATTCCAACAGCATTGACGGTGGGAGTGATGAAAATACTGAGTCTTTTTTCTGTCCTCCTATCTCCCGCTGCCTTCTCTCGTTCCTCAGATCTTTTTCTCCTTCATGCTGACTCCGTTATTCAAGAAGCCCAAGTTTGCCAGCACCGTGGGCTCCATGCTGACGGTGGTGTTTGGCTGCTTGTCACTGTTCAACGTGCTGATGAAGGACTTCCCACAGCCGCTGGTCTGGCTTCTCTGCCTGCTCTCCCCAAGCGCCTTCTCAATTGGGATCGCACAGGTGACAAAGCTATTAAACGTGTTGACTACCACAACAGAGAACACAATCAAACATGCTGTTTGTAGCGCCCATTTTAAAACTCAAAACTCTGAGTATGCAGTGACATGTATGCTCGTAATTTCTCGCTGGTGTAACGTTACACGCTAGGTCCACTTGCTGATGTCTTCTACTCACTTACTAACAGCACACAGATCTGGAAAGTCAATTTGTTTAGGATGCATTCGCGATCTTTGGTGGTTAATGCCCTTGCATAGCTTGACGAGCTGTTGCAGTCCGTTTCCAAACTGTGCACACACTTACGTACGTCATCATTGTTTGCAAACTTTAACAGGGTCTATAAGAATCAGTATCTAAATCTGAGACATTAGCTTATTCTATTCTTTGACCACAGGTGCTTCTGATTTTGGTATTTTATAGAAACATAATCATAACAGTAATAATCATCCCGTGTGTGCGTGCATATGTTAGGTGGTTCACCTGGAGGCCCAGGGAGATGGTGCTGTGTTTTCCACCCTGGCCAATGGCCCTCATCCTCTGTACGTGCCCATGCTCATGCTGGTGTTGGACTGCATCCTCTACCTTCTGTTGGCTATCTACCTGGACCAGGTACTGCCTGGTGAGTACACACACACACACACACAGTGTACCTCAATATCATTTACAACTAATTAAGGGGTGCTTTCACAAGCCATAGTCCGTTTGGCTCGTCCGAATCAGAGTCAAAAAAAGCCCGCACAGGCAGCCTGCGTTTTGGTTGGAAATGGTCGGAGACCACCTCTTGCTTTGGTCCGCGCCAGAGTACGTTTACTGTCTTCACTACCCAAACGACCCACACTGCATTTGATTAAAACAGACTAAATGTTGGCTTGTGAAAGCGCCCTATGTCTACTTTAATGCTATTAGTTGTATCAGTTGAGCAGCAACAGCTTCCCTGTGGGATCACTTAAGTTTAATCTTAACCAATCATTGTTTTAGTATTATTATCAATAACATTTTGTCTGAAATGCAGGGGAGTTTGGAATGAGGAGGTCCTTGGTGTACTTCCTGAAGCCATCCTATTGGTCCAAACGCAGAAAGCGCTACGTTGAAGTGAGCTCGGTGTACGAAACTGAGGTGAAAGGCGCTCCTAGTGGGGACGAGTACGAGTCTGTCGAGCCTGTTTCACCCGAGTTCAGAGGAAAAGAAGCCATCCGGTAAAAGTCTGAACTTACAGTTGGATGCATGTTTCTGTTGCAATAAGTGCTTCTTGGAAATGCAGCCTGTTACACTGCTGGATAGGTTACTGCAGTTTGATCAAATGCTCCATCATTTCACTTAAGGCATTAAATTCAAATTTCAATGCTGTTTAAGCCCAAAATATCTAAATGTAAAATATCCAAGGAGAGGATGATACTGAAGCATGAAAGAAATGGAGGCTTGGAGAGTTTCCAGTAGAAAAATCAGTGTCAGGCTCGGTAAAAAATGGCTCTGTTCTTGGTTCTCACTGTTCCATTCATCCTGGCGGAGGGGAGAGCCTGTCGGACCAGCCTGCGACCTGAGAGCTGCTCTTCATTCTGACACTGCTTGCTGTGTTTACACTTTCTGAAAACGTAATGCTCATTTTGCTCCTTCTCTGGCAGCATCAATAACATCCAGAAAGTGTACAAAGAGAAGGACAACGTGGTGGAGGCTCTGAGAGGTGAGTCCTGACACTTTGACTTGATTGGTGCTTTTAATGTGAAAGGCTTTTCAATTAGTAGATGTGATGTGACGCTCAAGTTCTCAGTATAAATCAGTTCGATCTCACAGTGTGTCCAGTTATAAACCTGAGAAATCTGTAGTTTTAATCAAGTTAACGGTGCGTTTCATTTGGTCGCCTGTCAATGGCGTCATATCCCCTTTGTGCATGCGTCAGCGTTGTGGTTGTCTGCCAGAAGCCTTCATTAATTTACTTTCGTTCAGTTTTAAGCCACGTCTTTACGATACACTTTTTAGATCTTGGTGGTGTTTAAACATAGACTGTATATGAGAAGTGGACGGAGTCACCGTGACGTCACCTGTCGGTTTGTGGACTACGGTTTTGAAGCCTCGAGTTCGGCGTTACCATCTTGGTTTTTGCAACCGGAAGTGAGACGAGAGGGTGAAGCTAAGTACAACCGAACGCTGAATAAGACATTTTTAGGCGACCAAAAAGGTCATAATTAACCAGCCTGTGAGCAGCTGCCATCTCCAGCGTTCTCCCTCAATACTGGACCATTTTCAGATATTGATGACATAAAAGCGTGAGAGAATAGGGTCCAGGTTGGAACATACCCGAGTTACCCTTTAACGAGCATTTTCTGATTGATTTTTATGATGCCGTCTTTCTCTTTCTGTACATCCCCCTCTCCCCAGGTTTGACGTTTGACATCTACGAGGGCCAGATCACGGCTCTGCTGGGACACAGCGGGGCCGGCAAGTCCACTCTCATGAATATCCTGTGTGGCATCTGCCCGCCCACTCACGGCTCGGCCACCATCTACGGCTCCCCTGTAGCAGAGATCGCCGAAGCATCAGAAATGAAGCAGCTGGTGGGGATTTGCCCCCAGTTCAACATCATCTTTGATGTGCTCACCGTGGAGGAGCACCTCAGGATATTTGCTGCCATCAAAGGGATCCCACCTTCGGACATCAACGCTGAGGTAATGTGATCATCTAAAACACGTCTTATAGTGTTTTGTCTAAATATATTTGAATGCATACGTCATCTTGAGTTCCCAATCTGACCATCGCTAACTTTAGATAGCTTATTCAGTTGGAGATTGTCAAGAGGGATTGTTTATTCAAGAAAGTGACAGGTGATTTATTTTGCTTCTCTGTAATAGGTTACCAAAGTGCTGAAGGATCTGGACTTGGAGAAGATCAAGACTGCTCAGGCCAAGAATCTGAGTGGAGGCCAAAAGAGGAAACTCTCTGTGGGCATCGCCATTCTCGGAGATCCTAAGGTACCTGGAGCAAGTGCTTTTACCGTTAATAGTTTACTTTAAAGGACGGGTCCAAGTGTTCCTTATGTATTCAAATCCGAACATTCAGATTTTGGTACGTGTGTTTTAGCGTCAAAATGCTATTTTCCCTTAAAGCCCTTCTAAAACGTTTTCCCTACATGACCTGACGTAGGTTTCTGCATGATGACGCTGCTACATGTACATGTATATATACATCCTTATAGTCTGTATATTAACGTTACATACAGTAATTTAGATGGCGGGTCGGCGTGCTCCCAGTTTGGAGAGGCAGACAGGAGTACCGGCAGGAAGCTAAGCGATGTGCTGCTGTGTTAGTTCAGATCCAAAAGTCACACAATAACACAAACTAACTAGCTGATCGAAATGCCTGGAGTTATCAGTAACTCTGCCACCAGTCCTTGCAGGATAAACGTCAGCTTGAGCCCATTCTGTTTGTTCCTGTCAGATTCTGCTGTTGGACGAGCCCACGGCCGGCATGGACCCCTGCTCCAGACACCAGGTCTGGTCGCTGCTGAAGAGCCGCCGAGCCGGCAGAGTCACAGTCCTCAGCACACACTACATGGACGAGGCTGACATTCTTGCTGGTATGAACTCATGAACTCATCCACAGGCACCAAAATCATTAGGGGTGGGAAAAAAATCGATTGAGACTTTTTATTTTTAATAAGCAGCTTCAAGGTGTTAATAATTTTCCTCCAGTTTTGTATTTATAATAAAGCAGTTTTTTACTCGTATTAAATTATTCTTGCCAGCATCTGAGGAACATTTTTTTATAGCACTGATAGTGTCATGAAATTCTCGCCAACTACAGTTTCACAGAATCACAGAATTTGTTGTTATTGTTAAACACAGATGTTATTTGTTTTCTTCTTCTCCAGATCGCAAAGCTGTGATTTCTCAAGGGCAGCTTAAATGTGTTGGCTCATCAATGTATCTCAAGGTCAAGTGTGGTGTTGGATATCATCTCAGGCAAGTAGAATCTACTGATGTAGTTTATTGTTTCAACTTTCAAGTGCTGGAAACGGCTGCAAGTCACAGAACAGCGACCCATCTTTAGATATTAAATAATCTTAGTGGCCCATTGGTGAACCGTTTTATAAATGACCTGATATATATGTATACTTAACGCCTACATCCTAACAACTTGTATCAGTCACATATACTGTAGGTCTTTATTTAACTATTTGTTTTCCTCCCACGCAGAATGTCTATCAACGAGGGATGTGAAGCTGAAAACATCACGTCACTGGTCAACCAGCACGTTCCCAAGGCAAAGTTGTCTCGACAACACGAGGCAGAGTTGACTTTCACTTTGCCTTTTGAGGGCATGGACACATTTTCAGGTCAGATATACACTATCTAGTTCAAGGGATAGTTTTTAAAGTAGGGTATGAGGTACTCACAGTATTCATAGTCAGTGTGTTTACCTACAGTAGATGGAGTTTGGAGAAACAGACGGGAGTACCAGCACGGGAGGAAAGCCACGTACTGATTAATTTGTCTTTCATAGGCTTGTTCTCGGAGCTCGACTGTCAGCCCAATCTGGGAATTATCAACTATGGGGTTTCCATGACAACGCTGGAGGATGTTTTTCTTCGTTTGGAGGCCGAGGCCGAGGTGGACCAAGCTGGTGAGTGTGTTACCAAAACAACAATAACAACAACAAAAATTCTCCTTCCTAATTCAATAAAATGAGTTCTTATCCGTCTGTTTGTTTCATGTCTTCAGACTACAGTGTGTTTAATCGGGAGCAGGCGGAGGACGAAAGTGACAACGCCTCTATAGACGACACAGACCAGCGGCTGTTGACATTCTCCGACAGCAAGTCAGATGTCGTGTCGGGACACGCTCTGTGGCGGCAGCAGTTCAGCACCGTGGCCTGGCTGCACATGCTCAACATGCGCAGGGAGAAGAAGGCCTTCATTTACACGTGAGTGTTCAAAGGCAAAAAACAAGATCCAGTATCACGTCAGTCATTCAGGACTGAGACACTGAACATGCTGTGAAATATGACGCAGTACAGAAAATTTATATTTTTACAAATGTAGTTGTTTATTTATCAGTTTATATGTCAAATATTTCAGTTGCTAACAAGAGCGTTATGGCTGTACCGAATAGTTTGAAGCTTCATTCATAATGTTGACGAAATTCTAAATCAACATTTGAATGCTGTGCAGCCTATTCATTCTGTTTAAACAGATCAGTTTAAACAATCAGATGAAGATCAGGCTACACTAATATTATTAGTATTATACTATTTGTAGAATTACATTCCAGTGGTGGCTGCGTAGGTTTGTTTCAAACTCGTGTGATCTAAACATTTCCAATAACTCCAGAGCGTTGAAAAGTCCAAAAGTACGGCTGCCCAAACTGCATGTGATTATCATAAAGTGGGCATGTCTGTAAAGGGGAGACTCGTGGGTATACATAGAACCCATTTACATTCACTGATCTGGAGGTCAGAGGTCAAGGGACCCCTTTGAATATGCCTCCCTTCTCCTGCAGTCTGGCCTTGTTCCTGGTGTTTGTTGCCACGGTGCTCGTCCTGTCTGTGGCCACAGGAAACATCCAGATTCACTCCCCGGACCGTCAGTTCCTGCCCATTTACCTCCTCAAAAAGAACCAGGAGCCGTGGAGATACGCCACCAGCCTCCTGGTCCAGAACTCCTCAGGTGAGTCCGCTGGAGATTTTCGACGTGGGAGGAAATAAGCTGATAAATATGTCCTCTCAATGAGCACTTTGTATTCGGACGTTTTACTGGAGTCCGGAGGTCGCTTTCAGTCCAAAATGGCTGAAGCGTAGCTCTGCTGCTGGGAGCTGATGTTGCAATGGAACGAACAATTGACTTTCACTTCTTATCAATATACAGTACCTCCTTTGCTTTAAATATTCCTTTACTTTCACTGCTTTTCTTCATTTTGAACGCCTTGCAGTGCCGTTTTCTTGCACGTGGGTCAGCAGTGTCGTTTTTTTTCTTGTGCCAACAGGCTCCGATATTTCAGACTTCATCCACAACCTGCAGTCTCAGGACATCAAAGTGGATTTGATGAAACAGAGCGACTACATGGCCGCAGCTCCCCACAGCGCCGCCATCAACGTAACAGGATCCAGCAAGGTCACTTTATTATTGGACAGATTGAATTCATTTTTTATGATACCAGATATTTGATGAAACTGGAGATGAAGAATCAGATGTGGGCTCAGATGAAGGACCTTTTGTTTCCTCTAACTGAGAGCTTTATATTTATATTTAGATGGAGTTTGACTCTCTAACACTTTCTGTTCTGTCTGTCAGCAGGGTTTCAGATACAGTGTTGCGTTCAACAGCACAACAGTTCACTCTTTGCCCATGGCTGTCAATATACTAAGCAACGCTCTTCTAAGAGGTCTGAATGGTTCTGGACAGATCCGAACCTGGACCAAACCGTTTGATTATGTGAGTATTTTAAGGAGTCAGATGACACAGATCTTATCTGTCCTGTTTCCCTCTGCCATTGAACCTTTTAAAAACAGACCTTCTGCAGGTGGCCGTGGGAGATTGTTGTTTGCACGATCCTGTTTAAATCGATCTACAATTAAAACCATAATAGCTAGAGCTTTCATTCTTTTTTACAGCAGAAAGCTAAGGCTTCTGTATTGTACGCTCCTGATGACGTCATTACGTTACATTACGTATGGTACAAAACGTGGTGACAACAAGAGTATTTCCCCGTAATGGCCGCGTAAGATCGTTGTTTGCATGATCCTATTTAAAAAGCGATCTAAAATACAAAACGTAATAGCGAGAGCATTCATGCTTTTTGCAGCGGAAAGTCGAGGCTTCTGTCTTTCGCGTCAACACGTTGTACACTTGTGATGACGTTACGTTGCGTTATGTTACCTTGTATTACGTAACGTTACGTTGCGTGCCGAACGTAATGAAAATGCCTTTGCACTCAGTCAGCTCATAAAAATTAGCATATCTCAAAAACTAAAAAATGTGCATAGTTCAAATAACTTCTGGAGTGTTGAGAAATATTTTCTTCATGTTTCTACGTTTAGAAATCTTTTGGATTAAAATGTTTTGTGTGTTTATTTAGTAACATTTTATGAGAAAAAAATACTACATATTTTTTTTATTTATGACAAAATTTCAATACTTTTGTCAATTATTGTGCTTTATTAACTTACATAATCTTTTATCTTAGGTTGTACAGGTTTTAGAGATATGAAGCATTTGAAGATACTCCGAGATCTCTTGCAGAGTTCAAGGGTTAAAGATATTAAATGTTTCCATTGTGACTTCCCTCAGCAAATCCCAGACGCTACGTCCTACGCTCTGGTGTACATAGAGGCCATCATACTGGGAATGCTGGCAGCTGGAATGCCTGCGTATTTCGCTATGGACCACACTCGAGACAGAGAGGTAAGCACTTATTAACATCCTCTTTAACTCTTTAACTCTTTAACTTCATCTGTTCGGCATTTATTCCACAAAGAGAAGAAATATTGCACTTTACAGCATGGGACTCCCAAATCAGAAAAACACATTTGTCCTCTTACCTGTAGTGTTATTTATCAATCTAGATTGTTTTGGTGTCGGAGATATCGGCCGTAGAGATGTCCGCCATCTCTCCAATACAGTTTCTTGCCAAAAACTACAAGATTACATCTGAACACATGATAAAGTTCAAATTTATCTTCACCCAATACTAATTTTTACAGAACAGAGCTTGAACGCACAACATTATAACATATCAATGACACCTCCGTTAACGTAAGTAGCTTCGTTATTTAGCCAAGCAGGACTGTGCTGCCCACCGGATGCTAACAGCTAACGTTACTATCTTTCCTCCCGACAGTTTCAACACGGACTTGTTGTTCAGTGTCGCATTATCAGGGGAAAAAATAAGTTGCACCTCTCAGGTTTAGTAGCAGTAGCGCCATGCTTTTGAGCACTTTTTTGTTTCTCTCCACCGTGGCTCCGGTCCCAAACAAACTGACAGCGAGTATGCTGTTGCGTTGTTGTTGTGCAATGCGTAACTGTTGGAAAGCATCGAAGAGGAATCGATAGTCACAGAGGCCAAGAAATCGGACTAGGATCCGGTTCTCAACGGGAACTTATTCTCTATTCCCATCCCCAGCGTTTTCCCTGCCTGCCAAAGTGGCCGGGTAGCCTGACGATTTTATCCGCCACTGCCAACAATTTACCCACATTTGGCGGGCGGCGGGTGCTAATTTACGACCCTGATCATAAACCATTCCTTCACTGGCATGTATCATTTTTAAAAGCACTTTGCCTTTATTGGACAGTTTGAGAAGTAGAGAGCAGCAGGACACATGAAAGAAGAGGATCACGTGTGACAAAGGTCTCGAGGTCGAGTCAAACCGGGTACGTCGTGGTTTCGTGGTTTGTGTGTTAGACACAGTTGGCCCATCAGCGTATCACCTGTGCCCTCCTCTAGAGCACATAGCAATTGTTTAGATTGTATTTTCTCTCTATTCTTCTTCTACATTGTCCCATTAATGCTGGCTTTCCTAAAGATTCACTCTACCGATTATTAATGTAATAACACAGTAGATGTCAGATAGCCTGTATTTTCATCCGTGTGTATATTTGCCTGTTTTTTTTCTCCTTCAGATCAAGTGTCGCTCTACACTGCGTATCTCTGGTTTGGTGCCGTCAGCCTACTGGTGCGGCCAGGCAGCTGTGGACATCCCCTTCTACTACCTCATCCTCTCCTGCATGACCATGATACTCTTCTCTTTCCACACTGGAAACCTACTCACCTCCAGCAACCTCACCGCTGTGGTCCGTACTGCCGTTTACACCTACACATTCATTACACAATATTATTATATGTACCACACCTTGGACTACAGTATCTTAATTTCTACAAAAAAACCTGCCTCTCCATTCTATGACAGCGTATTAGGGTCATTGTTATGGAGAACGTAACCTGCCAAAATCAAAAAAATATGAATAAATAAATAAATGATTCGATAAATAAATAAATAAATGTCATTAGATGTAGCAAAAATAATATAAAAAATAAATGAAGCCATTAATTAATTGCTAAAATGTGACATAAATTGATATTTCTGTTTTAATTTGCTTCTTTATTTATTTATCTTTGTATTAATTATCTTATTTATTTACTCTTCTGTTTAATTTTCATGTATTTATGTTTATTGATTTTTAAATGTATTTATTTTTTATTTATTAATTCATTTTTTAAAATATTTTATTTATTTATTTTTGCTCTTTTTATGATATATTTTATATTTAATTTTAAATGTTTGTATTTATTTATTTATGCATGCATGCACAATTTTTCCTTTTCATTTCCCCAAACTTATTTATTTTGATACATTTTCTTTATGTATTTCTGCTTCATTATGCAAATAAGAGGGTCAATAAATACATTAATAAATACATTTTAAAAGAAATATTTAAAAAAAATGCAGAAATAAACAAATAAATTAAAAATAAATGCAAAAATAAATAAATAAAAAAATTATAATAAATTAATAATAATAAATTAAAGGGAAAATTAAACAGAAGCGCACATAAATAAAGAAATTATTATAAAACAATATAAATAAAAGAAGCGAATTAAAACAGAAATAGCAAGTTACAGTTTGTCAAATTTTAGCAATAAATTAATGGCTACATTTATTTTTAATATTATTTTTGCTAAATTTAATGACATTTATTTATCGAGTAATATATTTATTTATTCATTCCTGTTTGAATTTGGCAGGTTCCGTCGTCCATACATTGTAGGTAAAAACAATAATTATGGAGCCGTGGAAGGGGGGTAATATTCAGAGAAAGAAAATTGTAAATTTACAAGAAAAACGTTCTCTGAGAATAAAGTCACAAATGTTGCCACCATCTGAATTTTGTTGCTCTTAAAATAGTGTTATTATGGTAAGGATGGCCTCTGACGGAGGGGAAGGTCCTGAAAGATACATATAGGCATTTTCTTTTTGTGTTATTTTATGAACATAATGCTGACCGCTCTGAGTATTTCCAAGATTTAAGTCATGAATTTACAAGAAAAAGAAACTTAAAACCGAGTACAAGGAAAAATAGTGGGGTGTTTTTGTTTAGGAACCACATCGCTTCACTTTGCAAGGTTGTAATAGATGACGCATCTCTTCTCCCCTCTCTTAGGTCCTGTGTACTGTCGGCTTTGGGCCAGCCATGATCCTCTTCACTTACGTGTTTTCTTTCGGCTTCCACCGAGTCCAGAGCAACAGGGATTTCTTCTCTGTCATCTCCATGATGGTGAGGCGGGACGCTTTGTGTGTACACACTGAAAGTACCTCTAAAATGTGAACTCCAAACAGCCCATGTGGTGAACCTGAAAGATCTCTTACAATTTTATTATGTAATTCTGTCTTCTGTCTATCTAATCATAAGAGGGTTTAACTTTCTAACCATGTGACTCGTGCTTCAGGTGTGTGTGGTATCAGCCTCGCTGTCATTTTTTTTCAACGACAACCCCGACCTGACCAGAAACCTGCACAACATCTTGTGTTTCTTCAACCCTCTGTATCCTCTCATGGGCTGCCTCACCTGCATCACCAAGGTATGAGCTCCACCAGGGCACCCAGTCAGCTCTTTCACTGGTTTCTCTGTCTGCTTTTTTGTCTCAAAACTAGGACTGGCAATCAATCGTCATAGTGAATTGTAATTAATTGCACATTTTTTGATCTGTTCAAAATGTACCTTCAATGAAGATTTGTCAAGTATCACTGATGTTTTTTCTCCGTTTACAGGCGACCTTCCTCCCCTCTCCGTACGAGGAGAACTTCTTGTGGAAGAACCTGCTCATTGCGGTCATAGCTGTATGTATATATTGCTACATTCAGTAAACTGAGACTGTAGAAGTGTGTGTTCAGCCGTAATACTGTGTGTCTGTTTCTGTGCTCAGCCCTATCTCCAGTGCATCCTGCTGCTTTTCCTGCTTCGTTGGCTGGAGATGCGTTACGGAGGGAGGACAGTCGCCAGGTAGTGATCCGATTTCAGGCCTCAGTACAGAACAGTAGAGGTTTATTACTTGTATTTCACATGAACAGTGCAAGTTTCTTAGATCCTTTTGCATTTCCAGTCTCTCGTCCAAGTCAAAGTCCAGAGTGGAGAAAAATCCAGAAGAAGGGCTGAACGAGGACGAGGATGTTCAGATGGAGAAGGCCAGAGTGAAGGAGGCCCTCACCTGCCAGTCCTGTGAAGAGGTGAGTGGATATCTTATCTTTTGGTATGGGAAAATAAGGAGCTGTTGAATGTTTATCTCAGTGAATGAACCAGATATGTGTAAGATCTGGCCAGAATTTGAGTTTGAAACATTAGAAAATGAGCATTATGAACAGAATGTGAAGAGGTTGCAGTGTTGACAGTATGTCAAAGACGTCTATGTATTATATTACAGAGATATCTACTGAAATGAGTGAATGAATGCCTTTATTGTCATTGCACAGCTGTACAATAAAACTCTAGAGCAACTCCTCTCTGTGGTACAAAAAAGAATAAAAGCAAGATGAAATGGACGGACCAAACAACTCACATATATAATAAATAAATAAATAAGCATGCTAACCAGCTAGTCCTGTCCTAGTCCTGTCTTGTAATACCACTTCTGCTCTCCGTGCTTGTCAATCACGTTGAAGGTACAGGGTTTGTGTACGTATTTGATAGTTAATTTATTGTTTTAAATCCAAAGTGGCAGAAACGAGAAAACAACTGGTGTTTTTGTTTCGTCCTCCACGCCGCCCAGAGACTACTTTTTCTCTCTGTCTTGATCGACCTTACACTCGCTAACGTTACAGGCCGCCGGGCATGCAATAAACTGGCCGTCTTCTTTTAGTAAACAAACACGCCGTGCGAACCTTCCCCTCCTCCCACCTCTCCTGAAATCTGATCTCCATCATGTTGCCGGTGTTATGTCAAAGTCACTGGCCTCGGCTCGGCAGATGCGCACATACAAACATAACATTATATTAATCACCCTGTCATATTGCTTATTAATAATGCAATACAAGCTGGATTTAGCGCCGTGCTTATTGCTGTTTCTAGTTGTTTTCCCACATATAAACACCAGTTAATGTCGCCTCTCTTCACTGTGTCTGGTCCATTTAGAAACCAGCCATTGTTGTGAGTAACCTCAGGAAGCAGTACAAAGGCAGAAGAGAAGGTTTTTCTCTGAACAAGAAGAGGAAAGTGGCCACAAAGAACATCTCTTTCTGTGTTCGCAAAGGTATGTTTAGTCTGTTTGTCCAGGTGATAATGGTTGTCACTGACTGTTCCGATCCCTGAGGAAACTGGTGACTAGAGTTCAGCCTTAGTCTTCGTTTCAGGAAAAATAAAATTGCTTTTTCTTCAGGTGAAGTTCTTGGACTGTTGGGCCCCAACGGAGCAGGAAAGAGCACCATCATGCACATGTTGTCAGGTGACACCGAACCCACTGCAGGCCAGGTACAGCACCGACAATACTGAAGCTACTCTCCTCGTCTCTACTGTGGGATATTAGTTCCTGATCCCCCATTTAAGACTCTTTTTTCACCATACGTGTGTTTGCATTCCTGTGAAACAGAAACACCTTTTTCTCAAACTCATGCTACAAAAAATAAAGAACTGTTGGAGGAGCGTAATGTTGTCACCAGCTCACTGACTGTGTCTTGTTTTGCCCAGGTGCTGATGGGGGACTATAGTACAGAGTTTCGACAGGTGGACAATCCTCTGGAACATGTGGGCTACTGTCCTCAGGTGAACCCTCTGTGGCCCCGGATCACTCTGCAGGAGCACCTGGAGATCTACGCTGCCATCAAGGGCCTAAGAGGACAGGACGTACCAGGGATCATCAAACGGTAGGCCTCTCTCGTCACTCTGACAGACACTTTTACCATCATAAGACCAAGTTATCAGGACCCAAGTACTGTGCAATGAACAGTCGGTCAATGGATCTGTTAAAGATGACGATTTTTTTGTTTATTGTGATTTTGTATATTATATTGTCTCATCTGTGAAGCGACCGAAATGAGCTTCCTCCGTAGGGTGGCTAGGCTCAGCCTTAGAGATAGGGTGAGGAGCTCAGACATCCGGAGGGAGCTCGGAGTAGAGCCGCTGCTCCTTCGCGTCGAAAGGGGGCCAGCTGAGGTGGTAAAACATCTGATCAGGATGCCTCCAGAAAGAAAATGGATGGATGGATGTTTATTGTGATAATGAATGCAGTAAAAGCTGCTGACCGTTGTTTTGCACCTATTGTTGTTGTTGTCAGTGTGGTGAACGCTCTGGAGCTGAAGGACCACTTGAACAAACAAGCCAAGACCCTGTCAGCAGGAATCAAGAGGAAGGTGGGAACATGTTCACCGTTTTTAACTACACAAACTTGGGCTGTCAGATTTAACGCAATAATGCATTAATGTGTTAACGTAAATTTGTTTTAACACCACTAATTTCTTTACCGCATTAATGCAACTTGTGATTTTTAGGTTGTAGCGGGCTCAGTTTTAATTATATTAATTATAATTGTTGAGTTGGAGACATTTTGCCATTAACCCGCTTGACTTTCTGGTTTATTGACCACTTGTATTGTCTGTATTGACTACACGTTGTTTGTTTGTTTGTTTGTTTGTTTGTTTGTTTGTTTGTTTGTTCGTTTGTTTCCAGTTGTGCTTTGCCTTGAGTATGATTGGGAATCATCAGATCGTCTTACTGGATGAGCCGTCGTCAGGGATGGACCCCAAATCTAAACAGCGCATGTGGTGAGACTTGCACTCACCCAACAATAACATTCCTGTTACATAAATCGTCAAAGGAACGGTTAGATCATTTTGTTTTCTGGTTTGATTTTATTAAATTAAAATAAAAATAGTAAATTTAAATCTTTTTTTTAAATGATAAACTCCATTTCATCAGTGATTTCCAAAACAATTCAGAAGTTCTTTGTACAAAACAAACTTTAAAGACAGGTGATGAAAAAAGCACCGAAACATCTGGCTTCTCCACATTAGGCTGAATTAAAATACATCACAATGTAATCCACAGCTTCATTGTTATTTAAGAGAAATATTTCATTAGGACTTTTATAATTTCTTGCTCAAGGTCTTTTTATTGGTATTTAAAGTAATATAAAATGCAATAAATCACAGATACAGTTGGAAAGACACAATAAATCCACCCCATGTTTCTGCTCAAACAGAGCCTTATCCTTAATACAATAAACAAAAAATAAGGGAGAAAAAAAATGATAAACAAATAATAATAAATGCATTGCAAGAAAAATATAGAAAAAATCAAATAAAACTTTAAGAATTTAAAAATACAATAAACGGAAAAAAGGAGAAAAAAAATTATAAACATAGATAATAATAAATGAGTGGCAAAAAAAATATAGAAAAAAAAATACATTTTAAAAAAGTTAAAAAAAAAAAAATACAATAAATGAAAAACAGAAAAAAAATTATAATCATAGATAATAATAAATGAGTGGCAAGAAAAACATTAAAAAAAAAAATGTTAAAGTTACAAATAAATAAATAAACAATATAATATGGTGTCTGTAATGCAAACCTATAATACAATATCAGTGGCGTTGTGAGCACAGCCTCTTGTAGAATAGTGGATTCCTCCAATGTCAAATGATGTATAAAGTCTTTAATCCATAGCTCAAAGGTCAGAGGACATGTTATAGTCGATAAGTCTTCTGGCTAAAAGAGCTGCTCTCAATTTTGCATTTTGACTTGATCAAAATTTTTCCTCCAAAAATCGTATTTCTGTCACAGTTTTTGATGTTTTTTTTTTTCCTTTTGTGATGACCTCGGTATCTCCTGTGTGTAGGAGGGCCATACGTGCTGCTTTCAAGAACCGTCAGCGGGGAGCCGTCCTCACCACGCACTACATGGAGGAGGCCGAGGCCGTGTGTGACCGCGTGGCTATCGTGGTGTCCGGCCAGCTGAGGTTAGCGCTCAACAGCTGTGTGACGTTCTCTTGACGGGACAGAACAGAGATCTGGAAAAGCTTCCTGTTGGTTGCAACCTCACCGCCAGATCCCGCCAGATCCCACACACTGCACCTTTAATGCTCCGTCTGTTTTTCTCTACCTAGATGTATCGGCTCCATTCAACATCTAAAAGGGAAATACGGTCGGGGCTACAGTTTGGAGGTAAAACTCAGAGAGGAGCTGACGGGACTCCAGCAAGTGGCGCTGCTGCACAAAGAGATCCTCCGAATCTTCCCTCACGCCGCCCGACAGGAGAGGTGAGACACTCACCAAGCCCGCTGGACGAGTCCATGTGTGTATTGGAACATACAAAGGGTGGAAGAAAGGGAGCATATTATGCACACTAGAAGCAATTTCTCACAAGTGTGATGCAAAAATGCGGTACGGGAATGTGGAAAATTCAAATTC
The DNA here is from genome assembly GCF_015220745.1 of Sebastes umbrosus. NCBI lineage: Eukaryota > Metazoa > Chordata > Actinopteri > Perciformes > Sebastidae > Sebastes > Sebastes umbrosus. The sequence goes on along the minus strand of NC_051288.1, from coordinate 25,865,919 downwards.
CCGCACCAGATAGAGAATGTCAGGAGGGCTAACGTTAAATACACAAAACATAAACTAATCAGACCCCAAATGTGATGCTAACGTCAGCTGTTGTGGTTAACCTCGTTCTGTGTCCAACATATAAAATTAGCATGTGCATATCAGTTACATCACCATCTTCATCGTACAGCTGCTGGGCGATCTGAAGCCATATATTGTCCTTTATTTGGTTGCTAAGGTAGTCAAGAGACTTGAATAAATCCAGTTGTAAGGAGATGTTTTCACATCAATATAAAATAGATAATAGGAAGTTAAACAGGTCATAATTCTCTCTCTAACAGCTTGACAAGATTTTTTTTAATCGAAGCAAATATTTAAATAATCATAGTAGTTTCAATTGTGTGTTTTTATGCAAATAACCACTATAGATGACAATAGCAAAGTACAGTTCAGTACCGAGTACAGTACCCTCCCACCCCCGTGAAATAAAGCTCTCCTGAAGCTACGGTGTAATTCAAACACTGTCATTTAACGTACATATAATGTTTTTCATGTAAAATATATCAAACATTGAATGACACCAGATCTAAAATGTTATTCCTTTCAAAAAAAGACAAAAAAAAAAAGCTATACTTGCCTTCCACAAAAGTTCATTTCAGAGCCTGTCAGCAACACAGATGTTATTCTATGGTGTGAAATGTAGGAAAATGACAGGTGCAAACGTACCCTTCAAAATAGAAGTCCATGCTAAATCCTCATCCGATTTTAAAGAAACGTGTAATGCCTTGGTCATAGTTTAGTGCAACAACAGACACACTACTACTACTTCATGTGCATGCCGCCTAATTCAGTTGGCTGATGTTTTCCTTGCAGCTTTGCTACTCTGATGGTTTACAAGATCCCCATGGAGGATGTGAAATCACTGTCCAAGTCTTTCTCTCAGTTAGAGAGCGGTGAGTCACAGCTGATCTCTCTCTCACACACACACAGACAAACACAGACACACACACACAGAATCTGCTGAGTCATTCAATGTCATTTATCTTCTTAATCTCTGTGTATTTTTCAGCCAAGCAATCGTTCAACTTTGAAGAGTACAACTTCTCCCAGTCGACTTTAGAGCAGGTATGTGGTTGAGTTTTATATCATTCTGTAGCTTCATGTACATACTTCATGTACAGTATATATACATCGTTATAGTGTATTAACGTTGCATACATACAGGAACTCCCAGTTTGGAGAAGTAGACAGGAGTACCGGCAGGAAGCTGAGCGACGTACTGCTGTGGACGCCACGTTAGTTCAGATCAGGAAGTCACAATAAGACAAACAAACTAACCGATGGATGCAGCGGTAGACCAGCAGATGAAAATCTGCAAAATTTAGCGTACACTTACTGTAAACCGATACTGATTGTTACCTAAAATACCATCAGACAGCCCTTTCCGACGAGGAACTGAAGCTGCTATTTCGCTCTCTTTAAAACCAGACTCCATTCACAAAACAGTCATTCAGTCATTTTACGTGGCAGAACGCGACAGTAGCATATACATACAACACCACTTCAAAAAATCCGAACTAACCCTTTCCGTTATTTCCAATCTTAGCACGTCTAACTTTGACTCAGCTAGCGTTCACATTATTCATAACCTTATTGATTAGCTTACTGTGCTAACCTACGTCACTGCTTGACATGGACCCGCCCTTTAAGAAATGAAACCCTACAGTTTATAGATGTTCTTTCACAGACGATACAGTTAAACATCTCGCTGTTCATTTTATTCATTCTTTTTGTTTTCCCATGTTCCCCACTCCCCGATGTCTCGTCTTCCTCTCCTCTGCGTCTTCGTCCTGTAGGTGTTCATGGAGTTTGCCAAGGAGCAGGAGAACGAGGAGGACGAGGTCGGCTCCCTCAGCACGACGTTCCAGTGGCAGCGTCTGCGCCAGGACGCCTCCGCTCCGGTCAACCACACAGAGAGCATCGTGCACCAGCTTTGAACTCCACCTGAGAAAGGGAGCAGGCTGGTGACTGACCAGGACTGACCGATCCCGAACCTGCCAGGCCTCGGTGTCCGAGGGCTCACGCCGGCACTTCGCCCGCTCCACGCAAAACCGACGCCCACCGCCCTTAAAAGAATGGGACAGACCTGTGGGGGGGGTCTGACTGTGTGTGTTTGGGCTCAGGGCTGTTATGGAAACCTTTCTCTTGGTCCGAGGCGTGCATGTGTGTGACCCTCGTCCACTGGTGCTCCGTGTTTTCTGAATCGCACTGACCAAGGGGGCCTGCGGTCTTTCTCGACACGCTGACGCGACACCTTCTCCTCTTTCTAATGGTGTTTTTTTTTATCTTCACAGGGAGTCAGTAAAAGGAAAATATATATATATAAATAATATATAATATTTATGCTTTGTAATCCTTTCCATCCGTTCTCCTCTGCGGGACGCGTTACAGTAAGTGTGTTGATGTTTTTGTCTGATGTGTTTGTGAAGGTTTTTTTTTACCAGGACTGGATCCATCCACGATCGTACCAAAGCAGCACATCTCTGAACCACACACGTCCTCACACATTGAAACTGACAAGTACTTTCTGTTTATTGGTGTCAGTAGCATGTGCATAAATAGTTCTATTATTGATGCGGGGCGGTGGAATGAGTCTGTCAACTAAAACACTGGAGAAGAGATGCTCTCCACAGAGTCTGTAGACCGTTACAAAGCCCCCGAGTTAACAAACCAGACTCTCCTCATTTTACACCAGCATGCACATCTTAACGTCCAGACGCACATTTAAACTCTACAGTGTTTCAGCATGCACGCTCATGAGGAGGTTGATTATTTAGAAAAGTGGCTGAGGGTTTCGGGTCGATGGTCTTTGCCCTGTGGCCTTCCTCTCTGCAGGTTTAGCTCCGAACTAGAACCCGTAGCTTTGGGAATGTAGAGTAGAGAATATGCACGCCAGTACATGTAGCACACCGCCCTTGTCAGACATTAGCCAGGGCCCATGAACCTCAAACATGGAGAGACGTGGAGCTCGAGGTTCAGATCTAGATGAAGTCTTCTCTCAGCCAGGTTCCATGAGGATTTTTGATAACTGAATGTACGTTGGGCCTCCAGTGAGAGGAGGGTTTGTAACTCAGCAGCGACCGTTCGGCGCTCTGTTTCACTTTGGTGCCACTTTTAATCACACAGCTGTGTTTTGTTAACTCTATCTAGCCTGTTTGGTGTGTTATTGTGTTGTGTGTGTGTGTGTATATATATACTGTGAGTAGCTGCGGCTATATCTGCATAATCTAGTATTTGTACAAGCAGGTGCGTTGTTGGTGCAATACCTATCAGCAAACCGATAAATTGTAATTTTTTTCATGACATTCAGGTGAGAGGATGACGCGGTTAAAGGGAATTTAAGACACTTTGTTTAACAGACTTGAGAAATATGTGATTTGTTGTGTTGAGTTTAGTTTTGTTAAAGATCATAAACGGACCTGGGAGGGTGATATTTGTCTAACACAACATGCCGTGACGGACGGATCCTGACAAAATAAAGAGTTAATTGATAAATAAATGACTCGATAAATAAACAAATGTCATTAAATTTTGCAAAAATAATATTAAAAATAAATGTAGCCAATTAATTAATTGATAAAATGTGATATAAATTGATATTTCTGTTTTAATTTGCTTTCTTATTTTTCTTTGCATTAATTCCCTTATTTATTTACCCTTCTGTTTAATTTTCCCTTTTATTTATTTATGTATTTATTTCTTATGAATTTATGTATTTCTTTTTGCATTTCTTTTTAATATATAATTATTTATTTTTGCACTTATTTTTTTTATTTATTTGTAAATTATGCGTTATAAATAAATAAGGGGGTGAAATGCAAAGGGAAAATCATGCAGAAATACATTAATAAATGCATACATACATAAATATATACATACATTTAAAAATAAAAAAATAAGTGCAAAAATAAATAAATACATAGAAAAATGAACAAAATTAAATACATAAATAAATATAAGGGGAAATTAAACGAGTAAAAAAATTAAAGGAATTAATTCAAAGATAAATAAATAAAGAAGCAAACTAAAACAGAAATATCAATTCATGTCACATTTCATCAATTAATTAATGGCTACATTTATTTTTAATACTTTTGCTACATTTAATTTATTTATTTATTGAGTCAATTATTTATTTATTTGTGATTTTGGCAGCTTTCGTCCTCCATAACATGCTGTACATCTTTTACTTGACAGTATGACGCTTAGGACAAGGAGGTGGACAAAATAACGGGAACAGTTGACAATCTAATGCAAGCCAGTGCAGCAGCAACACAAACTCTGGCCTCCACATTATCTATTAGTTTCACAGAGGAAGTGTTTGTTGCAGGGCGATTGTACTGGATTTAATTCCACTGCCAAGTGTGTTTGTTTTGTCCACCTCTGTCAGACAGAATATCATCTCGAGGGGTTTTTTGGGGGGAAGTTGGTCTACTTGAGACAGGAAGCTGGATGTTTATTTTAAAGAGGTTTTTGATATGAATTATAGATGCTTAATTGAATAAAATACTGTAACGTTAATTAATTTTCTGTCCCGAGCTTTGTCATGTTACTACAAGATGCTTTGTAGTGGTGGGTTTGTACACAAGGAGTCTGGGATTTGTGTCATCTGTTGCAGGTTTTATTTGCTGTTTTTACCAACTATGTCACCGTTAACTGAAGACGAGTAAGAGCTGATTTATGTTATGTAAGTTTCTCTTAACTTGAGGGGGTTAATGCCTGACGTTAATGCACTGCATTTTGTCCTTTTAAATGTGAAAACTTTATTTAAATGCTGTCGTACTTTTTTTATTTTGCACACATGTAGCCTTGTTCCTTTTTTAATAGGGGACAAAATAAACCACTGGCTCTGCATTAACGTGTGTGTCGAGGATGGATGTCATATTTACACTATGTATATTTTACATTTGCTGGGTGCAATGTAGGATATCATTCTTTGAACTTCATGTATGTTCTCAGTCGAATTCAATTTCATGTAGCCACCCAAATAACATCAGCTTTTTTTATGCACTTCTCTTAGCTTCCAGAAAAAGAAGCATCACATCTGGTTGGAAGTATGAAGAAAACCAAACTATCCTTTGAGTCTGATGTGGAAAGTGGAGCTTTTGGGCAAATGGCAATGAGAGTGGAGAGGGTTTCATTTTGTTTTCCTGGTGGTGGTAGAAATTGCACTATTTCTGGGAAATTTTATAACCTTTCTTTATATTATGCAATCTTTGTAAGATTTATCTGTGCACTGATTTTATTTTTGTGTGCTGTATTTTCCTTCTGTATCTCCTCATGTCTGGATGGACACTAATGAACTCTCTACTCGACCTTTTCATGAATAAATGTTAATCCAAGCTATTGTTTTTGTCCTTTTTTTAATTTTTTTTGATGGACAGACCAGGGCCGGCTCTAGCCCTTTTGGTGCCCTAGGTGGTGCCTAGAGTTTGTGTTAATGTGTATATGAACAGCTGCATTCAAAATGTGTCCAGTCTTTCAGCACAATATTCCTTCCTTAGACAAAATAACTCTAACTGGACCAGGCATTGGACATAAAAAATTTGGGTCTACTTCACACAAATTGCGACAAAAACAAACTCAATATGTTGTGAATGGCAGAAAATAAAGTCCTAATGAATTGTATGAAGGGAAAGTTTTGAAAATTGCCTAAATATGAACCTATCAAAAACGCCTTTTTAACCCATATTTCGGCGCGTTATATTTTTTTCTTTATCATAAACAACTGACAGATATGTATAAGGGTACATTTTCTACAGTTAAATCTGAAACTTGTGTGGAAATAATGTACATCACTGCAGCATAGTGGCTCTAAAGCAGTGTCGGTCAGCATCATTGTATCAACAAACTAATAGTGAAATATTATTGAGGTATGATAAGAAGAAGAAGAAGAAGAAGAAGAAGAAATATTATTGAGATATTTTAAAATAAAAGTAAAAGTAGAATTACCACAATATAAAAGTAGAATTACAAGTAAAAATCCAAGATTATTTGGAAGTACCTTAAAATTGTATTTGTATTAATACCCGTATTTATTTACTCTTCTGTTTAACTTCCCCTTTTATTTATTTATGTATTTATTTTTTATTAAATTTTAAATGTCTTTATTTATTTTTGCATTTATTTTTTATTTATTTATTGTTGCACTTACCTGTTTATATTTATTTTTAAATGTATGTATTAATGCATTTATTGACAGCCCCCTCATTTGCATAATGAGGCAGAAATGCATAAAGAAATGTATAAAGAAAAGAATACTGATATTAATAAGTTTGGGGAAATAAATAGGAGTGAAACACAAATGGAAAACCGTGCATACATTTTTTTTTAAAATTGGGTGAAACAAATGAGTATTGTAAACACATGTTAGTTTAACAGCCCTAACCCTAACGTATCGACTTACTATTTGGGCTCATGACTATAACTTTAAGGCTGATGCCGGTGGTTTTCACATGAAAAAAACACTGTTGCAAAAGAACACACTTTCTTTGTACTTTATTTTGTACTTTAATTCATTGAATCAGCAGAACTTCAGTGTGAACTGAATATTTACAGCTCTTACAGCAAACAATAAGACAGATGAGCAGAAATGTATTATTATTATTTTTATTTTATTGAATCACTCATTAGATGATTATATGCACTGAATGTGGGAGAACATTCTCCATTCTCCACAGACGTGGTCCTGAGAGCTCAAGCCCTTGCATTCCTTTTGAAGGAAAAACCCTTTTTGAATACTAAATTAATTCACTGAACTCTCTGTATTTGGGATAAACCGGAGCGCCCGGAGAAAACCCACGTTACCTTTCACCTACATAACACCAACCCGTCCCCGTCCACACATACATCTGCAGACACTGGAGAAAGCTCTGCCCAAAGAGGAGAAGAACCTACAGGTGGAACAACTCTGTTTGGGTGGTTTCATCAGGTGAGATTTGAGAGGGTAGATAATGTGGTCTCCAAGTTCTAGTTCACCCAATTTCAAGGAGACCAGCACCCCTTCTGCACTGCCCCACTTCTTAAGGAGGTCCTGGAAAATGGTCTTGTCAAGGTTTTTGAACGTTTCCGGGGTGATTTCAAAATCTACCTCCTGGACTTCGGCCCATGTTCTTTCTATCAGGCTCTCAACCATTTCGTTGGTGTTTGTGCAGGTATACTTGATTCTTGCTTTCTCCAATATCCGCAAAAGCAGCTGCCCCATGAATATCTCTATGGCTTTTTTTTGCATTTCTTTACGCGGTGTGGCATCCTGCGCAGAGCCGTCACGTGTCTTCACAGATACTGGGCAAGGCTTTGCAGCAGTTGCCAAAGCTTCGTTCACCTTGATGCTGCTGGTCCATTCTGGCTCAGTGCCCATGATGGCACGTCTAGCCCTTTCACTGGGCATGAAGGTCTGAAACGTCTGCCACCATCTGGACATTGCCAGGAGATCTGCCACTCTCTTCTGTAACTCAGCAAACATGGCAGCATTTTTCTGAGGAACTGGCCCTTGTCTGCAAAGCCTGGGCTCATCTACCATGTGGTTGTAGAGGAGATCAACTATATCCTCTCTGAGTTTCACGACTTGACCACTGGGGATGGGTTTGTTTGGAGCGAGTTGAAGACGATCGTTTGTTTTTACTCGTTTTTTAAGCAGAAAGTAAACCTCCTCTGTGTGTGACTGCACTGACTTCCTGGTTGCAACTTTGGCGTACTGGGGGAATTGCTCATTCATTTGTGCCATCAAACTATGGACACATGCTTTGCAAACGTTGTTTGACAATAACGTTCTGATTTTTCTTCCAATTTTTTTGGGCGTGTTCTTGTGCGTTTTCTCTGTTTGATTTGAGTCTGCAGGATTTGTTGCCTCCATCATGTCCACAGCAAGAGTCCGAACAATGTCTTCTGCAACATCTTCAATCTCCTGAGAGCTTTGAGATTGCAGCAGCTCATACTCAAAGTCTGGTACGTCATCCAAGAAAGGTTCAATGATCTCATTCAACTCATTCCTCAGTACTTCTGCAACAGATTGGATCCTTGCAATCTCAAGCACGGGCTCTGTTGTGATCTCTGGTTCCTCAGAGCTTTCTGAATCAGAAACCTCAGACATCAATGGCAGAGGCCACCCATTAGTGTCTGAGGATGACCACGAATCAGTGTCTGAAGGTTCCAGTCGTCTCTTCATTGGTGACTCAGGGTGGTCATCACTGTCTGAATCTTCTGATTCATGAGTTGGTGACTCAGGGTGGTCATCACTGTCTGAATCTTCTGATTCATAAGTTGGTGACTCAGGGTGGTCATCAGCGTATGAATCTTCTGATTCATAAGGTAGTGACTCAGGGTGGTCATCAACGTCTGAATCTTCTGATTCATGAGTTCGTGACTCAGGATGGTCATCAGCGTCTGATGGTTCTGATTCATGAGTTGGTGACTCAGGATGGTCATCAGCATCTGAATGTTGTGATTCATGAATTGGTGACTCGGGATGGTCATCAGCGTCTGAATCTTCTGATTCATAAGTTGGTGACTCAGGGTGGTCATCAGCGTCTGATGGTTCTGGTTCCACCGTTGGTTTTTGGGAGGTGGTCAGACTTGTTCTCTGGTTCGGGGATCGAGGTGCGAACACTGCTTCCATCTTGCCTATGAATGCCTTACACATTTTGCAGCTATGAATAACCATCGCGCTAACTGTGGCTGGAGTATTCTCGTTGTTAATGTCCATGGGATTTTGGACTTTGACTGCAACTTCTCTGGCGATCAAGCCTGTTAACACTGCTGAGCTAGGACACTGGACTGGGTCCTCAACGTACAGAACTTTGGCAAAACTCTCAGAGATTGTGTCGCCAAGAATGGATTTAACCAGGTCCTCAGACACATCAGCTGTGTTCTCAAGAGAATTACCGATGGCTTGTGCCAAGTCCCTTATTATGTTCAAAGTCAGGTCTATCAGCATGAATGAAGTGTAGCCTTCACATCTGCCTGCTTTCAACGATTCCCACTGCACTGCTGTCAACCTCTTAAAAAAGGATTTGAGCAGTGGGGGAACAACATGATCTACATTGACCTCAGGCATCGCCTCTTCCTGTGAACATCCTGCTGAATCTATGGGGATTTCTTGATGCATTGCGATTTTGGAGTCAAAGTTCTTGTACGTATGTACTTAACAAATAAATCCGTCCGATCGTTGGAGAGTGTTCGCTGGTTTAAACCTTAGACAGCTATTTGTGGTCTACTCAAGAGAAATTCTTCAAAGCCATTCTTATTACATCATCACTTCAATGACATTCTTATTACATCACCACTTCAATGACATTCTTATTACATCATCACTTCAATGACATTCTTATTACATCACCACTTCAATGACATTCTTATTACATCACCACTTCAAAGCCATCCTTATTACATCACCACTTCAATGACATTCTTATTACATCATCACTTCAATGACATTCTTATTACATCACCACTTCAATGACATTCTTATTACATCATCACTTCAATGACATTCTTATTACATCACCACTTCAAAGCCATCCTTATTACATCACCACTTCAATGACATTCTTATTACATCACCACTTCAAAGCCATCCTTATTACATCACCACTTCAATGACATTCTTATTACATCATCACTTCAAAGCCATCCTTATTACATCACCACTTCAAAGCCATCCTTATTACATCGCCACTTCAATGACATTCTTATTACATCGCCACTTCAATGACATTCTTATTACATCGCCACTTCAATGACATTCTTATTACATCGCCACTTCAGAGCGTTCCATAAACCCCGCCCAGTGTAGCAGCTGTTGCTAGGCAACGGCACCCTGGAAAAACATTCTCAGACAGTTTTTTCCTTCAAAAGGAATGAAAGGGCTTGAGCTCTCAGGACCACGTCTGTGGACAACGTTGTCTACTCTGGAGAATGTTCTCCCACATTCAGTGCATATAATCATCTAATGAGTGATTCAATAAAATAAAAAATAATAATAATACATTTCTGCTCATCTGTCTTATTGTTTGCTGTAAGAGCTGTAAAAATAGTTCAGACTGAAGTTCTGCTGATTCAGTGAATTAAAGTACAAAATAAAGTACAAAGAAAGTGTTCTTTTGCAACAGTGTTTTTTTCATATGAAAACCACCGGCATCAGCCTTAAAGTTATAGTCATGTGCCCAAATAGTAAGTTGATACGTTAGGGTTAGGGCTGCTAAACTAACGTGTGTTTACAATACTCATTTGTTTCACCCAATTTTTTAAAAAATGTATGCACGGTTTTCCATTTGTGTTTCACTCCTATTTATTTCCCCAAACGTATTTATATCAGTATTCTTTTCTTTATACATTTCTTTATGCATTTCTGCCTCATTATGTAAATGAGGGGGCTGTCAATAAATGCATTAATACATACATAAATACATTTAAAAATAAATATAAAAGGTAAGTATAAAATAAATAAATAAAAAATAAATGAAAAATAAATAAATACATTTAAATATTTATAAAAAATAAATACATAAATAAATAAAAGGGGAAGTTAAACAGAAGAGTAAATAAATACGCGTATTAATACAAATACAATTTTAAGGTACTTACAAATAATCTTGGGTACATTTTGCACTTCTTGAGTAAAGTTTTGATTGAAGGACTTTCTCTTGTAATAGATAATTGTCATTGTGTGGTAAGTCTACTTTTTCCGTGGTAAAATGTCTCAATACCTCTTCCACCACTATTTAATGTACTTACAGTAGTTACCTTCCACTACTGCATTTGTACTTTCACTTATGTAACCTAGTTGTACCTCAGGAAAATAATTGAATGCAGGATTTTTACTTGTAATACTACTTTTATATTGTGGTAATTCTACTTTTAATTTTATTTTATTTTAAAATTTAGATTAAAATCTCAATAATATTTCTTCCACCACTGGTACTACCACCGACCACCTCATATTGATGACAGTACTTTTACTTATGTATTTATACAGGACTTTATACAGGACTTTCACTTGCAAATGAGTCAACTGTTCCATAAGCAAGGCCTGCTATAGCTGTATTAGAGTCATATGGCTAGCAGCGAGTAAAACTACAAGTCCCAGAATCCTTTGCGGTGACGCTGTCTCCTCCTACAGCGTCCTAGCAGCAGCTGGTGGAGAAGCCAGCAGCACCGAAGACAACAAAAGGACTTCATCGTTTATATCGTAGAGTAAATATTTATAACTGACTTCTCCTCATAATTCTGCCAAAATAATAAATAAATAAATGACTCAATAGATAAATAAATGTCATTAAATGTAGCAAAATAATATTAAAAATGAATATAGCCATTAATGAATTGATAAAAAGTGACAATTGATATTTCTGTAAATTTGCTTCTTTATTTATTTTTCTTTTTATTAATTCCCTTATTTATTTACTCCTCTGTTTAATTTCCCCCTTAATTTATTTATGTATTTATTTTTATTATTATTATTTTATTTTTTCCATTTATCAATTTATTTTTGCATTTATTTTTATTATATTTCTTTAAATATATGTATTTATGCATTTATTGACAGCCCCTCATTTGCATAATGAGCCAGAAATGCATAAATAAAAGAATACATAAATAAATAAGTCTGGGGAAATAAATAAGGGGTGAATTGCAGAGGAATAAAATAAATACATAAATAAATACGTACATTTAAAAATAAATAGAAAATAAGTGCAAAAATAAATTAAATATAAATAAACTAAATAAATGAATAAAAAAATAATACAAGTAAATACACAAATAAATAAAAGGGAAAATTAAACAAGAGGAAATAAATTAGCTAATTAATACAAAGATAAATAAAGAAGCTAATTAAAACAGAAATATTATTTTATGTCACATTTGATCAATATATTAATGGCTACATTTATTTTTAATATTTTTACTATATTTAATGACATATTTTTACTTATCAAGTCAAGTTATATTTATTCATTTATTTTTGATTTTGGCAGTTTTGTCCTCATACCCCTCGCCTCTGAAGACATGGAAAAGTCTTGTAGCCCAACATGCAGATATTCAGCAGCCAAACGGCACTGACTGACCTCGACCTGTCTTTCACCGCCTCATCCCATCTTTATCAGGAAATACCAAGCAAATGCCGGCACGGCCATGTGGGGAGTCTGAACATGAGCCTCTATGTAACATGTTTATTTTGGATCCAGATAAAAAAATGACAACGAAGCAGTCTGTTAGATTTATGTCAAACTGGCCTGACAGGTACACAACATTAGTTACCATGCATCACATACAACCTGTATTACGAGCAATGCCAAACGGTCATTAAATTTGACATAATCTTGAAATGTGACATTTATTGAACATTTATTTATTCACTTCAAGTTCCACTGTATGGAGGACAGAACCTGCCAAAATAAAAAAAAATTAATAAATTAAAAAAAATGACTAGATAAATAAATAAATATGTCATTAAATGTAGCAATTTATTTTTATTTCCGTATTTATTTTCATTAATTTTTAAATCTATTTATTTTTGCATTTATTTTTTATTTCTTCATTTATTTTTTGCATTTGGTAGGTTCCATCCTCCATACTAGTCCAGTTCTTCAACACCAAACTGGGATAAACATTTCTTTATGGAGCTGCTTTGTGCACGGAGGCATTGTCATGTTGAAACAGGAAAGACAAACACAGACTGTTGGAAGAACGCTCTTCAAACAAATATTATTGTATGCTGTACCATTAAACTGACCTTTTAATTGGAACCATAGACTGTATTTAAGGAGTGGACGTAGTCAACGTGACGTCACCCATTGGTTTGCGGACTGCCGTTTTGAAGCCTCGAGGTCGTCTGAAATCTCAATACCTGTACCATCGTTAGACATACTTTTGTGTGAATAAACAGTAGTATGTATCTTTTCGGACGCACTGAGCTGTAATTTACATCGTCACTTCCTGAGAGCCTCCTTGCCGATTGTAGACGTGTAACCATGGTAACCCGTGAATCAAAGTCTGAATTAATCTAAAATATAAATAATGCCTAGAAAAGTGAAATCTTATTCTTACAGTTAAATTGAAGCGTTGCGTACTGTAATATTTCACCGGAAATAGTATGCAATTTGCGTACTATTGGTTTCATACTAATGTTTTCGGACAAACTAAAATATCTCACATACTGTTTTAGCGTACTTAATAGCGTGTTAGTGAGGAATTTCGTACACAACCCCTCGAGTTCGGCATTTTTGGCCGTTGCATCTTGTTTTTTTGCAACCAGAAATGACACGAGAGGGTGTAGCTAAGTTCAACCGAACGCTGAATAAGACATTTTTAGGCGACCAAAATATTACAGTTAACTTTGATGAACTTAAAACACAAAGTGACGGGTTAACGCAGTGGTAGCGACCTGTCAATCACCAGGTAGCCCTGCCCTAAAGCATCCCCTGCTTTATGGTCTATCTGACTCTAAATGGGACCATAATTTACTAAATGAACATCTTGCTGTATTGAAGAAGACTTGAAACTAGTGATTGAGACCATAAACTCATGTTTACAATATTTACTGAGGTAATAAATCAAGAGAGAAGTAGGCTCATTTTCTCATAGACTTCTATACAACCAGAGGAGTCGCCCCCTGCTGGCTGTTAGAAAGAATGCAGGTTTAAGGGAACAAGCCATGAAAAACAACCTCAGACTAAAACAGTAGAGGATCTCCTCATTCTGTATAAACAAAATCATTTCTTTATTATCTACTTTATCAGTCATGTAGTCAGAGTTGGACCTCCGCTGCTCGTCATGCAGAGATGAGCAGCTCCATTAAAGCTCCCACAGAGTGCATCCTGTAGAAAACGCTGAGCGGCTGACCCAAGTTCACCAGAACAAACCAAGCTGAGAAGCCGAAAAACTGTTTCCCGAGGCCGTTCTCGAACTGGGGGTGAACTCCAAACGCAGGGATGACCCACAGCTGCAAGGAGAGGAAACATAGGATGTGTTTTATAAATGCAGAAACGACAAAAAACTTGTATTTCTTCATAAATCACATAATAATCACATGATATTACCATAACGTTAGAAAGGATGAGGAAAGCACAGATTTCTTGTATCGCTCTTTTGGTCCAGGGCTTTTTCCCATCATGCTCTTGAGCTGGCGTGTTCCCCTCCAGCAGTGAAACCGCCGTCTTCCTCTCCTCTTGTATTGGCACAGCAACCTTTTTCTTAGGCTGTGGGACAGTTTATCATTCAAACAGAACCTTTCAATGACCGAGTTATTCCAATTTACAAAACATTCACATGAACTGCAGGTACCTTGAATATGCTGCTCCGCTGCTTGTCTTTCCTCTTGGCGAACAGGTTCGGGTGTCTGTGGAGGCCTTCGATGATGAAGATGTTCTGGAGGATAAGCTCCAGCAGGCTGAGGAGGGAGTAGGACAGGTCGAGGTCCCCCAGAGGCCCGTTGGTCCCCACAGCCAGCGCCGCCACCAGGGAGAAGTAGGACAGGGCGAGCTGGCCCAGAGCAGCTGCCACCAGGAGGAGGACATCCAGGCTACGAGTGGGGTTGTGTCCCGCTTCATTCGCCCTCCTCTCGAACCTGTGGACCAGCATCCCAGCCAGGGAGCACAGGGACATGACGGGCATGACGGCTAAATGGTAGCCGTAGAAAATGAGGAAGGCCGTGAGGCGAAGCTGCTGCTGGCTCACCCAAACCTGGTAGAGAATGAAGACGACCACGCCCGCTACGAGCACCAGGGCGCCAAACACAAGGCCGTATATGACGCCACCTTGGTAGACAACACCAAGGGTCAGCTTCTGGGTAACGTGGTGGTGACCTGGACTCATCCTGCGGCCCACGTTCTTCCACATCACATAGATCATGCAGCCGGCCATCAGGTAGTACTCCATGTTGAAGGGATAAAGGATTTCGAAGCCTTTCCTGAAGATGAGACAGGCTGCACTCGCACTGCACTGACAGAAGGTCGAATTGTCTGGAAGTAGGCAAGGAGTAATGTTCTTAAGAAACACATACAGTAGACAGGGGGTGTATTTATACCTGTGAAGTTTAACTACCTGCTAAATCAGAGGTTGTGTTGCTGAAATCAAGCTTGTCTTCCTTTTCTAACTCGATCTCCTCGTGGATGGTGTCCTCAGTCACGGCGTTCAGCCACAGCAGCAGGTCGGCCGAGAGGATCACCATCAGCCCGGACCTGCATGCAAATATAAACACAGTCAAGAAATAACATACACCTGAAGCTGGAAATGACAATCATCCTTTAGAGGGACAGTGTGTCGCATATAGGGGGAACTATTGGCAGAAATGGAATATAATATTCTGTTTTCTTTAAATACGTAGAACATTTGTAAAAGGTATATTTAAAATATAGAGAGTGATGCACCTGGTGATTATCTTGTGTCTGTGAATGCAGTCTTTGGAGTGAGCCCACAGTAAATATGTCTGCAGAAGAAAAGTAAACAGTTATTAAATAAGGGCACTTTTAAATAAACAGTCTTACAAACAGTGAGAATTTAAAGATTATTTTCTTTGAAATTGGTTGAAAAGGTTGAAATTAAGTGTGAAGGGGACGAATAATGAGCCAAACATGTACGTGTACAGAAGCGCTGGTTTTGTGTCTTATAATCCCTTAAACTTTTAATATACACCTTTTAATATAAACCGTTAATATACCTGCAGTGCGAGAAAAGGAGCCTCGATGAATGGAGAGAACACTTTAGCAGCAGGCTTACAGTCCTTCATACTGATCAAATAACCAATCCTGAAGATATATAGCAGCAGACTGAATGCAGCAAAGAGCATGAGGACCACTGGACCGGAGCAGGAGAGAGAGGAGAGAGACAGTTTCATTACACTGTCCAAAACAAATGTCATAATGAAAATAAAATAAGAAATAAATGAATAAATTTATAAATTACTCAATAAATAAGTAAATATGTCATTAACTTTATATAATATATATAAATAGGGATGCTATATAACTATACATAATAATATAAAAAATAAATGTAGCCATTGATTAATTGACAAAATTGTGATATAAATTGATATGTATATATTTATTTATCTTTGTATTAATTCCCTTTTTTATTTAGTCTTCTGTTTAATTTTACCTTTTATTTATTTATGTATTTATTTTTAAATAATTTTAAAAATTTATGTATTATTTAGGTAATTTCGCACTTATTTATATTTTATATTTATTTTTTAAATGTTTTTATTTATTTATTAATGCATTTATTGACAGCCCCCTCATTTGCATAATGAGGTAGAAATGCATAAAGAAATGTGTAAAGAAGATCAAAAAGAAAGAAAATAGAAAATTATACATAAATAAATAAATACATTTAAAAAATAATAAAAATAAATAAAAGGAAAAAATTAAACAGAAGAGTACAATAAGGGAATTAATACAAAGATAACTAAATAAAGAGGCACATTAAAAGTATCAATTTATTTATCAATTAATTAATGGCTAGATTTATTTTTTATATTTTTGCCACATTTAATGACATTTATTTATTTATTTATATATATATTTTTTTTTATTATGATTTTATCCTCCATAGGAGCTTACCGATTACAGTGATTCCCCCGGCATGGTGGTCTTTATGTGGGCAGATGCCGGGCTGCTTCCTGGCCCACAGCAGGTACCACAACATCCAAACCACACTGACCCCCATCAGCAGCAGCATGAACAGCTGGGGCTCCTGGTGCTTCAGGCCCTCGGGGTGAAAAGCCTGCCCGGCCACCAGGGCCGCTCCCAACAGCACCACATTCATACCCAGCAGACCAGAGATCAGACGCCTCCCACTGGGAACCCAAACCAGCACCGGATCCAGCTCCGGGTCCTGGATCTGATGGTCTGAGCTCTCACCACTTTGGGCATTTCCAGGTGAGGAGGAATCCAGCTCTGTGACTCCAGGATCTGGATTCATATTCACCTTATTTTGTCCTTCTTCTAAAACTCTTCAGTTCCTTTCACCACCTTCTTCTCTTTCTCCTTTCCACTCACTTTACAGGTTTTTCTCTCATTACTTTATCCTGCAGTTCAACATGTGAAGACATGCGTCTGAACTAGTAAACCTTTTGTGCCGCCTTCCCACACCAGGTGTGGTCACGATCCGGGACATTAATACCGGCACACCTTTTCACAGAAAAACCAACATGTTTACTCTTCATGTTGACCTCTGTCTTACCTGCTGAGCCACTTGAAGTTTGCTTCCTGGTCCCAAATGACCTGCAGATTCTGTCAATCCACAAAAAATCAGTGAGGTTATTTTACTTTGAAAGGGTTTATCAGGTGAGTTCTCTGCCAGGTAGTGTCACTGTTTGCGTATGCAGTCTACACCAGGAACTGATTTATGAACGTAACCTCATTCTTATCACTGCAGTGCCTCAAGTAGCAGCTAATAGTACAGTCACAGCTGATAATCTGTGGTAACTGATAGTATTTCTGTATTTAGTTTCAGTCTCACATTTAAAGGATCATACTTAGCCCATTTAAAGTAGTGCTGGGACGATTCACCTATCTCCTGATTCAATACTATTGCATGTTGTGATTTGATATTAAGATTTATTGCAATTTTTATTAACTTTTTTAACACTAGACCATGGGAAAAAGTTGAATCATACACATCTAGGGACTTTTACTTTGGAAAATGAAATGTTATGAATCATGAAATGTCCCCTTTTAAAACAAATTAAGTGCATTAAAACTGCATTTAAACTGCACTAATGCATGATGTTTGATAAGGAAAGTGACTCAAGCAGTTATCAGGCACTCACTGATTGATTTTTTTTTTTATCACTCAGTTCAGTTTGATGGGATTCAGACATGCGTGAACGCACAGGGAGATGTCATGTCAGCTACACGTATACAAAAACTAAACAAATAAACTGATTTCTATAGTGGTGATCTGTTGGCTGCAATTTTGCATCATCCTCGGGTCGGTTGTCAGCTAACATTAGCCTACCATAGAGCCACAGTATGGAGGACAGAACCTGCCAAAATCAAAAATAAATGAATAAATAAATAAATAACCCGATGAATAAATAAATGTCATTAGCAAAAATAATATAAAAAATAAATGTACCCATTAATTATTTGATAAAATGCGACATAAATGTATATTTCTATTTTAATTTCCTTCTTTATTTATCTTTGTCTTAATTCCCTTATTTATTTACTCTTCTGTTTAATTTTCCCTTTTATTTATAAATTAAATATTTGTTTTTATTATTTTTTTAATTAATTTATTTTTTAATTTATTATTTATTTAATAATTTATTAATATATTAATTTATTTTTGCACTTATTTTTTATATTTTATTTAAAATGTATATATTTATGTATTTATGCATTTATTGACAGCTCCCACATTTGCATAATAAGGCAAAAATGAATAAAGAAATGTAAAAATAAATGTGTAAAGAAAAGAATACAGAAATAAATAAGTCTTGTGAAATAAATAAGGCGTGAAATGCGAAGGGAAAATCGTGCATAAATAGATGAATAAATAAATGAATGAGTAAATATGTACATTTAAAAATAAATAAGTGCAAAAATGAATAAATAAATACAATATAAAGGCAAAAATAAATTAATAAAAACAAAATAAATGCAAAAATAAATAAATAAATTTAAAAAGTAATGAAAATAAATACATAAATAAATAAACGGAAAATTAAATAAAAGAGTAAATAAATAAAGGAATTAATACTAAGATAAATAAATAAAGAAGCAAATTAAAACTAAAAAAAATATCAATTTATGTCACATCTTATCAATTAATTAATGGCTACATTTATTTTTAATATTATTTTTGCTACATTTAATGACATTTATTTATTTATCGAGTCATTTATTTATTCATTTATTTTTGATTTTGGCAGGTTCCGTCCTCTATACCAAAGAGCACGGCTCTTAGCCTTGAAAAGTAAAAAAAAAAAAATGTCTTTTCAGAAAGATTGTCCTCGTTACTCAAAATAATCCAAACACCTTTAAATACTTTAGATACATTTTCAAACCATATGGAAATGAGTGTAAATCAGTGGATCCCCAAAACATACATTGAAATGTAAAACACAGTAGCATGGTTTGCATTGAGAGATGTGACTTGTAGTAAATGGGCTAAAACATGCAAATCCAGTGGTATAACTCTTTAACTTTTGCACTCTTCACAGCTCAACTTAAAGGGTGTGTTTGCAAGTTTCAACTTAAATTCAAATCACATATATTTTGCATTTATGCTGAACATGTTCCACACTGTGGTTTGCAATATACAATTTCAGACTCTTGTGATGTATTTTTCCTACCGTTCCAGGCGTGTGTGTTTGTAAAATAATTGAGCAGACAGTGAGGTATACATGCATTCCACTGTCACAATTTTTATTGTATTGTTTTACAGTACCTTTACTGTTATGATGTTTTATAGTAAAACTGCTTTACGATGATTGTGGTTTACAGTATGTTACTGTAAATATGTTTTATAGTATGATACTGTAATTGTGTTTTATAAAACTGTAAATTCTGTTCACTTGTAGGCTATAATAATAACACTTTACTATATTATATCTTGTTGTCCTGTAGGCTATAATAACACTTTACTATATTATATTATATTATATTATAGATCCTGTTGTCCTGTAGGCTATAAATACACTTTATTATATTATATTGTATTATATTTCCTGTTGTCCTGTAGGCTATAATTAACACTTTATTATATTATATTATATTATATTTGTCCGTTAGGCTATAATAATAACACTTTATTATATTATATTATATTATATTTCCTGTTGTCCTGTAGGCTATAATTAACACTTTATTATATTATATTATATTATGTTATATTATATTATATTTGTCCGTTAGGCTATAATAATAACACTTTATTATATTATATTATATTTTCTCGGTTTCTATTGGCCTACATTGTAAAAGGGGCGGGTCTTATCATCATAGCCCCGCCCCCGGCCTAACAACCAGCGCGCCTCGTGTTCGTCTCCTAGCAACCAGCCTGTCAGCTCCGTGCCTCTCCAGGCCGCTCCAGTCCGTCCGGACTAACAGCAGAACCAGAACCACAACGAGGCGGTTTAACCGTCCAGGACCTCCATGGACCCGGACCCAGAGTGAGCCAGGAGTGAGCCGGTACCACCATGACGGACCGGTACCACCGGGCGGCCCGGGACGGCTACCTGGAGGTGCTGAAGGAGGCCACACGGAAGGAGCTGAACGCCCCGGATGAGGACGGCATGACTCCGACCTTATGGGCCTCCTACCACGGTAACCTGGAGACGCTCCGGACCATCACCGGGAGAGGGTGAGCAGGCAGGCCGAGAATCACCACACCTCACCGGGGAGGAGGGCTGACACCAGGGGGGGGGGGTCATCTCATCCAATGAGGAGATAAAGCTTTAAACTATTTAAACTATTTGTATTATATTATATTATATTTGTCCTGTAGGCTATAAATAACACTTTATTATATTATATTATAATATATTATATTTCCTGTTGTCCTGTAAGCTATAAATACACTTTATTATATTATATTATAATATATTATATATCCTGTTGTCCTGTAAGCTATAAATACACTTTATTATATTATATTATATTATATTATATTTGTCCTGTAGGCTATAAATAAGACTTTATTATATTATATTATATTTCCTGTTGTCCTGTAGGCTATAAATACACTTTATTATATTATATTATATTATATTATATTTGTCCTGTAGGCTATAAATAAGACTTTATTATACTATATTATATTTCCTGCTGTCCTGTAGGCTATAAATAACACTTTATTATATTATATTATAATATATTATATATCCTGTTGTCCTGTAAGCTATAAATACACTTTATTATATTATATTATATTATATTATATTTGTCCTGTAGGCTATAAATAAGACTTTATTATACTATATTATATTTCCTGTTGTCCTGTAGGCTATAAATAACACTTTATTATATTATATTATATTTCCTGTTGTACTGTAGGCTATAAATAACACTTTACTATATTAAAAAAGGAGTAGGTAGAAGGAAAACTTATATTTCCCTACCCCTTTCTCACTTCTCCTCTAATAACTCATATATCATAGAATGATAATATAATATAATTTATAAAGTATCCCAGATTTATTTACATCCCAAATTAAATATATGAACAGCATCCCAAGTTTATTTACAACCCACATATCCATCTGGAGTTAAAAAGTAGATATAAACCAACCCTTAACACAACTCTTCCTCAACCATATACCTCCCAAAAATGTATTTTTTGTATAGCTTTTTAAAGTGATTTATATTTGTGCTCCACTTCAACCCATCATCTAACCCATTCCACAAATCCATCCCACAGACTGAAATACACATACTCTTCTTTGTTGTACGAACACAATGCTTTTTAAAATTCAATTTTCCTCCTAAATTATATTTTCCTCTTAAATTAGTTAAAGTATTTAAACTAGTTGACTTGTCTGTTTATGGGACTACATGTCATATTTGGCACATTTATTCTCTCTTGTGTCAATATTTGTTTGATTTTTATTCAATTATTTTGTCATTTTCTTTAAGTGAAAGTTCACTGTAAATAAGTGTGTTTTTCCTATTTCAATCAAAAACCTCACTTGTTTTAAGAAGAAGGTTTTAAATATCAAACTATAAACAAATTGTAATTAAGTCAGAGTTGACCATTTTGTAAACAAAGTGTTAAAATGTATAGTAATAATAATATTAGAAGAGACTTATGTCCCCACGTCGTTGTTTAATATGAAATATTATAATAATATATATAAATATATTGTAATTTATATATATATATATTGTATTTACATTGTAAATATGAAACTATAAACAAATTATAATCAAGTCAGAGGTGATTATTCTGTAAACACATTTTTTAAAATGTAAAGTAATAATAATAATAGAAGAGATATATATCCCCACTTTGGTGTTTGTTTATATAAATTGTCTTATCAGCAATAGAAACTCTGCAGAATCCTCCAACTTCTCATAATGTTAGTATATACAGTATATTGTATATTGTAACTTTACCTCATGGATCTGCTCATATTAGCATGAATATATAAACATTGTGCCACCTACATGTTCCTGCCCCCGTCACTAATGTAATCAGTGCTGTTGCAGATGGACGTCTATACATTTTAACAGCCTGATTACAGAGAAAAGGTCACTTGCAGCAGGATCTCCCCCCTAATACTCAAACATAAATACACTCTCTATAGTAGAAAGTATCTGAAGCATGATAACTATATATTTAATCTCACAGATGTGGCTAATCCATTACATGGCAGCAGCAGCTCCATTCAGTTAGAAGCCATTGTAAGCTCGGTGGACGAACGATACGATCTGTGAAAGCCTCGTGCATTGTTGCGTATATGTAAGAGAAAACTGAGATAATGATAAAAGGGTTTAGGAGTAAGTCTATATTCTGGTGAGATAAGTCGTAGCTAATGTATCACGGACGTCTTTTGTTAACAAAGAAGCCTGATATTTACTGCCACAGACCAGCAGCAGTACGTCACGCTGCTGGTGGCAGGTTTATAAGGCGAGCGGTAAAGTGGATGCAGGGAAAGGTCGCAGTGATGGATAGGTCGTCTTCTTCCTACGACGGTCCCAGAGTGGATATGAAACAAAGACAGACAACTAGAGCTGAGCTGCACATCAATGTTCAAAGCATAAAGTAAAAATGAGAAAAGAAGAATATTTCTGCGATACAGTTCACAGGAAAGTTAGCGTTTTTTCTCACGTGAACTTTTCTGATTTTATTTTGTAAATCATTGGTGCTGCGAATATTTTCCTACAACACTTTTTTATTTATTCATCTAAATAAGACAAACTTCTCAAGTGGCCAAAGTGGCAGTCATGTAAGAAACTTTGCCTAAATAAATATGTTATAAACATTGGAAAAATTATGATCATATGAGTAGAATATCTGATATTTTTTATTTATTAATTTATTTTTGCATTTATATTTAATTAATTAATTTATTTATTTAATTTTGCACTTGTTTTTAATTTATTTTATATTTATTTTTGCACTCATTTTTCAATTTATTTATTAATTTATTTATGCACGATTTTCCCTTTGCATTTCACCCTTTATTTATTTCCCCAAACTTATTTGTTTCTGTATTCTTATCTTTATAAATTTCTTTACACATTTCTTTCTACATTTCTTTATGCATTTCTGCCTTATTATGCAAATGTGGGGGCTGTCAATAAATGCATGAATACATAAATATAATAATAAATGAATATATACATAAATTAATAATTAATGTAAAATTAATAAATTAATTTAAAAATTGTAGCAATTTGTTTTACATTATATCAATTCATAAAATATGTTTGCTAAATTGATGACATATTTATTTATTTATTTATTTATTTATTTATTTATTTATTTATTTATTTATTTATTTATTTATTTATTTATTTATTTATCAAGTGATTTATTCATTTATTTATTTTAGATTTTGGTACGTCCAGTCCTCCATAGGTTTCTGTGTCTCTAGGCCAATAATGAAGCTTCATGTGCAGTCTGCTGGGTGCTGGGTGCTGTGTACTGGGTGGGAACTTGGAGGCAACAGTTAACACGTTTTGGTTGGTATCCAGTCATACATGTTGCTAGTAAACAGGAGGTTGTTATCGGTTTGTGTATCACCTCTGAGTCAGAGCTGCTGGCGTAACTGCAGATGGTCAAGTTACTATGTGAGATACGGTACGGTGTGATTCCTCCGTTACTACAGTGATACATTTCTTGCCTGTGTCTTTGGAATATGATCTGCTTCATTACTTTCAGCTGACAGGGAGAGAAAGAAGAGTAAAATATGATGCTCTGAACATAGAAATGAACCACACACTAATTGCTCTCATGAGATATTTGCACGCTTTGCCAGGTTTGCAGACAGGAAATCAGGGTGCTGATAAAGGTGTTGACCCTGCGGCGTGAGGTAACAGTGTCTCTAGGTGTCTGCAGAAAAAAGGCTCTTGGTGTGTGAGATAAATAATGCAAAGTCACCTCTGTCTTGTTTAACCTGCAGCGTTTCAATTATTGATCAGGGCTTCGCCGCGGCCCGGCCATGTGGGTGGAGAGCAAACAGGAAGAGGAGGGACTCCATTTACAAACACTGTCCTGTCCGTGTTGTTGTTGTTTGTCCTGTTATTGCTTGCACAGCATTGTGGGTAGTGCTTTACTGATATCACGGTAATATTTGGGAAAAGACCGCAAACTTATGGAGGACGGAACCTGCCAAAATAAAAAAATAAATGAATAAATAAATAAATGACTCGATAAATAAATAAATAAATAAATATATGTCATTAAATTTAGCAAAATTTATATTAAAAATAAATGTAGGCATTAATTAATTGATAAAAATGTGACATAAATTGATATTTCTGTTTTAATTTGCTTCTTTATTTATATATTCTTTCCCTTATTTATTTACTCTTCTGTTTTCCCTTTCATTTATTGATGTATTCATTTTTTATTAATTTATAATTTATTTATGTATTTTTGCATCTATTGACAGCCCCTTCATTTGCATAAGGAGGCAGAAATGTGTAAAGAAAATAATACATAAATAAATAATTTTGGGGAAATAAATAATGGGTGAAATGCAAAGGGAAAATCGTACGGAAATAAATGAATAGATAAATGAATACGTACATTTAAAGATAAATATAAAAAATAAGTTTAAAAATAAATGAATAGATTAAATATAGATACAAAATAAATGCAAAAATAAAGAAATTAATCTAAAGATTTATAAAAAATATATACATAAATAAATAAAAGGGAAAATTAAACAGGAGAGTAAATAAATAAGGGAATTAATAAAAGATAAATAAATAAGCAAATTAAACCAGAAATATCAATTTTTGTCACATTTTAAGAATTTATTTATTTTTAGTATTATTTTTGCTACATTTAATGACATATTTATTTATTTATTTATCGAGTCATTTATTTATTCATTAATTTATTTTTGATTTTGACAGGTTCTGTCCTCCATACACATGACATTGAGAATATTTTAGATAACACTAAGCTACGTTTCAGAAACTGTTGTCCCCGTTAGTCACTCAGACACAAAAACATGGGAAAAACAGAAGTTATGTAACCTTTAAGGTTAGTAACAGAAATGATACTGTATATGTGAATCCAGTAATGTTGAGATCCAAAATGGCGTCTTGTCTCCTCCTCCTGTCTTCCAGAGGTGACCCGGACAGGTGTGACATCTGGGGCAACACGCCGCTTCACCTGGCAGCTGCCAACGGCCACCACAACTGCCTGTCCTTCCTGGTGGCCTTCGGTGCCAACATATGGTGTCTGGACAACGACTACCACACGCCGCTGGACATGGCCGCCGCCAAGGGACACATGGACTGCGTTCGCTACCTGGACTCCATCGTCGCCAAGCAGATCACGCTCAACCCGAAGCTGGTCAACAAACTGAAGGACCGGGCTTTCCGTGCCGCAGAGCGCCGGATCAAAGACTGTGCAAAGCTCCAGAGGAAGCACCGTGAACACATGGAGAGGAAGTTCATGAAGGAGTCGGCGGCTTTAGACAACTTTGATGCTGTCAGCTTCTCTAGCTACAACAGCGGCAGCACGCTGAGCAAGTTCAACACTGTCACCTCCAACATGCCATACTCGCAGGTGGTTGCTCTTTGACTTTGTGTTAATGTGGAATATTCGGGTTAGCTCCTGTTCTGTTAGCTCTCAGTTCTCAACATATTATACCGTTTAGTGACTTTCCTCACTCTTTCTGAAAAGCTGAAACGGGATGAAAAAAATATATATATAATTTGTTAGCGTTCAACACACACCTCCCTTGAGTTTAAACTAGTATTAACTCTTTTTTGGACACTTGGGGGGCAGCAGAACTATGGAGGAAGGAACCTGGCAAAATCAAAAATGTATGAATAAATAAATAAATATGTCCAAAAATAATATTAAAAATAAATGTAGCAATTTTACTTTTTTTTAAATTTTACATTATATATATATATATGTATGTATATATCTTTGTATTAATTCCCTTATATATCTTTACTCTTCTGTTTAATTTTCCCTTTTATTTATTTATTTATTTATTTTTGCAGTTATTTTTTATGTACTCGTATATTTTCACATATATATTTAATTTTTTTTATTTATTTTATATTTATTTTTAAATGTCCTTATTTATTTATTTATTCCTACACAATTTTTTCCTTTGCATTTCACCCCCTTATTTAATTCCCAAAACGTATTTATTTCTGTATTATTTACACATTTCTTTTTACATTTCTTTTTGCATTTCTGCCTCATCATGCAAATGAGGGTGCTGTCAATAAATGAATAAATACATAAATAAATACAAACATTTAAAAATAAATATAAAAAATAAGTGCAAAAATAAATAAATAAATAATGAATGCAAAAAAAAATAATATATTTAAAAATTATTGCATAAGGGGATTAATACAAAGATAAATAAAGAAGCAAATTTATTTATTTATTTATTCATGATCTCAGTAAGTTTTTCTTGATTCTAAATGTCTGTACTTTCCTCTCAGGCCACCCTCCACTCCACAGCCAAGGGCAAGGCCAAGATACAGAAGAAGATGGAGAAGAAGAAGCAGGTTGATGGAACGTTCAAGATCTACGAGGACGGGAGGAAAAGTGTGCGCTCGCTATCCGGCCTGCAGCTCGGCAACGACGTCATGTTCCTCAAACAGGGCACATACGCCAACCCCAGGGAGCGGTCTCGCCTCAACATTCGTGACATGTTCCCCCGTGACAATGACGACGACGACACCGTCTCCCGTGCCATGAGCGACCCGGGCCTCTACGAGGCTGCGTATTCGGAGATCAGCGCCGACTCCGGACGTGATTCCCTGTTCACCCGACCCGGGCTCGGCACCATGGTGTTCAGGAGGAACTATCTGACCGGAGGTATGTTTGGTATCGGGGCACGGGATGAAGGGAGCGTAGTAGGGAGTGAACCCGTGGGCCGGGCGCCTAATGTTCGTCTACGAGGACATCTGCCTCGGCGCTCGCCCAGCTTCGATCAGGACAGTATCGGCAGCGCCTTGAGTCTGCAAGAGAGAAACCTCCAGGAGTTGCCCTGGGAGGAGACTGATGTTGGGTTGGATGAGGACTTGGAGCCAGAGAACAGTCCTCTGGACACCTTCCTGGCCTCTCAAAGCCTCGGTGAGTTCATGGCGATCTTTAGGAGGGAGAAGATCGACCTGAAGGCTCTGCTGCTTTGTTCAGATCACGACCTCACCAGCATTCACATCCCTCTGGGCCCAAGGAAGAAACTTCTGGATGCCTGCAGGAGACGTCTGGACACCATAGATGAACCAGAGGCCATTGAAGACACTGAGCTCTGAAGGTCAGTGTGGAGAAATCATATAATGAGGCAGAAATGCATCAAGAAATGTGTAAAGAAAAGAATACATAAATAAATAATATAAATGCATAAATATATAAATAAATACGTACATTTAAATAAAAAAATAGTTGCAAAAATAAATAAATAAAATATAAATGCAAAAATAGATAAAAATAATAATAATTTTAAAATTAATAAAAACAAATACATAAATACATAAAATAGAAATTCTAAAATAAATGAAAGAATAAAAAATAAATGCAAAAATAGATAAATAAATAAAACATAAATACATAATTAAATAGCATGGGAGTAATAAATAAAGGATTTTTAATTTTTTTTAATATTTATTAATTAAGTAATTAAAAAAAATTTGGCATGTTTTGTCCTCCATAGAGATATGGATCCTGCCTCACCTCTGGTTATAGTGTTTGTTTCATTAGCTTTCGTTCTCTTCATGTTTTTTGTTTTTTTATACATTTCTGCCTCCTTATGCAAATGAGGGGACTGTCAATAAATGCATAAATAAATACATTTAAAAATAAATATAAAAAATAAGTGCAAAAATAAATATTTAAATAAAAAATAAATGGGAAAATAAACAGAAGAGTAAATAAATAAGGGAAATAATACAAATTGCATTTTATACCGGCTTAATGGCACCATCTAGTGGCGACTTGTGATATAACAAGAGGCCTGTAAGTCATTAAGAAGCATGACACTTGTGTTATGTAATTTTTATCAGAATACAGTCATACATAATGTTATTTTTTCTATGTATTTACAGATTAAACACTGTGAAGATGTTTTGCATACATGATGCTGACTCCATGTACTGTTATTAATCTACAATACAGTCGGTGGAGGCAACATGGAGTCAAGGCATCTGACTGAAACTGGGAAAAGAAGTGATTAACATTTTATGGGAAAGCTTTGCCACATATACAAACACATGGACGCACAGTCTGTCCAATGAAAGTTAGCCTGACATGTTATCGTTGCGATACTGTATTAATTAATGTATCAATGAATGATTTGTGTATTAGTGAATGTACTTAACCCTTTGAATATGTTGTTTATTCTGTCTTCATTGTACAGTTTTCTGTACGTTAAACATGTTATTTTACTCCATGGCATATATGGACACATATGATGACTTACTGTTTATGATGAAATTGCCACAGACTGACTGTTGCTCTGCAAATACTGCAATAGTAAAAACAATGGGGTGGTATACTGTGAGGTTATGTGAGTGTGTGCTAGATAACGGGGTAATCTCACGTTGCTCCGGGGTGTATTTGGTTTCACTGAAAGTCTGTCTGTCTGTCTGTGCACTTGAGAGTATGACTGTGCATGAATGTTCATTTTATGTTGGTAAAAATCTGTTTTTGTATCAGAAGATGTAACCCACAACCATAATTATCTTTTGCTAAAATAAAGTGAAAACTATGATTGTTTTAAGTGTGAATATATGTTGATATAACCAACCAGTGTTGACTTAATAGAAGCGTCACAGCTGCAATTTTCATGTGTCATTCTCTGGCAAAATGAGTGACACTGACGACTGATTAGTGCTTGTATAAATAAAAACAACAAGCTCAAGGCTGTGGGAGGATGTTAGTGGAGCTGGCAGACGGCCTGGAGCTCTTATGTTCCCTTCTCTGAAGTATCTGCTGTCCTTTGGAGTGAAAAATACACACACTATGTTTTAAAGAGCAGTCAGCATGGCCGCAAGCCCAGAACACTGGCCTGTCTCCAGAAAATAAACGAAGCAGCGCCGACACCAGATATATGCACGCAACTCACATGTACTCTCACCTGCGCCAACTCATAAACACACCCTGACCAACAGGGCACATTCTTGCACACCAGCATCTTCTCCTTTTCATTCTGAGCCTCTGCCCCTAGTGAAGAAATATGGAGGACGTAAACTGCCAAATTTATTTATTTATTTTTTATTTATCTATTTATTTTTGCACTTATTTTTATTTATTTTATTTTTATTTTTAAATGTACTTATTTATTTATGTATGAATTTATACTATGCACGATTTTCCCTTTGCATTTCACTCCTTATTTATTTCCCCAAACTTATTTATTTCTGTATTCTTTTCTTCACACATTTCTTATTACATCTCTTCTGTTTAATCTTCCCTTTTATATATATGTATTTTTTCTTATACCTTTTTAAATGTATCTATTTATTTTTGCATTTTTAAAAATGTATTATATATTTATTTTTAAATGTATGTATTTATTTATGTATTTTTGCATTTCTTGACAGCCTCTTCATTTGCATAATGAGGCAGAAATACATAAAGAAATGTATAAAGAAAATAATACAAAAATAAATAAATGCATAAATAAATAAAAAATATATATATAATAAATACAAAATAAGTGCAAAAATTAATCCATCAATTAATTAAATAAATATAAATGCACAAATAAATAAATAAATTACAAAATTAATAAATAAAAGGGACAATTACAAAAGAGTAAATAATAAGGGAATTAATACAAAGAGAAATAAAGAAATATCAATTTATATATAATTGTCGGTTTTGGCAGGTTCTGTCCTCCATAATGAAACAACTGAACAGCCGCTGTTAATCCACTCCTTTCTCCCTCTCCTTTCTCAGGACATTTGCCAAGGTTACAGAGATGGGAGGGGAGGGGATCTGTCACAAAGGAGCACAAGGGGGGTGAACGACATGCAGAATGTATGAGACACCAGAGAGGAGGGACAAGTGGACTCTGAGCTGAGCAGCTGCAGTTTTCTCGAGGATTTCCAGCACGGGGCAGCCTTACGTCTATCGGGTCGTGGGACAATAAAGTCCACTGCTGCAGCAGGAGTCAGCTGACAGGGAAAACAGAGAGGAAACAGTGTAGAGGGACGAGGAGGTAGAGGAGGTAGAGGAGGAGGAGGGTGCTCAAGGCTCTTGAAGCAGCAGAAAGGGGGCTGGGCCTGTCTGACAATGCTCCTCACCAATGAGGACTTTCGCAATGCTAACTTTGACCTCTGGACTTTATACTCAGGGTGCAGCCGTGTTAAGCACTGACTGCTTGCAAGAGGACACAGACTGCATGTTTTGAGCAGCAGGACGGCAGCTGACATGCAGAGTGTACCGGAGGAGTGGAGGGATGAGAGAGGAGGAGATGGGAGGATGTTGGTGGAGAGGAAACTGGATTCAGAGATCCAGAAGAATGGAGGTGAAGAGTCACTGATGATGGAGCTGACGAGGCTGGTGCAGAAGATGGTGAGAGAGAGCAGCTGGTGGGAGAGGAGGGGGATCGATTGCAGCATCCTGGCAGCAGCATTCCTCTGTCTGCCACCTGGTGAGACAACTTCATACAGCTTTTCTTTAACAGTTGGTAAAGAGGGGATGTTATCACAGCAACTAGAAATACAGAACGTGTTGTACCTTTAATGTTGATGTTTTTCAATTATCAAACTGTGAAGAACGGAACCTGCCACAATCAAAAATAAATGAATAAATAAATAGATAACTCGATGAAAAAATAAATATGTCGTTAAATGTAACAAAATAATATTAAAAATAAATTGTAGCTTTAATTAATTAATAAAATGTGACATAAATTGATATTTCTGTTTTAATTTGCTACTTTATTTATTTATTTTAAATTAACTAATTTATTTTTGCACTTATTTTCAATATATATGTATATATATTTAAATGTAAATAAATTATATTTTTTTAAATGTAAATATTTATTTATGTATTCATGCATTCTCATTTGCATAATGAGGCAGAAATATGTGAAGAAATGTAAAAAGAAAAGATTACAGAAAGAAATAAGTTTTGGGAAATAAATAAGGGGTGAAATGCAAAGGGAAAATCGTGCATAAGTAAATATGTACATTTAAAAATAAATAAAAAATAAGTGTATAAATAAATTAATACATAAAACATAAATGCAAAAAAGAAACAAATACATTTAAACATTTCTAAAAATAAATACATGAATAAATAAAAGGGAAAATTAAAT
Source organism: Sebastes umbrosus (assembly GCF_015220745.1). Classification (NCBI taxonomy): domain Eukaryota; kingdom Metazoa; phylum Chordata; class Actinopteri; order Perciformes; family Sebastidae; genus Sebastes; species Sebastes umbrosus. The sequence continues at coordinate 25,834,448 of NC_051288.1, read as the reverse complement.
AGAAGAGTAAATAAATAAGGGTATTAATACAAAGATAAATAAAAGAAAGAAGAAAAAAATATATAAGCAAATTATAACAGAAATATAAATTTATGTTACATTTTATCAATTAATTAATGGCTACATTTATTTTTAATATTACTTTTGTTACATTTATGACATATGACACTCATTTATTGAGTCATTTATTCATTTATTTTTTTTATTTTGGAACGTTCCGTCCTCCATATCTCATGGCGTGGACGTGTTACTGTGACCCCAAACATCAACCTGCCCAAGGGCTGCAGATAAAAAACACATTTACATCACATTGACGTTAATTAATATGTTCTGTTCCTGATAAATAAATGAATAAAATACAGTAAACTGTCTGCAGTGACATCACATCTTGGATGTAGGAATACGTCTGCAAACATTTAATTGAATATGCATATTTTCTTTTTCTTAAACATAAAATATTCACATTTTAGAGGCTGAAACCAGTGGAATAGTGCTTAAATTATTATCAAAAATGTTTCCAGTTAATTATCTGTCTATCATACTCGTATCGTAGTATCGTACATGGCCCCTTACAAATACAATTAAATGAATAAATTGACAAATAATTTCAGCCTTATTTGTCTCATTAATTAATTAATGTCATCTGAAACTTAATCATTTTGCATCAAGCATGTTTGCATTTTTAAAATACAAACGCAGCTCTCTCTCCACAATCCAACACTGTTGTCATAACGGGGTCACACATTCACCGTATCCTATGGTGCCCCTCTATGTGGGTCACTGGTGGTCAGCTACTGACCTCAATTAGGACCGGTTCCTGTTGTGACTCATGTCACTTGATCACTGGAGCTGACAGCTATTAGCAGCACCACATGACACCTGGATCAAGCTTCTAATCTACACTTGTAGACGTTCCTGCAGTGAACGGATTATGGTGCATTCTTTCATTGCATACTTTGTGAGTTTTTCCTCTAATGAATCCGTAGAGTATATCAGTATAAGGGTGAATTTAGTCCCACGGTGCAGCTGAGGAGGCATCTGTCATTGTGTATCAAAGCTTGTGACTTAAATAGTCTGCTTTGAAATAGGAGGTGCAGTATATTAGCACCGTTTTATTGGGTTAGGAAGGAAACATGTCACCTAAAACCCAGCTGTAAGAGCCAGCCAGAGAAGCCTCGCTGGCTGCTTGTGATGCAGGGTTATTAAAGTTAAAAAGCACTTCATTAATTATTTAATGTGATTGGAGTGAGGTCATTTTTATGGAGGACAGAACCTGCCAAAATCAACACCAAACTTGATAAATAAATAAATATATAAGCACTATTCCACTGGTTTCAGCCTCTAAAATGTGAATATTTTATATTTTAGAAAAAGAAAATATGCATATTTAATTAAATGTTTGCAGACATACTCCTACATCCAAGATGTGATGTCACTGCAGAAAGTTTACTGTATTTTATTAATTTATTTATTAGGAACAGAACACATTAATTAACGTCAATGTGATGTAAATGTGTTTTTTATCTGCAGCCCTTGGGCAGGTTGATGTTTTGGGTCACAGTAACACGTCCACGCCATGAGATATGGAGGACGGAACGTGCCACAATAAATGTCAACATTTTCCAGATAAGAAATACCTGCAGCAGGCCTGCTGTACTGTACTATATATATTATTATTACATATTATTCATTCATTTTTTATTTTGGCACGTTTCATCCTCCATACATTTTATCATCAAACTGAATTGCTGACAGAAAGTTTAGCTGTTAGTATAAATATCTTAATGTTTCACAAATCACAATAATTTAAATGCAGAAACTTCTGCAAACAACAGATACATGTAAATAGAAACGGTACACAGTGATGTCACCACGCCAGGATCCCCCTGTGTGATGAAACGCTGTCAGACACAAAACACCTGCAGGATGAAGTTACATTCTTTCACCTGATCTTCCTGCATGTTACGGTTTAAAGGAGCTCACAGATAACAGATACAACACTTTGGACCAGAGCCAAATGCCTCTTATTAATTAATTAATTCATTAATGAATTAATGAATTAATGAATTAATTAATCGCCTTAGATTGAATTCCCTGTGCTCTGTCTTGCAGCCTTCCTGCTGCTGGGTTCCTCCCAGGTCCTGTGGTTTATAGCGGGCATGCTGCTGATGGGCATGGCTCACGCCGTCATCGCCTATAAAGGGACACATCTGGCCAGCCACGGGTCGCTGAGCGAGTCGCAGGCCTGGGGGAAGTTCTGGGCCATCTTCTTCATCGAGGTCAGAAAGATATTTATCATTAAACACCTGAGGCAAAGCTTATTCTCACATATATAGCTCTGTAGCAGTGAGATTAAAAACACTACTGTGGTTTTGTGCAAGGCAATTAAAGGAATAGTTTGACATTTTGGGGATAATACGTTATTTGCTTTCTTGCTGAGCGTTAGATTAGAAGATGGATACCTCTCTCATGTCTGCAGGGTGAATATTGGGGAAAGGGCTTTTGCATATTCTGCACCCTCAGCATGGAATTTGCTCCAAAATGACCTAAAAATCAAGGAGCTGGTATCATTAAACATGTTTAAATCTAAAATGAAGGCTTTAGAAGCAGACTCTACGGCATGCCAATGTTTTTAGCCCCCTTGTTGTACAACTGACTCTCAGAAAAGTTCCTTTTTGTCCCCCCATTTGTCTTTAGATAGTTCTCTTTTAATGCAAATTTTAGTGCTTTTAGTGTTTGTGAATTGTATTTTATCTCTGTTTGTGTCTGCAACTTTCTTTTCTTGCTGCTGACCGTCTTGGCCAGGTCTCCCTTGGAAAAGAGGTTCTTAATCTCAATGGGACTAACCTGGTTAAATAAAAATAAAAATAAAAATATGAAGCTTCAGCTAGCAGCCTAGTTAGCTTAGCTTAGCATACAGACTGGAAACAGAGGGAAACAGCTAGCCTGGCTCTGTTCAAAGCAATCAATGATTAACATGTTATATCTCATGTGTTTAATCCGTACAAACACAGATGACGTGGTGTTATGGGGGATTATGTGCAGGACTATTTCTTGTCACCACAGTGACAACAACAATCCAGGAAGTCACTCATTACCCAATACAAGAAATATAAGCCCTCGTAAAACCACAACTTGTCTTTTTCTTTACTTTGTTTTTGTACAAATTAAACAAACAAGATATAAAGTGTTAATTAGCGAGTTTTAGAGGTGCTGGTTATGGAGGAGGGAACCTAAAAATAAATGAATAAATAAATAATTGATAAAATGTGACATAAATTGATATTTCTGTTTTAATTTGCTTCTTTATTTATTTATCTTTGTATTAATTCCTTTATTTATTTACTCTTCTATTTCATTTTATATTTAATTTATTTTTATTATTTTTTTATTTATATATTTATTTTTGCACTTATTTTTTATATTTATTTTGAAATGTATGTATTTATTTATGTATTTATGCATTTATTGACAGCCCCCTCATTTGCATAATGAGGCAGAAATGCATAAAGAACTGTATAAAGAAAAAAATACAAAAATTAAGAAGTTTGGGAAATAAATAAAGGATGAAATGCAAACGCAAAATCGTGCAGAAATAAATGTATAAATGCATAAATGAATATGCACATTTAAAAATAAATATAAAATAAATAAAAAAATAAGTGCAAAAATATATAAAATATAAATGCTAAATAAATGAATAAATGCAAAAATAAATTAATTAATTAATAAAAATAAAAACATAAATTGATAAAAGGGAAAATCAAACAGATGAGTATATAAATTTATGTAACATTTTATCAATTAATTAATGACTGTGTGATGTGAAGCAGGGTGAGGTATAATATTAAGTTCAGTGAACTGTTGAACCTGTGAATTCGGATGTTTAATGAACGCTCAGATGCTCTTTAGGAAAACGAAATGTCATCATAGCATCTGCTGTTCTTTGCCCTATTGGCTGCTTATCAAGGCAAATGCAAAACAAACATCCTAAAACGAGGGTGAAGTCCATCAATAGGGTTTTATGTGTTGCATCAGTGTTTTGTTGTTTGGATGTTCATAAACATGCCCATCTGTCCTTGTGTTCATCCACTCAGATCTGTGGCTCATTCTCAGCGCAAGCCGGCGTCCATGGCCACATTAAGATGCATCATGCTCATACTAATGTCATTGGACTGGGTGACTCCAGCGTATGGAAGGTCCCCTTCCTGCCTCGCACTGTCTACCTGTTCATAGCTCCCCTGGTCGTGCCCATCATCACGCCACTTGTTGCACTCGGTAAGAGGAGGCGCCAAAGCACCAAAGACGGACAGCCGGTTTAGGATTTCACTCAAATACTTCAACATTAAATGTGACTATCAACATAAAGTTGAGATAGATTTCTGACCCTCTGATCCTGTTCCAGTTCCCCTGTTACCTCGCCTCTCTCACTCAGGTGTGAGTTTATTCTCATATATGTGATTCTGTGGTTTTGCAGCTCATCTCAAAGGACATTCTTTGGCTCTCATCGTCAGGACTGTCCTGACAGTAACGCTGGGCCTGTATTCACAGTACTGGCTGCTGATCCACGTCTCCGGGTTCCTGTCGCCTCTCAGCGCTTTGCTCTGTATGCTCGTATGCAGAGCAATGTTCTCTGTGCCGTGGATCCATGTCAACATTTTCCAGGTGAGAAATACCTGCAGCAGGCCTGCTGTACTGTACATGTTCAGTACATACTGTATGTACGGAGGACGGAACCTGGCAAAATCAAAAAGAAATAAATAAATTACTTGATAAATAAATAAATATGTCATTAAATGTAGCAAAAATAATATTAAAAATAAATGTAGCTATTAATTAATTGATTAAATGTGATATAAATTGATATTTCTGTTTTAATTTGCTTCTTTATATATTTATCTTGGTATTAATTCCTTTATTTATTTACTCTTCTGTTTAATTTTCCCTTTTATTTATTTATGTAATTATTTTTTATTTATTGACTTACTTTTGCATTTATATATATATTTTTTTCTTATTTATTTATTCATTCATTCATTCATTTATGCATGCATGCACAATTTTGGCTTTGCATTTCACCCCTTATTTATTTCCCAAAACTTATTTATTTCTGTGTTCTTTTCTTTATACATTTCTTTATGCATTTCTGCTCCATTATGCAAATGAAGGGGCTGCCAATATCAATAAATGCATACATTTAAAAATAAATGTAAAAAATAAGTGCAAAAAACAAATAAATAAATACAAAATAAATAAAAAAATAAATAAATAAATTTAAAAATGAATAAAAAATAAATACATAAATAAATAAAAGGGAAATTAAACAGAATAGTAAATAAATGAGGGAATTAATACAAAGATAAATAATTAAAGAAGCAAATTAAAACAGAAATATCAATTTATGTCACATTTTATCAATCAATTAATGGTTACATTTATTTTTAATATTATTTTGCCAAGTTTAATGACATATATATTTATCTATTCATATATTTTGGATTTTGTCAGATTCCGTCCTCCATACAGAACAGCTACTAAATGGACTAGTAATTCACCCAGACATAGTCAAGCACATGTGTTCACCTCACAGATTTGGTAAAGACTGCTGGTTGTTGTGAGAGCACCTCTTGTTCCTCAAACTCAATGCAGCATTGTGCTCTGATAGATCAGAGTAGTCAGTGAACTAAAGGGATAAAAAGGAACAATTCATGCATGATTTTCCCAGATGGAGTCTGAATGCTTCAGCTCATTGTGCATTGTTCTGATCAAAGTGTGTGAAGGTGGATTAGAAAACACGGGTTCTTGATGTGAAGTCGAGGGTCTAACAGGGGAAAATGTTTGTTCTCTCTGGGGGGTCAGACTGAGAAACCTGTTCCTCCCAGGATCCTGATGCTGTTGTTGGCCATTGTCTTATCTTTGTCCCCCAATGAACTCTGTACTACTAGCCGAGGGTAACCTTGACTCCTATGGAGGACGGAACCTGCATAAATATATAAATGACTTGATAAATAAATATGTTATTAAATGATTAAATGTAGCAAAATAATATTACATTTTTTATATATATTTATATATAAAAATAATATTAAAGATAAATGTAGCCATTAATTAATTGATAAAATGTGACATAAATTGATATTTCTGTTTTAATTTGCTTCTTTATTTATTTATCTTTTTTATTAATAAATAAAAAAATTAATACAAAAAAATAAATAAAAGGGAATATTAATCAGAAGAGTAAATAAAGACAAAGACATTTATTTCTCAAGCCAAACCTGAAATTTAACACTACAGTATATACGGTGTGTAACTATTCAATCGCAGTTATTAATCAGTGAAGTATGTAACGACACTGCACTGGTCTTTGTTTGTTAAAACACCAGAAATGTAATTAACTTGTGGTTTTCAACAGATTACATACTTTATATAACCTGTGTTATTGCCTGTAGACATTGAACTCGAACTGTGTGTAATTTGCAGCACATTGGCCTCCACATGTTCTCTGCGACCAACCGACCAAAGAGGATCTACCAGATGACCCACGGAGTCCTGAACCTGCCGCGTAACCCCTTGCTGGACTGGATATTTGGACACTCACTTATCAACTGCCACGTGGAGCACCATCTCTTCCCCTTCCTGTCTGATAACATGTGTCTAAAGGTAAAATCATTACATATTATCAGTTGTGTTTTGTAGCACAAAGGGTGATGTATGCTTTACGTCACATAACAGAAAGAGAGAATAAGAATTGTTTAGTTCAGGTTAAAGAGTTCAGAGGTGGGAACAAACAGGAAGCCACTTTATTGTCCACTAAAATCAAAGTATATGGAGGACGGAACCTGCCAAAATAAATGAATAAATAAATATGTAATTAAAATTTAGCAAAAATAATATTAAAAATAAATGAAGCCAATAATTAATTAAATGATTGATTGATTTGAAACTGAGGTTTTATTATTAAAGAACATCGTGATAAGCAAGAAATACAAGCTTGTATTTGTTTTGATTGTGTATTTATCTCTGATAATTACACTAATGTATCACAGTTAATGTGAAAGGCACATTTAAAGCAAATATTATGTGTCTACACTGATATTGACTTTTATTGTCTGTGGGCTCACAGAGGTTTATTTTCCATTAGAGTCGTTATTTGTGGAGGAAGAGGCTGTATAATGGTTCTTAAAGGGACACGCCACCAATTATACGCATGAATGTCAGTTCACTCATCACGAGGAGTTCGACTTCTTCTCCCTGTGAAAATAATATTATATAATGTCTTTGTTGGCTCTGGAGGACGTTTGACGTTTCTCAGGCATGAGACTTTTACAATGCAATACAATACATCTTTATTGTCCACCTGTGTGGATATTTGTCTTCGGCTCAATAAATATGTCATTAAATGGAGCAAAACTAATATTAAAAATAAATGTCAGCATTAATTAATTGATAAAATGTGACGTCAGTTAATATTTCTGTTTTAATTTGCTTCTTTATTTATTTATCTTTGTATTAATTCCTTTATTTATTTACTCTTCTGTTTAATTTTCCCTTTTATTCATTTATGTATCTATTTTTATTTATTTATGCATTTATTTATCTATTTATGCATTTATTTTTTATTCATTCATTTATTTTTGCATTTATTTTTTATTTATTTTTTTATTCTTTTTTTAAATGTACGTATTTATTCATGTATTTATGCATTTAGTTATACATTTAATTATGCACGATTTTCTCTTTGTATTTCACCCGTTATTTATCTCCCCACACTTTTTTGTATTCTTTTCTTTTTACATTTATTTACACATTTTGTTTTACATTTCTTTATGCATTTCTGTCTCATTTTGCAAATGAGGGGGCTGTCAATAAATAAATAAATACAGTTAAAAAATAAATATTAAAATAAATAAAAATATGTACCAAAATAAATAAATAAAAACTGAATACATAAATAAATAAATAAAAGGGACAATTAAACAGAAGAGTAAATAAATAAAGGAATGAATACCAAGATAAATATATAAAGAAGCAAATTAAAACAGAAATATCAATTTATGCCACATTTTATCAATTAATTAATGACTACATATATTTTTAATATTATTTTTGCTACACTTAATGACATTATTTATTCATTCATTCATTTATTTATTTATTTATTTATTTATTTATTTATTTATTTATTTATTTATTTTTATTTTGGCAGGTTCTGTCCTTAATATACTTCAGATCTGATACTGTACCTGCATATCTATAGCAATGCACCAAGACTGGTCCCTACTGTTAACCTGATTTTTGTAAATGCAATGTCCATTTACTGTCGATACTGTTCAGTGGTTTCTTAGTTGACTTGTCTACACTTCTAAAACTGAGCCTGTGTCTGTCCTCCAGGTGAAGCCTGTTGTGTCCAAGTATCTGACTGAGAAGCAGCTTCCGTACCAGGAGGACAGCTACCTCTCCCGCCTGCAGCTTTTCTTCCACAAGTACCAGGAATTTATGGTGTTTGCCCCGCCGATCACAGAGCTGGTGGGAGTCCAGTGATGAAGAGGCAATGAAGGAGAACAACTATTCAGACTAATGAGCTGCTGCTGCTGCAAAGCACAAGTGTTAAAGTGACCTGTTACAACCTCCACAGTCCAGGTGTGAACAGTCTCTAACGTAGGTTTTAATCAATAACACATTTATGTAGTTTAATATTAGGTGCTAAAATAATCCTCATGATTTATTTTTTAAAGACTATTATATGAACTGAATAAATGTTCTTCACTTTTAGAGGTAATTTCATAAATAGCACAAAGATAAGCGCTCAACCAAAAGCCGACTTGATTATGTTAAATGGGTGCTGCATTAAAGGTCACAGCGGGAGGTTAATCGCACCTTTTGAACTGACTTGGGTCTGTTTCATGAAGCAAATTCACCTCAGTGAAGCTCTCTGCTGGTCCAGGATAACTGGTTTCACAAAGGGTTTCCATCCGCCTGCTATAACTCTTGGTTTAGGATATTGCCTGTGATTCCTACTGGGAAATAATAACGATGAATTAATGTAAAAGTTAGAGAAATGAAGCACAGCAGTAGCATTTAAAGAACTAAATACAGTAACCAAATGTGTTATAAATTACTGTGAATTTACAGTATCTAACAGGCTTTTTTGTACAATAAGAATAACTTATTGCCATTTTTCAGGATACAATTTTACAGAGCTAAAATCAAATCAATCCAAATATTATGCTATAGGATATACTGAAAACTTATTTATCATAGTAATAATATTTAACCTTTAAAGGAATAGTTCAGATGTCAGATTTATTTCAGATTTGATCAGATCATCTAACTCTCAGCAAATAAGCAGATAAGAGTATATCCCAAAATGTTGAACTATTCCTTTAACAGTATCTGTTTGGATGTGGAGAGGAGTACTTCTATGGAGGACGGAACCTGCCAAAATAAAAAATAAATAAATAAATTACTAGATAAATAAATAAATATTTCATTAAATTAAAATTAAATGTATTTATTCATTGTTATTAATTCATTTTTGCATTTATTCTTTATTTAGTTTTGCAATTATATTTTTATATTTATTTTTTAAATGTATGTATTTCTTTATGTATTTATGCATTTTTTGACAGCCCCCTCTTTTACATACTGGGGCAGAAATCCATAAAGAAATGTAAAAATAAATATATAAAGAAAGTTTGGGGAAATAATATATATAAGGGGTGCAATGCAAATAGAAAATCATCCAGAAATAAATAAATACATAAATAAAATAGAAATGCAAAAATAAATATATAAATACAAAATAAATGTAAAAATAAATAAATTAATTTGAAAATAAATAAAAAATAGATACATGAATAAAAAAGGGAAAATTAAACAGAAGAGTAAATAAATAAGAGAATTAATACAAAGATAAATAAATAAAGAAGCAAATTAAAACAGAAATATAAATTTATGTCACATTTTATCAATTATTTAATGGCCACATTTATTTTTAGTGATATTTGTGCTGCATTTAATGACATACTGTATTTATTTATTTGTCGAGTAATTTATTTACTTATTCATTTATTTTTTATTTTGGCAGGTTCCGTCCTCCATATACTACAGACAGTTTTTAAAAAAAATTATTTACTGAAAAATACAAAACTTGCGTTATAGCTAACGCAGGACATACTGCTGTTTTCAATAGTGTTGCTGTTGTTGTTGTGTCCTCAGCTCAAAGGCACATCTTTGACTAGTTACAGTAAAAACACAAATAGGGGCATCTCAGTGTGTTTGTTTTTACTGAGAATAAGAATGTTCACATGCATTTTCATGAATTAAACATTATTTTATTGCCTTCATTGACACATTGTCTTATATCCCAAACGCATGTGCTGCCTATATTAAGTTGCTCTCTAAGTGACATTCATGATTAAATGAATTATTAAACTATCCATAATGTCTTTGCAACATATAGATAGATGTTATTGAAATTGTGGACATGAGTGAAAATCCTTAACACACTCACTCACATAAGACAAAAAGCTTTTTATCATACGAGTGCCGATTGCTTTGCTCCAAGGAGTGCTGCTTGCAGCGTTCAAGAGAACCGCTCATCACTTGTTGACTCCAGAGAAGTGAAGAAGAGTTTGGTTAAATAAGTGCGGCCGGGCAAATGAAAAAGTGTGAGAAAGAAAGTTACAGGGGCGAAAAGGGGCTTTATTTATTTATTTATTTATTTATTTATTTATTTTGTAGAGGGGCGACCAGCACTCCCCAGAAGGTGGCGCCCTAAGCGATCTCCTATTTGGCCTATGCCTTAAGCCGGCCCTGGTTTTTAGTTTTTATTCAATCTTGTGAAGGGCTCATTGCATAGGTACAATATGGTCTCAAAAAAGGTATAAAATACAAGTCTCCTTCAAAATTAATCCAAGATTTGTGCAAAATTAAAATGCCTTTATTTTACATGGCGATACATTTTTAAAATGACCAACACGTTGCTATCGACACTGGTCTTAATCAGAGTCATTGTACTTCTGTCACTATTTGTTGTTTTCATGTGTGAATTGTTTTTATTACATATTTCACACCAATTAAATTAACCTTTAATTCATTTTTAAATGTATGTATTTATTTATTTTTGCATTTATTTTTTATTTATTTATTTTTGCACTTACTATTATTTTTTTATATACATTTTTGAAATGTATGTATGTATTTATTTATGCATTTAAAAAAATAAACATTAAGTTAAAAAATAAATTAAAAAAATAAAAAAGTAAATAAATTTCAAGATTAATAGAAAATAAATACATAAATAAATAAAAGGGAAAATTAGCTTTTAAACTTTATTTATTTATCTTTGAATTAATTTATTTCATTTATTATTTATTCATTTATTTTTTCATTCATTTATTTATTTATTTTTGCACTTAGTTTTTATTTATTTTATATTTATTTTTAAATGTATGTATTTATTTGTGTATTTATACATTTATTTCTGCTTGATTTCCCTTTGCATTTCTTTTTACAAATATTTCTTTATGCATTTCTGCCTCATTATGCTAATGAGGGGGGCTGTCAATAAATGCATAAATACGTAAATAAATATATATATTTAAAGATAAATATAAAAGAAACTGCAAAAGTTAATGAAAAATAAATGCTAAAATAAATAAATACTATTAAAAGGCAGATGGAGGTCAATGTCTCTGATTGGCTGAACACAAGTGATTAATCACATGACCACATGAGATGAATGTCACTCTGTGTGAGTTCACTTTAGTTATTCGCACATACTTGATAAGCGCAGGCTCTGGTCACTTGGTGGCAGTATCTGCTCTGTGATCTTGATGATTCACTCAATATTTGCTTTTCCTCTGGATTCTCCACTTGAACTTTGGAGCAGCAGAAATGCTCACATGATGTGAAAGAGGAAGCAGCCATGATGTCCTCAGTTTCATCAGTCTTAGCTGTAACAGATACAACAATGAGTCCATCAGCAGAGTTAGATAACAAACAATCACACTCAGTTCATGTTCAAACACACAGTGCATGTGGGGGAATGCAACTCTACACCTCTGTGTTCCTGGTTTGCATCGTGGGCTCCACCCTGTGGCTTCTCTCTCCTCCAGGGGAGGGCAGTGATTGTGCGTGTGGGTGTGGGTGTATCTGTGCTGTTTGCTGGCCTGCCTGGTTGCTTGTGAGTGCTGAAGGGGCGGAGAGTTCTTAGACTGAAACTATGGGCCTCGGTTCACATCCTCGAGGTGTGGCTCTCCAGGCTCTTCACGGTGATCCAGGAACTGACAAAAGTGGCTGAGCCAGTTATTTTCAGAGAGCATAAGAGAGTGGCAGTGCAGCCAGGCTTGTCAGAGAGAGACTGAAGATATGGCAGATACAGCAACTGAAGCTCCCACCTCCACCCAGCAGCAGCAGCAGCAGCTGTGTGGCGTCTGCTCAGGTGTGCTGAGCGGAGACCAGCCGGCAGCCTGCGGTCACTCTGTTTGTGGCTCCTGTCTCGGGGATAAAGGATGTCCCAAGTGTCCTCAGGTCCCCGACAAGCCTGAACCGGCTGACGGCCCAAAACAGAACGGGACAGAGGCTCCTGTCATCAAGAGCAAAGAGGAGCAGGACCCTAAGGGGGCAGAGGAGACCAAAATCCAGGAAGACCTGAAGGAGTCTGAAGACCCCAAGAAGCCTGAGGAGGAGAAGAAAGAGGAGGACACACAGACGGACGGAGAGGTGAAGAATGGAGCCGAAGAGCAGGTCAAGGAAGAGGAGGCGAAGGAGGAACCTTTGGGCCCCGACGACGTGGTGTGCGACTCGTGCATCGAGAGCCCCTGCAGGGCCCTCAAGTCCTGCCTCACCTGCCTGGTGTCGTACTGTGAGGCCCACCTCCGGCCTCACCTGGAGAACCCAAAGTTCCAGAACCACCGGCTGGTGGAGCCGCTCCGGGACATCGAGAGGCGGACCTGCGAGAGCCACAACTGGCCCCTGGAGCTGTTCTGCATCGCTGACGCCTGCTGCCTCTGTCAGGACTGTGTGGCGGAGGAGCACAGGGGCCACAACACCGTCCCCGTGGTGGAGGCTCGCAGTCGGATAGAGGCGAGTGTTCTCACATATTCTCTTTTTATAATTTCCTTTCATCAAAACTTTACGTTCATATGTCTAAATATATTAAGTTAACCTTTGGTCTCCTGGTTGCCAAACCTTTTCACGTCAAGAACCCCTAAACTGACTCAATTTAGACCCCCATCTGATAGCTTTAAGATCATGTGTTATTATAGAAAGTGTATGAAACCCATCACCAAAATACTTATTCTGCCATCATGTTGCTTATGGATGAAATTAAAGTAAAATTAAATTATTCCCCTTTTTGATTAGGACCACTTTGGGAACCACTGTACTATATAACAACCCTTCTGATTAGGTAATTGATTAATCATAAATTGAATATCTTTGTTTTTTTGGTAGGTCTGCCTTCTCTCTCTCTGTTGATTAAATCAACCAAAAATTTCTTTTTTCAAGGACAGCTCTACTGTAGTTTTTGGACTGTTTGTTGGACAAAACATGTAATTTGAAGACGTCACTCACAAACGTTTGGCAGTTTATAAACTAAATTATTAATTATATATTAATTACTCTAATCCTTAGTTACAGCAAGACCACAACACTCTCAATTTACACCAAGTCTCCAGTGTGCTTTTTGTTATCTGACACCGCTGTGTGCTTTCAGCTGTTATTGACTTTTTTGATGTGTGGCAAACGTATGAGGACGGAACCTGCCAAAATATATTTTTTTAAATAAATAAATGACTCGATAAATTAATAAATATTTCATTAAATGTAGCAAAAATAATATAATAATAATATATTAATTGATAAAATGTGACATCAATTTATATTTTTGTACTAATTTGCTTCTTTATTTATTTATCTTTGTATTAATTCCCTTATATATTGTCTTTTGTGTTTAGTTTTCTCTTTTATTTATTTATGTTTATTCATTTTAAAATGTATTTATTTATTTTTGCATTTATTTATTATTTATTTTTGCACTTTTTTATATATATTTATTTTGAAATGTTTGTATTTATTTATGTATTTATTGACAACCCCCTCGTTTGCATAATAAGGCAGAAATAAAGACATAAAGAAATATAAAAAGAAAAGAATACAGAAATAAATAAGTTTGGGGAAATAAATAAATACATACATTTAAAAATTAATAACAAAAATTAGTGCAAAAACAAATACATAAATAATATATAAATGCAAAAATAAATGAATAAATTAAAAATAAATGAATAAATTAAAAATAAATAAATAAATACAAGTAAATAAATAAGGGAATTAATACAAAGATAAATAAATAAGCTAATTATAAACAGAAATATGAATTTATGTCACATTTTATCAATTAATTAATGTCTACATTTTTTTTTTTGCTACATTTAAAGAAATATTTATTTATTTATTGAGTTATTTATTAATTTATTAATTTATTTTTTTATTTTGGCAGGTTCTGTCCTCCATAAAGTTAGAGTCCAGTACAGTTTTAGCCGACTCACGAGGGCTAAAATAATTCTTATTGAGTAATAAATATATAACAGCACAAGTGCCATTAATTTGCAGTAATCCTTAAATCATACCCACACTGTTGAAGGGGATATATATATATATAGTTGTGTCTAACTGAGAGGCTCTGATGGATGTAACCTTCAGCACCAGAGGAGAGGGGATGAACTGTGTCTTCAAAATGCATCACAGTTGTTCTCACATGTCCAACAATCTGATCTCTTTAAACCCAATCAGGACAGTCATCTGACGGTAAAGGTCATCAAATCATGGGCTCGCTCTGCGTGATTAACAGGATAATTTGTCTTTCCAGCAATCTGGAAACACAATACTAAACTCTATTTATCCCCTATGACGCAGAGAAAGATCAAGCTTCAGCCAAAGTGTCATTCGTCTCTCTTTTTGACAGTTCGTGACCCTCAGGTTCAACCGCTCCGGTCCAGATTCCCGCAGAGATCTGCAGCTTTTAGCCCACACCTGTTATTTGCAGAGTGTGTTGTTGCAAAGCCTCAAAACAGCTTCATTAGAACTGGAAAGCAGACAGTGTTGGGAGGCCCGTAGAGTCAGTGAAGCCATTTGAGAATGAAGGTGAAAACACCACACACTTTAAGTTCAGCTGCATTTACTGTCCTGCATAAAAAAAATCTCTAACTGTGTTTGAATAGAAAACAAGAGGGGAAATACTGAAGTTTATTATGTAAATAGATTCTGCTAAAGGGGAAATGAACTTGCATTTTTCAGCTCTAAATCATTTCCCATTTCAAAGAGATTCATTCTCACTGGACAGACATGGAAACGTGAAGACAATAGAGTGAAACAACTTCCTGTTCAGAGCTTCGTATTTCCAGAATCCGTAAAGACTTACAATCCAGGTAGCTGAGAATCATGGACCTGCCAAAATAAAAAAAATAAAAAAAATAAATGACTTGATAAATAAATAAATATTTCATTAAATGTATCAAAAATAATATTAAATAAATGTATCCATTAATTCATTGATCAAATGTGACATAAATAGATATTTCTTTTTTTTATGTATTAATGCCCTTATTTATTTACTCTTCTGTTTAATTTTCCTTTTTATTTATTCATGTATTTATTTATTTTAATTATTTTATTTATTCATGTATTTATTTATTTTAATTATTTTATTCATTTATTTCTTTATTTTTGCATTCATTTTTTATTTATTTTTGCACTTATTTAAAAAAAAACAGAAAATATTCACATTAAAGACGCTGGAATGATAACATTTTGATTTCTTTTTTTCTTAAAACATTACTCCAACCAATTATTCGATTATCAAAATAGTTGGGGATTAATTTAATAGTTGACAACTAATCGACTAATTGTTGTAGCTCTAAAAACTAGTGTAACTAACACTTGTAACTTTTGGATTGTGTCTAAATATTTTAGAGATATTTAGGCTGTTCTATTGTTGGAGAGAGGAGTGTGGAGAGACGACACCCTGTCGTAGCTCTCTCAAAATGACATTCCTCAGACAATACATTCTAGCTGTAGGATATTATATAATATTTTCATGTTGGGTTGCTAAAGACATAAACGTGGTGCTCTGTCACACAGTCTTAAAGGATTTGTAGTGTTCCCCTCAGGGTCTAAACTTTATGGAAAAGAATTCTTCCAGCTTCATCTCCGGAGTCGCCTGGACCTGCCCGAGGAATTCAGACTAGGATCTCAAGACAAGTCCATGCTTCAAAAACTACAAAATGTCAGAGTGTAGAATAGGATGCACAGAGAGTAGGGGAAACTAGGAACCCACACAGCTTTCCTGAAGAGACGGCCTAAACGTTTACATCTGCCATACATACAGTAAATGTACTTTCGGGTCTGTTAGGATCTGGCATATTTTCAGCATGACAGCATGGTTGTGGTTTCTGTGGTGAGGAAACATGCTGAATTCTGCTCTCTCCTGGTGTCCACAGAAGGAACTGAGCGAGAAGCAGACTGAGATGGTGAAGACGGTGACGGCAGCAGAGAACGCCATCAACAAACTTCAACTCAACACCGTCTCTATTGAGGTAATCAATCCGAAATGAGCTCACTGTCACATGAATGTCACAATACTTGTATTTTGTTTACTAACAGGAAAGACGATGAATCATGTTTTCTGATCTAGGCAGCCCACAAAAAGCTGACTGTGTTATTTCATAATTTGTGGGTTGATAACATTGGCTGCAGTTATTTTTAGCTTGAGAAGCCACCAGCCTGTAGCCTATAATCCCTGAGGTATCGGAGCCACCCAAACCGGACAGGTTTCCCTGAGGTGTGGGAGGAAATCCATGTTTCTGTGAGGCAACAAAGCATTCCCTCACTGAGCATGCAGTTATGTCACATTACCATGTGACCCGATGCATTCCCTACCTGCTACCTGAGCTTTTGATACGCATCACTTCCTCTCTCTCTGTAAAAGAATGCTCACAATGTGATCTTCCCACAGCATTCGGTGACGGAGGTCCGAGCTGTGATCGAGAGCCAGTTCGAGGAGCTGCAGGCGCTGGTGGAGAAGGCGAAGCGGGAGGTGACGGAGATCCTGGAGGGCGAGGAGAAGCAGGCGCTGAGGCAGGCCGATGGCATCCAGGTTCACCTGGAGCAGAGGTGCACGGAGCTGAAGAAGACGCAAGGGCAGATGGAGAAGCTCTCCAAGAACAAAAATGATGTGGATTTCTTGCAGGTAACAACGTCACACACAAAGTCACACACAACGTCACACACAAAGTCATGCCTAAAGCCTGCAAAAACACTCGTGTCAAGTCAATTTAGTTAACACGCCCTCCTCTCCATGCCAGATAGATAGAGCCAGAGCAACACGCCCTCCTCTCCACATCAAATAAATAGAACCAGAGCAACACGACCTCCTCTCCACCTAGAGAGAGGACCAGATTTTTGTTTTTAATTCACAGTTGCTCAGTAACGTACAGTATGTTGTTGTTGTTCATGTTCTTCCTTCGGAATGTGTTTGTTCTCCAGGAGTATTCAGAGTGGAAGAAAGAAGCCACTGATATCTCTCTGCCCGGGGTCTATATTGGCCTGACGGACCGCCTGAATTCCTTCAGCCGCGTGATCGTGGACTCCACGCAGGAGCTGTGTGCCATGCTTGTGTCTTCATACATAGAGAAAGTTAAAGAGACGTGCAAGAATGGTAAGAAAAGCACTAAATTACAGATGCACTGATAGTTGTTTGTCTGTCTGGACGTGTTCACACATGTAAAGTATTTTGTGTCACCGCCTCAGAGCTCAGACTTGTATAAATATGCTTCATGACTCGCCTCTTTTGTGTATCACCTACTGTACAGAGGCTGACAGACCGCACATACTTGTTTCCTCATGATGTATTTTTTGTGATGGCAAATTTTATGCAAATTAATCTAAACTGCGATGTGTTGTCAGAGACTGAAATGTACTTTGTTCCATTGCAGACAAGATGGGAATAAAGACAACAGTTCATGAAATTGTTGCAGCAAAACACAACATGTCTTTACCAGATCCAGTGAAACATGCCGACTTCCTCAAGTGTAAGTGTTTTCTGTATTTGAACATAGTGTATATATGGGCCTTCGGGCTCCTACATGTTTGGCACACAGGAGAAGTTTCAATTGGTTGCAATCTGCAACCTCACCACTAGACGCCGCCAAATGCACCTTTAAGCTTAAGATATTTTTGTTCGCAGTGCTCTAAAAATGAAAACAAATAAAAGAAACCATATGGACGATATGACCTTGGTAACCTCAGTGGTATTTGCACTCCTGACTGTAGACTTATGTAACACTTAAGCAAACTAATATTTTCACAATCCTCTCCCAGATGCCGCCCACGTGAGTTTCGACGCTGAAACCGCTCACAAGTTCCTGCGGCTGACCGAAGAAAACAGGAAGGTGACTAACACCACACCCTGGCAGCACCCTTATCCTGAAGTACCTGAGAGGTTTGAGAACTGGCGCCAAGTTCTGGCAACGGAGAGCTTCTACCTGGGGCGGCACTACTTTGAGACGGATATCAGCGGCGAGGGCACGCACGTCGGTCTGACCTACAAGAGCATCGACCGCAAGGGCAACGAGAGCAACAGCTGCATCACGGGAAACAACTTCTCCTGGTGTCTTCAGTGGAACGGCCGCACCTTCTCGGCCTGGCACAGCGACGTGGAGACACCTCTTAATGTGGAGAAGTTCACTCGCATCGGGGTTTACGTGGACTACTCGAGAGGCCTCCTGGCTTTCTACGGTGTGGACGACACCATGACGCTCATCCACGAGTACAAAGCAGACTTCCTGGAGCCTATTTACCCGGCTTTCTGGTTGTCCAAGAAGGAGAATATTGTTGCTTTGGTGGCACCAGGGGAGCCATTACGGCTCAAAAGCCCGTCTCCTCCCACCTCACCTTCAAACGGAGCGATTGTTTCAAAGATGCCAGCGTAGCAATGATTTGAAGTCACTTTTTTCCTGGATCATTTAAGCGACAATTCACGTGAAACTACTGTCATGAAATGTTTGTCTCCCAACATTAGACATATTATCTGAAACTCTGAGGAAATCATATGGATAGTCTTCTCATATTAAACCTGTTTACATCAGCCTGTTTTGTGGAACTAATATGATAAATTGTGAATGTTTAACTTGTGTATATTTGGGCTCAAGTCATATTTATACTCCTGTGTACCTTTGGGACTACTGTTACTTTTCATCCCACTGTGAATTCAGAGGTGTTCTATATTTTCTGTATGCAAATAAAAATTTGAATATTCACTTGCAAAAATAATTGTCTACTTTTGTTCATCGTTCGAGATTTCCCATTATGGAGGACTGAACCTGCCAAAAAATAAATGAATAAATTACTCAATAAATAAATATGTCATCAGATGTAGCAAAAATAGTATTCAAAATAAATGTAGCCATTAATTAATTGATAAAATGTGACATAAATTGATATTGTTTACTGTTTTAATTAGCTTCTTTTATTTATTTGTCTTTGTATTAATTCCCTTATTTATTTACTCTTCTGTTTAATTTTCCCTTATTATTTATTTATGTATTTATTTGTATTAATTTTTAAATGTATTTATATTTTTATATATTTTTTTAATATATATATATAATTAAGGGTATGTATTTATTTATGTATTTATGCATTTATGCATATGCAGAAATGAATATATATATATACACCTACATTTAAAAATAAATATAAAATAAAAATAAATAATTGCAAAAATAAATGAATAAATCAAATATAAATGCAAAAATAAATGAATAAATAAAAAAAGTGAAATAAAACAGAAATATTAAATATATATATATATGACGTCACAATATACGTGGCATGCTTTGGTCACCTGACCACCGCCCACAGTGACGTCATTTCCAGCTGAGCATGTAACCCGGAAGCAGCCTGATCACATCTCAACATGCTAACAGAAGTAAGTGATGAGATTTCATGTTTATCTTT
Organism: Sebastes umbrosus; assembly: GCF_015220745.1. Taxonomy (NCBI): domain Eukaryota; kingdom Metazoa; phylum Chordata; class Actinopteri; order Perciformes; family Sebastidae; genus Sebastes; species Sebastes umbrosus. The sequence goes on along the minus strand of NC_051288.1, from coordinate 25,814,426 downwards.
TATCTGTTTAGTAGAATACGACAAACAACCAACGCAGCGTCAACTAATAACGCTACAAACAGCAGATGAGTCGATGAACAGTTAGTATTGTGTATCTGAGAGGAAACATCTGAACATCTAATGATGCTAACTAGAGAGCTAACAGCTAGCCTCTACTCAGCTAACGTTAGCTTAGCGTCAGCTCTCAAAACAACACACAACGGTGACATGCTCTTCTGAGAAACATCCACACAGTGTTAGTTCAGGTTACTGTACATGCAGTCAAACGCTGTCTCATCATTATAAACACTCCTGCTGAGAAACCTGGTGTAGCCTGGTGTAGCCTGGTGTAACCTGGTGTAGCCTGGTGTAACCTGGTGTAGCCTGGTGTAGCCTGGTGTAGCCTGGTGTAACCTGGTGTAGCCTGGTGTAGCCTGGTGTAGCCTGGTGTAACCTGGTGTAGCCTGGTGTAGCCTGGTGTAGCCTGGTGTAGCCTGGTATAACCTGGTGTAGCCTGGTGTAACCTGGTGTAGCCTGGTGTAGCCTGGTGTAACCTGGTGTAGCCTGGTGTAGCCTGGTGTAGCCTGGTGTAACCTGGTGTAGCCTGGTGTAGCCTGGTGTAGCCTGGTGTAACCTGGTGTAGCCTGGTGTAGCCTGGTGTAACCTGGTGTAGCCTGGTGTAACCTGGTGTAACCTGGTGTAGCCTGGTTGTTGTGTTTTGGTTCTGTTTAAGCCAGCAAATGTCTCTAAAGCTGGGTCAGCATTAGATCAGAGGTCAGCGTGAGGTCAGAGGTCAGCATCAGATCAGAGGTCAGCATTAGATCAGAGGTCAGCATTAGATCAGAGGTCAGCATGAGATCAGAGGTCAGCATTAGATCAGAGGTCAGCATTAGATCAGAGGTCAGCATGAGGTCAGAGGTCAGCATGAGATCAGAGGTCAGCATGAGATCAGAGGTCAGCATGAGATCAGAGGTCAGCATTAGATCAGAGGTCAGCGTGAGGTCAGAGGTCAGCATCAGATCAGAGGTCAGCATTAGATCAGAGGTCAGCATGAGGTCAGAGGTCAGCATGAGATCAGAGGTCAGCAAGCTTTACTATCTGAAGAGACATTTGAGGCAAAATAAATTAAATCTGTGTGGAGCCGCAAAACATGTGATCATTGTGATGAAGGTAACACAGTTTATAGTCTAAGTATATAGTATATCAGTCTAATGCAGTGAGGGCCAAAGAGACAATGTACTACGGAGTATTAGGGCCACATTGAGGGAAAACACATCTGAGATTTACAGAATAAAGTCATAACTTTCTGAGAAAAACAAGTCACATTACTAGTAAAAAGTCATAATATTACGAGAATAAAGTGGTAATATTATGAGAATACACACCAAACACTGACAATAACTGCACTATACTGTATACTGACTGCAATATCATTGTCATTATTACTACTAAGGTGTAATTCATACAGTGCAATATTTTCAGGTGGAATTTCATTTCATCCTCACTGTGCAATATCATTTTCCACTTTTTGTTAATAGTCTGTTTATTGTCAATACTGTATATACTGTTCCTATTTTTATACTTCCTTCTTTTTTTTTTCTTTTTTTTTTTTTACTGTGTTAGCTGATCCATCTTGTTTTTTGTACTATCCCCTTTGTTGCTGTACACTGTAAATCTCCCCACTGCGGGACTAATAAAGGAATATCTTATCTTATTTTATCTTAAAGTGAGTGTAATTATAATTAACACGGATTCTTGATTTAAATGTGCTGTTATTGCTAATTTCATAGGACTCATGACTAGTCCGTAAGTAAACAAAGATGAAGCTTTAGTTGAGCTGGTTTTGTGTACTGAGTCTCTGAGGGTTCAGTCTCTTCCTTATTGATCCCTCAGGATAACAATGATGAAGACGTGTCTCTGTTTGACGCGGAGGAGGATACAGGGAAAAGGTCAAAGAAGACGAACATTAAGTAAGTTTAAAAAGGAGTGATTGCTTTAAATGTCTCTCGGTGCTTACTGAGCAATTAAACTTACAGATTAATTGTTTTAGTCAAGCAAAAATGCCAAATATGTTTGTTCCAGCTTCTCAAATGTGAGGATGTGATACTTTAGCATACATGATAGCAGTGGTGGAAGAAGTACTGTTTACTTCAGTAAAAGTACTAAGACCACACTGTGAAAATACTCCTCTACAAGTAAAAGTCCTGCATTCAAACCCTTACTGAAGTAAAAGTATGTAAGTATTATTATTAGCAAAATGTGTATTAACCGCACTGAAAATCTGTTCCTAGGCATCCACTGGCCTCCTTCTTCCACCTCTTCTTCCGAGTCAGCGCCGTCATCGTGTACCTGCTCTGTGGGATTTTCAGCAGCAGTTTCATCGGCTGCATGGTCACAATAATCCTTCTGCTCTCATGTGACTTCTGGACAGTAAAGGTTACTTCTTCTACAAGACACAGTCTCTCTAATCAACAAAATCAATCATTTTAACAATGCTAATGTTAAAGGGGAACAATGGCCATTTTTTAAAACATTGATATTATTTGGGAGGGCTATATAACACGATGGAAAAAATACTACAATTTGCTCATGTATGCGCATATTGCGAGGGCATGCCAGGAAACAATCACACAGTCAGTGGCGATTTGAACGGAGAATAGAATTTCAACAACATTTGCAAAATAAATAAACATGCTGTCACTTTCTGAATCTATTTTACGTTAACAATAAACACTTATAAGACAGTGAAACTGTCATACCGTTCTGACTGCTTTCGTTTTCCAGTAGTTATAGTTTATGCAAGTGCTGTCCACTGGAACGGAGAGATCCAAGTGTTTATTATTAACATAATATAGATTCAGGAAGTGACAGAATGTTTATTTATATTGCAAATGTTGAAATTCTTAACTCCATTCAAATCGCCACTAACAGGCAGTTGCTGTTTACCGTGATGACGTTGCCACCTCGTGGTTTCCCGGCACACCCTCGCAATATGCGCGTTCATGAGCAAGTTGCAGTATTTTCTCCATCATGTTATATAGCCTCCAGAATAATATCAATGTTTTAAAAATGTTAAAAAACATATAATGTGTGTTTACAGAACATCACTGGGAGGTTGATGGTTGGTCTGAGGTGGTGGAACCAGGTGGATGATGACGGGCGCAGCCACTGGGTGTTTGAGTCTAGGAAGGTAAGATGCTCCGTAGCTTCTTCCATGTTGCTTTGTTTTTTAGTTGTTCTGTCCCACATGTGGCTCTTTAACCTCACATGATGCTGACCTCTTGTACTGTGTGGAGTGGATAAATGCTCGTTGTTTACTTTTCAGCAGTCTTTATAGTATTTGCAGATGTCCTAACTGTGAGAATATCCTGTGTTCTTCAGGGCACTGGGAAGCAACAAGGGTCCGATTCAGAGTCCAGAATCTTCTGGATCGGACTGATTGTTTGTCCGGTCCTCTGGGTCTTCTTTGCTTTCAGCACCCTCTTTTCCTTCAAGATTAAATGGGTGGTAAGTCCTCGACTTTAAAGATAAAACTTATTTTTTATTTTGCAATTTCCTTATTGTCAACAAATCCCATAAAAAGACCAAAACCATCATTGTGTTAGTCAGTCTGTTAATACTTTCCAACTTCCCTACCCTGTTTATGCAACTCAGCACCAAGTCCATTCGTTTCTACTGAAGACGTAAATATTTATATTTATTTGATACACACTTGTTAGTAGATACTGTACATTCATTGTTGGTTTTGGTCTTTTCACAGGATTTATTAATTATAAGAGAAATATAGAATATCATCAGCCTTATCATTTTGTTCCAGTGTTATCAGATCATAAATTTAAAACTCTGACTGTCATCCTCCTCACAGCCTGTGGTGATCATGGGTGTGGTGCTACAAGGGGCCAACCTCTACGGTTACGTGCGGTGTAAAGTGGGAGGCAAGACCAGCTTGAAGAATATGGCTACTAATTACTTTGGACGACAGTTCCTCAAACAGGTGACTCACATTTTGAGTGAAGCTCACTGAATAGTCACAATATTTGTTGTTTCACAAATTCTCATGTGCGTCATGTTTTTCTTCCACAGGCGATGTCTAAAGAAGAGGAATCATAGAGTGCAGCTCTGCGATTTTAACACGTTTGCATTATTCTTAATGCTATTATATATATATATTCTTTTAGCAAGTGGATTCATAGCAAGACATCTTTTTGCAACATGAACTGAAAATAACCATTTTTCATTTTTCCCCTTTCTTTTAATGTACTGTGCGATTTAATCAGTCCCAATAGAGTTTCCTTTTGTTTTCCACCGAGAGTTGTTGTTGCAGTTTCCAATAACTGAAGCCCAGCAATAAACCCTCACAGACTTTAACTTAAATATAAATGCATGAGTGGAAAAAGGGTGTAACTGCTTGGAATGTTAAACTGACTGTAGTTTGATGTGTTATGTAGCCTCACAGCTCCCTGAGGTGTCTTTAGTTTGTCTTATTTAGTTTGTTTTCATTGCCTCTTTGACTTTAATCTTTATAAAAAAAATAAAAAAAAGGTTGTTTCCGAGAGGTATTATACAAACACTTTTGTTTGTATAATAGACAAGGTTGTAAAGTAACAGTGTAAAGTATTCCAGGAGTTTGTAAATATGTATGTAAAGAAACTATGAGGAACATCTTCTTTTGTGCAAATACATTTGTAACATTTTTCCGAACTGTGTGGTAGTTTTTTTTATTAATGCCAATAGATGTTATTCACTGTACAACTTAGTATGAGTAAAATCTGATCAGTTTTATTGAAGTCCATAAACTTGTCCTCAAACAGTAGAAAAGAATTTAAAAGAAATAAGACATTATGTAAAAGAAAGTAATCATGAATAACTAAGACATATATATAACCATGAACTAGGGCTGCACAATTAATCCAAAAATAATCCTGATCACGATTTTGAGTTCCCACGATTTAATGAAGATGATCGACTGTGATAATGACGTTTAAAATGCTCCGATCATAGTGAACTCTGCTGCATATCAGATCAAGTGCTTCTTCAACGAACAGGAAGTCAGCGCTCCAGATGTTTTATCTTCACTCACAGCAGCCGGTGAGAAACTTTTCTGAATAATGCGGCTGTAATCCAGAGTAGAAGAGTAATAACAGAGAGCAGAAAATGAAAATGCTCTGAAAAAGAACCTTATTTTGAGTCTTATTTTGTAAATTGTGTTTGTAAAAAGGACAGTTTTAACATAATTTTTCCAAATTACCTTTTAAAATCACAAATATTTGTCAATCAAGGCAAACAGTTATGTGATCGTCTGTGTTTGGTCTGATTGAGCAAACAGCCAAAAGTGACAGTATGGAAAAAAATTAATGAAACAGCTGGATTGAAATTAAAATGACAATTTTATTGTGAAAATAAACTGAGTGAACAAACTTTTCCTAATTCTGAGCTGAGTTTAAACATGAATTTCACAGTTCATATTTGATCAGTATGTACTGGTGATTATTTGGGTCCTTCAGTTAACTGCAGCGACTCCCAGCGGTTCGTTTAGGTCATTGCGTGTAACCTGCTATTCAATTCAATTCAATTTATTTTTATATAGCTTCAAATCATAACAGAAGTTATCTCGAGACGCTTTATATATAGAGCAGGTCTTAGACCGTACACCATATATATATATATATATATATATATTTAAATATTTAAATAAATAAATATATTTTAATATTTAAATATATATATCTATAAATATATATGTATATACATATATATTTATAGATATATATATTTAAATATTAAAATATATATATTTATTTAAATATATATATATAGCTATATATATGTATATAAATATAGCTATATTTAATCCTTGCTAATGGTTAGTGTTTAGTTTGTATTTTACAATTATTATGCAGATTAATTTATTAGTAACTGTTTTTAAAATCGAGATTATTTTATTAGCCACAACAAACATGACGTCATTTTAGTTCCAAACACACCCAGGTCACCTGACTGACCGGAACTCAGGAGATTTTACTTTCAAAATAAATTATTTTGCATACAGGAAAATGTATTAAGCGTTGTATTTATAGGTAAATTTGGAGACAAACTTAACATACTTACAAACAGTCCCTTTAACAGTATTTATATAGCACTTAAACCTGCTTTATAATATAAAATACATGAAAATCTCACTTTTTTACAATATGGGACCTTTAAAACACTGACCAGAAGTGGCAACTGTGAATCTCGTTGTATTTGAAACGATGACAATAAAGCTTTCTATTATATATTAATTCTATTCTATTCTATTCTAATAATGAGCAACGGGCAGTGTCTTTTACTTTGAAACTCTAACCGGAAGGCTGTCTTGTAACCGGAAGCTTGACGTCGTTGCTTTTAGCTAACAGCTAACAACAACTGGAGCTCTGCTGCTTCGTTGTTGTCGTATTAAAGGTCTAAATCGACCTGTTTATCGGTTATAACTCGCTGCTGCTCGTCCTCTGATGGGGATCAGCTCCAGGATGATTCCTACTGAGGACGCGTCCAACAGGAAGAGAGAGATAGAGGAGAAGCTGAGGCAGGTCAGTCTGCTGGACAGGAAGGAAGCAACATAACGAGGCTATTCATGAGATATTCATCAAAACGGGCTGCACTTTGTGTTTAAAATGTTATTATTCTGACACATAAGATGTCACTCTGTACTGAGAATATGACAGAAGTGAGCTGTTGTGTTTCTGTGTGATGTTACAGGAGCAGGAGACTCTGTCCTTCATCAGAGAGAACCTGGAGAAGAGTGACCAGCAGACCAAGGGCATGGTGGGAAACACACACTGGAAACACACACTGGAAACACACACTGGAAACACACACTGGAAACACACTCACTACAGAGCTGCCAACCTGCACTACAACATGAAATACCTTCATTAAGACATGACATAAAGAGCTGCCAACCTGCACTAAAACATACAATATGCAAAATGTCATTAAATGCAGCAAAAATAATATTGAAAATAAATGTAGCCATTAATTAATTGATAAAATGTAACATAAATTGATATTTCTGTTTTAACTTGCTTCTTTTATTTATATTTGTATTAACTTCCTTATTTATTTACTCTTCTGTTTAATTTTTCCCTTTTACTTATGTATTTATTTTTATACATTTTAAAATATATTTATTTATTTTTGCATTTATTTTTTATTTATTTATATATTTTTGCATTTTTTATTTTATTTATTTTTGCACTTATTTTTATTTATTTTATATTTATTTTTAAATGTGCGTATTTACTTATGTATTTATGCAGTTATGCATTTATAACTTGACTCTGTGTTAATGTAATCTAGGCAAGTACAACGTTTTCAAATCTAGCTAGCGTTTCATTTTCAAACACACCCCACGTTGCCAAACCTCACCCCAAAATACAGAGAGGATACTGGGAATATTAGGATTCCCATTATGCAAAACTACATGGTGAGAAAACAGAGATGAAGGTGTGTCTTTATTATTTTTCTTATGAAAGTCTTCTCAGACGAGTGGAGGCGGATTAATGTCTGCGTCCATTTTTGTCCTGAGCTGATGTCCTTCTCGTCCCTGAAAGGTCTCCATCCTGTCGTCGTTCGAGAGCCGTCTGATGCAGCTGGAGAACTCCATCATCCCGGTCCACAAACAGACAGAGAACCTGCAACGTCTGCAGGAGAACGTGGACAAGACTCTGTCCTGCATGGATCACGTCATCAGCTACTACCACGTGGCCAAAGACACCGACAGGATCATCAGAGAGGGGTGAGACTTTGGCTTTTTGTTGGGTTGCTCTGCCTGACTGGTACAGTAACGTATCCTGATTCTGGATGTTTCTGTTTCAGGCCGACAGGCAGACTGGATGAGTATCTTGCTTGTATTGCAAAGATTCAGAAAGCTGTGGAATATTTCCAAGATAACAACCCAGACAGCCCCGAACTCAACACAGTGGTACAGTATTAACCTTTATCTTTATATTCACGTACCCTCTTAAAGGAATGGCTCAACATTTTGTGAAATACACCTACTCTCCTTATTGCTGAGAATTAGGTGATGGCTGATACGTTTTTACGCAGATTAATCAAACCAGATTCAACATGTTAGGACACAGGACCTTTGGACACAGTCAGGCTAGCTGTTTCCCCCTGCTTCCAGTCTTTAAGCTAAGCTAACTGACTGCTAGCTCTGCTTCATATCCAACAGAGAGACATTAGAGTGGTATCAATCTATGGAGGATGGAACCTGCCAAAATCAAAAATAAATAAATGTCATTAAATGTAGCAAAAATAATATTGAAAATAAATGTAGCCATTAATTAATTGATAAAATGTGACATGAATTGATATTAAAAAGTTTTTATTTGTAAGAAAACAAAAAGCAAATTCCCTAAAAATAGACAAATATTGTTGTTATTGTGCAGAAAGCGCGCTTTGAGAAGGGCAAAGAGCTGCTGGAGGCTGAGTTCCGCAGCCTCCTGACCCGCTACAGCAAACCCGTTCCCCCCATCCTCATCCTGGACGCCATCAGTGTCGACGACGAGCTGGAGGTCCAGGAAGATGTGGTGCTCGAACACCTACCTGAAGCCGTGCTCCAGGACATCATCTGCATCGCCGGCTGGCTGGTGGAGTACGGACGCAACCAGGGTACGGCTTTACTTGTTACCTCTCACATCCTGTCCACTGCTGTCTTCTCTGAAACGGTACGACTTGACTGCAGTGTTTTGTCCCCGCCCCCCTGCTGCTGCCGCCTGATCTCGTCTACTTTCCAGGCGAGGCGCAGTTCATCTAGAACGAGCCTATTGTCTAGGGTGGACGTCTATAATCACATTTTGGACCACCAGCCTTATACTTCACTCTCCCTCCTGCAGATTTCATGAACGTCTACTTCCAGATCAGGTCCAACCAGCTTGATCGCTCCATCAAAGGCCTGAAGGATCACTTCCGCAAGAACAGCGCCTCCTCCGGGATCCTCTACTCGCCCGCCGTCCAAACCAAGCGCAAGGACACGCCCACCAAGAAGGCTCCCAAGAGACCAGGTCAGCAACAGACGCCTTGTCACTCCACTTCAGTCTGTAATCACACTCTGAGCCCTCTTTTCTAGACCAGTCTAACAAACCCGCATGATTCTGCATAATGTTGATTATTAAATAGTAGCAGCACCTCTCAGCACACATAAACCTTCACCACATTGAGTGTGTTTGATTAGATTACCATCCAGCCACATTATTCTGTTCCTCCACCATCTCTCTGTAATTATCCCACTCTACCACCCCACACTGTGTTTCCCTGTGATTTTACAGTCAGCTCGAACTAATCCTTCATCCTTTCCTCTTTTATAATCCCTATGTTGTGATGACAGTCTACATCCCAGGTAAACAGAAAGCTGTAGTGTGTGCCTCGTGCTTGCTTCTGTCCGTTGGATGCCACATTTCACGGCAAATAAGCGACAGCATGAGTTTGTTTAGTGTTGAGAAGTGGGACGTCTGAAGTGTATTTGTTCTCTGGAGAGATGTCGTAGGTTATTTTCAGTATTGATGTTGGCCTCTATGGGGGACGGAACCTGCCAAAATAAAAAATAAATGAATAAATAAATAAATGACTCAATACATAAATTAATGTCATTAAGTTTAGCAAAAATAATATTTAAAAATAAGTGGATCAATTAATTAATTGATAAAATGTGACATAAATTGATATTTCAGTTTTAGTTTGCTTCTTTATTAATTTATATGTTTGTAATTGTATTAATTCCCTTAATTATTTACTCTTCTGTTCAATTTTTCCTTTTATTTATTTATTTATGCATTTATTTTTATACATTTTTAAATGTATTTGTTAGTTAATTATTATTATTATTTTTTTATATAAATTTTAAAATATATGTATTTATTTACGTATTTATTGACAGCCCCCTCATTTATGTAATGAGGCAGAAGTGCATAAAGAAATGTAAAGGAAATGTGTAAAGAAATGTAACAAGAAATGTGTAAAGACAATACAGAAAAAAGAATACAGAAATAAATAAGGGGTGAAATGCAAAGGGAAAATCATACATGTATGCATGCATAAATAAATAAATAAATACATTTACAAATAAATATAAAATAAATAAAAATAAGTGCAAAAATAAATAAATACATTATAAATGCAAAATTAAATGAATAAATGCAAAAAATAAATAAATATATTTAACAATTAATAAAAATAAATGCATAAATAAATAAAAGGGAAATTAAACAGAAGAGTAAATAAATAAGAGAATTAATACAAAAATAAATAAATAAGCAAATTAAAACAGAAATATCATGTCACATTTTATCAATTAATTAATAATATGTTTGCTACATTTAATGTCTTATTTATTGAGTGATTTATTTATTATTCATTTATTTTTAATTTTGGCAGGTTCCGTCCTCCATAGGCCTCTAGTTTCCACCGCGTTGCCAGCAGTTTGCCGCCATGAAACTAGAGGCCGTAGAGTTTTCAGTGTTTGTGTGAAGTAGTTGAGTGGATGTGTGTGCAGTGACAGGTGTGTAACACGTCTGTGTGTAGTGTTGATCAGAGAAGTTTGTAGCCATTAAACAGCTGATATTCCAGTTCCTCAGACACTTATCTGTTTGCTCTGTTTAAATGATGAAACAGGCTTTTTATTTTCATCTAATTTATTCTTTTGTTGACAGCTTGAATTTGAAATAACTCCATCAACATGCACTCACAGCTTGGTCCTGCTATTGTTTGTGCCGAAGCGGTAGTGAGGACAGACGTAGCCTGCTGTAATAGATGACTTTTCTGACCCAATCTAATCTGCGTTAAAGCTCCACTTATCAATATACAGTGGAAACCGCTTATAGCGTATTTACCACCTTACCAGGCCACTGATAAACCTGCTGTACTCTACCTGCCGAGCATCAGGAGTTGGTGGGGATTGAGCCTGCTGAGGTCGAACCAGAGCTAAAATGAGAGTGAATATTGGTATTAAATTAATTTGTTGGACATAAAACCTCTGTGGGATGATAACGTTGCTCTGTGTTTGCTGCATGTGTAGTCAGGCAACTGTGAAAGCTTCAGCTGTTACAGCAACAATAAGTAAGCCAGTGTTTTCCAGCTTGTTGAGTTCTTCTGCCCTCAAGTGGCAAAAGTTTTTTAAAAAGTCAATGAATGCAGCTTTAAGTGTGCCACATGCTTGCTAACTCACTAACCAAACTAAGATGTTGTGTTTTAATCCTGAGAATATTAATGTACTGTAGATGTTGTCTGTCTAATATGGAGTACGGAACCTGCCAAAATAAAAAATAAATAAATAAATGACACGATAAATAAATAAATAAATGTATGTCATTAAATGTAGCAAAAATAATATTAGGAATAAATTTAGGCAGCCATTAATTAATTGATAAAATGTGACATAAATTGATATTTCTGTTGTAATTTGCTTCTTTATTTAAAATATATTTGTATTAATTCCCTTAATTTTTCCTTTTATTTCTTTTTAATTTCTTTTTAAATGTATTTATTTCTTTTTGCATTTATATTTTATTTTACGCACTTATTCTTATTTATTTTATATTTATTTTTTAAATGTACCTATTTATTAATGTATTTATGCATTTATTTCTTTATTACTGCACAATTTTCCCTTTACATTTCACCCCTTATTTATTTCCTCAAACTGATTTATTTCTGTATTCTTTTCTTTTTACATTTCTTAATGCATTTCAGCCTCATTATGCAAATGAGGGGGCTGTCAATAAATGCATAAATATATACATTTAAAAATAAATATAAAAAAGAAGTGCAAAAAATAATAAATAATACATTTAAAAATTAATACATAAATAAAGAAGCAAATTAAAACAGAAATATCAATTTGTGATATTTTACCAATTAATCAATAGTTACATTTATTTTTAATATTATTTTTGCTAAGTTTAATAACATATTTATTTGTCGAGTCATTTATTTATTTATTCATTTATTTTGGCAGGTTCCGTCCTCCATAGTCTAAACCATGTAACAAAATGTTGTGGTAATATTAGTGATATTAATGACTGTTTAATTGTATTAATTGTGATTGGCTGTTTTGTGTTTACAACTGACCTAACCTGTTTATTCTGCTCTTACATGACCCTGGGTACTGTGTGTCTGAGCAGTGTTTTCATGACGTAGCTGTAGTCGCTCTGTCTCTCACCTGGTCATCCTGTTGTGTAGCTGTGGTGCTAGGCTGTGCCCCCACACCCACCCCCCCCCTCTACATACAAACCTCTGCTGGTGGTGGCGTCTGTGTTTCATCACTCACTTCCTAGCTCTCCCTTTTTCTTCTTCCTCTTCTTCTTCTTCTGTTTCTTGGCTGTCTGGACCTCGCTGCACCCCCCGTCCTCTGGACTCTGTCTCTGTGTTTATGGGACCAGGGACCATTCGCAAGGCTCAGAACCTTCTGAAACAGTACTCACAGCATGGGCTGGATGGGAAAAAGGGGGGCTCTAACCTCACTCCTTCGGAAGGTAACGCACCTCGGTCTTCTCTACGGTGTCTTCTCTGCCTCCTCGCTCACAGTGAACCGGTTGTGTTGTGCTTCCATGTTGTTTCTCATTCAGAGCAACAGGCTTTCCTCACAACCGCCACAACAGCTTTAAGATCATGCAGATGTTAAATGAAGCTAGGGCTGTCAATCAATTAATCGCAATTTTTTTATCTGTTCAAAATGTACCTTAAAGGGGGATTTGTCAAGTATTTAATACTCTTATCAACATGGGAGTGGACAAATATGCTGCTTTATGCAAATGTATGTTTATATTTTATTATTGGAAATCAATTAACAATACAAAACAATGACAGATATTGTCCAGAAACATAGTTGTGATTATCATAAAGTGGGCATGTCTGTAAAGGGGAGACTCGTGGGTACCCATTGAAACCATTTACATTCACATATCTGGAGGTCAGAGGTCAAGGGACCCCTTGACCTCTGACCTCCAGATTTCCGAAAAAAAAAGTCTGAAAAAAGTCTGAAAAAAAATATCTAAAAAATGTCCGAATTTTTTTTTTAAAAAGTTAAAAAAAAAAGTCTGAAAAAAAGATCTGAAAAATGTCCGAAAAAAAGATCTGAAAAATGTCCGAAAAAAAAGTCTGAAAAAATGTCCGTAACAAAAAGGTCTGAAAAAATGTCTAAAAAAAAAAGATCTGAAAAATGTCTGAAAAAAATGTCCGAAAAAAAGATCTGAAAAAAAGATCTAAAAAAATGTCTGAAAAAAAATGTCTGAAAAAAAAGTCTAAAAAAAAAGATCTGAAAAAAGTCTGAAAAAAGATCTGAAAAATAGTCTGAAAAAATGTCCGAAAAAAAAAGATCTGAAAAATGTCGGACAAAAAAAGTCTGAAAAAAAAGATTTGAGAAAAGTCTGAAAAAAAAGATCTGAGAAATGTCTGAAAAAAAGTTAAAAAAAAAAAAGTCTGAAAAATGTCCGAAACAAAAGGTCTGAAAAAATGTCTAAAAAAAATATCTGAAAAAAAATATCTAAAAAATGTCCGAAAAAAAATATCTGAAAAATGTCCGAAAAAAAATATCTGAAAGATGTCGGACAAAAAGTCTGAAAAAAAAGATTTGAAAAAGTCTGAAAAAAAGATCTGAAAAATGTCCAAAACAAAAGGTCTGAAAAAATGTCTAAAAAAAAAGTCTGAAAAAAAAAATCTGAAAAATGTCTGAAAAAAATGTCTGAAAAAATGTCCGAAAAAAAAGATCTGAAAAAAGTCTGAAAAAAAAGATCTAAAAAAATGTCCGAAAAAAAGATCTGAAAAAATGTCCGAAAAAAAAGTCTGAAAAAATGTCCGAAAAAAAGATCTGAAAAATGTCTGAAAAAAAAGTCAGAAAAAAAAGATCTGAAAAATGTCTGATAAAAAAGATCTGAAAAATGTCCGATAAAAAAGTCTGAAAAAAGTAAAAAAAAAAGATCTGAAAAAAAAGATCTGAAAAAACATCTGGAAAATGTCTGAAAAAAAAGTCTGAAAAAATGTCCGAAAAAAAGATTAAAAAAAATGTCCGAAAAAAGATATCTGAAAAATGTCCGAAAAAAAATATCTGAAAAATGTCTGAAAAAAAAAGTCAGAAAAAAAAGATCTGAAAAAAATGTCCGAAAAAAAAGATCTAAAAAAATGTCCGATAAAAAAGATCTGAAAAATGTCGGACAAAAAAAGTCTGAAAAAAAAGATTTGAAAAAAGTCTGAAAAAAAAAGATCTGAAAAATGTCTGAAAAAAAGTTAAGAAAAAAAAGTCTGAAAAAAAAGATCTGAAAAATGTCTGAAAAAAAAGATCTAAAAAATGTCCGAAAAAAATTTAAAAGAAAAGTCAAAAAAAAAGTCTGAAAAAAAAGATCTGAAAAAAGTCTGAAAAAAAAGATCTGTAAAATGTCCGAAACAAAAGGTCTGAAAAAAGTCTGAAAAAAAAAGATCTAAAAAATGTCTGAAAAAAAGTTAAAAAAAAAAAGTCTGAAAAAAAAGGTCTGAAAAATGTCCGAAACAAAAGGTCTGAAAAAATGTCAGAAAAAAAGATTTAAAAAAATGTCTGAAAAAAAAGATCTGAAAAAATGTCCGAAAAAAAGATCTATAAAAATGTCCGAAAAAAAAGATCTGAAAAATGTCCGAAAAAAAAGATCTGAAAAATGTCGGACAAAAAAAGTCAGAAAAAAAAGATCTGAAAAATGTCGGACAAAAAAAGTCTGAAAAAAAAGATTTGAAAAAAGTCTGAAAAAAAGTGAAAAAAAAAAGTCTGAAACAAAAGGTCTGAAGAAATTTGTAAAAATATTTTAAATAAAGCGTATACTTAAACTGATATTGATTCTTTTAGGTGTATAAAATCCGTCCACAGCAGTACATTACTTTGCTCCCGAGCTGGCACTCCTGTCTGCTGCTCTAAACTCCATCTCCTGTAGGTAATAAACTGACTATGGAGAAGCAGCTTATACAATCACACTGAGAAACACCCGTACTATCCCTTTAACGGTGTGAAAGGATGTAACGTTTAAGAGCTGCGATGAATCAAAAGCTGTTGTGAGTTTTTTTTCCTTAAAGCTCGTTGCTCTCATGTAGTTGAAACACACACTGACTAACGTAGACGAGTCTCACACACAAAACAGCTGACTTCAGTTGGTGTCCCCCGCTTCCTCCCCTCCTCCCCCCCTGCTGGGTGCTTGGTGGTGGTCGGTGCAGATGTTCCAGGTTCAGGTTTGTCCCCCCCCCCCTCTGGGCCTAGTCACGACCCCGGTGGTTTGACTAGGCCTGTGTCCCTGCTGCCCCCCCACCCCACCCACCAGGTTACGATCATGACTTGCGGGTCAAACACCTCACTGACGCCCTGACCGAGAAGCACGGGGCCGCCGCAGGTGAGTGCCGGGAACCTGTGGGGAAAGAGAAGGAACATTACCAACAAACAGGCTGATAAACGTCTTTAATACATCTCATTCTCTGTTACCCAACAAGTACAGTCACAGCCTGCAGCATCAACACCTTCATCTGAATACAAACACACACACTCAGTAACCAGCCACAGCACCAGAGACCATATGTCTTTATATGAAAGTGTTTCTGTTTACTGGCTGACTGGATCTTTGCTCGTGTACCTCTCAGGAAAAGATGATGTTCTGGACATCGAGATCGACTCCTATATCCACTGCATCAGTGCCTTCGTCAAGCTGGCCCAGAGCGAGTACGCCCTCCTGGCAGAAATCATCCCCGAGCACCACCAGAAGAAGACCTTCGACTCCCTCATTCAGGTCAGATCCATCAAATCTGAGTACTTTATCACTCGGCAGTCGAGCTATTTTGGCTTGATGCTCCACTGAGCAACTCTCGTAGGAACGAACGGGAGCCCGCCTACAACGCTGTATCCAGTTCTCTTTATACATTAAATCTGTTTGATTTAAAGAAGTTTTAACAGTAAACAACTGTCATCTGTCCTTGTTTCATGAAACAGAAGTAAGAGGAAGTTCCCAAAATCAGTTACTTCCTAAGCCACCAGTGCACTGTCATGTTTTCCACGTCAGCTTCTTTGTGTTTGAACCTGCTTCCTGTTCCCTCGTCTGTCCGCAGGAGGCGCTGGACAACCTGATGCTGGAGGGGGACAACATCGTGTCTGCAGCGCGCCGAGCCATAATGCGCCACGACTACTCAGCCGTGCTCACCATCTTCCCCATCCTCAGACACCTGAAAATGAACAAGTCTGAGTTTGACTCAACACTGCAGGTCTTCATCAGTTCAGTCTCATTCACATGCACGGCGTTGATCTTTTGTGGGAGTAAAGAAAACATATAAATAATCTTTTTGTGTGCAGGGAACGGCAGCGAGCACCAAGAACAAGCTGCCGACACTCATCACCTCCATGGAGACGATCGGAGCCAAAGCTCTGGAGGAGTTTGCAGACAGCATCAAGGCAAGAGGCTCACATTTTAATGCCCGTCACCACCGATCATTCAGTCAGTAGATACTTACTGATCTCTCTCTCCTTTAACGACAGAACGATCCTGATAAAGAGTACAACATGCCCAAAGATGGAACCGTCCACGAGCTGACCAGCAATGTAAGCTCACGCACTTCTCTGTGGATTTATTGTCTCTCTCTCTGCACTTCACACTCAACACCCGCTGGTCTCCTTGGCAACGGCTAACGGTGCTGTGTTTGATGAATAAGCTGAGGCGATGCTGACCTTGACCTCTCTCCTGCAGGCCATCCTGTTCCTGCAGCAGCTGCTGGACTTCCACGAGACAGCTGGAGCCATGCTGGCCTCACAAGGTACAGCCACACCAACACCAGCAGTTAGCTCTCGTTAACTCCTCTGGTGGCTCCCTCCTCTTCCCTGTTGACGGCAGCTTTGCTTTCCTTCCTTTTCAAACACTCGACTCCTCACTACCTATGGAGGACGGAACCTGTCAAAATAATAGATAAATTAATAAATAAATGACTCGATAAATAAATAGTCGTTGAATTTAGCAAAAATATTAAAAATAAATGTAGTCATTAATTAATTGATCAAATGTGACATAAATTGATATTTAAGTTTTAATTTGCTTCTTTATTTATTTATCTTTGTATTAATTCCCTTATTTATTTACTCTTCTTTTTAATTTTACCTTTTATTTATTTATGTATTACTTTTATTATTTTTTAATAGTATTTATTTATTTTAGCATTTATTTTTTATATTTATCTTTAAATGTATATATTTATTTATGCATTTATTGACAGCCCCCCTCATTTGCATAATGACGCAGAAATGCAAAAAGAAATATTTGTAAAAAGAAATGCAAAGGGAAAATCATGCAGAAATAAATGCTTAAATACACAAATAAATACGTACATTTAAAAATAAATATAAAATAAAAAATAAATAAATAAATATAATAAGGGAATTAATACAAAGATGAATAAATAAAGTAGCAAACTAAATTTGTCACTTTTTATCAGTTACTTAATGGTTACATTTGTTTTTATATTATTTTTGCTACATTTATTTAGCTATCGAGTCATTTATTTATTTACTTTTGATTTTGGCAGCTTCCGTCCTCCATAACTGCCTGGCTGATGACTCGTTGCTTACTCTGCACTAACAAATCTTTTCTAACCTTTTTGCACTTGTGCCTCTTTCTCTTTCTCTTCTCTTCTGCCTTGCCTCGGCCCTTTTAGTACTGGGGGACACTTACAATATACCTTTAGACCCCCGAGGTAAGCAAAAGGCCGCTGCGTTGGTGATGAGTTAGATTCTGAATGTTTTCATGCTGATTCTTGAAACTGTAATTGCAGCAGATTAATTCAGAGTGACAGCAGAGGAGTCTGTTTCATAATGAGACACTCGGCTGTGATGTGCATGTGCTGAAGTGCAGGTTGAAAGTACTTTTAGACGTTACTATGGGAACCTGAGTGCTTCCACTGTAATTAATTCTCTGAGTGGAGATGTAGATTTCCTCCCAGTGTTGATCTAAAGAGAAAATAAAAGAAGTGTTGGAGGATTAAATGAAGTAGTTAATACTCATAATTGTGTGTTATTGAGTACATCTAATGTCGATGCTATTTGTGCTAACAGCTTCTGTATTTTTTCCAGAGACAAGTTCATCAGCGAGCAGCTACACCTCCGAGTTCAACAAGAGGCTCCTCAGCACTTATATATGTAAGTAGTACGGCTGTCAATCGATTACAATGTTGAATCGCAATTATTTATTTTTTTTTAAATTGGGAGATAAAGGGAGATTTAATTAAGTATTTAATTTGCTGCTTTATGCAAATGTATGTATATATTTTTTTATTGGAAATCAATTAACAGAGGTCAAGGGACCCCTTTGAAAATGGCCATGCCAGTTTTTCTGAAATTCAGCGCAAGTTTGGAGCGTTATTTATCCTCCTTCATGACAAGCTAGTATGACATGGTTGGTACCGATGGATTCTAGTTTCTTCTAGTTTCATATGATACCAGTATCTTCACTCTAGCTTTAAAACTGAGCCCTCACAACCTCAAAATCACAAGTTGCGTTAAAGAAATGAGTGGCGTTAACCCATCATTATGTTAACTTTGACAGCCCTAGTAAGTCTAGAAGAAACCACCACCTCTATGTTGTTAAATGTCCAGGTTTAGTTGTGGAGACTGATGCGTGACTTTCTCCTCTCAGGTAAGGTGTTGGGGAACTTGCAGCTGAACCTGCTCAGCAAATCCAAAGTGTACGAGGATTCGGCTCTGAGCGCCATTTTTCTGCACAACAACTACAACTACATCCTCAAATCGCTGGAGAAGTACGTTTTCCTCTTTTTACTCTTTATGCATGGACGTGAATTATCTGTGTAAATCATCATCATCTTACAACCAATATGATGATTTACTGATTCCATTATGAGGACAACAAAGTAGGGATGCAACGATATATCAGCCGAACATCGGTATCGGCCGATATTCACCTCGTTGACTGCCATCGGCCTATCGGCAAATAAGATGACATTCGCTGATGGTGCCGGCCGATGTTTATCTGTTGTGTTGCGCCGGCTAAATGTTGTGTTGGTTATTTGCCGTCGATCTCAGACAACAGTAACCAGCTGCTGATTCAGAGAAGAAGCATCTGACTGGACACGACTCTGACATGACGCCGGGTGCCGGTTGCCGTACACCGTGCGCCGTACACCGTGCGCATGTGTGGTTTGTTTACAAATAAAAGTGAAAGAAATGCCTCTATTTTTCTAAAAAAAAAATGTTTTTATAATAACGCAGAACTAATCATTTATATAATGATGAATAATATCGACCTCGTTGTGTCTTCAAATTGACAGAATAAGAAACCAACAAGATAAGAAGATAGATTTGTGGTCTTTTTATTTACTTCCAGCCTAATAATATCTCTCTGTCCACACACCGTTAAATATGCACTTCTGTTACGTCACGTAAACAAACCACGTCCCTCTCAGCTGTGTGGTCAAGATCAGACTAGAGATGTAGCCACTTAGAAGATAGGTTAGTAGTACTTACTTTGCTGATGGTTGTGTTTTTTAAACAGAAAAGCAGGTTTTATAGTGCGATATTTACTGAAAATGACAATACAGCTAACAGTAGCCTAAGTAAACTTCCAGGCTCCTGGTGATCTCCCTCCAGCCAGCTGTCACCTTATTTAGGTGTTTGTAATGAAATGAGGAGGTATCCTATCAGATAACTCCTCATTTAAACTTCATCAATCAGCCGTTCCTCGTCCATTGCGGCGCTTTCAAAACGAGCGACGGGAATAAATAGAAACAGGGTCATGAAAACGTCCGCAGCGCTTCGTCTCTCGCTGCGGGTTAGTTCATTCCGTTAGAAAACAATGCAATCAAACTGATTTTGTCACTGATGCTTGCTTGCGTTGCGTTCTGTTGTAATATGTTGGCTACACGCATCCCAATACATTAAACCTCTCTGCGTTGTACACATGACATTACCTCTAGTGTTTTTTTTTGTGAACCCCCGACCTTAAAGTTCAAACTGCGCCTTACCTGGAAGGTCAAAGAAATTACTATTAAAATTTCTAAAAGCCAGCAGCTTGGTTTGCAAACCTGCTAAGCTGTGCAGTAAGTGGACGTGATGTATTCTATATGGGCTAAAACATCCTGTACAGAACCACTGATATAGTCCTTTAAGTGAGTTTAAATGAAATGTCTCTGTGAATGTCTTCAGGTCGGAGTTGATCCAGCTGGTCACAGTGACTCAGAAGAAAGCTGAGAGTTCATACAGAGAGCTGATCGAGCAGCAGATCCAGATGTACCAGCGCAGGTAAACATGTAAAAACTGAACTCAAACATCGTTTATGTCCTTCACATCTGTGCTGTTCATCACTTTGACCTGATGTATTTGATTCTGTCGTAGCTGGTTGAAAGTCACAGAGCACCTGACCGACAGGAACATGCCCGTCTTCCAACAAGGCACCAAGGTCAGAATTTTATCATCTTTTACTGTCTGAGAAAAGTAAACGCTTCACCCACTTTGGTACAGAAGTGTCAACTTTAACATGCCAGTATGATTTCTGGCACTGAAGACAAGTTGATAGTGTGCCAGTTTAGCAGAGGCCCAGTGAGGGCCGTGTGTCTCCTACAGCTCAATCCCAAAACAACATTTATTACTGATAACACTTACTCTCAATGTTTTTAAAGTTATCTTAAAGGAATAGTTTGGATTTTTTGAGGTTGGGTTGTATGAGGCAGTAGAAGGAGTTTGGATAAACAGACACCCAAAACACCCGAACTATCCCTTTAAGGTCTTAATAATATGTACATAGTGTATAATATCCATAGAAAGTGTTGGCTATGAATCATTTTGCCCTGTCATGAGTGCATCTGTGCTATATTTACGTGTTGTAACTGTCTTGCCTTCCTCCAGCTGAAAGATAAAGAGCGACAGGTGATTAAAGACAAATTCAAGGTGAGGTTTGGCACCACTTTGTCAAATATCTTCCTATAAAGATCCATACTGTCGTAGCATGAATGTGAAAGAACAAATGGATCCAAGCTCTCTTCTCCCCGCTACCTCTCAGGGTTTTAATGACGGCTTGGAGGAGTTGTGTAAGATCCAGAAGGGCTGGGCCATCCCAGACAAAGAGCAGCGAGACTTCATCCGTCAGGCCCAGAGGAGAGTGGTGTCTGATACCTACAGGGCCTTCCTGCACAGGTGAGTGTGACACCTGGTGGACACACATATGCAAATGCCAGGCATTAAGTTACAGCTAATTCAGCTGTCAAACACATCCCTGGGAGATGGAATAACCTGAGAGATAATAATACGTTTAGTATGCTCTATAATCTTTATCTTTTGAATTGAATTGAATTGAATCTTTAGCCGCTTTATCTTTAACCGCTTTCGACGTACTATACTATGACCTTTTATGACATACTATACTATGACTTTTTTTTTTACTTTTTTCAACGACATTTTTTCGACATACTTTACTATGACTTTTTTATGACTCCCTCTGTGTGTGTTGTAATCCAAGCTTCTCTGTGCTTTGTCTGTGTCCCCTTATAAATCCTGCAACAAAATCAGATAAGATAGATGTTTAAATTACTGTTATGCGGCGCTACACCTGCCAGCCAATCAGAACCCCTCGTGGTCTGATTCCCTTCACACTTAACCATTTTTCTTTTGTTTCTTCCAGATGTGCCAACATCTCTTTCACCAAGAACCCTGAGAAGTATCACAAGTATCGGCCGGAGGAAGTGGAGGAGATGATTGAAAAACTGTTCGACACGTCGGCCTGAGCTGCACTTTGATCAACCCCGAGTCATGTTCCTCACTCTCTCCAAACACATCTCCCCTCGAACTCAACATGTTAATTACAAAGACACCCATTCTCTCCTCACACTACTCTCACACTCGCTGTGTCTGATATTTTGTACAAAGAACATGATGTATTTATGTAATTTAGCCGTTTCATCTGAGCATTTCAAAACAAATAAAGGGAACTCTGTGAATTGGTACGGGTTGTGATTTATTTTGTTGATGAGAAAAAAAAGTCATAGTAGCAGGTCGTAAAAAGTCATGAAAAAAGTAAAGTATAGTTTGTTATAAACAGTCATGAAATCCTAAAGTATGTCGAGAAAAGTCATGAAAAAAAGTCATAGTATGTCGAAAAAAAAGTCACTGTGACCCGTATGATATATAACCCTAACCTGGGTTATATATCATACAGGTCAGGGTTAGGTTTATATATCAGGGTTAGGTTCATATATCATACAGATCAGGGTTAGGGTTATATATCATACAGATCAGGGTTATATATCATACAGGTCAGGGTTAGGTTTATATATCATACAGGTCAGGGTTATATATATCATACAGATCAGGGTTAGGGTTATATATCATACAGATCAGGGTTATATATCATACAGGTCAGGGTTAGGTTTATATATCATACAGGTCAGGGTTATATATATCATACAGATCAGGGTTAGGGTTATATATCATACAGATCAGGGTTATATATCATACAGGTCAGGGTTAGGTTTATATATCATACAGATCAGGGTTAGGGTTATATATCATACAGGTCAGGGTATATCATACAGGTATTTTTGTTTTCCTGTCATAACCTCCCCTGGGAGGAGACGCTCATCTCACTCCACTGTCGGGCACCGGGCATCGATGTGAGGATGGGGATCGAACCCCGGACTGCCGCAGCCAGAACCAGGAACTTAGCAACCAAGCCACCAATGCCACACACACTGAGGACTGTTCTCTTCGTATATTTGACTTCGTCATTAGTAGTTAGAACTGAAAACAGACTGTGTCACATAAGGATCGAACCCATGACCTTCAGTATTCCAAGTAGATATTCCAACCAGTTATCTAACACACTGAGCTATCTGACCAGATACACTGATGTAGTGTTTGTTTTTGTGGCTTGAAAAATGAAATGAAATGAAAAAAAGTCATAGTAAGTCTAAAAAGATATCATAGTATCAAAGTATCATAGTGTCAAAAAAAGGAAAAAAAGTCATAGTATAGCATGTTGAAATGTTTTTTAAAAAAGTCATAGTATAGTATGTCAAAAAAAGTCATGAAAAAGTCATAATATAGTATGTCGAGAAAAGTCATGAAAAAAAGTCAGTATAATATGTCAAAAAAAGTTGTCAAAAAGTCATAATATAGTATGTCAAAAAAAGTCATGAAAAAAAGTCATAATATAGTATGTCGAGAAAAGTCATGAAAAAAAGTCATAATATAGTATGTCGAGAAAAGTCATGAAAAAAAGTCATAGTATAATATGTCAAAAAAAGTTGTCAAAAAAAGTCATAATATAGTATGTCAAAAAGTCATGAAAAAAAGTCATAATATAGTATGTCAAAAAAAGTCATGAAAAAAAGTCATAATATAGTATGCCAAAAAAAGTCATGAAAAAAGTCATAATATAGTTTGTTGAAAAAAGTCATGAAAAAAAGTCGCAATATTGTTTGTCGAAAAAAGTCATGAAAAAAGTCACAATATAGTATGTTGAGAAAAGTCACGAAAAAAAGTCACAATATAGTATGTCGAGAAAAGTCATGAAAAAAAGTCACAATATAGTATGTAAAAAAAAGTCATGAAAAAAAGTCACAATATAGTATGTCGAGAAAAGTCACGAAAAAAAGTCACAATATAGTATGTTGAGAAAAGTCACGAAAAAAAGTCATAATATAGTATGTCGAAAAAAGTCATGAAAAAAAGTCATAATATAGTATGTCGAAAAAAGTCATGAAAAAAGTCATAATATAGTATGTTGAGAAAAGTCACGAAAAAAAGTCATAGTCCAGTATGTCGAGAAAAGTCATGAAAAAAAGTCATAGTCCAGTATGTCGAGAAAAGTCATGAAAAAAAGTCACAATATAGTATGTCGAGAAAAGTCATGAAAAAAAGTCACAATATAGTATGTAAAAAAAAGTCATGAAAAAAAGTCACAATATAGTATGTCGAGAAAAGTCATGAGAAAAAGTCACAATATAGTATGTTGAGAAAAGTCATGAAAAAAAGTCACAATATAGTATGTCGAGAAAAGTCATGAAAAAAAGTCATAATATAGTATGTCGAAAAAAGTCATGAAAAAAAGTCATAATATAGTATGTCGAGAAAAGTCATGAAAAAAGTCACAATATAGTATGTCGAGAAAAGTCATGAAAAAAAGTCATAATATAGTATGTCGAGAAAAGTCATGAAAAAAAGTCATAGTATAGTATGTCGAGAAAAGTCATGAAAAAAAGTCATAATATAGTTTGTTGAAAAAAGTCATGAAAAAAAGTCATAATATAGTTTGTTGAAAAAAGTCATGAAAAAGTCACAATATTGTTTGTTGAAAAAAGTCATGAAAAAAAGTCACAATATAGTATGTAAAAAAAAGTCATGAAAAAAAGTCACAATATAGTATGTCGAGAAAAGTCATGAAAAAAAGTCACAATATAGTATGTAAAAAAAAGTCATGAAAAAAAGTCATAATATAGTATGTCAAAAAAAGTCATGAAAAAAAGTCATAATATAGTATGTCGAGAAAAGTCACGAAAAAAAGTCACAATATAGTATGTTGAGAAAAGTCACGAAAAAAAGTCATAATATAGTATGTCGAAAAAAGTCATGAAAAAAATCATAATATAGTATGTTGAGAAAAGTCACGAAAAAAAGTCATAGTCCAGTATGTCGAGAAAAGTCATGAAAAAAAGTCATAGTCCAGTATGTCGAGAAAAGTCATGAAAAAAAGTCACAATATAGTATGTCGAGAAAAGTCATGAAAAAAAGTCACAATATAGTATGTAAAAAAAAGTCATGAAAAAAAGTCACAATATAGTATGTAAAAAAAAGTCATGAAAAAAAGTCATAATATAGTATGTCGAAAAAAGTCATGAAAAAAGTCATAATATAGTATGTCGAAAAAAGTCATGAAAAAAGTCATAATATAGTATGTTGAGAAAAGTCACGAAAAAAAGTCATAATATAGTATGTCGAAAAAAGTCATGAAAAAAGTCATAATATAGTATGTCGAAAAAAGTCATGAAAAAAAGTCATAATATAGTATGTCGAAGAAAGTCATGAAAAGAGTCATAATATAGTATGTCGAGAAAAGTCATGAAAAAAAGTCATAGTCCAGTATGTCGAGAAAAGTCATGAAAAAAAGTCACAATATAGTATGTCGAGAAAAGTCATGAAAAAAAGTCATAATATAGTATGTCGAGAAAAGTCATGAAAAAAAGTCATAGTATAGTATGTCGAGAAAAGTCATGAAAAAAAGTCACAATATAGTATGTCAAAAAAAGTCATGAAAAAAAGTCACAATATAGTTTGTTGAAAAAAGTCATGAAAAAAAGTCACAATATTGTTTGTCGAAAAAAGTCATGAAAAAAGTCACAATATAGTATGTCGAGAAAAGTCACGAAAAAAAGTCACAATATAGTATGTTGAGAAAAGTCACGAAAAAAAGTCATAATATAGTATGTCGAAAAAAGTCATGAAAAAAATCATAATATAGTATGTCGAGAAAAGTCATGAAAAAAAGTCACAATATAGTATGTAAAAAAAAGTCATGAAAAAAAGTCACAATATAGTATGTCGAGAAAAGTCATGAAAAAAAGTCACAATATAGTATGTAAAAAAAAGTCATGAAAAAAAGTCACAATATAGTATGTCGAGAAAAGTCACGAAAAAAAGTCACAATATAGTATGTTGAGAAAAGTCACGAAAAAAAGTCATAATATAGTATGTCGAAAAAAGTCATGAAAAAAATCATAATATAGTATGTCGAGAAAAGTCATGAAAAAAAGTCAATATAGTATGTCGAAAAAAGTCATAGTATAGTATGTCGGAAAAAGTCATGAAAAAAAGTCACAATATAGTATGTCGAAAAAAGTCATAATATAGTATGTCGAGAAAAGTCATGAAAAAAAGTCATAGTATAATATGTCAAAAAAAGTTGTCAAAAAAAGTCATAATATAGTATGTCAAAAAGTCATGAAAAAAAGTCATAATATAGTATATCGAGAAAAGTCATGAGAAAAAGTCACAATATAGTATGTCAAAAAGTCATGAAAAAAAGTCATAATATAGTATGTCAAAAAAAGTCATGAGAAAAAGTCACAATATAGTATGTCAAAAAGTCATGAAAAAAAGTCATAATATAGTATGTCAAAAAAAGTCATGAAAAAAAGTCATAATATAATTTGTTGAAAAAAGTCATGAAAAAAAGTCATAATATAGTTTGTTGAAAAAAGTCATGAAAAAAAGTCATAATATAGTATGTCGAGAAAAGTCATGAAAAAAAGTCACAATATAGTATGTCAAAAAGTCATGAAAAAAAGTCATAATATAGTATGTCAAAAAAAGTCATGAAAAAAAGTCATAATATAGTTTGTTGAAAAAAGTCATGAAAAAAAGTCATAATATAGTATGCCAAAAAAAGTCATAATATAGTATGCCAAAAAAAGTCATGAAAAAAAGTCATAATATAGTTTGTTGAAAAAAGTCATGAAAAAAAGTCACAATATTGTTTGTCGAAAAAAGTCATGAAAAAAAGTCACAATATAGTATGTCAAAAAAAGTCATGAAAAAAAGTCATAATATAGTATGCCAAAAAAAGTCATGAAAAAAAGTCATAATATAGTTTGTTGAAAAAAGTCATGAAAAAAAGTCACAATATTGTTTGTCGAAAAAAGTCATGAAAAAAAGTCATAATATAGTATGTCGAAGAAAGTCATGAAAAGAGTCATAATATAGTATGTCGAAAAAAGTCATGAAAAAAAGTCATAATATAGTATGTCGAGAAAAGTCATGAAAAAAAGTCATAGTCCAGTATGTCGAAAAAAGTCATGAAAAAAAGTCATAGTCCAGTATGTCGAGAAAAGTCATGAAAAAAGTCACAATATAGTATGTCGAAAAAAGTCATGAAAAAAAGTCAGTTCAGTATGTCGAGAAAAGTCATGAAAAAAAGTCACAATATAGTATGTTGAGAAAAGTCATGAAAAAAAGTCACAATATAGTATGTCGAGAAAAGTCATGAAAAAAAGTCATAATATAGTATGTCGAGAAAAGTCATGAAAAAAAGTCATAGTCCAGTATGTCGAGAAAAGTCATGAAAAAAAGTCATAATATAGTATGTCGAGAAAAGTCATGAAAAAAGTCACAATATAGTATGTCAAAAAAAGTCATGAAAAAAAGTCACAATATAGTATGTTGAGAAAAGTCACGAAAAAGAGTCATAATATAGTATGTCGAAAAAAGTCATGAAAAAAAGTCATAGTCCAGTATGTCGAGAAAAGTCATGAAAAAAAGTCATAATATAGTATGTCGAGAAAAGTCATGAAAAAAAGTCATAATATAGTTCGTCGAGAAAAGTCATGAAAAAAGTCACAATATAGTATGTCAAAAAAAGTCATGAAAAAAAGTCACAATATAGTATGTTGAGAAAAGTCACGAAAAAGAGTCACAATATAGTATGTTGAGAAAAGTCATGAAAAAAAGTCATAATATAGTATGTCGAGAAAAGTCATGAAAAAAAGTCACAATATAGTATGTCGAAAAAAGTCATGAAAAAAAGTCACAATATAGTATGTCGAAAAAAGTCATGAAAAAAGTCACAATATAGTATGTCGAGAAAAGTCATGAAAAAAAGTCATAGTCCAGTATGTCGAGAAAAGTCATGAAAAAAAGTCACAATATAGTATGTCGAGAAAAGTCATGAAAAAAGTCACAATATAGTATGTCGAGAAAAGTCATGAAAAAAAGTCATAGTCCAGTATGTCGAGAAAAGTCATGAAAAAAAGTCACAATATAGTATGTCGAGAAAAGTCATGAAAAAAGTCACAATATAGTATGTCGAAAAAAGTCATGAAAAAAGTCACAATATAGTATGTCGAGAAAAGTCATGAAAAAAAGTCATAGTCCAGTATGTCGAGAAAAAGTCATGAAAAAAAGTCACAATATAGTATGTCGAGAAAAGTCATGAAAAAAGTCACAATATAGTATGTCGAGAAAAGTCATGAAAAAAGTCACAATATAGTATGTCGAGAAAAGTCATGAAAAAAGTCATAGTCCAGTATGTCGAGAAAAGTCATGAAAAAAAGTCACAATATAGTATGTCGAGAAAAGTCATGAAAAAAAGTCATAATATAGTATGTCGAGAAAAGTCATGAAAAAAAGTCATAGTATATAAGTCGAAAAAAGTCCTTCTAGTTTTGATATCTGTAACTTCACTCTAACTTTAAAACCTGCTGTAAACAGAGCCATGAGGAGGTGCAGAAGTCTAGTTTTCTCTCAGAACACTTGAATTAAAATATGCTGAAAGGTTATTATAGAATTTTTGCCCAATGATGCCAGAAACGTTCTGCCTACTGCAGGTTTAACCACGTGACTTTCAGTGTTTGGGTACATCAGCAGGATTCCGTTGGTGTTGATTGAACTGTTGAACAGACCTGTAATTAGTCTGCTGCAGTATTTCTCCTGTCTGAGTCCTTCTGAATGACGTCATTCACACCAACATACATACACTCACAGAGCAGCACATGCACAAATTAACCTCCTCCAGCAGCTGTACAAATACAACCACACTCACTGCACTAAATTTAACAGGTTGCTTTTTTTATCCAGGAGGAAGCGGCGGCGGCGGCGACTTTGGTCCTCTCGTTTCCTCCTCTGGGAGTCTGAGTTACTCTGCGATCAAACATCCTGGAAGTCTGAGGAAGAGTTCACATGATCTTACTATTGTATGTGTTGGTAAACTCAGCTCCCACATTACAACATTTTATAATGCTGGATGATGACTTGTTATTTAATGTGAAGTCGTAATAATTTGGGGTGTTTTCAGAGTTTGGTGACTTTTCCCCTTTTCAGAGTTTCTCTATGTTTTAAAATTGGGGATGCGCTAAATTTTGTCGAGGAAAAACTGTCATGGTCATTTTCAAAGGGGTTCCTTGACCTCTGACCTCCAGATATGTGAATGTAAATGGGTTCTATGGGTACCCACGAGTCTCCTCTTTACAGACATGCCCACTTTATGATAATCACATGACGTTTCTTGAATGCATTATAAATGTGTTATTGTCTTCTATTCTAAAATGGTGTATTTGAATATTTCTGCATACTGGGGTCCCTAAACAGTCTCTGAATTACATAAATTCACTGTAAAGCTGAGACTCTTGTGGATCCAATGAGCCCAACTGTATTCATGTGTGATGATGTTAGTCCCCATAGGAGACACTTCATTGGAGTGAGACCATTTTTTTTAACCCTGACCTCCCTGTATAAAATGACCTGTGGGGACCTCTAGGATAATCACAGCCTCATGAAACTTTACAGCCACAAACTAGAGACCTAGAGCATTCAGAGGATGGATGGATCAGACTAGAGACCTAGAGCATTCAGAGGATGGATGGATCAAACTAGAGACCTAGAGCATTCAGAGGATGGATGGATCAAACTAGAGACCTAGAGCATTCAGAGGATGGATGGATCAGACTAGAGACCTAGAGCATTCAGAGGATGGATGGATCAGACTAGAGACCTAGAGCATTCAGAGGATGGATGGATCAGACTAGAGACCTAGAGCATTCAGAGGATGGATGGATCAAACTAGAGACCTAGAGCATTCAGAGGATGGATGGATCAAACTAGAGACCTAGAGCATTCAGAGGATGGATGGCTTTCCTAGCTAGATTAGACAATAAAGGGGTTTCTGAGCAGTTTACACAACAGAAGTGCTCGCCATCTAATCGCCAAAAAATGCAGAGATTCTTGCAGAAATTTCCAAAATGTCAAAAGGTTTTGATCCCAAATCACAGCATGTCTTTTTCTCTGGTGTTCCTCGAGGTCTTGGTGTCTTAATGTGGTATTTTTGGAGGGATTATTGATCATTCACCAGCAGATGGCAGCAAAAGCACAACGAATGACAACCAGACTGTATTCAGTTCGTGCTGTGGCTCATTACACACACACACACACACACACACACACACACACACACACACACACACACACACACACAGTTCATCAGTCATTAGAAGAGCTGCAGATGTTGGTTCATGTTTACTTCTGTCTGAGCATCCACCAATCATATAAGCAGACACCAGGGCCCTTTAAGTGTCTGTGATGCATCAAGTCACTGCGTTTTCCATGTTGTCAGTCCGGCTGGGTCGAGGTAACAGTTACAACTGACAAATGACGACTTCATCTTTGCACGACGCTCCGAGAGTGTTCCGATAAAGCCGATGAAGCATAAGAGATGACGAGAGATTCAAATCGGCGTCTTGTACATCCACCGTAATTCATCAGCGTGTATTTAAGTCCATTTGAAAGATATTCTATGACTTTCCTGACCGGTCCGCTATCGTTTCAGGAGGTAACGCTCAGAGGTATCAGATCAAGACTAACCTGAGTCATGTTCGAGATACCGTCTGCTGCACTGAAAAGCTTCCTGTTAGCCATGAGGGAGAGAGCAGGAGCCCCTCGAGCAGGAAATGACATCATAGGTGTGTGCTCATTGGCCCGGGCAGTGCAGGAATGTTGAAAGTAAAGCCTGCTGGGTGAGAGTGGTAACCAGACGCCACAGACTGGCGGTGACCACACATGGGAATATTTGAACTTCAGAAGAAATCATTAGAGTCTGTGCGGAGCGGGCAGGTGGAGGCTCCGACCACGGATAAAACAACATGGATGCACCTGAAATAAAAACGCTGCAGTGGATGAATAATTATAGAAACTCCTCCTGAATATCTCACGGAAACGCCGCTGGGAACCGCAGGGTGTTATAGCTAATCAACGGTGCTCGAGGATATGAACGGCAGTGGCGCTCATTGTGTGTTTCCTATGGGCCACAACCCACACATCATGATTCCCTCATTAAGTATGACTCCTACCCACAAGTGTCAACACTTGCAGGGAGGCGGATCGAGAAGCAGTGACCTCAAAACATCTGCTCTTTACAACAACACAGCGCTCCGCTCATCCGCTCAAACGGCCAAAACCCCTCATGACAAAACTCCACAGTGTAAGCGAGGCAGATAAACCTCCGGGTAGCGGTCATTGTAGAGCACTTTCTCTCTCTCTCTCACACACACACACACACACACACACACACTGCCTTCCACATCCTCTCAACTCCTCGCCGCCTTGCCTCGCTGATAGTCCCACACTTTATAAATAGCGTGCGCTTTTAATATGCGCGTGTGTCCAGTGGATAACGTCAGCGCTTTGGGAGAAAGGCTCAAGGAGTGTTTCATTATAAACCTGTACCATTAAAACTTGCTGGCTGGGTCTGGCTTTTGGCTCTCACGTTCCCCTCTCAAACTTTTATGAGGCCAGTTATGATCCTAAATCGATGCAGGAAACTGAGATGGAGGAATTGGGCAAGGTAAGCAGTGCCATGACCTCACAAATAAAAGGTAGTGTTGGTGATTGTGTGGCTATTCGCACCATCGAATATTGTTCTGTTCAACTTTAAGGCCTGGTACGGCATGTACCTGTATGTTACAGTGCAGCTGTTAACCCTTATGGTACGTGTCCACAGCCTCCGTCCTTTCCACGCTTCCCATTGATTGTCTATGTAAGCAGCCGTAGAATGCATTCTGGTAGCGTGGCGGGAGACGGGATGTCACGTTGGCCTCTCCTCATTTGCATAAAGTTGAGGTCTAGGCTACTTTATGCAAATCAGGGGTGTCCGGCGCAACTCTGCAAACTCCCTAGAAACTTTTAAACTAACTGTTGTGGACTGCTTGGCGTATTTCTCGCGTAAAATGTGTTCAGAAACACTTTTCGGTGAACTATTTTCGTGATATAAGAGAAAAAAGTTGCCATGTTGGTTCTGGTTTGAAAGCCGGGATCAGCAGTCCACGATGGAAAGAGTTCGTCCAGTCACGTGTGGTGTGGACATGTACTATTAGAGACCCACATAAACCCATTTTTGTCTTTTTTAGGGGGGTCCAGGGGGTCTTTAGGGGGAGATAGCAGGTCAACAGTAGAGGTCACATAGAAGTGGTGAACATCATCTGAAAGCTGGGAACCTGAAGATTAATTTGAGATGCAGCTCAGCACTGTGAAAATTGTGAAAGTGTATAAGGGTTTAGAACATGATGATAGAAGTATATGATGGTCATCCCCATGCTCTATTAGGTCTCATAAGTTGTTGCAGCAATTTTTGGGTTGATACCATTTGTTACACAGATTTGGTGCTGAATTTAACCATTTTTTTAACACTGGAGAATTGATAAAAATGATCAATAATCCCCCCAGAGTACCACATTAAGACACCAAGACCTTGAGGGACACCATAAACCTAATTAATCCATCGGTACCAATCATGTCATACTAGCTTGTCGTGAAGGAGGTTAAATAACGCTCCAAACTTACACTAAATTTTGGCAAGGAAAAACTGTCATGGCCATTTTCAAAGGGGTCCCTTGACCTCTGACCTCCAGATATGTGAATGTAAATGGGTTCTATGGGTACCCACGGGTCTCCCCTTAACAGACATGCCCACTTACATTTTGAACAAATAATAAAATGTGCAATTAATTTGCGATTAATTGCGATTAACTGTGGACAATCATGCGATTAATCACAATTATCTAAATACCCGCAGACCACGCTGTACCGGCGAGATGATGTAACATCTATATGGTCTCCAAGTTCAAAGGTCACAAAGGTCAAGCGGCGAGGCATGCAGGTGCTTCAGGGAGCTACGAGAGGAAGTGAAGAGGGAAAAGCAGAGAAGTCTGTGGGAGAACCACAATCACGCAAGCTGCGTGTGGTTTCCAGCTTCCTGCCAAGACCTCTCACTCTCTGCGTCCCAGACTCTCTCTCAGAGTTATCCAATCCCCCCGTCATCTCCACTGGCTGCCCTCCCCACTCCCACTCTCCACCGCACACAAATGGTTTGAATAAGAAGAGGTCTGCATGACTGGGCTGTGGCTGCAGATGAAATCCTGAAGAGTGATAGTTTACTTAGCCTAAATACCCCCCGATTAGACAAATTGAAACATTGTTGTTATGCGGTGGAAACTCAAGGACCTATTGGCCGAGTCCGTTCACCCCGTTCCGGAAAAGGCTGCGCTTTCGGACTTTCGTCATGCGAAAACCACAAGATCTGGAACAAGTGGAAAAAAACAAAACAAAAACAAAAAAAAAATTAAATAAACTAAAATCCTCCATCAAAACAAAAATTGTAAAACAGAAAATGAACGTTGTCACATAGAGATGATTCACAAAGGAGGCAGGCACACGCGACTCAAGGCTTCTGTAACTACTGAAAAACATGTCCGACCACAAAACCTTCTCTCTTGACTTATGGTATGCGCTCATGATGTCACATTTTCCTCTCATTTTGATCGTCTCCAGGTTCACAAACAGGGGCTGCAGCGATGCGCTGCTCTGAATCGATCACGAGCTACTCCTCTAGAAAATCAATCACAGTGTCACCTCTAATGAAGGAATCGGTTAAATGTCTCCACTTCCGACTCCTTCAGTTGTTTAAAGTCAGCCAACTGTCAGACCTCCATTAAAAGTAGTAATTTGTAAGGCCATGGAGACCTTTTTCTTTCAGCTACTTGAATATTACAGCACACACGTGCATTGCACATGCACACACTTAGTAATAATACACCAGAATGACTGTAGCAGACTGGAGCTGAGCAGCAGTGGAGACTCATAAAGAGGAGAGCGGTAGCTGCTTCGTTCTGCCAGCGGACTCCGTCTGGCCGGGCAGTCTGGTGTCAGCGCTCAGCGGCTGGACTGAAAACACAGCCGCTCTGCAACCAGAAGAATCTGCATCACCAGCGCAGATCTTACATCTGTCTACCAGGGCTGTGTGTCGGCAAGAATCTGGCGATACGATACGTATCGTGATACAGGGGTTGCGATATTGCGATATTTTAAATCTATTTTTAGGAAAACTGTCATAGTATAAAGAACACACCACCATATACATACAGTCTGAGTAAAAAAAAGTTCATTCATCACAGTCCCTGTAACATCCGACAGGGCTCATACACTGAGAGGGTGCATGTCTTTGCCAATAAACAAGGCAAAAGTGAGCATGGCTCACACATACCCCCCCGCTCACTGCTTGACCCCTACTAAAGTGGGCCCAAAGGTTTTGCCCTTTTGGAACTA
Source organism: Sebastes umbrosus (assembly GCF_015220745.1). Lineage (NCBI taxonomy): Eukaryota > Metazoa > Chordata > Actinopteri > Perciformes > Sebastidae > Sebastes > Sebastes umbrosus. The sequence continues at coordinate 25,780,339 of NC_051288.1, read as the reverse complement.
ATGGAAAGAGTTCTACTGCGGAAACGAAATTGAAGTAGAAAAAAATCACAGTTTTTGGCCAAAATGTCAAAAATATTTTTGGGCAAATTGGACTTTAACCCCCAAAAGGCACAACTAGACCACACTGTCAACCATCACACCAAATTAGAAGTTCCTAAGTTAAATAGTTTCAGAGTTCTGCTCCGGAAACGAAAGTGTGACATGGAAATGGACAGATGGACGGATGGACGGACTGACGGGCGGATGGACAACGTTGTCGTGGGTGTATAATAAAGTAAAGTTAAAGGGGACATATCATGCTCATTCTCAGGTTCATACTTGTATTTTGAGTTTCTACTAGAATGTTTACATGCTTCAATGTTAAAAAAAAACATTATTTTTCTCATATACTGTCTGTTGGCAACTATTTTGATAATCGATCAAGCATAAATGCCAAATTATGATCATTATATAATTATGATTATTATCACATTTTTATTTGTACGGTTCACAATTACGTTGATTAAATTGATTTTGTGCTGACCATCACGAAAAAAAATGTGAAATTTGTGTTTATGTACACGAATCATTGCTTTAAATGTCGTGACTATTTCACAAACTGCCGTGCGACTGGGCCGACCGTTCACGGTGCTATAAGCGGCTGTTAGTCTTGTTTGCAGATTAGCACTTTAAACATTACTTTGCAAAGAACACTACACATTTTTCTTGTCTCCCTGACATGCATCAGTGTGAATGTACAGAAATAGACAGTGGACGACATAACACATAGCGTGAGAGTGCAGCTTATATCAACAATGCCGTGGCCCCCCTCTTAATTTTGCACATGGCTACTCAGCACCAGTTTCCCCTGCAGAACTAAGTAAACACATCCGCACACATTATGTCACTTCTTTCAGCACCCCCCCCAGCTACATCCACTGACCTCTGGGTGATATTCAGGCGGCCTGGAATTACGTCGCCTTGATTTCGGTGCAATTAGAGCGCCGGGGCCGTTTTGCCGAGTCCCCTCGGAGGCTTGTGTAAGTCCGTGTGGCAAATGGGGTCTTTCAGGAAGTAAAAAGACTGGAGGACGGCGGGTAATGAACTAAAAAACGGCCTGTCGTGCGAGTGAGCCTTTCCAGGTCTTGATGACATGAGTGCAGGTGTGTTCTTACGTCACGAGTGGAGCAGAAATGAGATGAGATGGTGTGTGATGGATATTTAGTGATCACACTGAAGCCCTCAGGCTGTGGCATCTCCAGTTCAAAGGACACATTTTGGAAAATTGAGGCCTAATGACCTCGACTGGGGGGGGAAACGGCCTCTGGTCCACAGTGTGTGCAGCTGTGGCAGACGAGACGGGGACCTCGTAGGACAACGTTTACACACAGCTGTCATGTCACCTTGGAAAGTGAGCAGAGTTTAGGTGAGGTCACAAGACTTCAAGGTCAAAAGACTTAAAGGAACAGTGTGTAGCATTTAAGGGGATCTATTGGTAGAAAAGGAATATTAATAAATATGTTTTCTTTAGTGTATAATCACCTAAAACTAAGTCATTATGATTCTGTTGTTTTTGTTTACATACTGAGCGAGTCCTCTCCACGGAGCCGGCCGCCATGTTTCTACAGTAGCTCAGAATGGACAAACCAAACCCCCTGGCTCTAGACAGGCACATTCACGTTTTTCCTCCGGGTTTTGGCCGTCGCTATATTGTTTTTTTTGTCCGTTGCCTTCTTGGGTTTTGCATGTCGCCATCTTGGTTTTTAGCCGTCGCCATCTTGATTGTTGCGCGCCGCCATCTTGGTTATTGGCTTTCACCATCATGGTTTTTGCTGTCGCCATTGTGTTTTTTTTGCCGTCACCATCTTGGTTTTTGGCCGTCGCCATCTTGGTTTTTAGCCGTCGCCATCTTGGTTTTTTGCCGTTGTCATCTTGGTTTTTGGCCGTTGTCATCTTGTTTTTTTTTGCCGTTGTCATCTTGGTTTTTGGCCGTCGCCATCTTGGTTTTTGTCCGTCGCCATCTTGGTTTTTTGCCGTTGTCATCTTGGTTTTTGTCCGTCGCCATCTTGGTTTTTTGCCGTTGTCATCTTGGTTTTTGGCCGTCGCCATCTTGGTTTTTAGCCGTCGCCATCTTGGTTTTTGTCCGTCGCCATCTTGGTTTTTGGCCGTTGTCATCTTCGTTTTTGGCTATCGCCATCTTGATTGTTGCGCGTCGCCATCTTGGTTATTGGCCTTCACCATCATGGTTTTTGCCGTCGCCATCTTGGTTTTTGTTCGTCGCCATCTTGTTTTTTTTGCAACCAGAAGTGAGACGAGAGGGTGGAGCTAAGTACAACAGAATGCTGAATACGACATTTTTAGGCGACTAAAATTAAAGTTCTAAGATGAAAACACGGACAACTCCCAGACCAGACAACGCCGTGGTAGCGACCTGTCAATCACAAGGTAGCCCCGCCCTAAAGCATCCCCTGCTTTATGGTCTGACTCTAAATGGAACCATCATTTAATTTTTTTTTTTAAACTAGCGATTGAGACCATGAACTCATGTTTACAATGTTTACTGAGGTAATAAATCAAGAGAGAAGTAGGCTCATTTTCTCAGAGACTTCTATACAGCCAGAGGAGTCGCCCCCTGCTGGCTGTTAACTAGAATACAGGTTTAAGGCACTTCAACGTTGGCTTCACTTGTCAGACCCGGAGGTTGCCCACTGGTTTTAGTTCAGTTTCTTGTCTCAGACTTAAATCTATCATTTATGTTTTTTTCTATACCGTCCATCTAGTAGAGCTTCACATTGTTTGTTTTTTTCCATCCGTTCAGAAGAGTGGTTTGTCACATTTCTTAGTATCAGTTATTGAAACAAAGCTCTTCATGTTTGAGAGAGTTCAGCGCAGCTACACAGAGGACAGCCAGAACCGAAGCAGAGTGTCTCAGAGGGGATTTCATGTGGACTCTGCACCGTCCCTTTCAAGTACCGAAACCACAGGACCGGTAGAGAACCAGCTCCGTTTCCTCTTGACGTCAGAACAGCATGCACTGAACCCTCATATCACCGGGGCGGATCGATCATTCATCATCCTCATCTCATTATTACCGTCTCATGTCCAAGGCTCTATGATACACTTGAGCTTGATGATGTGCTATCAAGTGTTTGCTTGTATGCATTTATTATTGTGTCCATATGGCTCCAGATTTGTGTTTCGGGGAACAGACTGACCTGAGTCAAACATTTCCGCTGCTTGGACCGTAAAAGTATTTCCAGCCTATGAATACCTTTTGGTTTCAAAGTGACACAGAACATTATGTTTTTAACAGAGCTCACACACACACTGAATTTATTTGTACCTCCTCCCTTTGAGTGTGTACTTCTGATTTTACTACAGGTCTTATTTTTTACACTGTTAAAGGGGAACATCAAATAAATCTATTGTGGTTTTGCCAGTACAGGATTTAGTTCATCGTTGAGTCATAAGGTAGTGTTGTGTCTGTAGTACTTTAAATGTTTTATAATTATAATTTGTACATGAGAATGCATAGTCACATAATTGGGGGGAAATGGTATAGAGGGTATATGAATTGCTTTCACAACTGCATCACAGTTTCACTAGACAATGTTGCATGCTAGTCTCAAGAGGGCACTAAAGGGAAACTCCACCACATTACTTGATGTCTATGCACTAATGGGACACCTCCATGCCTCATTCATAACCCAAAAAAAGCCTCTGAGATCAACCCAACTGACCTTCAGGTTGGCCCATTCCTGTTACCTCAGGTAGGTGCTGCTCTGTTGTGACCTTTGAGCAAAATTAACCTTAACTAAACTTAACCCTAACCGTACGTGTGGCACAGGCACCATTTCCCCGCCTTCTGTACCTTATATGTCTGAATACACTATTGATGATTGACTGCTGATCAAACCTGGTTGTAAAGCGAGACTGTGAGAATTTGGGACACTTTAAATGAAACATCTTTTACTAGTTTCTAAGCAAATAGTGAGTTCTACTGAGTTCAGTCTAACTGTAAATCCTGGATGTATAATGGACCTTTTTACAACCAACGTCACGATTACATCACAGTGTTAGCTGGAGGCTAAACAAAGGAAAGACTGGAGGCTAACACGAAGCACCTCAGAGCAGTGGGCTAAAGTTACACATTGATATTGCATGCATCTGAGATCTAGCGAGCTACAATATCGCAGCCGATGGCTCAAGGCTGCAGTTAGCAGAAGGCTAAACTATTAGCATCCTTTTGCCCAGGACACCGGTGTTCATGTCCCATGTAAGACTACTAACTAGTTTGTTGCCTAAGCCTAACCAAGTCGATCTATTCCAAAACCTAACTAAGTAGTTTGTTGCCTAAACCTCATCAAGTCGATCTTTTCCTAAACCTAACTAAGTAGTTTGTTGCCTAAACCTCACCAAGTCGATCTTTTCCTAAACCTAACTAAGTAGTTTGTTGCCTAAATCTAACCAAGTTGATCTTTTCCTAAACCTAACTAAGTAGTTTGTTGCCTAACCCTAACCAAGTCGATCTTTTCCTAAACCTAACTAAGTAGTTTGTTGCCTAATCCTAACCAAGTTGACCTATTCCTAAACCTAACTAAGTAGTTTGTTGCCTAACCCTAACCAAGTCGATCTTTTCCTAAACCTAACTAAGTAGTTTGTTGCCTAACCCTAACCAAGTCGATCTTTTCCTAAACCTAACTAAGTAGTTTGTTGCCTAACCCTAACCAAGTCGATCTTTTCCTAAACCTAACTAAATAGTTTGTTGCCTAAACCTAACCAAGTCAACCTCTTCCTAAACATACCACAGTAGTTTGTTGCCTAAAACCTAAACAAGTCGATCAATTCCTAAACCAAACAAAGTAGTTTGTTGCCTAAACCTAACCAAGTCGATCTTTTCCTAAACCTAACTAAGTCGTTTGTTGCCTAACCCTAACCAAGTTGATCTTTTCCTAAACATACCTGAGTAGTTTGTTGCCTAAACCTAACCAAGTTGATCTATTCCTAAACCTAACTAAGTAGTTTGTTGCCTAAACCTAACCAAGTCGATCTATTCCTAAACCTAACTAAGTAATTTGTTGCCTAAACCTAGCCAAGTTGATTTATTCCTAAACATACCTAAGTAGTTTGTTGCCTTAACCTAACCGAGTCGATCTTTTCCTAAACCTAACTAAGTAGTTTGTTGCCTAAATCTAACCAAGTCGATCTTTTCCTAAACCTAACTAAGTAGTTTATTGCCTAAACCTAACCAAGTCGATCTATTCCTAAACCTAACTAAGTAATTTGTTGCCTAAACCTAGCCAAGTTGATCAATTCCTAAACATACCTAAATAGTTTGTTGCCTTAACCTAACCAAGTCGATCTTTTCCTAAACCTAACTAAGTAGTTTGTTGCCTAAACCTAACCAAGTCGATCTTTTCCTAAACCTAACTAAGTAGTTTGTTGCCTAACCCTAACCAAGTTGATCTTTTCCTAAACCAAACAAAGTAGTGTGTTGCCTAAACCTAACCAAGTTGATCTATTCCTAAACATACCTAAGTAGTTTGTTGCCTAAACCTAACCAAGTCGATCTTTTCCTAAACCTAACCAAGTAGTTTGTTGCCTAAACCTAACCCAGTCGATCTATTCCTAAACCTAACTAAGTAGTTTTATTTTGAAAAGACTGGAGTAGAAATGAACATGTTCGTCACAAGTTGCTGGACATTCGTAGAAAAAAGCACAAAAATACGTTGTTGAAAGTCGTGCTGAGCGTCACGAAAAAAAAGGGAAATTCGCGTCTGTACACGAATCAAATATATTAAATTTCGTGACTATTGCACAAAGTGCCGTGAGACTGTGTGTTCCTTCTTTGCCCCCGTCATAATAACTTCGGCCACTAGAGGGCTTTAACACTTGAACGTGAACAGATGTCATTTTTCCCCTTCGTTTAGAGGTCAGAGACTTCACAGCTCTGTAAGTTCACATGAACTCAGTGAACTCAGAAGTCAAAGCCTGACCATGCAATGCCATTATTCGATCAGGGGAAGTTTGCAAACCGACATGCAGCAGGTGAATTAACAGATATATATTTTCCTTTTTGACTCCACTACCTCTTAATGCTGCCTATAAGGGCTCCATTATCCCCCGACCAGCACTGCCACCCAGTATGTCCCCTCTCAGAGGCCGAGCGAAATAGAGGGGCTCTCTCTACCACGCAAGGCAGGCAGATTTTTCCACTGGTTTAATGAGAATCACAGACAGAAGAGAGGAAATGTGCAGGGTATTTATAGAAAAACGAGAGGAATGCAGCCCCCTAATTGTGCTTAGTCTATCTCTCTCCTGCAGGACCTGCTCACCACTGCTCCCCCTCATTTTCTACATGTGGAGGGAAGAGAGAGGAAACATGGGACAGTAAAGGAAAGAGAAAGTGTTCTTTCAAAAACACTGCTTTCTACAACAGATGTGTGTATTTAAGATACTCTTTGCTGTTTTTCTTCCTTGAATTAGTCATGAGGACATCGAGGCTCTGGCTTTTACATAAAATCTACTCCTTTTTTCTTTTCTAACTAGGGATGCTAATTTTGAAAAAAATTCTTAAAGGGACTGTTTGTAACTTTTTAAGCGTATAAATGTACCGGGTCGGGACACATGCGCGCTCGCATGTGTCCGCTGTCTCTCCTCTGCTTGCCTTCACTCAGACAGCGCGCACGTTCTCGCGTACTCACTCCACCTCTAGACGTGAACGCGCGCTCACTCCACACTGCAGGAGAGTTAGTTTAGCTCTGAGAATATCTAGTGAATGTACAGTGGACGTTTGTGCAGAAATAACTGCTGCAGCTCCTCCAGATCAACAGAGGTTTCCCGTGTCTTGTGAAGTGACGGGGCTCCGCAGAGAGAAACGTTATCGTCTCATTACCGACCGGGTGCCGGTGTCTCCCCTGCTCTCTCCGGCTCTCTCCGGCTGCGGGCGGAGACGACAACGTCTCTCGCTGCGGAGCCCTGCTACCTCAGCCTGTGCTGAGGCAGGAAAAGCCAACACTAGGATCAGCATTGATTCATGGAGAGATCTTCGTCTGGTCAGCTAACATTACTGCCAAGCAGCTGAAATATAGAGTGATATTGTGCTTTTAGCTGACGTGTGTCTCCTCACTGTGTTGAGCGATGCTCGTTCATGTCTATATAGAGCGAGCAAGCGAGAGCCCGACGCTGACTTTCGTTGACTTAACGGCCACAGGTGTCGCTGTTAACAAGCATTTCTGAAAGTTACAAATAGTCCCTTTAACCGTTAACCGACAAGATTTCTGCCTCGCATGCAGCGGTGCTCCAGCTGCAGTGTATTATCACAACAGACAACTGAGTCTCCAGTTCACGTTAACTTAGCAGCTACGATGCTGCGTATAGTGTCGCGGACATGCAGCCACTTTCCCAGTAAAAGTCTCCACCGCACATTTAGTTTGGTTTCGCAGGTTGTCAGCTGTGTGTCTGCCCGGATTAACGAAAGCGATTGTCCGACAAACAGTGTGTGTGTTTGTGCTACGTTAGCATCTGTAGCTCTGCTGGTAGCTTCGTGCTCGCCGCCGCAATGACAGAGCAAGTGTGCCAAAAGGCCGTGTGTTAATTATTAACATTCCTATTTCTATCATATTATTAGCCGTGTTAGTGGCATGACTGTCGGCCGCCACTTTGGTCCAGACTGAAATAACTCAACAACTACTTCACTGATCTGCAAACAAATGTGCAAAAAAATGAACAAAAATTTGCGATTTATCCCGATTAACTATTTTAATTGACTGACAGCCCTAGATGAAACTAATCTTTTGAGAGAAACTAAAGGCGTGTTTAGTACTTATGTCGGTTTGTCTTCTGTTTTGGGCTTTTATATGGAGCCAACACTCGACACCAGACGTAATGCTTTTAGGTCAGACAGCAATAAACAATAATCAATAAATCATTCAAGTTTTTTAATGGCGTTCTGGATCACGTACAGATCTGTCGGTTCAGGCACCTTTTGATCATAGAAACAAAAAGATAAATACAGTATTAGGCTCCCTTTTATCTGCATTATAGTGTCACACAGATCTACTGTGTATCGGGTTGATGTTTTGCGTCATGGGGCAGGTGGTGTGAGCGATTTGTAGAACAGAAAACCACACTGTGAAAACACCTGTGAGTCGACATGTAACAGGTCAAACCACGGCGTAAACACAAACAGCTAGGTACACCACAGCAGCTAAATGACTGCTAAATGGGGTTAGTGGTGAATATTGGAAGTAACCGCTTCACCTAAATGACTATTTGGAAATGTACAGTACGATGAAGTAGAGTAAGGTCAACAGTCGGATCATAACATAAAGTTTATGGCTCACTTAGTTGTACTGGACGGGACTGTTTGATGCTCGCTGCCCCGAAGAACTGCGTGAGCTCTGAGGTAACCTTTGGGAAAGGAAACTCTTATTACAGTTAATCATGGTTGACCTGAACTGATCCAGTCAAGTGGATCATTCAGAGAATCAAATACAGATCTGAACGGCACCAAAGGGGAGAAAACTAATTCTATCAGCACTACAGTAATATCAGTATCTCTACTCCGCACTGTTGTGCTGCCACGAAAAACACTTTTTTATTCCTTTTTGTATATATATGAATGCATCCAGTCGATGTCTGATATTCACCTGCTTCATGACTACTTTTAGTGATAAAAAAACTAGGGCTGTCAATGGAATAAAATATTTAATCGCATGATTAATCACACATTTTTTATCTGTTCAAAATGTAGCTTGGCGAGGAAAAACTGTCATGTCCATTTCCAAAGGGGTCCCTTGACCTCTGACCTCCAGATCAGTGAATGTAAATGGGTTCTATGGGTACCCACGAGTCTCCCCTTTACAGACATGCACACTTTCTGATAATCACATGCAGTTTGGGGCAAGTCATAGTCAAGTCAGCACACTGACACACTGACAGCTGTTGTTGCCTGTTGGGCTGCAGTTTGCCATGTTATGATTGGAGCATATTGTTTTATGCTGAATGCAGTACCTATGAGGGTTTCTGTGAAGTCGATGGTTTTCTCTCTATCGAGCTGTAAACAGAATAAAATCATCGTCATTTCGCCTCATCGCTGACAGGAGAAGTGAAGTTGTGACAACGACTTGTTGTAGTTACGTTTGGAGGAAAACAGAAAGACTGATGCGCCTCCTGTCCCTTCACTATCCACCCCCGAAGCTCATCTGTGAAGCTCACCTCAATTAATCAGATCATCTTCTCTGAAAGCAGTTAGCTGGTTAGCAATGACATTTTCTCACTAATGTAAGCTAATCAAACTCTTGCATGGGGATTGCTTTTGCTGAATTCATATAAATGTCAACGCATAAAGCCGAGCGACGGCAGCTAAATTGAATTAGAAACGAGCTTTCGACTGGAGACAACAAAGTTCCAGTTGCGTCCGCAGTGAATGGCAACTCAATCAAAAGTGTCCTTTAAGTTAAATCCAAACATGTTAATTCAACGGATGACTTCATGAGAACATATATTTTTATTTCCATTGCAAGAGTTTTCCATGTTTCCTTCTTTTCCTCTCAGGAGGTAATCATTTCGACGTGGAGGTCAGGTAAAGCGGCCTCCTTTTCCAGTCCAAACCGCCCCTCTGGGTGGGAAAAAGCTCCAGGCTGCCGTTTCACACGGGCATTGTGTTGTACATGTCTGCACAAAGCTCATCCTCTGGAGGCCGTGAGGGTTAACCTCCGAGCAAACGCCCAACGGAGATTAATTCAGCGTCCTAACCCGAATCCGCAAACGACCCCTTTTTCTTTCTCTGACTTTAGGAAAATCTAAGATGAGCGAGTAGCCTTAATGAAACGCACACTCTTTCCTAGGTGCAGTAAATCGCTTGCAGCGCGACTGTGTGTTTATGTCATGTTTGTCCTTTGTTGTCACTAAAACACTGTCCCCCTCCACCGGCGCTGCTCTGCAAGGTGCACTCAGGAAAGAGGCTTTCCACTTCAAAGTAGATTCCTAGCGAAAGCTACCCAACGAGAGTCGCAAAGTGGAATCAGACTTATCTTAAGTCAGTGATTAAATACATTAAACAAGGCTTCATAATCAGTTGAATTAGGTGGATAATACATCACAGGGATGAGCAGCATGGAAAATACGTGTAATCTACTTCAGTGAAAAACACTCCCAAACACACGAGCGTAACGCACGAGCATGTGCTGTCAACGTTATGTCATTTTGCACGCAACCAGCCGCTCAAAGCGTACACATCTGTGAGTCCAAGATTGGTGGTGTAAAAACACCCAAACATCGGGTACTTGACTGTTTGGATTTCTCCATAATGAGGTACGATGATAGATTGAGCTAGTGAGAACTACAGGATATTTCATATATCGACCAATGGGAGCTCTAATTTTAGATTGTTGTTACAGTAGTCCTGCTCCCCGGGCAAAAAGTGCTCTGTCATTTCTTTATTTATTCTGCAGGGCCACATGGTGGTATTTACCCTCAAACAGACAGCGGAACGGGAAGGCTGAGAGATTGGATCTCACTATTTACTAAACAGGGCAGTAATACACCTGTTTTTGCCCTTAATCTCAGCCTGACCCCTCGCTGTCCTTTTGTCTTCCTGTTGTGTTGAATGCCATTCCTAATTTCCTTTTCAAAGTAAGGTGGTCAGCTCCCCTCTCCTTAAAGATGTAATCGCTGCAGCGAAAAGATGCATACGTGAGCAGAGAGACATCTGACGGCACATGAAAGCAGAGCTAACGCAGCTCCAGCTGTAAGCATGCCGATGAACGACGCCTCGAACTGTTTCAGGGCATCGTGTTTCTGCTGGCTGACCTAAAAACATCACGTCTGGTGTCGAGTGTTGGCTTCATATAAAAACCCAAAACAGAACACAAACCAACATAAGTACTAAACACGCCTTTAGTTGCTCTCAAAAGATTAGTTTAATCTAGGGCTGTCAGTCAATTAAAATAGTTAATCGTGATTAATCACACATTTTTTATCTGTTCTAAATGTACCTTAAAGGGAGATTTATCAAGTATTTAATACTCTCATCAACATGGGAGTGGACAAATAGGCTGCTTTGTGCAAACGTATGTATATATTTATTATTGGAAATCAATGAACAACACAAAACAATGACAGATATTGTCCATAAACCCTCACAGATACTGCATTTAGCATAAAACAATATGCTCAAATCATAACTTGGCAAACTTTCCTCGCCATGCTACATTTTGAACAGATAAAAAATGTGTGATTAATCATGCGATTAAATATTTTATTCCATTGACAGCCCTAGTTTTTTTTTTTATCACTAAAAGTAGTCATGAAGCAGGTGAATATCAGACATCGACTGGATGCATTCATATATATAAAAAAAGGAATAAAAAAGTGTTTTTCGTGGCAGCACAACAGTGCGGAGTAGAGATACTGATATTTCTGTAGTGCTGATAGAATTAGTTTTCTCCCCTTTGGTGCCGTTCAGATCTGTATTTGATTCTCTGAATGATCCACTTGACTGGATCAGTTCAGGTCAACCATGATAAACTGTAATAAGAGTTTCCTTGCCCAAAGGTTACCTCAGAGCTCACGCAGTTCTTCGGGGCAGCGAGCATCAAACAGTCCCGTCCAGTACAACTAAGTGAGCCATAAACTTTATGTTATGATCCGACTGTTGACCTTACTCTACTTCATCGTACTGTACATTTCCAAATAGTCATTTAGGTGAAGCGGTTACTTCCAATATTCACCACTAACCCCATTTAGCAGTCATTTAGCTGCTGTGGTGTACCTAGCTGTCTGTTTTTACGCCGTGGTTTGACCTGTTACATGTCGACTCACAGGTGTTTTCACAGTTTGGTTTCCTGTTCTAAAAAATCACTCACACTATAATGCAGATAAAAGGGAGCTTAATATTTATTTATATATTTATTTTGTTTCTGTGATCAAAAGGTGCCTGAACCGACAGATCTGTACGTGATCCAGAACGCCATTAAAACACTTGAATGATTTATTGTTTGATTTGAGAGTGTTTGCATTTCTAAACCGCCCTTTCATTGATGTGAAAGTTAAAATACTCCCAAGTTTTTAATTCAGTTAGAACCTTTCAGGGTCAGTATAATCAGAAAATGCTGTTTGCATGAGTTTCTTATTCAGGGTGTTGTCTTAATCAAGTTAATACTGGAAATATTACAATCCATGTAAATGTTATGTCTGTGTACAGCTGCCAAGAAAAGGCCTGATTTTTGGCCAGGTTTTTGTCATGTCCAAGACAGGCTATGGGAAGTCGTAAAATAAGCCCAGAATATGATCTATTACATGTAGAAAAGCTTTGAAAGACACTCTGACAATGAGACAATAAAAAATAAAATACTTAGAAGAGAAATGTTTTGGATGTTAGTCAGAGAGAGAAAGTCTGGCCTGCCATGTTGCGTTATTCAACACATTTCCTCCTGATCTCACAGCTGTGCAGGTCATTAGCAAACAGTTGCACGGGAACCGCGGGCCCTGCCAAAAACCTCTGCTGCAACTCCTGCTGTACATCCTGGGGTCACGGCGGGCCTCTGGGCCCGGATCCATCGGAGGTCTGAGACTTAAACGAGACACTCTCAAACATTAAGAGCTACCGGTAATGACAGATCCCCGAGGCTGGACAGGATCACGGCTGCGAATTCGGTGACCTGAGACCTGAACGGTAGGAAGTCGACAGCACGCAGTGGCACTCTCGCACCGAGCTCGGCCAAGTGGCGAGCGGAGGGTTTGGAGGTAGAGCTGTAGACAAACGTGAAGACTTGAAGTACTTCGGACTTGAGTGCCGAAAGAATTAACTTGCCTAGAGACTTGAAAACAAAAACATTCAAGTCTCCAATTTTGACCTGCATAATTTCCCGGAATAATATAAAATAAATATTCATACAAGCCAGCGGTTGACTGCTTTGGGGGGGGGGGGCAGATGGGGGGTATTAGTAGACTTATTTTTATTGAAGAATAGCAGCTAACAAAGCTCCGCTAATACACTGATCAACTCATTATTTAAAGTTACTACGAGGAACCTCTAACTGGTTATGAAACGGTCTCAATTTAACAAACATGCCTCTATATGACCTACATGAGTAAACGACACCATCAGCATCAAGCTTTGTTTGTACTCGCGCAAGACGCCGTTTCGCTACGAGCACGCACAGAGGCGTTTGTGCAGTATGCTCCGAAACACCAGGAGGCATACAAACAAAACGTTCTGTGGATAAGCAGGGTGTCAACGAGTGATACCGAAAACAACAGTAGTAAACACTGACGTAGAGATGTCTGAACAGGCCAACCTGCTCGGCCAGTCTTCCCTCGAAGGCGTCCATGTTGAAATGAAAACCGCACTGCGTTGTTACAAAAATTCAGAGGTGCATGACCAAGCGTCGCAACAACTTGGGGAGCCTTCACGCACAACGCAAAAGCCATGATGACGGCTTCACTACGGCGGCCATAAACCAGGCCGCATTCTGAATGCTCGTCATCGGTGCCACCGGGTCGGATTATGGCGAAATCAGACGAAATCATGCAGGTTCAGCTCCGTCGGGGGGTGGAGAGATCTGCGTCCGGCAACAGCGGCTGTGCAGGGCGGTAGAATGAGAGGTTTTCTAAAAGGGATTCTGCTGCTCAGAAAACGCTTTAGATTGTTATCTTGATAGCTACACTCTGATTACTGTAAAAAAAAAAAAGTAGAAATAAGGCACTGACGTTGGGGAATCAGCCCGTGGCTCTGCTTCAACTGTGCGAGAGCCTGTGGACAGATGACCAGAAATTCATCCGACTGTCTGACGGCCGGTCGGGAGGAGTTAATCGGTCTTCGGTCCCCCCCCAAACAACGCCCGATGAAGCTGAAATTCGGTCCGACAATAAGTCTTGCAGGTCAAAATTCGGGCCACAAACGGGTTGTAAACCTACAGCTTTACACCAGGGTTGGAAACTGGCACCAGCCAAATGCTGGTAAAATATGCAAGAGGCTTGTCTAGGGTCTAGTCTGGGTCTACAGTCCAAACATCCACACCATTAAATATCCTTTTCTTTGTGATCGCCTTCCTGATAGCACCTCAGTGATAAAAGCCTCCCAACCCAAACACCAGAAAGCCTTTATACACTCAAAACAAAGCTTTACTGAGCGCTGAGCTACCGTTTAAGGTCATCTCTAAGCAGCACAGGCAGAGCAGACAGTACTTTGGCATTAATCAATCACCGATCAATCATCAATGCAGGTATCAGCTCCTGCTGAAATGATTCCACTGTGCTGTTCAGATGCACTCCACTACACACACTCTGAATCCTCACATGAGGGTTACCAAAATACATTTGCAGTGGAAGGTGACCAACGCTGCACGTTGATCTGTGTGTTGCCATAACACACGAGGAGCCTGTCGTGTCGTTCTGACTGCGTGTTTACCAGCAAAGGCCAACATGCCATTTCTATTGTCACCATACCGCCCGCGATGACAGACTTTCTTTTGAACATATAGAACTACAACAGCGAGGCTGACAATAGAAACATCACCTCCCGCTGAGGTTGTGTCAACTACAGACATCCAACACTTGAACGGCACATTATAACAAAGGAGCGTGTTCAGGAAGCATGTCAGCCATGCCAGGGGGTGACTTTTACTGTCCTCGTCCGTCATAGATCAACAGCCATCACGCCATATTTCCAGTGGCTAATGGGTAATAGTAATAACACTATGCTGAAGTGTTGCTGTGTTGGTTGCACCAACAATAACTCAAGAAACGCTGACCTCCGATGTGTTCCCCCGCCGTGTCCTAAAAAAGAACTAATAGAGGGGCTTTATGGCTCCAAGCTAGGGATGCTAATTTAGAATTTTTTTCTAACTGATAACTGACCCTTGTTAACGAATTATTAACCGTTACCCAACAAGATTAGTGTGACGAACGCAGCAATGCGCCAGCTGCAGTGTATGAGCACAACAAGACAACTGAGTCCCCAGTTCACCCGTCAGGGAGCGTTACTGTAGCAGCCACGGTGCTGCGGGTAGTGTCGCGGACATTCAGCCACTTTCCCAGTAACGTTAACTCTCCATCACATCATTTAGTTTAGTTTAGCAGGTTGTCAGCTGTGTGTCTGTCAGCGTAACGATAGCGAGTGTCTGATAGACCGTCTGTGTGTTTGTGCTACGTTAGCAGCTGTAGCGTTGCTAATGTCTTCGTGCCCGTTGTTGTCACACACATACGGTCTGTAAACCCGGCGTAACATTAACGAGTGTCCAGCAGACCGTGTGTGTGTGGCGGCGAGTATGGGGTTATAGCTGTGAGCATAGCAGTGCAGTGTGTGTACAGTTTAATCATCGGTGACTAAATGCCACGACTCCTCAGCTTAAGCATGACTGTATAAAGAGAACTGGATACAGCGTTGGAGGCGAGGCCCCGTTCATTCCTCTGAGAGTTGCTCGGTGGTGCATGGAGCCAAAATGGCTCAACTTCTGAGTGGAAAAGTACCCGGATCTTCCGGCGATCTTCCGCATCCATTTGGCCCGCGGAGCAGGCGCAGTGGCGTCCGCTCGGTCACACGGCTCAGTCACACGGCTCGGTCACAGGGTAATAGCAGTCACGCCGTCATCGCGGCTTGCTAACTCCGCCTCCCAGCCCTCGCTCCAGCCTCGGTCATGAATGGAGGAAGGGAAATAACTCTGGATTCAGCTATTAGTGCGTTTTACAACTTTTAGGACCTGATGATTTAAATAAGGGCTAGTAGTCATACTGGGGAGTTAATTCACCTAAAAAAAAATAATCCTCTGAGTTACAGACATCTCTTTCCCAATGTGAGTTTATGGGAAAAAGTCTTTTTGGGCCCAATGGCATCACGTGACGGACACGGAAGTTGTAGTACCGCCGTTTGGCCACTACGATTACCAATCGGTAATCATTCAAAATTCTTAATGTCAGTTAACGATTAAACGGTTAATTATTAACAACCCTACTCCAAGCTATAGACCTGACCAGCATGGCTTTATGGCTCCAAGCTATAGACCTGACCAGCATGGCTTTATGGTTCCAAGCTATAGACCAGACCAGCATGGCTTTATGGCTCCAAGCTATAGACCAGACCAGCATGGCTTTATGGCTCCAAGCTATAGACCTGACCAGCATGGCTTTATGGCTCCAAGCAATAGACCAGACCAGCATGGCTTTATGGCTCCGAGCTATAGACCAGACCAGCATGGCTTTATGGCTCCGAGCTATAGACCAGACCAGCATGGCGTCATCTCCGAGGCTGCGCTCCTCCTTTTGGAGGAAAGAAACTCGCCGTCACAGGAGAGAAAAAGATGAAAAGCTGTTGTGTAGCGGGTTAACCGAGGCTTTCTTTGCCACTTCTTAACCGGTTCATAGCCGTATTGCTGATGTATGTTGTGTTGCTCTCCCTGTCAATATTTTTGTCTCTGACTGTATTTGCGCCGTTGCCAAAATACACCCGAGTCTGCACATGCGCAGGTCTGAGCTGCCTGTATTTGAAGCATTTTTTCTGAACTCCATCCGCAACCCCAAAAAGCTGCCCCCCCAGAGGGCGATAGTTATTCAGCGTCCGCTGTTTGTCCCCGTGTTTGCTCGATGTGCACAGTCGGCTTTGGTGTCCGTTCAGAGGGGTCTGGGTGAACGAGACCACACGGAGCCCCAGATCGTGTTGATACAGTTGCCTACCCTGAGGCTTGACAACAGCCCCTGAAGAGAGGGGGGCCAGAGAAATGGATTAGGCCCCTGGCACTGACCTTCTTCCCCGTTCATCTCCCCCCTGACTGAAGAGGTCGGGGCCCTCACAGCTGAGCTCAGAGTCCAGTCCCGGTCCTGCTGGCCACATCCTACTGGCCTGTATTCTCCAAATGGACATTGATTATTTACCGGCTGCACGGGCGCCCGTTTGATCTGATGTCGCCCCTGAACGTCTTCCTGGAACCGGCCCAGACACGTGACAAAACCCGATCCCATCAGTCATGAGGAGCATCACCTGAGATGTGAAGGACGTTTTGCTTTGCTCCTGCTGAGCAGACTTTACATCATCATAATTATGTTGAAACTAGAGGAATAAATCCAACTATATCTGGGCGGACGCCATGGAACCTTCTCACCAATCAAATGGATTTGCACAACACACAAAGACCACCCTTCTGCAGAGGAAGTACTGTAGATCTCTCACACATGAAGGAAAATCTGAGTCATTGCTCACTTCCAATAAATCAGTTTAAATCAGATCAGGGTCCAAGCACATGCCCGCTGTTATTCTGAGGAATTTAACACAATTACATTAGTGAGGAGACTTTCTAAAAGTTACCTGCTCTGCTGTTGGATTCGAAACAAGACTAGAATAGATAATAAATGAAAAAAAAGAATAAATAATTAATAATAATAATATATAAATAATAAATAACTGATAAAAGACAACGATCTGATCAGAATTTTAAACACAATCAGCGGCTACTTTGACATAAAGTAACAAAAACAGCTCCTCAAATGTCCTGATGACAAACACTCAAATCAGGGGCAGAAATTCAAAAGGTACCCCACATGACTCCAGTTCAGACATCAGCTGAAGCTGCTTAGTCACATGTCCAAACAACACGTCAAGTTATCAAGACTCCATACAGTCCGATTCCAAGGGTTAAAACATATGTGACGCTCAACATCGTTCTAGTTTTAATTAACAAAACAGACCTCTAAAGGGAAGAGGTCGACATTCAATACTGATTTGATTGTAATTAGGACTGTCGAAATTAACGCGATGACGCAATAACGCAAATTTGTTTTAACACAACTTGCGATTTTTAGGTTGTAGCGGGCTCAGTTTAAAAGCTAAAGTGAAGATACTGGTATCATATGAAACTAGTAAACCTGATGAATCCATCGGTTCCAACCATGTCATACTAGCTTGTCATGAAGGAGGTTAAATAACGCTACAAACTTACGCTAAATATTGGCGAGGAAAGACTGTCATGGCCATTTTCAAAGGGGTCTCTTGACCTCTGACCTCCAGATCAGTGAATGTAAATGGGTTCTGTGGGTACCCACGAGTCTCCCCTTTACAGACATGCCCACTTTATGATAATCACATGCAGTTTGGGGCAAGTCATAGTCAAGTCAGCACACTGACTCACTGACAGATGTTGTTGCCTGTTGGGCTGCAGTTTGCCATGTTATGATTTGAGCATATTGTTTTATGCTAAATGCAGAACCTGTGAGGGTTTCTGGACAATATCTGTCATTGTTTTATGTTGTTAATTTATTTATTTATTTATTTGACAGGGACAATACATGTAGGCATTGTTACATTTAATTAAAGTGCAACCAATGCAATGTATGTAATAGGACTTCCAGCCGTAGATAATTTGCAGACCTTGTCCGTCAGGCTTTTAAGAAAAAATAAAAATACCACATCTCACATAAAAATCACATTATACAACATCGTACATTACTATCACTTTACATACGTGTGTTCTCAATCAGAAATCAGTGATCACAGGTTCAGTTTAGTTTCAGCCAGTGTTTCACCTTTTCATTAAACGTTTTCAGGTCAGGTTGTATTTTGATTTCCGTTGGTAGGGCGTTACAGAAATGTGTTCCTTTTACTGAAAAAGATGACTAACTGAACGTTGTTTTGCGTTGTGCCGCTCTGCAGTTACCATTTATTGATACCCCTAGTAGTGGCTATTATCTATTGGTATTCATTTTTGTGACTTATGGACAAAGTATAGCTGGGGCGAGATTGTTCACACATTTAAATGGTGTGGTGGTAGAATGAGAGTTTAATTGGGTATTATTTTGGTACCTAATGAAATAAATGATGGTATTAAACCAATTACACAACAAACCTCCTCCCCCTTACAGTATAAACACTTAATTCTGCTTTTCTTTCTTTTTCTTTGTGTCCTAATTGACTTGAAATAAAAAAAACATTTGCTGCTCTCATCAATCATCATCTATTTGTTGCCAGATACACGAGTTAAAGTATTAAAAATATGATAAAGACCAACTCTGTGTGATGATTTAGTAACATCACATGTCCCTGTTACTACAGTTGTTGCTTTGTTTATTTGTGTTGTTCCTCTCCTCCTCATCTTTATTTTCTTTCCCTCCGCTGTTAAAGGTCGGAAGTTGATTTCCTATTTCTATCTGGAAAACAAGGGCAGCTTTTTCCGCTTGGCCACTGCTGCGTGTCGTTAACTGTGCGTATGGACAACATGAATCATGTTTTTGATACCGGGGAGCTGCTTCACTGAACTCAACTCTTTTCCCTCTCGACTTATTGAAAACAGCACCTCGGGTCAGGCTGCGTTTATCAGTGTACTGGAGCTCACGCGGCTTCATGTGAGACTGAATGTCCTGCTGAGTGAGACAGATAATAACTAATTCAGTAATCACTGCTAATTTCTAGTTTTTTAGATAATAAAAAGTAAATTTTTAATTCACATTGTGTCTTTTTTAAGGACGCCTAAATATTGTAAAGAAATTTAATTTGGTTTGTATATTTTTCTGAGTTTATATGTTCTTCTCATCAGTTTTATCCACTGCAAACATGTTATAACCTTTTTAAAACCATTTACATCACGGTTAACTTCTCTCCGTTTTAATTGGTTTGTTATCAAATCAGAGGCCGGATCACGGCCTCATACAGGCCTGAAGATCGTTTTCCCCTTTTCATCCTTTTTTATTATTTGTAAAAGAAAATTTAAATTTGTAAAGAAATGAGGGCTGTCAAAGTTAACGTGATAACGCGTTAACGCAGATTTGTTTTAACGTCACTAATTTCTTTAATGCATTAACACAACTTGCAATTATTAAGTTGTATCGGGTTCAGCTTTAAAGCTAGAGCGAAGATATATGAAACTAGAAAACCTAAAGAATCCATTGATACCAACCATGTCATACTAGCTTGTTGCGAAAGAGGTTGAATAACGCTCCACAGTTACGCGAAATTTTGGCGAGAAAAAACTGGCATGTCCATTTTCAAAAGGGTCCCTTGACCTCTGACCTCCAGATATGTGAATGAAAATGGGTTCTATGGGTACCCACAAGTCTCCCCTTTACAGACATGTATTATAATATTATTATTATTTTTAATATTATGTATTTTAATATTTTAATCGATTGACAGCTCTACTCAAAACCATTCACATCACAGTTAACTTCTCTCCGTTTTAATTGGTGTGTTATTAAATCAGAAGCCGGATCTCGGCCTCATACAAGCCTTAAGATTGTTTTCCCCTTTTTTTTATTATTTATAAAATATTTTTTTAATATTAATCGCTAAAATATAATTTACTTCTCAGGAGACAAAGACAATTGTGATAAGCGGGTGTTCACTTTGTTAGTGGGAAGAACATAAATAAAGAACCCAAAAAATGTATGTCAAGTTAAACCTGCAGTAGGCAGGATTCTACGTTCACCGTAGAGGCGTGTGAGAATGTTCAAGAATTCAAGGTAACATGTGGTGAGTAATTGATAAACTGGTCATTTGTGGGTGAAGTATTCCTTTAAATCCTCTCTCAGATTATTGAAAAGTGACGTGTTGGAAGCTAGCATGTGAATGTAGCAGTGTATGTGTGTGAGTGAAAGGTGCTGATGTTGCCAACACGTGTCCTCAGCATCACATGCTGCTCGTCCCACCGGGTCGCCACAGAGCTCCTGAACAGGTTTGACCCCTGGGAGATGGCACAGCAGGTCAATGACCCAGTCCCCGGGGCCATAGGTGGTAATGTTCTGCACCGAACACACAGCACTCACCTCCCGTTCCACTCAGCGAAGCCTCTCGATGAAGCTGCATGTGGGCCTGCTGGACTCCTCATTGGCTGCGATCTTTAATCGACCACGTTGGCACAATCGATGTGTTTTAACAGCCGGGAGCAGAATCGTCTGTCTGCCGTCCCCGTCGTCGTCTGCAGGCAGCGACAGGAAGCTGAAAAGCAAACACAACCCGGCGGATAACGTGTTAAATTTATGATCACCAGACCCATTATTATTATTACACATCAAGCTCAGTAAGGTGTGTTTTCAACACCCTGACCGTTGTGCTCGGGACCCCTCCCCAGAGAGAGGGAATGAGGTCATGTTCAGGAACCAACTCATCTATCAGGACAATGGACCACTCGTCACTTTCCAGGGTGCAGTGCAGCGTTGCACCAATCAGATGCCTGGGAATCAATGCCCATAGTTTCTTTATATTTCCTGAGAAGTCCAACGGGTAAAACTAACCATCTGATACCACCAAACTGCTTCCTTCCTTGGCGAGTGCTGAAGGGAAAGAACACCCAACATTGACCAGTCCCTCCCTACTCTAACAATAAAGTGTGCAGCTAATTATATATTTATAACTTTGCACACAACGATGATTAATCAGAATTACCGCCTCGTGGTTGTATGCCTCCGCCAACCAGTCAAGCTATATCACATTCACGAGAACGGACGAACAACCCAAAAACCTAATGCCAGGGTGGGAAGGATTACATCACGGTGTTAGCTGGAAGCAAAACAAAGGAAAGACTGGAGGCTAACACTAGCAGTGGACTAAAGTTACACATCTAAAATGTCATCTTGCTGTGTTGTTGCATCTCTGAAACGCTTCGCCCATATTGTCCGACTCTCTTTCTGACTGACTTTACTGAAGGATAGTTAACTATAGGCTAAGATTTATACACCCTCAATTTATCTTTACAGCGCTGCCGTTGGCCACCAGCCCGCTGGTCGGACGGCTGGCTACTTTGCAAGCTTAGCTCGCTAATTCCGCTATGCTGTCGTGCAAAACAGAAAATGAGGCGAACAAAGTTGTCCCTCATCTGGCGATAGCACTGTGCTTTCCTACGCTGTGACAAGAGTGTGTGGATGAAGCATTAAGTTGTTAAGTTTTACTCATTTAGCGACTGGCTAGTTAGAAAATGAGCCCAACAGTGGACAGCGCTGGTTCTTGTTTATTAAAATAAACAAGAAAAAAAGCCAAGAATACTTTCTAGCCAACTAACGTGTTCAGAGAATTATTCTGCCTCCACTTAACGCTCCGCCCGCTAAATACCTCACCATGTGTACTAACAGAAAAAAGATCTATAAAGGTAGAAAGTATTTGGAAACTATATAGGACATGTAAACCTTGGAGAACATGTTCAGGGTTTCAGGTCAGTGGTCCGTGCATCCTTTTAAATCCAGGCCAAACTCACATCGTTGGTCTCTTCAGCAGAACAATGGAATAGTTCCATCTTCCAGATTGTGTTTGGTCTCGTGTCAAATCTGGACCGTCATCAAAGGAACATTTTTCTCCCTCCAAACCTCCGTTGGTGTGACTGAGAAGATTGATAACGCCTGAGGTGGATTAGGAGGGATGACACATTACTCAGGTCTTCACAAAAGCGTCTTTAAATAGACGTGACCGAGTCTGACCGCCTGCTGACCTCACACACGGACGGCCGTCATTCACGAAAAGAAAAATGTGACACGTGTCTCCCGTCATCAGTGTGTATTTTTATGCAGATCAGATCTGGATCCAGATGCAGATTAAAAATATATTGTTGAAATAACACTAACCCTTTAAGAAGGTTGGCGTATGGTGCTTGTTGTATTGTGTACTTCTTTGGGGAATTACAGCAAACTGTGTAGACCCCAACGACACCCCTGTATGGAGGAAACTGTGTGTATCAGACAGATAGCAAACAAAGAGACCAGACACCTCCAGCACAACGGAACAATTCTTGTTATGTTTCCAATAGAAAAATGATAAGATATGTTTAACCTGCATCAAAATACATAGAGTGAGATATGACTATTTCTTTCTTTGAATGCAAAAGTTTGTGACAAAATAAGACAAATCATAAATCTGCTTCATCCTCCAGCTTCACTGCTGATGAAGATGTGTGATATCTCTGAAAACTCCAGAAAAAGCAAGAACCAGGACCCTGAATTTGGACCGTCACTTGTTTCTCCATCAAATATCCCACTGTACACTACCTGTAGAGCAATTAGCCAATTGATAAATTAATCAATAACATAAAATGAATGCATTTATTTTGATTAATGCTGGCTCTAGCTTCTCAAATGTGATGATTTGGTGCTTTTATTTGTCATATATGATATTAAAATGAATATCTTTGGGTTTTGGACTGTTGGACGAAGCTATCTGAACCCATGACCTGGGCCTTTGGGAAATAATAATACAATATTTCACTATTTTCTGACATTTTATAGACAAAACAAATCATGCAAATCATCAAAAGATAAGTATTCATTAATATTATGAATAAATAACTAAAATAATAGTTAATAATAATTAGTTGCAGCCCTCACTAACTGCCCAACACCACACTGCAGACAAACAAAGTTAGCGAGTGCTGTAGATGGTGAAGAAATTAGAACATCTACCTGTACTTGCCAACCTTGAGACCTCAAAGATAGGGAGGATTTCAAAACTAAAGCAAGGGAGAAGTTTCAGAGACTTTGTTTCCTGCATTCTGTTGACTTTAAAGGAATGAAAATAACAAAATAATAAGTACACCGTAACAGTATTTTTATGTTAAATAGACCTATTCTTAATTTTACTTTTAATTCTTAGGAAAGAAAACTGAATAATTCGCCCCTCTGGCGTGAATTTATGTGAATCTCTGGTCTAAACTAGGCCAATAATAAAAGCAACGCGACAACGGCAACACTGCGCTCTGAAACCCGTTATTGCCAATAATGGCTTGAGCCACGCCACGGCAGCTTTGCTGCGATGCGTGTAGAGTGCAGCTCAAACTGTGCTGCGGTGTCGCGAGCATCTCCGCTGGGAAACGACATTTAGTGTAGCTCTATTGCCGTCTGGGTGGAAACAGTAGATATTATACACGCTGTACAGCGCCAGAAACATGTTGAGATAACTAAAAGGAAAAAAAAATTAAAATTAAAGATTTTAGATTAAAAACGGTAGTCTCCCGAGAAAATCGGGAGGGTTGGCAAGGGTGCGTCTACCAGCTAAAGAGCCAAATATTTCTCTCAGTGGTCGGTGGAGACCAAAACAGAGCTAAAAGTACAGTGAATATTGGACGCACATTCATCAGGTGGATAAAAACATGACTCCGAGGTCAAAGTGTTGATCTGTGTCTGCTGGATGTGGAAGAAAAGTGAAAACGCTATGAGCTGATCATTTGTCAGGGCTGTGACCGTCAGGTTGTTCTGCACTAGTGGCCAAAAACTGATGAATAAGTTTGAGTTTTCAAGATGCTACAAACGGGACCCACAATGTAATGTATCAGTGATACTGCAGATCAGAGTAACAGGGCTTGGTTGCACACAATACACCCCCAATCCCTGACCACACTGGCTGCACAGCAGCAGCCGACTGTGGACTACACCGCCGACATTCCAGCTGGGTCTAATTTGGCTGCTTTTTTCCCCCTCTTCTGTAAATTTTATTATTATTTTTAATCATAACTGTTTCCTTTTGCGGTTATGTTAATATCTGGAAATACACTCTGGCGGCCTCAGATCACTCAGAAGTGTTTGCGTGGTGTGTGATTAAGGGCGCCTGGCGAGCCCGAAGTCCGGCCTTCGCGTGGGTAGGCAGAGACAGCAGCAATGGCAAGACTTTCCAGGAATATCTCAAATAAATCAGGTGTGATAGGCGAGTGGAAAAAACGGCCCATTTTCCATGTTCACTTTCCAAATATTCCCTCTACCAGGAAATCCAAGGTTTAACACCTTTTGTCATAGAACACGTCTGCTGGTATTTCGAACAAAAGACATGAAAAAAAGATTTTGTCTGCGAGTGTAAACAACATCTTTTTCCACGGGTTTGTTTGTTGTACTTTCCCAGGCAACAACAGAATCATCCGTTTACGCACCTCCGTCATGCTATCAGCCATTCCCCCTCCTCCTGCTCTCATCCTCCTCACGCTTTTCCAATACATCCTCAACAACACTCTTTGAGTAATTGTAGTGGTTAACGCAGCAGGCCAGATATCCAAACAGGAAACAGGAAAAAGTGCCGAAATTATTCCGATCAAGTGAGATTGGATGATGGAAAACAAGGCAAGAGGAGACATGAAAGGAGGGTCAGAAAGTGCACTCGGCTTCACACCGCTGCTTGTTTTGATTGCGGTGATTAAAAATGGACAGCTGAAGACATGCCCGAAGTCACGGACGCATCTTGATTTTATAACAGCCCACATTTAATCCTCTGGAATTATTTTTAGCCGGGTGCACCGGTGTTATCAGAGGTCTCCCGGTGACTGGATTCAGCTGTGTGGGATTATGTTGAGGTGAGAGACGGAGGTCTTTGCATGCAGACGGGCCCACAGCGCGGTCACGCAGAGGTCTCACACTGGGGCCGCTGCCATTAGAGGCTGGTCGTTGGCCCGTCACACAGTGTTGATGTTTGGACGGAGAAAATGTAAATGGAGTGTAATTTTTGGATGAAAAATCTCTCCTCTTTCTCTCCATTTTGTCTCCTTTTCCCGCCAGTGGTATCGATTCTGCAAATTAGTAAATATTGTCTTGTGAGGCATTACCGAGGGAAGTGGATTAGATCATTTTCCTTTCCTTTCATTGCTTTGGTGAGAGGCAAATGACTTGAATAAATTTTTTGAGGTTTGGTTGTCGGGTTGCCATATAGGAAACAATATTAGGAGAATGGTGGAGGTGAAATTGAGTACCTCAACTCCAGTCAGCCCGCCAGCTGGTCCCGGCTTGGCAGCACACTGTTGGAAGCGAAGCTATTTGGTACGAGCCAGTGCCATTTCCTGACTGTTCATGTTTTCTTGTTGGGAAGGGGGGAGTTTTGTTGGGGGGGGGGCCCTAACCGATCAGTAGTGAGCAGAGGTGAGACACAAAGTCACTGTTTTGTAACTCACAAGTAAGTCTCAAGTCTTTGCACTAAAGTCCCAAGTCCAGATTGACCCAAAAATAAAGAATCCAGAGTTCAATTCAGCAATGAACAACAGCAAGACTTGGTCCAAACCCTGTAAATGTCTGGGCCGTGTACGGTCAGTCTGGGAATTTGTGGCTAATTTGTTACACAGATAGTCAGTGTTCATGTCTGTAATGTTAAATCCAGCGCTACACGTCCATCAGGTCCAGCGAGGACACTAGGGGAAGCCCTGCTCCACACAACCAAAGAACATATATTGCCAAGAAGTGAAAGTCAATTGTTCGATCCATTGCAACGTCAGCGCCCAGCAGTAAAGTTACGCTTCCGCCATTTTGGACTGAAAGCGACTACCGGACGCCAGTAAAACTGATGTTCGGTAGTACTGAAATGACCTGTGTTGAACAATTAAATATTATAAATATAATAAGCGTTTTCAGTCCTAAATGGCGGCAACAGCGGTTGAAAGTTCTGTCTCTTTGCTTCTATACTCTTTGACTCAACTGGCCGTTCAAGCGGTGACGTACCCTCTTGTGGAATGCATCTGATTGGGTCCTGGTTTTCTGCTCGCCGTTTAAAACAGTAAACAACATGTCGGCCTGCTTGTAAACTTTCTGTTATTCCTTCTAAACAATCCACCAAAATCTACTTCTGAAAACATTTAAAGAGTGAAACAGACGACGCCACTCCAGAGTCTGGTTTCATTTTAGAACTAGATCGCCTAGTTTCACAGTTTGGTCCAAGTTTCGTGAGCCGGACGCGTTGCACTGGATGGGCTCATTCGCAAAAAGGACTGTTTCCGCCTTTTCAGTTGGAAAGAGCAACAGCCAATGAGGAAACTCCAACACTCGGCTGACCAATCGTGTAACTTCATCAGCCCTCTGCGGTCCAGCCAAAAAATAGAAATTGTGTTTGTTCAGTTATTTCGCCACGAGTAAATCCTCTTCCCAAACAAATCAATAAAGGATGTCTCAAAAAGTAAATGAACCTGACATCTCCGACACTGTCGATATTCCCTCAGGTACCGGACAGGTAATCGTCTTTATGCACATACTTTTGAAATAGCTTTATCCTTTTTCCAATAAATTGGACTCAGACTTTTTCTGTCTTTTTCTCACTTAAACACATTGCATTATTCAACGCCGTTGGCACACATCACCATGAATGCAGAACAAATAATCAAAGTACAGCAGCTGCGATGTACCAATCCAGGAAGCAGACGTAAACAAAACTGTTGCTTTTCTGCAGCGTCGACACATGTCGACATGTTGACACTGGGCAGTTTGACAGTCGGTATGTTGACGCAACAACGGACGCCAACCTGTGATGTGTATGTGGGTGTGAGGCATGTCTTATGGTGGCAACATAACGTCTGTTTAAATGTCAAAAACATTCAAAGAGAAATTCCCGGATCCCAATCCTAATGTTGATCCTAGTGACAACAGGGTTAGTTTGCAGTCTGAATTAATTCCGCAAAACAGCTTTGCAGCCTCGAGGCTCGTAGTTCAGTCAGATATGTCAAAGAGTATAGAAGCAAAGAGACAAAACTCTGGCCATGGATGTATAAAGGGACGACTGTAAATCAGAGTAGGAACACTTAAACATCCCTCATTTAAATCATTATGTCCTAAAAGTAGTAAAATGAACTAACAGCTGAATCCAGAGTTATTTTCCCCACGGGACTGAACCGCCCTGCACGCTCATACGACATATCTGGTTCCTGCTAGCTTCCTGCTAGCTGTATGCGGCTGTAATAATGGATATATTGGCTGTAATACATCACTTTTATTATCTTCTAACACACCCATGGGCTGTATGCTGTCAGCCTGTACCGTGGTGGATGTATTAACGTCTCTGACGTCGCTACTAGTAGCTAGTAGTGCTAGTAGCATGACATCAACAGGATTTAATGGAGTTGTCGGCTATTTACTAACACACAGGGCAAACGCACAGGACACAACCTCTTCTACATCCATGGTCTGTGGTCTATTAGACCCTCTTCTACATCCATGATCTGTGGTCTATTAGACCCTCTTCTACATCCATGATCTGTGGTCTATTGGACCCTCTTCTACATCCATGGTCTGTGGTCTATTAGACCCTCTTCTACATCCATGATCTGTGGTCTATTGGACCCTCTTCTACATCCATGGTCTGTGGTCTATTAGACCCTCTTCTACATCCATGATCTGTGGTCTATTGGACCCTCTTCTACATCCATGATCTGTGGTCTATTGGACCCTCTTCTACATCCATGATTTGTGGTCTATTGGACCCTCTTCTACATCCATGATCTGTGGTCTATTGGACCCTCTTCTAAATCCATGGTCTATTGGACCCTCTTCTGCATCCATGGTCTGTGGTCTATTGGACCCTCTTCTACATCCATGGTCCGTGGTCTATTGGACCCTCTTCTACATCCATGGTCTATGGTCTATTGGACCCTCTTCTACATCCATGGTCTGTGGTCTATTGGACCCTCTTCTACATCCATGGTCCGTGGTCTATTGGACCCTCTTCTACATCCATGGTCTATGGTCTATTGGAACCTCTTCTACATCCATGGTTTGTGGTCTGTTGGACCCTCTTCTACATCCATGATCTGTGGTCTATTGGACCCTCTTCTACATCCATGGTCCGTGGTCTATTGGACCCTCTTCTACATCCATGGTCTATGGTCTATTGGACCCTCTTCTACATCCATGGTCCGTGGTCTATTGGACCCTCTTCTACATCCATGGTCTATGGTCTATTGGAACCTCTTCTACATCCATGGTTTGTGGTCTGTTGGACCCTCTTCTACATCCATGATCTGTGGTCTATTGGACCCTCTTCTACATCCATGGTCCGTGGTCTATTGGACCCTCTTCTACATCCATGGTCTATTGGACCCTCTTCTACAGCCATGGTCTGTGGTCTATTGGAACCTCTTCTACATCCATGGTCTGTGGTCTGTTGGACCCTCTTGTACATTGTTGGTCTGTGGTCTATTTGACTCCATTTTGGATTGGACTTCCATTTACGTCCATTGCTCACTTTATGCTCCTCTGGGAAGCAGCCGGGCAAAAAGTTTAATAAATAAATAAATAAATAGTTATAAAAGTATGCATATTTATAATATAGTATTGTTCAACATAGGACATTTCATTAGAGACATTGAATATGACAATAGAATAGAAATAATTTAGTTTTACTTTTGTACGACACTTTGTAGGCGGTCGTTTTACTGGCGTCCAGTAGTCGCTTTCAGTCCAAAATGGCTGAGGCGTAGCTCTGCTGCTGGGTGCTAACTTTGCCATGGAATGAACAATTAACTTTGACTTCTTATGAATATACGTTCTTTGCTATGATCAGAACTGTAAACTCCTCTCAGATGTTTCCTGGTAGGAAAGAACCTCAGGAACCAATCTGGGATGTAGATCCCTGCACCTGAATCGCAGGTGAAGAGTTCCTCTGGTGGGAAGTGTGAAATGTTATTTTTCAGATTCACTGACCGCCACATTTAACCCTGAACACAAAGGAAAGAATGTGGGGTCAAAACAATAGTTATCAGAAGGCCGAACGCTCCTGACTCATTCAGCTTTGTGGACTAAATCAGACGGATCTAATTGAAGCCACATTCCTACGAGTGAGGCTTGAATTCCTGAGCTATTCCTGCACACGGTACACAGTGGACGCCACACACCCACTCACACATGCACAAAAAACACACCTACCAGCGTAGGTGACGGCCGGCTTTCAGCTGGACGACACAATCTCGATTTCATCAGTTACGGTGG
The DNA here is from genome assembly GCF_015220745.1 of Sebastes umbrosus. Lineage (NCBI taxonomy): Eukaryota > Metazoa > Chordata > Actinopteri > Perciformes > Sebastidae > Sebastes > Sebastes umbrosus. The sequence continues at coordinate 25,750,732 of NC_051288.1, read as the reverse complement.
AAGCTTTAAATGTCCCGACGTCGAGTTCCGTATCTCTTCCCAGAGTGATATCAAAGAGGGCATTTCCAGATCCCTCACAGGACGTGCTTGAGAACTTTTTACCGTTGAATGTGTGGTTGTGATTCACTGTGTTTACACAGAGACTTTCCCCACAGAGTGGCTGTGGCCACCCAGTCATAACAGTCCACCAACGTGCTGGGGTCGAGACATCAAAGACGTTTCAGTCAGGAGCATGAAATAACACTGTGACAAACACAACTCGCATGGCAGGATACAACGTCCCTCATCCGTTCGCTTTCTGTTCTCAATCAGATTGCTTATAAATGTCCAAAATTAAACCAGGCCGCTCCCTGGAATGTGGCTTCATGGTTGTACTGGAGCTTAACACAAACAGGTCAACACTTAGCACCACGAACAGGCTTTCCTGTTCTCAGTAAGTCAGGTGCCTCTAGTTTCTCCAGCTTCTTCTAGCCTCCATTTCACCCCGTTTCTTACAGTGTAGTCGCCTCAGGAAGAGATCGGTTTACAGCCAAGGTGGAGAGGAATGATTACAGCTAGGGATGTTAATAATTAACTGTTAACCGACATTAAGAAATTTAACCGATTAACGCTATCAGTTAAACGGTTAAAAGAAATATTACAAATTAAATGAAAAGCTGAGCAAACCTCTGAGGAGCGGCTTGTCACCTAAAGGAGAACAGCTGGTCCACCTTAACAGTCCACCTTAAGTGATGTAGCATTTATTCACCGGCAAATAAACTGTACACACGCTGCACTGCTTCATTCACAGCTATAATGTTACTGATAACTTATCAGGGATGCCCCGATATTCAGTAAAACTATGCGATCGGGAGATCGGCGTTAATGCTTTTATTTGAGTGCCCAGAGTACGCTCCGCCGCTCCGAGAGCGAGGTGCTCTGAATAACTGAACGGTAACGTTATATTCGGTCCAGTTTGTGCCAGAGTGCGCTCTATTTACTAACGCACCAACAGCGTGAAGCTACATTGTGAACAACAGGTCCGTGTTGAAATCAGCAGGAGAGCTAGTTAACATTAGCGGTTAGCTGTCAGCAGCCGGTGGGCAGCGCGGTTTATTTTAACCCAAGACCACGATCTTTTTCTAAACCTCACCAAGAAGGTTTGTTTCCTAAACCTATCAGAAATCCGTGAAAACAAAACTTCTCCCATGTAATTAAGGCACCTAACAGCGAACGTTAACAGACGTTCCATTGAGTTCCATTATGGTGCGTTATCATGATGTGTTCAAATGTAATCTTGTAAAATGTAGTTTTTGGTGAGAAACTTGAATGAATCCAGTTGTTAGAAGGAGATATTTTCACAGTAATATAAAATAGGTAATAGAGAGATAATTATGACATGTTTAACTTCCTAACACTAGCTCTCTAAGTAGCTTATGATAATACATACTTAAACTACTAATACCAAGCTTCTGTAGAAAGCAACCAGAGTTGGTGATTGTTGAGACACTTTTGATGTTTTACTTTGTTTCTGTGGAGTTTGAATGAAGTGCGTTTTATAATGATCAGCGAGGTAAAATGACTGTTTCTGTCAATGGAGTCTTGTTACCTTGTGATGGATTTACCTCCAACACTGAATCTCATCAATATTTAATGAAACCGTTGTTTCCACTCCTGCGTCTGCAGATGGAGGTTTGTAATCTACTTTCCTTCTTCTGCTCTCTGCTACGTATACTGGGAAGCTTTGGCAGGAAGCTCAGACTGTGTGAGTGTGTGCGTGTGTTGTCTGCGTGTGGCGTTGCAAGTGCACGCAGCCCCAGACAGCTGTGCAAACATGGATGCCGCACCGACCGCTGCAGAGCAACGCCTGAGATGCCGCACATGTGGTCCAACCTGGCGAAGACGAGCACAGGTGAGATGTCTGGGACGGAGACCATAACTGATGATATTCTCCTTTTTACTCTCGTTGTGTAATCACTGACACATAACTGCTACAGGATGAACGGCACATTTCAGAGCCAGGGAAGTCTGCATTTATTGGCCTCCCCCCACATTCCCTCGTTCCACTTTTCAATTTATTCCACAAATTTGATTTTATTTAAAGAAACCTGAGCAAGTTAGCAGCTAATTTTCTTTCATGAGAGATTCTCTGTACTAAAATAAGCCTGCTCACAATAACCGGGAAAACAATCCTGTTGCCAATCAAAACGGAGCTCCAGCTGCTGAAATAGATCGCAGTCAGGAGGACTAACATCCTGCCGTCAGCGGCGTTTACATTTTTTAAAACTGCTCTCGTAATCGGATGGATGTTGAACAAGACACAAGCCGCTGAGGCAGAGTTTGGCTCCGCTGGAGTGCGGTCTCTTTATTTCACAGCGTTCGACTGTGTGTGTGTGTGTGTGTGTTTTAACAAGACTTCTAAGGGCTTTTAACATGCTGTCTGCCATGTAATTAGTGTATATGGCTAACTAGATCCCAGCAGGCACTTTTAAACACTTTCCATGGCTGCACACCTCACAGGCCAAGAAGCACTTGCAGGGAGAAAAAAAAAGGGAAAACGCGGGTTAAGCAACGCTCTGCAACGCTACACTGAGAATCTGAGCTGCAGCAGGGTTTCATTTTAAAGGCACATCACAGGTGGAGAAAATAAAGCTGTTTCAACATCTTGTGGTCAAAACATCTCATGCTACTCAACTGGAAGTCCAATAAGACTGATCAAATATTTGTAAAAACACGTGGCTTTGAAAAGGAAGTAATGTAATCGGTGTGTGCCCGACCACCGCGTATAGGGATGCACCAATACCACTTTCTTTCAGACCGAGTACAAGTACTTACATTTGGGTACTCGCAGATACCGAGTACCGATACAAGTACTTGTCTGTGCCAAAAGACCCTCGTTAACAGCCAGCTGGAGGGTGTGAGCGACACACGGCAGGCTGGGGAGTCCCGCATACGAGGCGGTGCGCCGCGACCGGCTCTAGGTCGGCTTGGAAAGACTCGGGGCGAAGGTGCTTCACGGGGCTGTGGCCAAAGTGTCACCGGGGCGGACTGTCCGCGTCGTGACCCCCAGGGCGGGGTTCGGCCCACGTAAAAGGCGCCAGGGGTCTGCGGCGATGTCGGCAACCCACCCGACCCGTCTTGAAACACGGACCAAGGAGTCTAACGCACGCGCGAGTCAGAGGGTGCAAGCAAAACCCTGTGGCACAATGAAAGTGAGGGCTGGAGCGTGCCGGCTGAGGTGGGATCCCGGCCCGTCTCGCCTGCGCCGTCGGGGAGGTGGAGCGTGAGCGCGTGCGATTGGACCCAAAAGATGGTGACGAGAGGTTAATGCCACGCTGCCGTAAAGTGGTATCGGAGTCGTTTTGCAAGTACGAGTACATGAGCACAGTATCGGACCCGATACTGGTATCGGTATTGGTGCATCGTTAACCATGTAACACCAGTAACTTCGACTACCGCGGCAAGCGGGTTATTCAACGTGTCTCCATGCCTTCATCCATCCAGCCTTCGTGAATTTTCCGTACGAAGAAGTGCAAAACATCGTGAATTCTTCCTGCCCGTCGTCCGCCATGTTTGTTTACAGTCCTGTTTGATTGCAAGATGATCGGGACTCTTGTTGTTCATGAATGAATCTGTTAGTGTGTGGCGTGCTGTTTTCACCAAATCGCTGCTCTCCACACGCTGTTAAATATAACACAACATGTCGTTATGTGTCGGCTCTCTCATGTTTTCAAACTCTGCTAAAATTTGAAAAATCTTTTAGTGTGGGCCAGACTTAAAGCACTAAAGAGATCTAAATATGGGGGAAATGGAAATATGTAACACTGCACATTATTACAGATGTGTGTAAGAGCATGTATGTGAGAGAGACAGAGAGACAGAGAGAGAGAGACAGAGAGAGAGAGAGAGAGAGAGAGAGAGAGAGAGAGAGAGAGAGAGAGAGAATGAGATGCAAAGGCATCTGGATTTGATCAGCATTTCCCTCTGAACGGCCTGTTTGTGTGGTCATACAGTGTGTGGCAGCGCACAGCAGAGCAGCCTGATGTGTTTGTTGGGTCATGGAAGTGCCGTGACATGAGGACATCTGTAGGTTGTCCATCTGTATGGCTCTCTGGGGAGTTTCGGTTATATAAGGATCCTACAGGGAGCTCGCAGATCAAAGCTGCGCTCGTATAAAAGACACACAAGGTGAGAAGACGACGGCGAACAAGTTCAGAAGCGATGACGCCGATGTTTGGTGCAAATTGGAAGACGTGAGAGAAGTGGAAACAAATTTAAATTGAAAACTGTCCTCCTACAAAACAAGACGGTCGGGGGAGACAGAAAAATATTTGTGGGTAAAGTAGCCGTCTTTTTCCCCATGTGTTGAACTGGAGAATAAAATTCAATTAGTGAGTTCGCTGCTGTCAGTAGGAGCACATGTAAACAGACGCCGGAGCGCCAGGTTAGCTGGGTTAAACATTTCTGCTGCGTGGCCTCCCGGCCGCTGATATCTTCACTCGCTAATGTGTGGCATGGAGGGAGAACACATGGCAGCAACGCGCCTTGGCTCGCTCACACGAGTTTATGAAAGTAGAAGAAACCAGACACGCAAACGGACGCCGCTGGCCTCTCTCTGCGATGTACACGCCTGGACGTGCGTGTGTGTGTTTCTGCGAGTGGCTGCTGCATTTCATTTTTCTAACATTTATCTGGCCGCGCTGTGGCCTCTGAGGTCCGGCTCTCGTCCACCGGAGCTACAGATGTATGCTAACTAGTAGCAGAGCTCTCTCCCTCGCTCTCCCCTCTGAAAAAGGGTTTGGCCGCGGCCGCCCACCAAACACAACCGCCCATACCAGACGAGTGCATCACCCCTGTTCGGAAAGAATGAACACATTGCTTCCTAATGCGTTCCCAATGGGTGCAGGTATTTGTGAGGGAGTCAGTGATCTGCAGTATAATTGGTTCTTAAACTAGGCCATGATGCTGCACGTTATACAGCAGTTTGTAAACAGATGATCACGAGTCCAAACTAATGACAAAATATTCTGAATGAAAACAAAGAAAATGACTTTCCCATCATTTTGAAACAGTATCTGACAGTTTTCCTGCTCATAACATCTTGGAATTTAAGGCCTTTTTTTCCCCGGAAAGGGTCCGATCCAAACTAGTGGCCTCTAACGCAACGGGGTCAGCACTGTTTGTTCCTTTAACAGTCAGCGACCGGGCTCGGTGGTCCCTCTGATTAGAGCCCAGCTGAGATCAGACATGGGGACCACTCCGGAGCCCCTTAAAAACATGCCCTTTAATTATTTGTGTAAGTGTAAGTGAACAAGTGAGTGGAAACTATGCGGCATCCAGCCTCCCGCTGCAGGGGAGCGCCGCTGTTAAGCTCGTGGCACGCCGATGGTGTGCAATGCATTTACGCATCGGAGGTTCAGGTCAATATGTTAATTGGCCTGGACCGTGCAGGTGCACTCAGCTCCTATCTAAGCCACCTATACATGTATTCATGTTATATAATCTCTTCATTATGACCTTCATCAAACTTTATTGGCTGAGCTCTCGACACAGCAAACACCCCCCCTGACCCTCACCCCATCTCCTAACACAAAGTGAAAGGCAACGCTGCATCGCCATGCAAATAAAATAATAGTGGTTTTTCATTTGTTTATATTTTCTGAGAACGAGTCGGGAGGGAGGAAGAGGAGGAAGAGGAGATTTTGTTCCAAAACAGAACATGAGCCAAAAAGTTCAGGAAGGTAGAAATCTCAGCAGCTGACAAAGGAACTGTCGCGTGCGTCTACAGAGGGCTGCAACGGACTTATTTCCATTATTAATCAGTCTGATGATTATTATTTTTCTGGTTAATCGATTTAGCGTTAAGACTGTGTGTCATAAAATAGTGAGAACTTCTTTTCACAGTTTCCAAGAGCCCAAGGAAAGTCCTCAAATGCCTAGTCCAAAACTAGGGCTGTCAAAGTTAACGCAAAAGCAACGCGTTAACGCAAATTAGTTTTAATGCCACTAATTTCTTTAATGCATTAACACAACTTGCGATTTTGGAGGTTGTAACAGGCTAGAGTGAAGATACCGGTATCATATGAAACTAGAAAACTTGAGGAATCCATTGGTACCAACCATGGTATCAACATACACGCTTGTCAAGAAGGAGGCTAAATAACACTCCAAACTTTTGGTGAGGAAAAACTGGCATGGCCATTTCTAAAGGGGTCCCTTGACCTCTGACCTCCAGATCAGTGAATGTAAATGGGTTCTCTGGGTACCCACGAGTCTCCCCTTTATAGACATGCCCACTTTATGATAATCACATGCAGTTTGGGGCAAGTCATAGTCAAGTCAGCACACTGACACACCCGGCCAATAGTGGGCGTGTTCGTCGTTGTCATAAAGCAACAGAAATTGTCTCCAGTTTCAGTGTTGGGAAAGTGTGAGTGGAGTTCATTTAAAGCATGCCGACACCTTTAATCTGAACAGTAGTCGATTCATTTACTACTTGTTTCAGTGCTTGGTGAGTTATCAGTATTGTCCTATGAAAGCCGTGTGGACACAGAGAATCAAACAGCTTCAGCTGCTTCTGTTTCCATCTTCCTTCCTTACATCACGGCGAGCGTGGCCCGTCTATCACCCGTTGACCTTTTTTCTTTCTGCCACTCCTTTTTCCACGCTCCCCTGTCTCCTTTCCAGCTTCCCCTCGCTCCTCCCTTCCTCACCTCAGCATCTTCACCGCACACTCTGTCCCGGTCAGCCTCTCATTATTTTTACCCACCAGAATGTGGACCAGCTCCACTTCATGCGAATAGAAAACCACAAGTTTTGTTCTGCCTGGACAGCACCCAGGCTCAAGGGCTGCTTCAGGGCTGCTCAACTCGCATCAATACTTTCTGGACAAACATATTAAAGCGAAAGGGGTCGAGAGAGGAAGCGAGAGATAATTACTTTCTTTGAATCCAGAATTTGTGAATTGGAACAATCATTTAAATCCATCATTCACAGCGTGTCCCATTAACGGAGTGAAACTGAAGCACTCGGAGTGAATACAAATCAAAACATTCACTTACGGCTCTATTTTTCTCCATGTCAGCTCTCTCACATCTCCATCACATTATGAGCTCCTCCAGCCAGTAGTGACCAGAGGCGTGCATTAACCAGCTGAGATGAAGGCCACCAGTTGGGTCGCCTCACGTCGCTTTTGTCTCGGCCAAAATGTTGCACTCGAACACATCGCAAAGACTACAGCCGACGGCGTACATTCTGCGCCTAAATGAGAAGAAATAACTCTCCACGCCAGCAGGTGGCGGTAGTCTGTGTTTGTCATTAAAAAATGGAAACATGAAGACTGAGGACGACGGATATACAAGCTGTTGTTATGACACATACATGAAATAAAGCAGCGTCTGCCAACCATTTTCACACCACTCTCACTCGCCACTTAGCTTCATTCCAGATGTTCATGTCGCTGGTTTGCTTTCCTCATTTCCGTTTCTCTTCTCGTGCACTGATTCGTTTATGCTGAACCGCCAATCAGAGTGATTTCTCTCACCGATGGGCGCCGCCGCCGATTCAACATGCTGAATCGGCCGAAAAAACTCAAGACACGGGCAGACTAGAGCCGCCGATACGGGACACGCTGCAAAAACTAGACCGGCAGCGGTCCCCGGCGGCCCCAAACTGTCCGACGGCCGGCCGCGGCTAACGAATGAGCTAATGCTAAACATGAAGCATAAAGTAGCAGTGAGATGGGGCTCAGAAATGGAGAACAAACTTGTTGATTTGTGGCAACAACACGAGTGTTATTTTAACGTGTCTTTATGAATTTTCAGTACAAAGTAAAATCTAACATCACTAATTCTTCCTGCCCGTCGTCCGCCATGTTTGTTCACACTAAAGTCACCTTTCATTGCCAGAGATTTTGCAAGATTTTTTTAGTCGGGACTGTTGTTGTTCATGAATTAATCTGTTTTGTCAAAATTGTTGCTCTCCACACACTACAGGAACAAAACTGTTTATAAAGTCTTTTAGTTTGGGCCAGACTTAAGACACATTCATGTTCAAGAACAGTATTTTGAAAAGACAGCAGAGGAAGTCTTTTGGACCAAACTGATGATGTAAACTGTATAAAGTGAATTAAAAGTGTCCCGGCATTCGACTGGTGTTTGGTTTGGCTGATGAGGAGACCCAGAACAACTCACAAGGTGCACATCACCACCAACACACCTGGTACTCTTCCCTGAACTCTCTAACAATAAAATATATTACACAAACAAACTTATGCCACATGAAATTGTAAAATGTGTGCAAATGATTTGAAACGTGTTCCACACATGACTGTGACCGTTCACAGTGTCCCAACAGATCACTGAAACTGCAAACTGTAGCCGTCAGCAGAAATCATTTCATTATTCTGTCGGTGTGCTTTTATTTGCCTGGTGACTCGATCAACAAGGTATTTGCTGTTCAGCTCTGCTCATGCCAAGAAATACATAACAAAGAATAAAAAGAGGTGGTGTGTGGGGAGGGGGGGGAGAGAAAGGAAGCTCAACTGACTTTTAAAAGAATAAAAAGGTTGTTTCAATTTCCCAAACAATACATCAAGTCAAACAGGCAGGCAGAGCTCACACTTAAAGCACTTTCAGGTTCATATAAAAAGGGATATGTTTTTTCATGTCGTGTCTCATTTGCTTGTCCAACAATCAGAATCAACCCAACTGGGCCAAATAATGGAGTCCAGCCTGAGTGTGTGTGAGCTGAGCTGATTTATACACTGAAACATGTATAATCATTGAATAGTCGCTACAACAGAAGGCAAGGATGCAATTAAAATGCACCCTTACAAAGTTATTACTCCACACAATAATGTGTCTGTGGCCGAACAAGAAACAACCTAATAAGCTCTTTCTAATGAGATGAACACTCACTTCTTGCCTGCAGCGTTCCTCCGCTTTGTTCTGGTGGGAGTGATTTACTATTTGGTTGTTAGTTCAAAGTCGTAGCAGTAAATTCTTCATGTAGACAGGACAGGAAAAGTGAACTGTAACCCTCGTTATGACTTGATTTTCCTCTGTTATTTGCCTTTATAGCCGCAGATTAATAAGAGAAGAACTGGAAGACCCTCAAAGTGAGGTCCTGACTGTTCTGTACCTCACATCCCATAAAGCTCAAAAATGAAATTCAAGATGATAAATTGTTTTTTTTTCAGAGGTAAGCATGCTGGACACTGGCGTCTAATGATAAGCCCTCTCTCTAATTGAAGCTCATGGGAACGAGGGGTTGGAAGTACGGCTGAAAGGATTCCTCGAGTACTTCGATAACTAAAACAACATCTATGCTAATTCTTTACATTGAAGATTTGATTAATCCATATAACTATATACAGTGTACGGTGTTTCACCAGGCTGTTCTCATACACCGTTATAGCTATAAATATGAAAACAAATGCACTGGAATTCATATATATCCAATTAAATCAATGCGTATTTAATCCACGTCATCATGAACCAGGAAGTATAAAGATCGACAAATACCGTATAGGGAGGAGACCGCTGTTCGTGTCCCGATTTATTTGTCACGTAACTTCCGTACTTCGGTAGCGCCACTTCCTGAGTTATTTTAACCCAAACCGTTACTTTTCCTAAACCTAACTAAGTCATTTTATTGCCTAAACTAGGGATGCACCGATACCACTTTTTTCAGACCGAGTACAAGTACTTACATTTGGGTACTCACTGATACCGAGTACCGATACGAGTACTTCTCTGTGCCAAAAGACCCTCGTTAACAGCCAGCTGGAGGGTGAGAGCGACACATGGCAGGCTGGGGAGTCCCGCAAACAATATGCATGTGACGAGCGGAAATTGACATGTGTTGCTGGACATTCGTAGGAGAATGCACGAAAATGAGGAATAACTTTTCATAAGATATCACAGGCACCGTTGTATGAGGATTAGTACGAGTCCGCTCCGTGGACGGATGCTTTCGAGACTAAAGGCTAAAGAAAATGACAGAAAAGTGTCCAAAGTTTGGGATCATCTCAAGCTGAAACAAAACAAAAACTCTGTGCAGTGTTTCTATTGTAAAACCAAACTAGCTTATCACAATAGCACGATAGGGATGTCACAAGAATCAACAATTTGGTACCAAGTCAATGTCAAAATTCTGAAAATGTGACGCTACTTGTTTTTCTACAGCACCGCAGTTACTGTAGGTTCAGCTCTATCAGTAAAAATGAGTATTGGGTTAAAGGTAAATTCTGACGCCATCATGATGTGTTCAAATGTAATCATGTAAAATGTAGTTTTTGAAGAGAAACTTGAATAAATCCAGTTGTTTGTAGGAGATAATTTCACTGCACTATAAAATAGATAATCGAGAGGAAATTATGACCTGTTTAATTTCAAACAAAAGACAGTATGTAAATGGTAATAAAGGTTATAGTGCCAATGGTCTGTAAAGCTTAGTTTGTTTTCCTTGAAGCACTCACATCTACTGTATGTCTCAGATGTTCAGGTTATAGGATATCTAATAGTTATGAGTCCAATTAAAATGATGTTTTCCCATCTAATCTGAAGCTTTCTGACCTTCAGTTCTTCAAGAATACACAGATTATTAATATTTCTGTATGCTTTTAATGCAAAGATATTGAACTGGCTTGTTAATGTAAAGTCAAATATATTCCCCAGCTCCGTTTCCCTTAGAATAACATCCATACAGCGGGATTCAGCAGGACATTAATCGGCGGGCGTTCAGGACAAAAACCTGCGGATGCTAATGAGCACTTTGTCACACAGTGTTGGAGCTGCAACATCCACACGTTTTAATGATTTAACGAGCAGGTCTGACGGAAAGGCGCAGTGTGTATAAATGGATTACTGAAGTGCGTTTGCCAGAGAGCTCAGTTAGCGGCTAACATTCCCTCATTAAAGTCTTCGCCGTCAGCTTTGAGGTGTTGCTTATACACACGCATTCGTAACGTCTGTTTTTCTAAAGGTTAATAAGCACATTAAATAGGGGGCACTCATTTGGAATATTGTGTAACGTGAATAAACATTGTGCAAGCAAAAGACTGGATAATGTGTGGATAATGTGTTGGGAGTGATTGAGCGAATGTGGGAAAATATCATGGAAAATATTAGCAAATCGGAAAATGTTACAGGTAGTTGGAATACGAGAGATATTGTAACAATATAATGCGTTCTGAGCTTGTGATGACAAATCTTCCAGAACAACATGAAATCTCACCCTTTACTCTCTCATTTGCTCTCACACACACACACACACACACACACACACACACACACACACACACACACACACACACACACACACACACACACACACACACACACACACACACACACACACACACACACACACACACACACACACACACACACACACACACACCAGTGCGTGGTGAGGATTGTTTCACTAATGAGTTGGTTTGGCTGCAGTTGAGTTATGGGCATGAGAGCATGGTGGGACCTCACCCCAGTGCAGCCTGGGAGAGTGTACTGAGTGCACCTCACGCCACGGGCTGCCAAGGTCCTGTTCTGACTGATTTATCAGCCTGCAACTGTTGACTGATGAGATGGAGGTGACACGGGTTTGTAGACGGGGGGCCGTGAACCCGACCACAAGCAGTTTGAAAGGAAATAGTCACATCCTTTACCTGAATTCTGCCAGTTTTTGTTAAAAGAAATAGAATGACGCTGCAGCTATTGTGCAATTGTCAAAGTTAACGTGATAATAACGCGTTAATGCAAATTCGTTTAACGTCACTAACGCAACTTGAGGTTTTTTAGGAAAGCTAGAGGGAAGATACTGGTATCATATGAATCTAAAAAACCTGATGATCCATCGGTACCAACCATGTCATACTAGCTTTTCTCGAAGGAGGTTAAATATCACTCCAAACTTACGCTAAATTTCTGTGTGTCTGTGTGACACCATGTGATGCTGAAGGGAGGCGTTAATCTTTAGTTTATGCAGTGACGAGCGGGCCGTCTCATTCCAGCAGGTGACCGTTGGTTGTTCTACTGTACGGCCTCGCGGAGAGCTTTTCAACTCAGTTGCAGACATTCCTGCGACTGGTTCAGCATCTCTTTTTACAAAGAAAAAAAGGTAGGAGTCAATCTGTGAAATCTATTGTTTCTGTTGCACGTCAGTCAAATCTGGGGATGACCAAAAAAATGGATTTAGATCCTAAAACCTGAAAATTTTACTTTTTATTCAGAATAAATGCTCTGGAAAATAATTGCATGTTCTTAAAAATACTGACTAATTATTATTAAACCTCCTTGGCCACTTCACCAAATGCATACTGTATATTCCTTTATTAAATTACACCTTGCTGGTTGTTTGAAGGTTGTTTTTTATATTTATTCACTCCCATGTTGATAAGAGTATTAAATACTTGACAAATCTCCCTTTAAGGTACATTTTGAACAGATAAAAAATGTGATTAATTTGTAATTAATCGGGATTAAATATTTTAATTGATTGACAGCCCTAACTATCACATTTTTGGAGAAAGTGACTCCAGTCTCTCAGTCTCTGAATATGCGCGGTCAACTTCCATGATGTGCTACCAACTGTAAAACGTCATATTGTATGTATGTCACATTATCAGGGTTGGGAGGGTTACTTTAAAAATGTATTTCGTTACAATTACTAATTACCTGTTAAAAATTGTAGTCAGTAACCTAATCCAAGTATCACAATATTAAAGTAATGTAATTTGATTACTTTCTGTTACTTTTGGGTTACCTCAATATGCAAATAAAGTAGGGCCGTCAAAGTTAACGCGATAACGTGTTAACGCAAATTAGTTTTAAAGCCACTAATTTCTTTAACGCATTAACGTAACTTTTAAAGCTGAGTGAAGATACTGGTATCATATGAAACTACAAAACCTAAAGAATCGATTGGTACCAACCATGTCATACTAGATTGTAGTGAAGGAGGTTAAATAATACTCCAAAGTTATGCTAAATGTAAAAGCAATTAAAAGCAGTATATTTGCCCACTTGATAAGAGTATTAAATAAACAAATCTCCCTTTAAGAGACATTTTGAACAGATGAAAAATGTGCGATGAATTTGCGAATAATTGCGATTAACTATTTCAATCGATTGAAAGCCCTAAAATAAAATAAAGATAAAAGAAAAGAGAAATGCTGAAATTTCATCATTATTTTGTATGTAAAGCAGAAGAGGGAAAACAAACATCCCAGTACAGAGACAGTTATGCTTTCCAGCTGTGATGATGCTGTCATCATCCGAGGACTCAAATCATTTGGCACATTAGTGTTGCCGGATTATAACTTGGAGCTGCAGCAGTACCCGTAGAAATTAAATTGCGGGTGTGATTTTTTTTTGCCATGTCATCACTATTCATATCTCTAAAACCCATGTGTTTGTGATTTAATTGCTCAGATTGATGCGCCTAACTTTAAAATGTACACATTTTAGGGTGAATATTCCAGTATTTTTTCATATTGTTATATAGTTATATATATATCGTAGAAAAAATATATTGCAATCAGTTATTTTTTCCAATATCATGCAGCTCTATTGTGCAGCCCCTGCACACTAAGTGTACCATTTTATAAAGGCTAATGCTAATACTATCGCTAACAGTCCTTCTTTCATGAGTCCAGATGTGACGGCAAACGAGCAGATTGTCAGAACAACGTAGTCGTGTTATGTCAGAACGTCGTGCGTTACTGCGTGACTGAAATGAGCAGCTGGAGTAACGGAGAGCTGAGGTCACAGATGGGCAAAGCAACAACGCAGCTGGGGATTTGGAAAAAGTGATAAAACAAACTATTTTTAGTTCCCGCTCAATATAATAATATAATAAAAAATATTGCACCATTCATTTTACAGCACCTCCGTCATCATGAAAACCAAAAATTCACACCCTGGAGAAAACTAATAGAGGCGATGCTATCACTGCAGAAATATGTAGTATTATTTATTTTTTTTGTAGTTAAAGTTTTGACCAAATAAGTAGAAAAGGTACCGAGGTTATACCTTTTGAATTCTTAGGAAAAATCTAATTTGGATTTCTGTTTGACTTTTAAATGTCAAATAAAAATACTCAAGTCCTGCATTCAAAATGTTTGTATTAGCAATAAAATAACCTCATCCAACGTAAAAGTACACATAGTGAAGAATTGTAGAGTTTATCTTACTGTCAAGTTTAGGTTAAGGCTTATTTGTTGGATTTTATCATGTCGACCTGTTTTTGTCTTCCAGTACACACTATATTTTTTAACTGTCAGATGATTATTATTATTATTATTTTCATGATTTCAGTTTGAAAATGTTAATTTAAAGGTAAAAGTAAAAGCTGAAATGTTTACATTTTGGGGACACACAATTCTTACTCAACAATAGTCATTATTCTCGTTAATCTCTTATTGCATGTGAAGTATAAAGGCACGTTACTGGAGTCAAAGGTTGGCTTAATGTTCTGGAGTGTTTCTGATCTCCGCCTTAGTGTCTCAATATCTCAATATCTCCATTAGAGCTGTTCCGATACCAATACCAGTATCGTAAATGTGTCCAAACTACTACCCAGAAAAACGTATTTAACCAGAAATTAGGGATGCACCGATACCACTTTTTTCAGACCGAGTACAAGTACAAGTACTTGCATTTGGGTACTCGCCGATACCGAGTACCGATACGAGTGCTTCTCTGTGCCAAAAGCCCCTCATTAACAGCCAGCTGGAGGGTGTGAGCGACACACGGTAGGCTGGGGAGTCCCGCATACGAGGTGGTGCACCGCAACCAGCTCTAGGACAGCACCTAGTGCAAGCAAAACCCCGTGGCGCAATATAATTGAGGGCCAGCGCGCGACGGCTGAGGTGGGATCCCGGCCCCGTTGGGTCACCACCAGCGTGAGCGATAGGACCTGAAAGATGGTGAAGAGAGGTTAACGTCACGCTGCCGTAAAGTGGTATTGGTGCCGTTGTATGGGAGCCGTTTTGCGAGTACGAGTACATGAGCACAGTATCGGACCCTATACCCGATACTGGTATCGGTATCGGCGCATCCCTACCGGAAATCAATTCTTCTTTGCCGCTCCAAAACAGTAGCCTTCACTGTGCTGTCTCCCTGGATGTATCATGGCCGCCACTGGCTACTACTGTTTTAGAGCAGCGAAGAAGAACTGATTGCAGGTAGTTTGTCAAGTGACGACAGCAAACAACAACAGTGCGGTGCTGGTGGAGAGGGTGACGGTGACGGAAGTCAGAGCGAGGAACATGTCAACTGTTTGGCAACATTTCACAACAGATAATCTGTTAACGTTTTACAGGGTTTAACCTGAGCCAGGCCAGACAACACAGATAGTAATCATATCACATCCATGCATGTTCAGTAGTAAACAGCTGTTAAATAATAATTATGACAACTATATATTATTTTATCACGCTGGTTTCGAATCGGTACATGGTATCGGCCGATACCACAAGTTCAGGTATCGGAATCGGGAAGGAAAGAATGGTATCGGAACATCTCTAATCTCGGTGTCAGTAGATAAATGTGCATCACTTTCTCATCCCAACACATCGTCCGAATGAGTCGGAGGCCACGGTGGAGTCAGAGAGAGACGAAGAGACACACAGAGTGAACAAGTTGAGGTAGAGCGAGGAGGGGTGAGCGAGTAATTACCTGCAGCTGCTGCGCTTACTGTAGTCGGGGGGGTATAAATCTGTAACCACATCAGAAATTATCCATAAAATTTACAGCTTAGGAAAACCATGTGTGTGGCTCTTTAACACTCCTTAACCTATAGAGCCGTCTTTAAACGCTGCCCCGGAAAAGAGCCGCCGGGCAATCAGAGCGTGTAACTCCGACGACTACGGTACGCGGTGACATACGTCGTATACATTTTTCAACGGGGAAAGAAAAGAGAGATCATCTTACCGACCGCTGCTGCGCTGCAAAACAGGTAAATAAAGCCGGTGGAAAAAGCAAAGCCCTGAGCAGCCAATCAATCACTTTAATGAGTCTGTGTGACTTTAAGGAGTTATGAGGACTGGGCAGAATATGGTCCCACAAAAAACAAAAAAAAAACACAAATATATAAATGCATGAAGAAGCCAGAGGCTGTAAAAGAGAAAGCTAGAACTAACTTTCTCACCAGGACTGGAACCATTCACACATCTGAGATAAATTAATCTGTCTGGCCATTCATTCACTTCTCAATGAACTAAAGTAAAGTACTACTGAACTGTACATGAGAGGCTGTCTGTGTGGATGTATGGACGACCTGATGTATAGTCACACTGCATCTTATGTAGTAAAGGTCATGGGTTGACCCTAACCCAGTATCAGTGTCAGATACATCAAAATAAAAGACTAATATACCCTGACATATAATGTGGTAACTAGAGCTGCGTGGTCTTTTACATCTATGTTAGATTGGCATCAGTATCAGCAGGTGTTGCGGTATTGGAAATAAATAAGTGGCATCAAGCCACCTGTGGCTGTTACCGCCAACGAAACAGCAACGGCTGTGGCACAGGAGGTAGAGCGGGTCGTCCACTAATCGGAAGATCAACGTTAGACCCTGATGAGCAGCTCTTCACCTTGTATGGCAGAACTCTGACATCAGCGTATGTGTGTATGAATACGTAAATGTCAGAAGCAGTGTTGCACGGTACACCGATACAGTGGAAACCGCTTATATGGATCAAAAAACTTGGGACAGAATCATTCCTATACAAGCGCTGTTTAAATAATCTGTTCTCACTCGCTCAGCTCGCTCCACTCTCACGTGCATGCGCGCACACTACACACTGCAGAAGAGTTAGTTTAGCTCTGAGAATATCTAGTGAATGTACAGTGGATGTTTGTGCAGAAATAACTGCTGCAGCTCCTCCAGACCAACAGAGGTTTCCCGTGTCTTGTGAAGTGACGGGACTCCGCAGAGAGAAACGTTATCGTCTCCGACCAAAACTCCGGTGTCTCCCCTGTTGCCTCCGGCCACGGTCGGGAGGCTGAGGCAGGAAAAGCCAACACTAGGATCAGCATTGATTCATGGAGAGACCTTCGTCTGGTCAGCTAACATTACTGCCAAGCAGCTGAAATATAGAGTGATATTGTGGTTTTAGCTGACGTGTGTCTCCTCACTGTGTTGACCGATGCTCGTTCATGTCTATGTAGAGCGAGCACAAGCGCCAGCAACAGGACGCTGACTTTAGTTGACTTAACGGCCACAGGTGTCGCTGTTAACAAGACATTTATGATTCTTACAAACAGTCCCTTTAAAAGAGATATTTTCAAAGCAATATAAAATAGATATTTGAGAGGTAATTATGACCTGTTTAACTTCCTAACAAAAACCAGTACGCAAAAAGTAATAAAAGATAAAAGATTGGGTATCAAGAATCATGAAATTTCACTGTTATTGGTATCAACTACTAAATCTCTGGTATCGTGACATTCCTTCTAGTAAATAGCAAACATATAAACTAAAATGTTTTTAGTAGGTCAGCTTTAGGGGGTTCGGTAAATGCATGGGAGAGTAGTAGAGTGGCTGGATGTGTCCCCAGGATGATCCCAGTGAAAGCATTAAATGGCGTCAGTGGACGGGAGGAGGTCATAAAGCTGTTTATTGTCACAGGTGGGGCAGAGTGTGTGATGCTGTTGAGGTTGTAGGCCCAGCTGGAGGAACCAGCAGTGTTCAGAATGAAGCCCCATCCCATCCGGGCCATGCCTCAGGGCCCGCTCCATGATCAAGTGGACATGTTTACATGTGACTACAGCTCACTGACTCCGTAATGACTTCAAAAGTAAGCTCTTAACTGTTATTCATTTTAAAAGGGACTTATTGCTTGTCTTCATGACTGCTTCATAAATATATATCAATCCCTCCCGGGTGCTGTGAATGGGGGGGATCGCATCAGGAAGGACATCCAGCGTAAAACCTACGCCTAATCTGTGGATGTTGTGACTCGCCATCTCTGGAAACTCCCTAGAAACTTTTGACCTAAACGTTGTCGATCTAAAATGAAGACAGATTCAGCAACTGCACGGCGTATTTGTTGCATAAAATATTTTCAGAAACACATTTCGGTGAACTATTTTCGTGACATGAGAGAAGAAAGTTTCCAAACGAGCCGCCACGTTGGTTCCGGTTTGAAGGCTGGGAGCAGCAGCACACGAGGGAAAGTGTTCGTCCAATCAGGAGCCTTGTGTCTCATGGCGATCCCTGGCGATAAAACACGCCCCTGTGGACAGTTGTAGCGTCGGCCCATTTGACCACGGAGATGTGAGCGACGGCCGGCTCGACCGCAACGTTACCGCGATACGATAACGTTTCCTGTCCGTGACAGAGTTAGCATGCAGCTTTAGCCATGATATCTAGCTCTGCTTTTCCAGTCAATGTGTGAAACCCAAAGTGTTTCCATCCTTTACTGGATGTGTAGTGTTTACCACGCTGGATTTAACATGTGAGGGTGCAGGTCGTATCCACGCTGACCCTCCGTCGTTTTCCACTTCCTCGTTGCAGCCAGCTGTGGTTTGTTTTGGTTGACGGATACGGAACGGATATGACGCCACGTTATTCAGACTACAACAATAAAAGCAGTAACTTCCTTCTACCTCCACATAGACTCAAATGAAGCAAATATATCGATTCTGGCATTTTTTTTAAATCACGATACATATGTGAATTGATTTTTTACACACAGTGCACTGCTACGCTCACAGCTGTACTGTTATCTTCATACTCGCCGTCAGTCCGTCACACACTCCCTCGCTGTCTCTCTCTGTCTCTCTCTGTCTCTCTCGTTAACATTAAGCACACGCCCTAAAGTACACACTGAGTTATTCCTTAAAGGAGTTTGCTCATTTTTAGTTTGAAAAGCATCTTAGAATACAGGCCGGAGGAAACGGAGCAATACGCTGGAGGAAACCCTGGAATCCATCCAATAGTTTTGGAGTTATTTCAGCCTGGACCAACAACATACCAACATTGCCACGGAGCCGTCCCACTAGCATGGCTAAAAGCCAAATCAATACATTCACTGATACTAAAAATAATTCTTATTTAACTAACTCTAACGACAGAAAACTGAGAGAAAACTAGACTCACCAGAGCTGGTTTACCTCTTAATCACCTCCAGAAGCCATGTATGTCAAAGGGCTGTGGTTTTAAAAAATGTCAAGTTATAAACTTTCCAGATTAAAAGGAGCCTCGCCTCATAACACTCATAGTTACCTCTTGCTGTGATTTGGTGCGGCGGAGAGCAGCTTTATAACAGAAAGGGAAAGGAGATCATGAAGAACTGCCAAGAAGCAGAGTTCAAGAGTGACATAAGGAGGAAGCGACTGTAAAACAGCTTGTCTTTACTGTGGTGTGCTGAGCTGAGCTGAGCTGCGCTGGCCTGACTGCCTTTCACATTGGTGGTTTGACCCGGTCAAGCCCTGCCGACTCCTGCCAGACCGCCGCGCACTGGCGAGGGACTCGGCGACAGCGCTGCAGTGGTTTTTATCCACTGGGACAGCGGCTGCAACAAACTGGTTTCCTACAGCTGAGCATCTTGGAGCAGATCGGTGTCCGCGGCTCATAAATCAGGAGGCCTTTCAGCAAAGTCTTTATGACGATTCCCCTCGAGAGATTCACACAGTTTCTCCACATTTCCTCATCCTCTTTTCCTCTCCAATGACTCAACACCCACTTCCAGAATGGGAAGATATATTCCCTTTAATTCGGCTTTTAACTTGACTCTCAAGTGTCTGGGTTCACAGAGTTTCTCTCGCTTGTTATGCAGCTGCCTGACGCTCAGAGTCCCACAGCTCCGCTCATCTTACCGGGCTTCTTGTGCTCCGATCTCAATCCTGCTTTTGATGTTGTGCTGCTCACCGTCCACAACAAATCACCATTATCTGTCTCTTATCCTTCTATTTGTCATCACCGTGGCCGTCTGAGAGAGGCAGATATTACTTTACAACCTGATAATAAAAGGCCTGCATGAGCACGGTAGTCGACAACCAGAGAAGGTATATATGTCCTAAAGGTGCTGACTGGACTAAAAAGTGAAACCGTGGAAAAACCCAAATGGCTGGAAACACTTACAAGCAGTTCTCCTCCGCTGTTTCAATCTACAAATAAACTCCAGAGAATTTTCCAAAGAAGTGAAAAGAGAAAGAGGAGATTGGGGAGGGGAAGAAAAAGTGACCTTTAATTTGTCTTTCTCATGCTATGCACATTTACATCCACATGATGTACAACCTCCCTCTGGGATTTCACCAGAGAGGCCGGGGGCGGTCACTGCAGAGGTGCATGACAAGTTGGTTAGTGGGACAGAAATCATTTATAATGTCACCTCCGTGCTTCCAGCCTCTGGTCAAACTGTTGCGTAATATTAAAGGACATCTGAGAATAGCTCAGGGTGAAGTGGGTCATCCAGCGTTTTCTTTTTCTTCTGCAATCATTTAGCTTAAAGGCACCGGATCACATGTGAGGAGCGATGCAGAGGTTAATGTTAACGGGAGCTTCAGTGGGAGTCGTCAGAGTTATAATTATTACAACTATGCAGCTGTTATCAATAAAATATAACACCACTATTGAATGTCGTTATTATATTTGAACTAGGGCTGTCAAAATTAATGCGATAATAACGCAAATTAGTTTTAACGCCACTAATTTCTTTAACGCATTACGCAACTTGCGATATTTAGGTTGTAACGGGCTCAGTTTTAAAGCTAAAGTGAAGATACTGGTATCCTCATATTGATTAATCGATTAGTTGTTTGGTCTGTAAAGTGTCAGAAAATGGTGAAAAATGCGACGTCCTCAAATGTCTTGTTTTGTCCACAACTCAAAGATATTACTGTCATAGAGGAGTAAAAAAATAGAAAATATTCACATTTAAGAAGCTGGAATCAGAGAATTTAGACTTTTTTTCAAAGGGGCCCCTTGACCTCTGACCTCCAGATATGTGGATGTAAATGGGTTCTATGGATACCCACGAGTCTGTGTTGACCTCTAGGATAATCACAGCCTCATGACATTTTACAGCCACAAACTAGAGACCTAGAGCATTCAGAGGATGGATGGATCAGACTAGAGACCTAGAGCATTCAGAGGATGGATGGATCAGACTAGAGACCTAGAGCATTCAGAGGATGGATGGATCAAACTAGAGACCTAGAGCATTGTGAGGATGGATGGATCAAACTAGAGACCTAGAACATTCAGAGGATGCATGGATCAAACTAGAGACCTAGAGCATTCAGAGGATGGATGGATCAAACTAGAGACCTAGAACATTCAGAGGATGCATGGATCAAACTAGAGACCTAGAGCATTCAGAGGATGGATGGATCAGACTAGAGACCTAGAGCATTCAGAGGATGGATGGATCAAACTAGAGACCTAGAGCATTGTGAGGATGGATGGATCAAACTAGAGACCTAGAACATTCAGAGGATGCATGGATCAAACTAGAGACCTAGAGCATTCAGAGGATGGATGGATCAAACTAGAGACCTAGAACATTCAGAGGATGCATGGATCAAACTAGAGACCTAGAGCATTCAGAGGATGGATGGATCAGACTAGAGACTTTGAGCATTCAGAGGATGCATGGATCAAACTAGAGACTTAGAGCATTCAGAGGATGGATGGATCAAACTAGAGACCTAGAGCATTCAGAGGATGGATGGATCAAACTAGAGACCTAGAGCATTCAGAGGATGGATGGATCAAACTAGAGACCTAGAGCATACAGAGAATGGATGGATCAAACTAGAGACCTAGAACATTCAGAGGATGGATGGATCAAACTAGAGACCTAGAGCATTCAGAGGATGGATGGATCAAACTAGAGACCTAGAGCATTGTGAGGATGGATGGATCAAACTAGAGACCTAGAGCATTCAGAGGATGGATGGATCAAACTAGAGACCTAGAGCATTGTGAGGATGGATGGATCAAACTAGAGACCTAGAACATTCAGAGGATGCATGGATCAAACTAGAGACCTAGAGCATTCAGAGGATGGATGGATCAAACTAGAGACCTAGAACATTCAGAGGATGCATGGATCAAACTAGAGACCTAGAGCATTCAGAGGATGGATGGATCAGACTAGAGACTTTGAGCATTCAGAGGATGCATGGATCAAACTAGAGACTTAGAGCATTCAGAGGATGGATGGATCAAACTAGAGACCTAGAGCATTCAGAGGATGGATGGATCAAACTAGAGACCTAGAGCATTCAGAGGATGGATGGATCAAACTAGAGACCTAGAGCATACAGAGAATGGATGGATCAAACTAGAGACCTAGAACATTCAGAGGATGGATGGATCAAACTAGAGACCTAGAACATTCAGAGGATGCATGGATCAAACTAGAGACCTAGAGCATTCAGAGGATGGATGGATCAGACTAGAGACCTAGAGCATTCAGAGGATGGATGGATCAGACTAGAGACCTAGAACATTCAGAGGATGGATGGATCAAACTAGAGACCTAGAGCATTGTGAGAATGGATGGATCAAACTAGAGACCTAGAGCATTCAGAGGATGGATGGATCAAACTAGAGACCTAGAACATTCAGAGGATGCATGGATCAAACTAGAGACCTAGAGCATTCAGAGGATGGATGGATCAAACTAGAGACCTAGAGCATTCAGAGGATGGATGGATCAAACTAGAGACCTAGAGCATTCAGAGGATGGATGGATCAAACTAGAGACCTAGAGCATACAGAGAATGGATGGATCAGACTAGAGACCTAGAGCATTCAGAGGATGGATGGATCAAACTAGAGACCTAGAGCATTGTGAGGATGGATGGATCAAACTAGAGACCTAGAACATTCAGAGGATGCATGGATCAAACTAGAGACCTAGAGCATTCAGAGGATGGATGGATCAAACTAGAGACCTAGAACATTCAGAGGATGCATGGATCAAACTAGAGACCTAGAGCATTCAGAGGATGGATGGATCAGACTAGAGACTTTGAGCATTCAGAGGATGCATGGATCAAACTAGAGACTTAGAGCATTCAGAGGATGGATGGATCAAACTAGAGACCTAGAGCATTCAGAGGATGGATGGATCAAACTAGAGACCTAGAGCATTCAGAGGATGGATGGATCAAACTAGAGACCTAGAGCATACAGAGAATGGATGGATCAAACTAGAGACCTAGAACATTCAGAGGATGGATGGATCAAACTAGAGACCTAGAGCATTCAGAGGATGGATGGATCAAACTAGAGACCTAGAGCATTGTGAGGATGGATGGATCAGACTAGAGACCTAGAGCATTCAGAGGATGGATGGATCAAACTAGAGACCTAGAGCATTGTGAGGATGGATGGATCAAACTAGAGACCTAGAACATTCAGAGGATGCATGGATCAAACTAGAGACCTAGAGCATTCAGAGGATGGATGGATCAAACTAGAGACCTAGAACATTCAGAGGATGCATGGATCAAACTAGAGACCTAGAGCATTCAGAGGATGGATGGATCAGACTAGAGACTTTGAGCATTCAGAGGATGCATGGATCAAACTAGAGACTTAGAGCATTCAGAGGATGGATGGATCAAACTAGAGACCTAGAGCATTCAGAGGATGGATGGATCAAACTAGAGACCTAGAGCATTCAGAGGATGGATGGATCAAACTAGAGACCTAGAGCATACAGAGAATGGATGGATCAAACTAGAGACCTAGAACATTCAGAGGATGGATGGATCAAACTAGAGACCTAGAACATTCAGAGGATGCATGGATCAAACTAGAGACCTAGAGCATTCAGAGGATGGATGGATCAGACTAGAGACCTAGAGCATTCAGAGGATGGATGGATCAGACTAGAGACCTAGAACATTCAGAGGATGGATGGATCAAACTAGAGACCTAGAGCATTGTGAGAATGGATGGATCAAACTAGAGACCTAGAGCATTCAGAGGATGGATGGATCAAACTAGAGACCTAGAACATTCAGAGGATGCATGGATCAAACTAGAGACCTAGAGCATTCAGAGGATGGATGGATCAAACTAGAGACCTAGAGCATTCAGAGGATGGATGGATCAAACTAGAGACCTAGAGCATTCAGAGGATGGATGGATCAAACTAGAGACCTAGAGCATACAGAGAATGGATGGATCAGACTAGAGACCTAGAGCATTCAGAGGATGGATGGATCAAACTAGAGACCTAGAGCATTCAGAGGATGGATGGATGAAACTAGTGTAGGGACCTGCCATTTCTGGTGGCAGAGACAGTCACTTCATGAACTCAGTAACACGATCCTTGACTCTGGATCTCAGTCCTCATTGGCTACAGTAACATTTCACCCAGAGGTGTGAAATTCAGCCAGAACAAAACCAGAGGAATGTCCTTTGTTCCTCCTCTTTCTGCTCTTTACCTCCTGACCCAAGCTGACCAGCTGCTGGAGGTGAGCCACAGTTCTTTTTCTACTCATCCTCCTCAACAAGCTGACCTGCTGGAGGTGAGATGCTGCGCTCCAGACCGGAAGCAGCTCTGCTCTCTGATTCTATGTTCTGTTAGGAAACAGTCATAGCAACTAAAGGAACCAAAAGGAAGAAGTATTGGAGCGACCAGCTTCCTCCAATCTGCACAACTTGATTTGTGCACATCAAAGACGACATCTTTGATTTGGAACCACAACTTCAACCCATGGAATCACAAACCCTTTTCTTCCATGGATCGGTAACGTACTGGGCTTACCTTAGCATTAGCAATCGCACAGGGCTGAGCAAGACTGTTCAACTTTGATTTCTAGAAAGTACTTGTATTGATTTGGTTTAATGTTATTCATTGAGTTTGACTGTGTTGATTTATCTGTATTTGATTTTTGGGTAACTGGCTTCGCCACATCTGATGTGTTTAGTTTATGCTTCACATAGACAAGGTCTTGCATGCAACTAACCATCTTTTCTAACCCACTGCATATCTAACACACATAAAGATCACATACAGAAACTGTGAATTAGTTAAACATAAACATACAGCTTCAGATAATCTTAACCCCACATCACCCCCCCCCCTTTCTGTCCTTCTTCTCAGAAGAACAAAGAGGTCATGTGGTGACATGCTGATGGCCATCTTTGATTCCGCCATCTTTGATTCCGCCATCTTTGTAGTTTTACAGTGCCCGCCATTTTGTTTGTAGGCCATACAGACATTTTGAGACAAGAACCCATCTTGTTCCCCCCCCCTCTCACACACACACACACACACACACACACACACACACACACACACACACTGTTTGGTTTGTTTAGTTTAGTTATTTAGTTAGATTAATATTGTGTTTTGAACCTTTATTAACTTGTAAATAAATGTTTGTGGAATATACATGCTGGTCTCTTTAATGTTGCACAAGAGTGAATAATGCCAACCTCTGCTATGTCAAGAACTCCGATATCCTTCAACCTTTACTATCTATTTTGGTTATAGTTATTAATTTAATTATTAATCAACGTTCCAAATTGATAGTTTAGCATATATAATGAGACTATATTAACGTTTTGGTCAATGGTCCCTGATTCCAGGGTGGTGCCCCGTTTATTATTGATGTTTATTGATAATCTTTATTAATATTAATAATTCTATTATTATTTATTAATTAATTTGCTAATAACCAAAACCTACTAAAGTAGAATCCCTACACTAGAGACCTAGAGCATTCAAAGGATGGATGGATCAGACTAGAGACCTAGAGCATTCAGAGGATGGATGGATCAAACTAGAGACCTAGAGCATTCAGAGGATGGATGGATCAAACTAGAGACCTAGAGCATTCAGAGGATGGATGGATCAAACTAGAGACCTAGAGCATTCAGAGGATGGATGGATCAGACTAGAGACCTAGAGCATTCAGAGGATGGATGGATCAAACTAGAGACCTAGAGCATTCAGAGGATGGATGGATCAAACTAGAGACCTAGAGCATTCAGAGGATGGATGGATCAAACTAGAGACCTAGAGCATTCAGAGGATGGATGGATCAAACTAGAGACCTAGAGCATTCAGAGAATGGATGGCTTTCCTAGCTAGATTGACAATAAGGGGGTTTCTGAGCAGTTTACACAACAGAAGTGCTCGCCATCCTATCGCCAAAAAATGCAATTCTTGTAGAAATCTCCAAATGTCAAAAGGTTTTGATCCCAAATCACAGCATGGCTTTTTCTATGATGTTCCTCAAGGTCTTGGTGTCTTAATGTGGTATTTTGGAGGGATTATTGATAATTTTTATCAATTCTAGAGCAGTAAAACATTTTTAAATTTAGCACCAAATCTGTGTTACAAATTTAACAATAATAAAAATTGCTGCAACAACTAATGAGACATAATAGAGCATGGGGATGACCATCATATGCTTCTATCATAATGTTCTAAACCCTTATACACGTTTACAGTTTATTTTAATTAATTAATTCATGTTAATTTCTGAATTTATGACTAGAACAACTTGACACACAGTGCTGAGCTGCACCTCAAATTAATCTCCAGGTTCCCAGCGTTCAGATGATGTACACCACTTCTATATGACGTCTACTGTTGACCTGCTATCTCTCCCTAAAGATCCCCTGTACTCCCCTGAAAGAGACAGAAACGGGTCTATTGTGGGTCTCAGAAGGTTACTTTAATAGTTGACAACTAATCGATTAATGTTGCTCAAATCACCTGATGGCTGATTCATCTCCTGAGTGTCACAGTGACGTTTCTATGAGATCTTTGTGCTTCACTCACAGTAGTTTTAAGAAACAAATGATTACAAAAAGCTGTTCGTTCAGCACTCCGTGGTCGGATAGGACTTTGTGCCATCGGGTCAGTCATTTCTGGAGTGGTGTTTAATGTACAATGAGGCTCATACTGTATGAGTTTAGAGGCAATGCAACACTCACAGCCGCGATGGACTCCAAGCAAAGAACAGAGCTTTTTGTGGTAGGATTAAACTTTTGGCATTAGTGTTTAGTTGTAAAATTTTAGGACAAACGTTGAAAAAAAGCATCAGAAGTGTTCGCCTCAGTGCCTGTTTTCACAGTTTTGGGAGTTGAACACCTCGCAAAGGTAAGTGATTGTCTCACACACATCATTGTACATCTCAGAGAGAAATATATACGTGACTGTTCTTCCTCTCTGAGCATCAGTTTGTGATCTGGCTTCAGGTCTCATTAAGCTCTCCAAACGATGCCGTTGTCCTGACTGTAAACTCTTTGGCTGCGTTGAAGACTATTTTTATCTCAGCACACAAAGTAAAACGAAGCCAAGAACTTTCTAGATGGAGACTGTGGATGAATTTTGGGGCTAAGTGAGCAAACTTTAGTCAGATCATTGAGTTTCGACCTCACGCTAAGATGTGAACGCTCACCCTGCAGAACGCTGTCAATCTGATTGGAAACTTTTGTCGTTGACGTTCGAACCGAACTCTTGCAGACCGCGGGACAACGCTTGAAGTGGATGATATTTTTAGTACGGCTGGAATGAGATTGTTTAAACAAAAATATTTCCAAGAGATTCTCAGAGGTTGAATCATTTCGTCCGGCAGAGTCAAAGTTTGGCCGATCAAACGCTGGATGTTAGGACGCCGATCATTGTTGCTTCAACTTAAACAGAAATGACATAATTGTGCAAGAGAGGGAGCAGATACAGAAGAACAAAGTCAGCAGTGAAGACATAACAGGATGTAGCTCCTGCTTCCAAACGCTTTGACGATATAGTATGAGCCGAGTAAACACAGGCCTGGTTTTATTGAGGTACCTAAGAGGCTGTTTACGCTGCCTGTATAATAGCCAGTAAACCGCACAGAGACCGAG
Source organism: Sebastes umbrosus (assembly GCF_015220745.1). NCBI lineage: Eukaryota > Metazoa > Chordata > Actinopteri > Perciformes > Sebastidae > Sebastes > Sebastes umbrosus. The sequence continues at coordinate 25,722,916 of NC_051288.1, read as the reverse complement.
GAAATTGTTAGTGTGTCGGTAAGATTCAGACACCTTGATTTTATAGATCCAAACTCTGAGCGTGGCATCATAAACAGGGTTTATAAACCATTTAATCTGTGATTAAAACCAAATAGGTTAATAGAGATTTTAATCTTTTATGAGTCTGTCTGATCAAATTAATGTCTTAAAGCAATAATAGCTGCATCAAGAAGGTTAGACGGCTCATTCTGAGATGATTACAGTGTTTGAGACAGGACTGCTATATCAGCCCCTTATTATAAGGGGTCAACTGGGACTCAGAGAGGTTGCAGTGATGGGATATTTTATGTTCTTCGGGGGTTCTCTGTTGAGATGATGCATGAGCGCCACTACAGTCCTGTCCCACTTTCTTTTTAAAGTCGCGAATCATCGTATCCACGTAAATGCCCCTGTATTGCAATATATTGCAAGACATTTCAATCAAAAAAAGGGAGATAACTAACGTATGGAACATCAAGTCGGTAGTGGACCGGACAAGATGTAACTTTGATGGAAGTCAACTTCCATAACATTGTAATTAGGGATGCACCGATACCACTTTTTTTCAGACCGAGTACGAGTACTTACATTTGGGTACTCGTCGATACCGAGTGTCGATGCGAGTACTTCTCTGTGCCAAAAGACCCTCGTTAACAGCCAGCTGGAGGGTGTGAGCGATACACGGCAGGCTGGGGAGTCCCGCATACGAGGTGGTGCGCTGCGACCGGCTCTAGGTCGGCTTGGAAAGGCTCGGGGCGAAGGTGCTTCCCGGGACGGTGGACAAAGTTCTCGCTGCGCCGTCTCTCCCCGCCAGGGAGGGATGGGGCCCCTGATCCCGGTGCAACTGTAGACCGGGCGGACTGTCCTCAGTGTGCCCCAACTGCGTCGTGCCACCAAGGGCGGGGTCCGGCCCACATAAAATGCGGCAGGGGTCTGCGGCGATGTCGACCCGTCTTGAAACACGGACCAAGGACTCTAACGCACGCGCGAGTCAGAGGGTGCAAGCAAAACCCTGTGGCGCAATGAAAGTGAGGGCCGGCGCACACCGGCTGAGGTGGGATCCCGGCCCCGCAGAGTCGGATGCACCACCGGCCCGTCGCACTGCCGTAGAGTGGTATCGGTGCCGTTGTATCGGAGCCGTTTTGTGAGTAAGAGTACATGAGCGATGCCTCCAACGCTGCGATGATCTCGCTGTTTTATGTCTTCTTCTGTATAAAGAAGCAATACTGAAAATGAGAGAAATTACAGAAACACGAGGGAGCTGAGAAACAGCGAGAGCGAGAGAGAAAGAGAAAGAGAGAGAGAGAGAGAGAGAGAGAGAGAGAGAGGGGGAACAACCAGTGAAGATGGAAACCTGCAGAGTTCGCCAAACAGTCCGGTGTGGTCGGCAGCCAGTTTAAAGGAGCTGTTTCCCCCCCGGTGGTGCTCGGCTAGATTAGCGTCACATCACAGCATCATGAGCCGTGACACAAGAATGCGTCTGAATCTCAGCGCACACAACGCTGAGCAGTTGCTTCTGAATGAAACAAGAGACGAAGAGAAATTACTGGAACCTCACGGATCCCCGGCCAGCGCAGCGAGCCCCAAATTACCTCCTGACCGATTTATCGCTTTCTTGGTCTGTGTGTCTGTGTGTGTGTGTGTGTGTGTGTGTGTGTGTGTGTGTGAGAGATCACTTACTTAAGAGCACTGAGATTTAAACAAAAGCATTTTGAATTTTCAGCTGTTTCCCATACAGTCGAGTAACAAAGGCTAACCTAAATCTGCTGTAATCCAAAGAAGGCCTGAACACACACGAGCATACGTGGTGAATAAAGAGAACACAGATGAGCAGGGTGACAATTATAGATCTGGCTAAAGCATAACCAGCTACAGAGACTGAGTATGGAATGTCACACCAGTATGGAGGAGGGAATAAATAACTAAATAAATGAATGACTTGATAAATAAATAAATATGTCAGTAAATGTAGCAAAAATAAATGGAGCCATTAATTAATTGATAAAAATGTGACATAAATTGATATTTTAGTTTTAGTTTGCTTCTTTATTTATTTATCTTTGTATTAATTCCCTTATTTATTCAAGCTTCTGTTTAATTTTCCCTTTTATTTATTATAGTATTTCTTGTTTTAAAAACATGTTTGCATTTTCTTTGTTTATTTATGCAATTGTTTTTTATATATTTATTTTTGCACTTATGTTTTTATATTTATTTTAAAATGTATGTATTTAATTATGTATTTATGCATTTATCGACAGCCATGCAAAAAGAAATGTGTAAACAAATGTACGCAGAAAATAATACAGAAATAAATAACTTTGGGGAAATAAACAAGGGGTGAAATGCAAAGGGAAAGTCGTGCATAAATAAGTAGGTACATTTAAAAATAAATATAAAATATAAATGCAGAAATAAATGAATAAATAAAAATGTAATGCAAAAATAAAGACATTTAAAAATGAATCAAAATAAATGCAGAAATAAATGAAAGGGAAAATTAAACAGATGAGTAAATAAATAATGGAATCAATACAAATATAAATAAATAAAGAAGCAAATTAAAACAGAAATATCAATTTATAATTTTATTTCATATTTGATCAATTAATTAATGGCTACATTTATTTTTAATATTATTTTTGCTACATTTAATGCAAATTTATTTATTGAGTCAATTACTTGTTTATTCATTTATTTTTTTTATTTTTGGCCGGTTCCGTCCACCATACACCAGAGGTGGAAGAACTACAAGAACTAAAGAAATGGAAAGACATGGTGCTCCGGTAAATGTGTGTCCGTCTCTGCTGTCTATTATCAACTAAAGGTATAACACGCCTACTTTCAGATAGTTCAGTGTGCATCCTGTGGAATGTGTAATGAACATGAAGACATGCCGGCGTGTACCAGGTGAAATCAGAGGCAGGGTGTACGGTACATGTACGGTACAGTCAGTGTTGTCCCTGCTCTGCTCAGACTCATTATCAGGCAGGTGAGCTGCACTGAACCGAACCCCAGCAGCTGTTAAACAGCCGACACGCTTCCTACTGCAACGCTGTTTGTTTGCTTGTTCTGCCTTTTAGGAATCATTTCATGTCGACCACACAAACCTCCTAATGCAGGAATACACACTACATGCATGCAATCGCTCGCACACACACATACACACACACGCTGCACAGATGGCCAAGACATAGACTAACACAAACACGCTCACGCACACACAGGAAACAAATGTGGGATGATCGGGACACGGCCGGATTTACCACCGGGGCTTCCCGAGTGGACACCCAGGAGTCACCGGGGCCTAAAAATATACTGAGAGTGTCGCTACTGACAGGTGTGATAACAATTCAGCAGCACAGAACAACCCCGTAATGTACAGTTTAGTTCCTTAACTACACCAAAGTTTAAAAGAGCTATGATTCATTTATCAATATGGCGGCTATACACCAACGTTAGTGACACTGAACATGTATAAAGAACATACATTTTAGAGATTGTGAGGAAAGTACACGGAGCAGAGTACATCACCTGTAATCACTGTAGGGCTGCAACTAATCACACATCTGTTCTAAATGTACCTTAAAGGGAGATCTGTCAAGTATTTAATACTCTTATCAACATGGGAGTGGACAAATATGCTGCTTTATGCAAATGTATGTATATATTTATTAATGTAGATCATTATTATCGAGTTAACTTTGACAGCCCATGATTAAACTGTTTATAAGAGCACAACATTGTTGATCTAGCCCAGGGGTCAGCAACATGCGGCTCTTTAGCTCCTCTCCAGTGGCTCCCTGTGGAGATTTTAAAATTTCTGATTGCAGCTTCTTATGTGAATATTTCCTGGTTTCTTTCCTCCTCTATGACAGTGAACTGAATACTTTCGAGACATTTGAGGACATCATCTTGGGCTTTGGGAAACACTGATCAACAGTTTTCACCTTTTTCTCACATTTTATAGACCAAACAACTCATTGATTATTTGAGACAGATTAATCAACAATGAAGCTCTACTGTGTTCAGACTGTTCATGCAAAACTTGAGAATGTTCAATATTTTTTTTTCTACTGGAAACGAAGATTTACTTAATAATATATAAACTGAAAACGATCACAACCTTCTTCACACCTTCTCTGTGATGCAACTGATCCTGACTGATTATTTTCTCCATTAAAGGGACTGTTTGTGAGAATCAGAAATGTTTGTTAACAGCGATACCTGTGGCTGTTAAGTCAACGAAAGTCAGCGTCGGGCTCGCTCTAAATAGACATGAACGAGCATCGCTCAAAACAGTGAGGCGACACACGTCAGCTAAAAGCACAATATCACTCTATATTTCAGCTGCTTGGCAGTAATGTTAGCTGACCAGACGAAGGTCTCCCCATGAATCAATGCTGATCCTAGTGTTGGCTTTTCCTGCCTCAGCCTCCCGACCACGGTCGGAGGGAACAGGGGAGACGCCGGAGTTTTGGTCGGAGACGATAACGTTTCTCTCTGCGGAGCACCGTCACTTCACAAGACACGGGAAACCTTATTTCTGCACAAACGTCCACTGTACATTCACTAGATATTCTCAGAGCTAAACTAACTCTTCTGCAGTGTGGAGTGTGCGGGCATGAACGTGAGGTTGAGCGAGCTGAGTGAAGGCAAGCAGGCAGGCAGAGGAGCAGAGGAGCAGAGTACAGCAGAGACTCCGGTCCTGGAGACCAAAGCTACGGTCTCCCCCGCGTCCTCCGACCGCGGCCAACACTGTTTTGCAAGACGGGCTTCACTAGATACAACCAATGCGAGCGCGCGTGGGACACCGACCCGGGTGATTTATACGTGTAAGAAGTCATAAACAGTCCCTTTAAAAATGTCTTCTGTGAACTTGTGGAAGAATCTGAGCTGAGGAACCGTCCCGTGTCTGCGTTTCACACCCTCAAGTCTTTCTGGCCTCTTTAATATTGTGCCTTGGCTTTGTGTTGGAACGTTTGATCACAGCTCTGTGCTCAACGTTGTGCTCATGTATTTTTTTTGTGGATCATTTTTATTGGGAACAATTTATTTATTTTTCCTGGAAACGAGGTGATTCGTTATGGGTCCACATTTTGCTGAGACCCCCGTTAACCCACCAACTGTGAGCACATGGAGCACCAGCATGCACACAGACACACAAACGGACACACATTTGTTCACGTTTAAAAAATGCAGTCAGGTTCATAAACATAAAATAAACTGGCGTTCTTTCACAGATATGCTCTTAGACACCCAGAGGAATTTACTGTGAGGACCCCCCACTGTGCTCCAACTAGAAAAATAAAACTGTTGAGTCATTTCATATGCCTTGCCCTCTTAGTCTGCAGATTTTACAAAGGTGTCAAATAGCTTGCATTACTTTGTTTTCCTGCTGCAGGAGCCAGTGAGTTTATTTAGTGCAGTCGCAGCAAAACAGTGGAAGGAAAAGTTTCATGACTGAGTGACTCTCAGAACACGCCTCGTGGTTAAAGCTGCTTGAATATACGGCTGTTTTAATCACACTGGGACTACAGGAGGTTGTGATTCTGTGATTGGGATACAACCACAGCCATGACATGTGGTGCAGACATTTATGTTCCCAAGAGGTTAAACCTTATCTACTGCCGAAATAACTACATAATGATGCAGGTTTGTAAAAAGTCTGAATTCATGCTTTGTAAGACTTAAACTACTTTTGAAATGCTTGTTTTCTGAATGGAGTTTGGATGGATCGGTGCCAGGCTTTGCAGCTGCTCCATCAACACTCAACGTAACGTCATCTAGGCAGAAATACGGCAGCGATGTTGTTGATCAAAATGATGCTGAAATAACAACACCATAATGTTGATTTGTAAAAAGACTGAATTTATGCTTTGTCGGGTCTGTACACAAGACGACAAGCAAACTACTTTTAAAATGCTTGTTTTCTGAATGGAGTTTGGATGGATTGGTGCCAGGCTTTGCAGCTGCTCCATCAACACTCAACATAAAGTCATCTAGGCATAAATACGGCAGCGACGTTGTTGTTTCTACCATAGAGTTTGGTCCGTAGCTCTGGGTGAACACAGACACAAACAACATTTATTTCCTCCATTTCTGATTCAACAAGGTCAGCTGAATGTGTACCTGTCTCCATCCTCTTACCTACAGTCCTGACAAAGTGAGTCCAGCTCAAATGAAGGTATAGTTAAAGGCTCATGACACCCTCACAATGCTGCTCAGCAGCTCCGTCATCTACACACTATTCATACAATAAACATCAACACCACCCGGATGGAAAAGTCACGTTGACCTGACGGCAGTCTCCCATTTCCATCGTCCCAGATCTGTTTGTGGGTACATAAGAAAGACAGCCCGTGTTATCACAATATGTAAGAGCCGCTCAGGCTGACGGCCAACAGATTTCCATGTTTGAAACCCGAGTTGGGCTTTTTGCTCGGGACAATGAACGGAGTTCGGTTGCAAAGCAGTTATTAAGTGAGAGGGGTGTTTGAGTAAAGCTCTCTAAGGAGTTTCAGGCTGGGAATAAGGGATCTTTGGTCGAGTCTTTCAAAAAGAGGCACAAAGGAGGAGTGTTCACCAATTTGTAATTCGTTGTTGTGAATGAAGGTGTGTGAGCTGAAGCTGGAAAGAGGAGATCAAATTTGTATACCAACAAATATCTGAACATTGTTTTAATGTGCACACGTGAAGGAAAGGTTCCTGTTGGAGTAACTGACACGACGCTAAACATAGAAAGTAGAAACAAGATCTACAAAACACTTCAGTAGCCAGCATGTTATATCTAACCTCAGGATATCAAGATTCACTTCTAACACTCTGGGCACTCTTTAAAGGACCTATAGCGCATTTAGGGCGTGTCCAACTCCTGCTGGTTAAGTGGCTCATAATCTGGGAGCAAAGTAAGACCAGGGGTTGTAATTAGTCTCTTAATTAATCATCGGTGTGTTTTGGGCGTAACAGGAATCAAACCAATCAGAGTGTCATCTCCCATTCTGTTTAAAAGAAAGGTGATGGTCATGGCCATTTTTCAAAGGGCTCCCTTGACCTCTGACCTCCAGATCAGTGAATGTAAATGGGTTCTATGGGTACCCACGAGTCTCCCCTTTGCAGACATGCCCACTTTATGATAATCACATGCAGTTTGGAGCAAGTTATAGTCAAGTCAGCACACTGACACACTGACAGCTGCTGTTGCCTGTTGGGCTGCAGTTTGACATGTTATGATTTGAGCATATTATTTTATGCTAAATGCAGTACCTGTGAGGGTTTCTGGACAATATCTGTCATTGTTTTGTGTTGTTAATTGATTTCCAATAATAAATATATACATACATTTGCATAAAGCAGTATATTTGTCCACTCCGATGTTGATAAGAGGATTAAATACTTGACAAATCTCCCTTTAAGGTACATTTAGAACAGATAAAAAATGTGATTAATTTGTGATTAACTATTTTAATCGATTGGCAGCCCTAATATTGGATCGAAGTCAGTATGAAAATTGTACAACTGAATGGTGTAAACTGAAGTTTCCTATCACAAAGTACTGAGTACAATCATGCACCAAAGCCCAATAAACACCTGCATGGATGCACACTCACCCAAAACACACACTCATGTATATTCACAACGAGCTGCACACACACACACACACGCACACACACACACACACACACACACTGAGAAACACAAACACTCACCTGTCTGTGTGACACCATGTGATGCTGAAGGGAGGCGTTAATCTTTAGTTTTTGCAGTGACGAGCGGGCCGTCTCATTCCAGCAGGTGACCGTTGGTTGTTCTACTGTACGGCCTCGCGGAGAGCTTTTCAACTCAGGTGCAGACATTCCTGCGACTGGTTCAGCATCTCTTTTTACAAAGAAAAAAAGGTAGGAGTCAATCTGTGAAATCTATTGTTTCTGTTGCACGTCAGTCAAATCTGGGGATGACCAAAAAAATGGATTTAGATCCTAAAACCTGAAAATTTTACTTTTTATTCAGAATAAATGCTCTGGAAAATAATTGCATGTTCTTAAAAATACTGATTAATTATTATTAAACCTCCTTGGCCACTTCACCAAATGCATACTGTATATTCCTTTATTAAATTACACCTTGCTGGTTGTTTGAAGGTTGCCATGCTGAGCTGAAACAAATCTGAGGCGACGAGTAAGTAAAGGTTGTGGACGGCGGAACAATCGGTAATCTGAGCCGCAGCATTAAGAGCAGTAATCCAACGCCTGAAGGGTTAAAAAACAAAACAAGATGTGGTCAAGGTGATAAGTAATGTTTGCGATCATGTTTCACAGTGAAATCTGATCAAATTCAGAGTCACACGAGAGAAAAAGGTTAATATTGCCTGTATAGAAAACAACCATTTGCAGATTTTTGCTGAGAGAATAATGCGTATGAATATATATATATATATATATAGAAAAAGAAGTGTGTTGTATAAAGATGGGAATGTGTGAGGAGGCATCACTGCTGACACAACAGGACTGACTCTGTTTCATAAATATGAGACTATTGATCTTTTAAACAGTGAATCATGCAAGACCGGTAATCCCAAAAGGTCATGTTGCTATTCAAGAATAATCAGACAGTAGTCACGAAGTAAAACCTGAAACTGACTGCTGACTTGAAACAGTTCGAGACCAACCAGGACACTCTCACAGGAATAGTTGTTAAATTATAAAAAATCTAATAGTTTATGCGACTATTCGTCCCGTCTTAAAAAATATATAGTGCATTTCCCTTATATTAACCGTTGCAGGCGTTGGCGATGCCGATTATTCGAATAATAAACGACTAATTCCCAGTGACTTTCGAATAGTATTTTTGCTTGGAATGCACATCCCTAACAGGAATAGACACTGAATCCACAGTAGAACACTACGTCTAAAGGTCGCTCACACCGCGGGCGTGACCAATAAACGACACGAAAATATGAAATACTCGCCTGGGAATATATTGGAATATATTGGGAATATGTCTGCCACAGTGAAATCTCTTGAACAGTTGTTTGGTGTAAGGTTGATGTTAGTTGACTAAGATTTCTTTAGTAGTTTTTTTTATGTTTTTTTCATGCTGAATGACTTATTTACAAGAAACTCCAGAGCACATCTCTGGTAAGCACCAGATTTAAAGTGGTGCTTTTATGTGATTCTTTGTGGAGAAACTTACAGATCTGTCGATTAAATCAACTAAAAAACTGTGTGAGTGTTAGTTGACCATCAATTTCTATGATTGTTGACAGCCCTACTTTATTCACTCGCTGTGTAATACTCGCGTTCTGTGTGAAAGTACTCATGACAGAAACAACAGTAAGTTAAAAGTGGTTAAATCCTGCATCTGGTTTCAAGTTTAAAAGCAACGTTAAGCTATTTCTGATGAGGCAAACTAAAACCTGGTGCTCTGGTCCACTTGGCACTTTGAAGCTTGGATAAACCATTAACCTTCAGACACAATCTGACTCGATCATGTAGAAACGTGGCCTTTAAACTGCATTTTAAGCAAACCTCTGGACATTAGGAGAACTTCAACAGATTTGACACTTGTTTCTAGAAATATTCCTGAAACAAGCGGAGTCTCACCGCCGCTACCAAACGGTTCATTTGACAATCAAGTGAGAGGTTAAGTGACTTGTTAAGATGGAAATATTTTGCAGTGTTGAGGTTTTGAAGGTCATTAGAGGTGACAGAAAGCCTCGGGGCAGAGCTAAGACTAGCCACCCGTGTACGCGGTTCTGTTCCAGTGAACCACAGATGGGTGGCACAATGTCATTTGCAGTAAGTGAGCATGTAATGGAGTTGTAAGTGCCCCGAGCAGGAGAGGAAACGAGCCAATTGCCTAAGTTGTTTCCAGAGTTCATCCACTCTCTATTGTCAGCTGTGGATGACGGACCTTTAGTCTAACTTTAGAATACAAAAGGACCCTCTTTTTATTGTGGAAAAACAAGCCTGAAAAATATCAAGTATCATAGCTTTGTTCACAGAGAGAGCAGTGGAAACTTTATGCCAAAGGTCAGGATGTGTTGTGGTTGTAAGAGGTTGTTTTATGTAATGTCTTGTTTTGTACACAGAGCTGCTTGTTTCAGGTCATAAGCTCCACAAATGGGCAGAGTGAGTGTTGGAGAAAACAGCTCAACCTAGTGGGTCAACACAACACAGAGAAGCATCAGGGCCGATGCACTGCTCAGTGGGTAAAACCACAACACAGTAAACATGGAAATAACTATATTAGCACAGCTTTTTAATGCTCAGCATGACGATTGTCCAGCATTTCCATGAAAAATAAAAGAATCCCACGTATTACAGTAGTATACAGTCTATTAAGGAGACTGCAAGTGGTGGAAATTTCTCCTCAGTATCTTGAACCATTTAAAAAACATTCAGTGTTGATTAAAAAGTCTTTTCATGGCCCGATACTCCAGATGCTCTTATGGTCAAAATCACTCCGACAACAGTTACATCACGCTAAAAAATGTAGAATTAATAGTGGATTGTGTCTTGAGTTTATTAGCTGACCACATGCAACAACATGGGAGTATCCGAATTTCACTTTTATACATGTGTTAAGATACTTGAAGAGCTGACTTTATTTCATTTTCTTTGTTAGAGTGACAAAGTCTACACGGACTGCCTGAGCATTCATCTTCATTAGGTCCTGTTAGTCCCGACTCTGCGGTGCAGGAAGATAAAATTACAGCAGAACTACAACAGTAGCTCCATCACTGAATTATGAATACTTAACTTTGCATTTAATTATATTATAGTGAAGGAAAATATATCAATTAAGAATTAAAAGTGATTATAAATCTCATAGATGTGGGTCAGTAGGGCCCTACTACACCCACTAGTCGGTTTTATCATCGATTTACATGGTCAATCACCGAAAGAAGGAATAAAAGATGACAGTGATCTAGTTTTGCTGTCTAAAGCTAAAGAAGTTGTAGTTTTGTTGCCTAAACCTAATGAAGTTATAGTTTCTTGCCTAAACCTAATGAAGTTATAGTTTTGTTGCCTAGACCTATAGAAGTTGTAGTTTTATTGCCTAAATATAAAGAAGTTGTAGTTTTGTTGCCTAAACCTAAAGAAGTTATAGTTTCATTGCCGAAACCTGAAGAAGTTGTATTTTTGTTGCTTAAACATAAAGAAGTTGTAGTTTTATTGCCTAAATATAAAGAAGTTGTAGTTTTGTTACCTAAATCTAAAGAAGTTGTAGTTTTGTTGCCTAAACCTAAAGAAGTTGTAGTTTTGTTGCCTAAACCTAAAGAAGTTGAAGTTTTGTTGCCTAAACCTAAAGAAGTTGTTATTTTATTATCTAAACCTAAAGAAGTTGAGGTTTTGTTACCTAAACCTGAGGAAGTTTAAGTTTTGTTGTCTAAACCTAAAGAAATTGTAGTTTTGTTACCTAAACCTAAAGAAGTGGTAGCTTTGTCGACTAAACCTAAAGACGTTAGAGCTTTGTTACCTAAACCTAAAGAAGTTGTAGCTTTGTTTCCTAAACCTAAAGAAGTTGTAGTTCTTTCGCATAAACCTAAAGAAATTGTAGTTTTGTCGCCTAACCTAAAGAAGTTGTAGCTTTGTCGCCTAAACTTAAAGAAGTTGTAGTTTTGTCGCCTAAACCTAAAGAACTAGTAGTTTTGTCGCCTAAACCTAAAGAAGTTGTAGTTTTTTTTACCTAAACCTAAAGAAGTTGTAGCTTTATTGCCTAAACCTAAAGAAGTTGTAGCTTTATTGCCTAAACCCAAAGAAGCTGTAGTTTTTTTTATCTAAACCTAAAGAAGTTGTAGCTTTATTGCCTAAACCTAAAGAAGTTGTAGTTTTGCCAGCTAAACCTGCTTTCTAACTTGTGAACGCAGAGAAAAGCAGTAGGATAAAGCAGGAACGTTTTGACACAGCTGTGAAGTGCTACTGAGAAAGTAAAGATAACTGCATGTCTTTACACTTTTTATTCTTCTACAATATGATATCTGCAGGTCAGACAGAGGTTTGATAACATCTGAATGCTACAGTCACTCAGCGTCTCTTGGTTTTCCAGTAGGATGCTGCGTTTTTCTCCTTTTGTCCATATCAGGGTAGTTAGGAAGGGATTATGGGAAGCTAATAGGACGTTATTTCTATGACCTCATGGAGTGAGCTCCATAGTCTGGCAGTGGGGACGTTGGCTGTGGCCAGGAGAAAGTGGAGGCTGTGACTGGAGCCCAGTTCACTCAGTCAGATAGCGGTGATTCAAACCCCATTTGTTTTGGGCGTAGAGGATGCTCTCAGTGGTTTGGCTGTGATTGATCCTTCCTCTGCCCGTGATCGCACCGTGACACTATTCCAGTTTCCACATTCATTTTTCCCCCTGCTAACTTAGACCAGTTCAGTCCTGTGGCGCTTCTTTTATTGGCCCTCTGACAGTTCTTTGACCTCCACCCAGACAAAAAAAAAAAGGTCTTGGGCCATTGCTTTGGACAACAGCGAACCTTTGCATGGAAACATTGTTGTATGTTTACAGAGAGCGTAACGTTACCGGGGCAAAAGACATCCTACTGTGGCACAGCAACAGACCTCTCGTCACTAAACAGATATCTTAAAGTCAAATTAAAGTGTGTTATCTGTACTGGATTTTGTAAAGTCACATGGAAGAAGTTTGTCTTCAGTGACGGGTTTATTTTAACCCAAACCACAATCGTTTCCTAAACCTCACCAAGTAGGTTTGTTTCAGAAATCCCTGAAAGAAAACTTCTCCAATGTAAATGAGGCACTTAACAGCTAACGTTAACGCATTTTCCATCCATCCATTACATTATGGTGCATTCAATATCTGCTCAGTAAAAATGAGCATTAGCCGAAAGGTAAATAATAACGCCATCATGATGTGTTCAAATGTAATCTTGTAAAATGTAATTGTTTGGAGAGAAACTTGAATAAATCCAGTTATTAAATGTCAAGCCCTGCATGTCACGACATTGACGTGTGTTGTTGGACATTCGTAGGAAAAAGCACGAAAAATTAGGAATAACTTTTCGTAGGAAATTATATGAAACGTTGTATGAGGATGCGTTGAGTGTAGATATTTCTAAAACTACTAGCAATCTGTGTACAAGAAATAACAGTGGCATAAAGTGGCAGAAAGAAAGTAGAAGCCCAAACAAGGACTGATTCAATGGGTTTTGTATCTCCAGGCAACTGCCCCATTGTGATTAAATGTATTGACACAGTACAAAGAAGCAGGAAAAAGAAAAGCATACATGGTAACCGTTCCCAGTGGGAGACTAAATGAAATTATAAGTATAACCCATAATGGAAAAAAGGTCAACACAACGGACTCTTTTTTTCTCTCTAGTCAATGATTTATTTTTATCCTGTCTTACTGTTCTTGTTGCTGCTCATTATGTATTTATATTAGATGCGACAGGAAGGAGAGCAGGAGCTTGGACATTTCCATTAATCATCATGTTAATTGTTTCCTCGGAAAATGGGCAACACGAGTTTAGATGAATGGATGTTTTCTGCATCAGAGAAACAGCGAAAGCCCTTTGGGAGTATTCTGAATGAAAACATTACATAATTAAACAGATTTTTGTTTACTACATATACGTTTTACTGCTAGTTTTAAACACACTAGGGCTGTCAATCAATTAAAATAGTTAATCGGAATTAATCGCAAATTAATTGCACATTTTTTATCTGTTCAAAATGTAACTTAAAGGGAGATTAGTCAAGTATTTAATACTCTTATCAACATGGGAGTGGACAAATATGCTGCTATATGTCAATGTATGTATATATTTATTATTGGAAATCAATTAACAACACAAAACAATGACAGATATTGTCCAGAAACGCTCACAGGTACTACATCTAGCATAAAAAATATGCTCAAATCATAACATGGCAAACTGAATAAATATGAAATAATATAAATCCATGTCAAAACCATTTTAAGTTTTAAATCAAGTACTTAAGTAAAAGTACTGAGTCTACAGTTCAGGGAAAGTATTGCTGTGACATAACAGCGAATAAAGCAGTCCTTTTGAATTTAAAGTCCAGTATTTTTATCATCATCTGACGAATAAGGTCTATCATCTCTTTGTTTTTAAGAGAACATAAATGAATACAATTTTAAATCTGGCACATTTTTGATATTTATTTTGGTTAAATTAATCACTATATTAATCAGGAATTTAAAAAATAATCTTTAGAATAAATTAAGCACAATCTTAGGCTTCATTTTGCTTTAACAGGGATAGAATTTATAAAAACAAAAGAAAATTATGAAATGGGTATTTTTTACAATGCTCCTCTTAATTGGTGCAGAAGTTTACTTACAGCCACAAAAAGAAATCTGGATTTCTGTGTCAGATCTGTGTATTTGTGCTGTAAACGTGGACTCCTCCATCCTGATGTGGGTCAGAGATCAGACAGCGTTCAGCAGCTGTTAGTCTCGTCTGCAGAGTCGTCTGTCTGCTCGTCTGCAGTCATGACCTGCATCTCTAATGATCCTCTCTCAATGTTTTGGGTCAGCTGAATGCCAAAACAACAAACTACAAAAGCTCTTAGTCCAAATTGACAAATGTGGGACTGGTTTGCACATGGGATGCAAAGTAAATGCTGTTAATTGCTATTGATTACACTGAAGGATAGACTGGGAATCATATCTGGCCCTACGAACCTAAATATCAATAATCTCTAAAAATGAATGCTGCTATTACTAAACAAAATAAGGTGAATAAAGTGAATATTGACTTTTAGTTTCACACGGAACATGAACTATGGAGGACGGAACCTGCCAAAATCAAAAATAAAGAAATAAATGACTTGATGAATAACTAAATATGTAATTAAATGTAGAAAATAATATAAAAATATAACTGTAGCCATTAATTAATTGATAAAATGTGACATAAATTTATATTTCTGTTTTAATTTGCTTCTTTATTTATTTATATTTGTATTAATTTACTTATTTATTTACTCTTCTGTTTAATTTTCACTTTTATTTATTTGTGTATTTATTTATATTAATTTTTAAATTTAATTATTTATTTTTTTATTTATTCATTTATTTTTACATTTATATTTCCTTTATTTTATATTTATTTTTAAATGTACGTATTTATTTCTGCATTCTTTTCTTTATATATTTCTTTACACATATCTTTTTACATTTCTTTATGCATTTTTGCCTCATCATACAAATGAGGGGGCTGTCAAATGCATAAATACATCAATTAATACATACATTTAAAGATAAATATAAAAAATTAAAATAAGTGCAAATATAAATAAATAAAAAATAAATAAATACATTTAAAATTCCTAAAAATAAATACATAAATAAATAAAAAGGAAAATTAAACAGCAGAATAAATAAATAAGGGAATCAATACAAAGATAAATAAAATTAAAGCAAATTAAAACAGAAATATCAATTTATGTCACATTTTATCAATTAATTAATGGCTACATTTATTTTTTATATTATTTTTGCTAAATTTAATGACATTTATTGATCGAGTCATTTATATATTTATTCATTTATTTTTGATTTTGGCAGGTTCCATCCACCACAACTCCCGCCCGCCAATAGTGGACTTTCACACTTGTTATACTCACTTATTATACCACGTAACTTTCATTAACTGTCACTCGTTGTACTACTTCACTTGCTGCGGCCTTTTGTAGACAATCATTACAAACATATTTGTGATACGTCACAGACAAACACAATCCTCTTTTCCCTCCAAACACAATTGAGAATGCAGTTTAGTTGTATGGGAATGTAATCTTTAGGAGACGGAGCTCTATGTTGATAATGCCGGATATTTATTTATAAGTCACGCTGATGAATAAAATTGCTAAAAGGTCTTTGCCATCTTCTCTACAGACTCTGGAAGATGCATAACCAATACACATCAGTGAGCCCCACCGACGGCATCGCTGTGAAGGCTGAGAATGGACCTCAACCAAAGAAGCACCGCTACATACGCAAAGAGGGCAGCTGCAACGTCGTGTTTCGCCACGTTCCCGAGGAGTGGCTGCTGTTTGTGACCGACATCTTCACCACCTTGGTGGAGATCAGATGGAGGGTGATGTTCCTGATCTTCGCCCTGTCTTACATTCTGTCTTGGCTTTTCTTCGGCATCATCTACTGGGTCATCGCGCTCGCTCACGGTGACACCAGAAACGTCACGAGTGAAAGTCATCCCTGCATGGACAACGTGCACAGCTTCACAGCTGCGTTCCTCTTCTCGCTTGAAACTCAAACGACCATTGGCTACGGCTACAGAGGAATGTCCGAGAACTGCATGATCGCCATCATCATCGTCACGATACAAGACGTCATCAGCTGCTTCATAGACACGTTTGTCATCGGAATTGTTGTCGCCAAAATGGCCTCGGCCAGGAAGAGGGCGCAGACGGTGGGCTTCAGCAACTGCGCCGTCATCAATCTTCGCGACGGCTACTTGTGTCTTTCCTGGAGGGTCGGGGACTTCCGCCGGCACCACCTGGTGGAAGGGATGGCTCGCGCCCAGATTGTCCGCTCCACGGTGCACGCCACGGGGAAAATGGACGTGACCTATGAAGATCTGATCATCATGCAGAGGGACATCATCCTGTGCACGCCAGCCACCATCTTCCACAGGATCGAACCCGGCAGCCCTCTGTACACCATGAGTCTGATAGATCTACGGAAAGCAGACTTTGAGCTGGTGGTGTCGTTCACCTACATGGACGACTCCACAGGTATGCTGCATCAGACCCGAACCTCGTACACTCCAGCTGAAATCCTCTGGGGTCAGCTGTTCCAGGAGATGATCCGGGTCAGCAGGAGGAACTACAGGGTGGATTACACCTTGTTCAACCACACCGCCAAGGTGCTGGTGCCCGAGGTCAGCGCTGAGGACTACGAACACAAGAAGCAGCTGCGGTCCTCTCCCCGACATTCTCTGCGACATTCGCCGAGATCTTCCCCGCGACATTCGCCTAGATCTTCCCCGTCTCCAAGGTTACAGCAGCGAAATCATCATGACAAACATCTGAAACCTCCAACGGTGACTGTTGAACTTGTGAATGATTGTCGCCCTGAACCAACCGTTTCTACAGCTCAAGCAGACCATCATCATCAAGACACGTTGACTCTGCCAAAGGACCTCACGAATACAGAAATATAGAAGCAGAGCCATGATGTTTGAGGCCACCATTCATTAAGACATTGTGTTAATTGTCCATTTTTTTTCAAAGACGCGATACTAAAGAGGAATATTGTGGATGAATCTCATTTACTGTAAGAATGTTGAGAGTTCTGGCTTCTGTTTTTTTAGCATGTGTTTTTTTTTTTTTTAAAGTGACACTCCAGCCCAGATCTGTCTTTTGAGTATCAAACCTCTGTAGGCTTGTAAGATGGCGCCCATTCATACCAATGAGAGCTGCTCATCCAGCACATTAACTACGTGTTGAGGGGATCCTTAGCTGTGCTTTTCAAAACAGAACAGGCTTAACACTACGTGTAGCCAGCTAGCAAGAGCGCTATCAAAAAGTATCCTCCCCATGACACCAAAGAACAGATATTGATAAGAAGGGAAAGTCAAATCCATTGCAACATCAGCGCCCAGCGGCAGAGCTACGCTTCCACCATTTTGGATTGAAAGCGACTACCAGACGCCAGTAAACCGTCCGCCTACAAAGTGACGTAAAAAAGTAAAACTAAACTATTTCTATTCCATTGTCATAATTTAATGTCTTTGCCGAAATGGCCTTTGTTGAACAATACAAATATCATAAACATGCATACTATTATAACTATTTACTTTAGGGATGCACCGATACCGATACCAGTATCGGGGATCATACTCACAAAAAGGCTCCGATACAACGGCACCGATACCACTTTACGGCGGCGTGACGTTAACCTCTCGGCACCATCTGTCGGGCCCTATCGCATGTGCTCACGCTCCACCTCCCCGACGGTGCGGGCAAAACGGGACGGTGGTGCGCCCAACCCCACGGGGCCGGGATCCCGCCTCAGCCGGCGCGCGCCGACCCTCACTTTCATTGCGCCACGGGGTTTGTCTTGCACCCTCTGACTCGCGCGTGCGTTAGACTCCTTGGTCCGTGTTTCAAGACGGGTCGGGTAGGTGGCCGACATAGCCACAGAACCCTGGCACCTTCCACGTGGTCCAAGCCCCGCCCTGGGGGTACGATGCGGCTGGGGCGTACTGAAAACAGTCCGCCCCGGTGACGCTTTGTCCACGGCCCCGGGAAGCACCTTCACCCCGAGCCTTTCCAAGCCGACCTCGAGCCGGTGGCGGCGCACCGCCTCGTATTCGGGACTCCCCAGCCTGCCGTGTGTCGCTCACACCTTCCAGCTGGCTGTTAACGAGGGTCTTTTGGCACAGAGAAGTGCTCGTATCGGTACTCGGTATCGGCGAGTACCCAAATGTAAGTACTTGTACTCGGTCTGAAAAAAAGTGGTATCGGTGCATCCCTAATTTACTTATTTATTAAACTTTTTTGCCCAACGATTTTGAGAGCATCGAGAGCAATCGATGTCCAATGTAGCGCCTGACCACACCTCATTTTAAGGCCAACACGCCCATGGGCGCACAGATGAGCGCCAGTGCGTTAGCTACCTACACAACGTGGGCGTTGGGCGTGAACATGACAACTGCATCTGTGCTTTGTGCCGGCTGTAAGATAGAGCTCAATGACTTTAAGCCAACATGGATGAAAAGTCCTAAAAATGGCTACTGGGCAATCTGCTGAGGAAGATCATGTAACTCAGTCAGAAAGCTCCAGAACAGCTAAATGGACCTTGTGGAGGGATTGTTTTGTCAACTGTTTATTTTTAAAATGTAAAAAGACCCAAACTTTAGAGGGTTATTTAAAAAAAGAAGGTCTCTACATTTCATCCTTCATGTTACACGACTTTGACCGTCACTAGAGTTTAAAGTCTGGTCTCTACGGATTGTAAATAAACAGAAGTCATCGGGGTGACTACAGTATATGTCCCTTATTATGAGTTAAATCATGAGAGTTTATATGAAAAACATGTCAAATGTTAAGTTTTCTTTATGTTTGTGGTGGTGGAATCCCATTTGTTTAGTAATTACCAGGAAGTCCAGCAATTCAGAACCGCTCCATCAAACCTTCTCACACAATAACAAGTGGACTTCTTTGTGATGAAGCCGGTTTATTGTCTTAGACTTTTGTAAATAATATTGTAAATCCTCGAACATCTTATGAATTTGATGATCTGTTGTAACTATTGTATTTCTAATGTTGTTGATGTAGCTTCACCAAGCAGATTTTATAAAACACTTCAAAACCATATTGCTCATAAAACAATACCAGTGTCAACCATTTCAATAAAGTGACATTTAGATGTCTGTTTTGTGTCTTCACTTCCTGTAATAATCATGATCATGGTTCCTGTTGAAGAACAAACGCTCTGATTGATGTCAGGTAACCAGACTCTGCTTTATAACGAGCATCACCGTGTAATCTAGTTAAAAACCTGTTTTCTTTTTATCATCCATCTAAAGCAATCAGTCCAAAGCTCATGATGTTATTCAGACACGAGACCGTGACAGTATTGATTTACTGTGATCCGTCCATTCACCGACAAGCTTCTGACCCGGTTACTGAGACTAGAGCCGGTCACCCGGCGCTCAGACCTCATTATGCTGTTTTCAACAGTCGGCCCAAACTGAACCGCCACCTCGGTGTTCAACAGTATAGAGAGGTGACGTCTCGCCACTTCCGATTGACCTCTTGGGACCTTATTTTGGGAAAAATATGAACAGTAGTCAACGGCGAGAGATATATTGTTTTGATCCCGTTTGAATTGTGCCATGAATCACACACATGATGTTCATCATATCATTAGTAGAGCTGTCGAAGTTAACGCGATAATAACGCATTAACGCAAATTCGTTTTAGCGCCACTAATTTCTTTAAAGTATTAACGCAACGTTTTAGGTTGTAGCGGGCTCAGTTTTAAAGCTAGAGTGAAGATAATGGTATCATATGAAACTAGAAAACCTGATGAATCCATCGGTACCAGCCATGTCATACTAGCTTGTTGTGAAGGAGGTTAAATAACGCTCCGAACTTACAATAAATTTTGGTGAGGAAAAACTGTCAAAGTCATTTTCAAAGGGGTCCCTTGACCTCTGACCTCCAGATATGTGAATGAAAATGGGTTCTATGGGTACCCACGAGTCTCCCCTTTACAGACATGCCCACTTTATGATAATCACATGCAGTTTGGGGCAAGTCATAGTCAAGTCAGCACACTGACACACTGACAGCTGTTGTTGCCTGTTGGGCTGCAGTTTGCCATGTTATGATCTGAGCATATTGTTTTATGCTAAATGCAGTACCTGTGAGGGTTTCTGGACAATATCTGTCATTGTTTTGTGTTGTTCATTGATTTACAATAATAAATATATACATACATTTGTATAAAGCAGCATATTTGTCCACTCCCATGTTGATAAGAGGATTAAATACTTGACAAATCTCCCTTTAAGGTACATTTAGAACAGATAAAAAATGTGCAATTAATCGCGAATAACTATTTTAATCGACTAACAGCCCTATTCATTAGTCTAACAGCCTAATAATAGGCTCATTTGTGATAAAATGTAGAAACCTAATTCTTACTGTCTACATCTTAAAACTATATCTTTACCGTTATTACATAACATTTACATATTTCATCTTCATCCTCTAAATATTGCATGAAAGTTGCATGAAACGTTGAGATTCAGTGGGAGACAATCACTGGTTAATTCCAGTCTCCAGCTCTCCACCTTGTGGTCCACACGCAGCACTGGCTGCTGCTGCATGCATCGCTCTCTTTATTGCTGGAAATTGGGCATAGAAAGCAAACACACACACACACACACACACACGCACACACACACACACACACACACACGCACACACGCACACACACACACACACACACACACACACACACACACACACACACACACACACACACACACAACGGGCACAGTTCACTGACACAGGTGGTTTGGGCTAAATATATGTGCTGCTATAAATAACCACAACTGAAAATAAGACTGAAAAAAGAAAAAGAGCAGTTGAAAAGGGCGTTTGAACAGCGTGCAGTTGTGGGTTAATGTTGCTGATGAATTAGTAAGCAGGAAGAACGGTTCGGTCGATGGCTTTAAGACAACACGGCTACGGCCTGACCTAAAATTACAGGGCAACAGATGCATAGTCTAAACATCCGAAGCAACTCGATAGCTTGGTGGAGAAAGACAGTCATATCATAATACAGGCATGTAGGCCTTTATTGAGTGAGTCATTCTTTCCAACAGAACACATTTTCCATGCCCACATTAAAAAATAAGATCTATAAAAACCACGGATATCACAAAAATGAGGGTGATGGGGCCGCAAACTGTCGGCAGCAGGTGGTGACGAGGACACAAGTCACATTCATGGGAGGGTTTGAATGCCTCTGCAGAGAAAGGATCTCTTTTATATATAAATAGAGTTCACTCTCTTTTCTTATTGTCAAACTTTCTGGCAATTTTTTTGCAGAGCTGAACCACCTAAATCTGCAACCTGCATGTTTATTATAAATCTATTAAGTAGTAACATGAACCAGATTTAAGCATTTCTTATATGTTTCGTTATTTTTAACTCCTTGGCCTCCTTCCTTTCGCTTCTATTTAACCCCTGGTTGAGATTAACGTGGCATCGCTCAATTGGTGTCAAATTGCTCTCCATGATTTGCATGTTGTGTTCTGTACACACCAGTAGGGATGTCACGAGAACCGATACTTCGGTACCAACTCGGTACCAAAATTCTAAAAATGTGACGGTACTCGTTTTCTTCGGTACCGAAGGTACTGAACGATGCCTGTAATGGTCATTTGGTACTGGAGCGGAGGCACTGGAGATGCGATTCTTCCGGATGTAATGGGGGCAGTATACGTTTACAAGTGTTCTCATCTGCCGTGAAATGAAGGAAGAAGAAGAACGCCGTAACAGCACGGAAAAAGACAACAACACAAGGCGTGAAAGATGGCAGCTGCTGCAGCGCTACCTCCGCCTCAACTCGTTGAGAAAACAAATAGCAAGAGTCGGGTATGGAAGTACTTTGCGTTCGAGGTGGATTCGCAAAAACCAGTCACTTCACGTCCATCCTCTCAGATACCGAAAAGGCCACAGCGCCATCTAGTGGCTTTACTGTGAATATAATATCTTCCACGAGGCTACATGCAACTAAATAAATATTGTAGTATGTTGTTTACCTGCAGTGTACACCTTTTTTTGGGACATTGTTCTACTCCAAATAGCTTATAATATATTAACTGATCATCAATATGTAAAGTTTCAAAAAAGTGCAAAAAAACAAACAAATCAGAAACCAAATGATACACACAATTATATTTATGTTACATACTGTATATCGTGAAATTGACCTGTAATCACTTTTATTTTGGTTGAGCTGCAGGGAGGCAGACATCCAGACGATATTGTTTGTTTTAAATACTTGAAGACGACATGCCTCTGTTCTGTTTTGCAATGTTAAGACATTTCTTTTTATTTATTACTTAAAGGCTACATGCCTCTGTTTTTTATAATGCTTAAATGTTTTAATAAAGGAGTGTGTGTTGAATTACATGGGATTTATTGTTTTTTTTACCGTGGTATCGCATTGGTATCGAGAATCGTTTAAATTCACTGGTATTGGTATCGACTACTAGATTTCTGGTACCGTGACATCCCTACACAGCAGTCAAACACATGAAATGACACAAAAACACAGTATAATGTGCAGTGCATGTCCTGGTCGAGATTAAAGTGGCATCGCTCAATTAGTGTCAAATTGCTCTCCATTACTTATTTTTGGGAGGTATATGGTTGAGGAAGAGTTGTGATAAGGGTTGTGTTAATGGTTTTGTTAAGGGTTGTGTTAAGGGTTGTGTTAAGGGTTGTGATAAGGGTTGGTTTATACCTACTTTTTAACTCCGGATGGATATGTGGGTTGTAAATAAACTTGGGATAGTTTATATATTATATTATATTATCATTCTATGATATATGAGTTATTAGAGGAGAAGTGAGAAAGGGGTATAGGGAAATATAAGTTTTCCTTCTACCTACTCCTTTTCGGACATTATTCCTCTTGTTTTGTTAGTTATTATTTTGTATCTGTTTTTATTTATTTTATGTTCGAAATAAAGTCTTTCAATCTTTCATTCATACTTGCATGTTGTGTTTCTGTACACAGCAGTCAAACACATGAAATGACACAGTAAAAACAGTATAGTTGTGCACACAGTTCCATAGTGCTCCCCCTCCCCTCTCCATTGGCCCTGGTGCGGATCTGTGGGCGGTGCCGAGCCGGTGCGTGCTCGTTTAAAACGCTTTGGTGCAACTCATCGCGAAGCACATTATCCAGACCGGTCCTCCAGAGATATGAGGAGAGTTTCACACTTCATCTTGTTCGGCCAAAACAAATAACAAGCGGCTGCGTAAAAAAACGAAACGACGCGGATAGTCTGGATTATATTTCACCGAGCTGAAGATCAACCAGGTCTGCAGATGAGCAACAGGTAGAGGAAACACCAGACGCTTCTATTCTACAGCTGCTCTTCTGCTTTCATGTGATGCTTTATGCATGTCAGAGCTGTTTATCTGTTGGCAAACAAACTCATGAAGTTGTGACGGTTGACTTTATTCTCCATTACGCGCACACTTCTTGGCTTTTACGCACGACTTCTGCTCATATTTCTTCTCGTTTCTATCTTATTTTAGCGTTTTAAAAGGAGTCCTTATGTTTGATGGAGTTGGGCATGAAACGTGCATGCACTGTTAAGCATTTCCCAGTAAAGTAACAGTAAAGAACTGGCAGCAGGGTTGCCTTTATGTTACTGTAAAATTAACATTATTATACTGTCGCTGAAATTTACAGCTTTATACTGTAAATGAAAAATACAGTTTGAACTTTATTAATTTCACAGTATTTTACTGTTAATTTACTGTATAAAGATACATTATATAGCTGTTTTTCCACCTTTCTTTTATCTTACTGATTTGTTTTAATGCACTATTTAGGTTGTATTTTTTACATACATTATTTGTTGCCTAGATGAATAGACTTAGCAGGTTACAGACATAGCAATAGTCACACTAAATACAATTAAAGGCACTTGTTAGGAAAAAGGCTATAATAGACTATCTATAGCTAATAGATATCTCTAGCTGGCTACAAGCACAGAATGAAACCAGAACAACATGTGAGTGAAGAACAATAAAGCTAATTCACTGATTTTACAATCATGTACAATGTACAAGCCTCACATGAGCAGATCAGGTCCCAGAATTCAACAAATACTGCATGAAACTGTTACTGATGATACTTTAGACAGTTGATCAGCAGTAAAGTGATGTTTTTTAAGAATGCATTATAGTTCAGTTATTAATGTAACAGGTTTTCTTTTGTATTAACAGTAGAGCACTGTTTTTAGCAATAACAGGTTAATACTGTTGAAATCCTGCTGTAAATTAACAGAGATAGTTTACAGTGTGCTCATATTTCTTCTTGTTTCTATCTTATTTTAGTCCTTATGTGTGATGGAGTTGTGCATGAAACGTGCATGAGTCTCTCAGTGTGAGTTGTGTGTGTGTGGATGACGATTTGCACCAGAAGCCTTTTCCCCCCAGCACCTGTTAACATTTGTCGCTGGCATTTGGTGCATTCTGAGAGCAGCTCTGCCTGTCTCCTAACAGTCACATACTGTCTAGTAACACTGCTTCTATACAACTATAATAATGACATTTTAAAGTATTATTATTGCGTTATTTATTTAGGGAATTCTCTCTTTCATTTTCAAACAAAAGTGCAGATTTGGTTTATTGAAATGTTTACATCATCTTAAAAAAAAGATGCCGCATTGCTTAGCAACACAGCATCCTCATTAGTTCGATCATCTGTGCATGCACATTAGATGCTATTTGGATATAGTTGTTTTGGAGCTGTGCAGGTTTATGTGGTGTGCTGTGTGTGTAAAAGGCTTGCAGACTAATTGTATAGAACAGTTGTGAATCAGCAGTAGGACTCTGTGACCTGCAGCTGCTGTATATATGTATGTATATATGCAGTATGTGATTCTGGACCTCCAGGCCTGGAGAACTTCATAGTTTTCACCACAAGCGTCTCATATTTAACCCCCAGACAGAAATCCATCCTCACAAAAAATAAAGATAACACGGTGAGACCGCCGCAGGTCGATTTAGACTTTGTTGCCAGGACAGCCGAAACTAATGAGAGGTGTTTTAGTGGTGCCAGGAGAATCCTCACAGGACGGCCATTATTGCAGCATAGAGAAGAAAACCCCTGAGGGCTCTCTGAGAGTCAACAAGCTGTGCATCATTTCTGCACAAGCTCACACTTTACAGCTTCTTTAAATAACAGACCACTAAACCTACGAGGCTGACATGTCATTTAGAAACTTTGCCTGTTCTAAAAAGTTTCCTTTGCGTCAGATCACTGATAAAACGGCTTCATAATCATATTCTAATCATCTGGAAATTTAAAAGTTAAAAGTGTGGAGCTTCAAAATTAAGCTGCACGTTCAAAACATCTTCCGTCTGTTTTGATTCTGAGAAGCATCACATGTGAAAATGTGCTTTAAAAAGAGCAACAAATCAGAAGTCAGCGTGTGATGTGATGTGAAGTTTTTAACTTCATCCATCAGTTTCATGGGATCCTGTAGAAACGCTGTAACCCACAATCTAGCAAGAAACGGTGGAGTCAGCTCAGGGCAGCCAAGAAAAACAAGAGCACTTTGTAAATGACCAATAACGGGACCTGAGTGCAATTACAGGGTGGCCTCTCTCAGTGAGAGTTGAAATGTTGGATGAGGGTTAAATATCACTGTTGTTGTTTGTCATAACTGGGTGAAGTATTGTTGGCACTGAGAGACACACCGTATAAAGATTTGGATGGTTTTTCTCAGGCTGCACGCTCACCACTGATGAACTTATCAGTTCTGACGTGTCATGTTCAATAAGTAATTGCTTTAAGTATCTTTTTGTCAATAAATGCCCTGAACATGATTATATAAAAGTTGATGTGATGTATCTGGACCTGGTTTGACTAACAGACGTCTCCTGTCTCTGTTTTCTTGCAGCAGATGACCTTGATGAGTTCCAGTCAGCTGATGAAAGAGGAGTGACCACTTCATCCTCCTCTTGTTGCACTCCATCTAGGGACCAGTGAGGACCCCTAGGGACCCGCCTCACTTTGTCACCATTTCCTCTCCGAGTTGGTCCCCCGAAAGTGTTTCAAAACTGTTTCTCCAACGCGTCTTCCAGAAACTCAGACTGTTTTCCAAAGCAGAAGCAGCACAGCCCTCCCAGACTGAGGTGATGGGAAGCGTGCGAGCCAGCCGCTACAGCATTGTGTCATCAGAGGAGGACGGCATGAAGCTTGCCACTATGGCAGTACCCAACGGCTACGGGAACGGCAAGAGCAAGGTGCACACGAGGCACCAGCCGCAAAGCAGATTTGTAAAGAAAGACGGTCACTGCAACGTGCAGTTCATCAACGTGAGCGAGAAAGGTCAGCGCTACTTGGCTGACATCTTCACGACGTGCGTGGACATCCGCTGGAGGTGGATGTTCATCATCTTCTGCCTCGCCTTCCTCCTGTCGTGGCTGTTCTTCGGCTGCGTCTTCTGGCTGGTGGCCATCTTCCACGGGGACTTGGAAAATAACGCCCAGAAGTGCGTCTCCAACGTGAGCAGCTTCACCGCTGCCTTCCTGTTCTCCATCGAGACCCAAACGACTATTGGCTACGGCTACAGATACGTGACGGATGAGTGCCCTGTCGCGGTCTTCATGGTGGTTTTCCAAAGCATCGTGGGCTGCATTATTGACGCCTTCATCATTGGCGCCGTCATGGCAAAGATGGCAAAACCCAAGAAGAGGAATGAGACTTTGGTTTTCAGCCATAATGCCACAGTGGCCATGAGGGACAACAAGCTCTGCCTGATGTGGCGCGTGGGGAACTTAAGGAAGAGCCACCTGGTCGAGGCACACGTGCGGGCGCAACTTCTAAAATCCCGGACGACAGCGGAGGGGGAGTACATCCCCCTCGACCAGATGGACATAAATGTGGGCTTCGACAGCGGAGTCGACCGCATCTTCCTGGTCTCCCCCATCACCATCGTCCACGAGATCAACGAAGCCAGCCCCTTCTACGACAAGAGCAAACAGGACCTGGAGAACTCCGAGTTTGAAATCGTGGTCATCCTGGAGGGCATGGTGGAGGCGACCGCCATGACCACGCAGTGCCGCAGCTCCTACGTCTCCGGCGAGATCCTCTGGGGCCATCGGTTCGAGCCCGTGCTCTTCGAGGAGAAGAACTACTACAAGGTGGACTATTCCTGCTTCCATAAGACATACGAGGTGCCGAGCACCCCCCTGTGCAGCGCCAGAGACCTCGCGGAGAAAAAATACATCCTCTCAAACTCCAACTCCTTCTGCTACGAGAACGAGATGGCGCTGGAGAACAAAGAGGACACGGACGAGGGGAACGGGGGCAGCGTTGGGCCCGACGGCACCCAGACGGACAACATCTCAGAGACCGAGCACAGCCCAGCCACGGTGCCGCTGGAGCCCCGGCCTCTGAGACGAGAGTCCGAAATATGACTGTTCAGACCTCAGACCTCGTGTGAGGGATTTTCTAAAATCACCTCTCTGCTCCGAAAGGCACAACGAGCCGAGCCGGGCCGTGGGTAGAGGACGAGCCGAACGGTACTGCTGTGGGAGGCGGCGAAGTTTAGGACTGTGTATGTAAGAGTCTGCTTGAACTTTGACTACATACAGTATAACGAACACACAGCACTATGAACTATGTGCATATTGCAGGAAGAATTCTCCATGAAGTCCCCATGAATGTGTGTCTGGTGACTGCAAGAGGAAGGAGGTTGTTGTTGGGGAGGCATGTCTCAGTTTCTCTGTCCGGCATGAACAAAGGTGGTTTTTATAGTTAGAAGATGTTCTCAAGTGCTGCTAGAAAATAGTGCAAGTTGTGCCTTCTCATAGAACCAAAGAGTACACGTAGATGTCTGGAACAAAGAAGGTACAAGTCGAGTATTTGTTCACGAGCTGGTCTCATCGCAGACATCAAAAATAAACTGCACCAACAAACTTTCTGTATGCAAAACTTTGATTTCCTCTGACTTGACAGCACTGATTTTCTGCTTTCTCCTTTGCAGTTCTTGATCTGAGAGACTGTTCATAGCTGGTCAGACTGATAGAAACATGCCTGCTCACATCCAGAGATGGAGCAGGGGAGTATTAAATCAAACTGACAGAAATAAATCATTAATTTAACGAGAGACCGGGATAATATGAGAATCTGAATGTTCTTAAAAGTGCTGCTATGATGTTGCTTCTTCTTTTTCTTTTCTTTTTTTTTACGGTTGATAAATAAATACCAAAGAGTATTATTATCATAGTTATGTGTTTCTTAAAAACAACACCTGCTTAGTTTTGGTACAGAGAACGTTTAGGAAGTTTTACTAAGGTTTGTTTTTAAAGAATGTGTGTACAGTTTCTTTTTTTTTCTTTTTTTACGTCGATCATCTTTATCTTGAGCCACCTCATCAAGCCTTAATCTGGAAAGTCAAAAAGGGGAAGATGTATAAATCAAAGTGTCAAAGGCTTTACTGCAGAGGACAGGAAACTAAAACAATAACTCACTGATGTTTCGGGGGATTTTTAGGCGTCAGCTTGAAACCAAAAAGTTGATTTTTAAAGCCAAACTAGCTTTTAAAAAGGTTATGAAATATATGAAGTGGAATGTGATGAAAGAAGTACATCTCCTTTTATAACGTCTGAATCTGATACGCTGTTATGATTGGAGATGGTCAAAAAAAAAACTTTTCTTGCAAAAAATATCAAATCCAAGTAAAACATTTTCAACGCCACGTTCCCTTTTTAAACAAATCAGCTTGTTTCATTATCAACAGTTTTCATTCCCTGCTGTAAAGCTTTTGTTTCACTTGAGAATGTAAGATTTGAAGAAGCCACACGTACTGTAACCCGGCATATGAAGGTGTTCTGCACAAGAGTTTGCATCAATACAAATTTATATCCTGAATCTTTGTTTTGTTTTTTTAAAGAAAAACCAGTGACTGAAGGCCACTCGGCCGCCAACATGTGTAAATACCTCCCTCCCTGTTGCAGTTATTTTGTATCAGTCTTCCTAATGTACTGCAAAACCACGGAATGTACAGATTTTTGTATTAATATTATTATTATTATTATTATTATTATTATTATTATTATTGTACATGATATTATATTGTTCTTTTTTCAATAAAATGTCAGTGGACAATCAGAATCATGCTGTGTGGCTTGTGACGACATTTTCATTCATTTTTGAGGATGTTTAATTATTTTAAATATAACATTTAATAATTTTTAGGGCTGTCAGTCGATTAAAATATTTAATCGTTATTAATCGCATGATTGTCCATAGTTGATTGTGATTAATCGCACATATTTTATCTGTTCGAAATGTACCTTAAACGGAGATTTGTCAAGTATTAAATACTCTTATCAACATGGGAGTGGGCAAATATGCTGCTTTATGCAAATGTATGTATATATTTATTATTGGAAATCAATTAACAACACAAAACAATGACAGATATTGTCCAGAAACCCTCACAGGTACTGCATTTAGCATAAAACAATATGCTCCAATCATAACATGGCAAACTGCAGCCCAACAGGCAACAACAGCTGTCAGTGTGTCAGTGTGCTGACTTGACTATGACTTGCCCCAAACTGCATGTGATTATCATAAAGTGGGCATGTCTGTAAAGGGGAGACTCGTGGGTACCCATAGAACCCATTTACATTCACTGATCTGGAGGTCAGAGGTCAAGGGACCCCTTTGAAAATGGACATCCCAGGTTTTGCTCACCAAAATTTAGCGTAAGTTTATAGCGTTATTTAACCTCCTTCACGATTACGATACATGGTTGGTACCGATGGATTCATTAAGTTTTCTAGTTTCATATGATGCCAGTATCTTCAACCTGTTATTTATCAAAGTCTCCTATCTTGGCCTGAAAACAGAGCCATGAGGAGGTTCAGAAGTCTAGTTTTATCTCAGAACACTTGAATTACAATATGCTGAAAGGTTATTATGGAATTTTTTGCCCAATGATGCCAAAAATATTCTGCCTACTGCAGGTTTAATTGCATTTGTTGAAACACAAACATTTCATCCAAGACGCATTTTGTAATCAATTTATTCAAAGTAATTGTTTAACTTTAGGATTTTATTGTAATCTGCTCTCATTTATGAGTTCTTAGAAAGCAGAGAGAGAGTTTTTTTCTCATGCTGGCAACATTTCGCCGCCCGCAGATCAACGTCTTCTCTTCAACTGCACAGACATTAAAAAAAAAAACACTGGACGTCAACCTCAATGGAAAATTCCTCGGTTTAGCATTAAGGAAGACTGACGCTAATGTCAACTGCTGGAGCTTTGAACGTGATGCCTCCGTGTGTGTGTGTGTGTGTGTCTGTGTGTGTGTGTGTGTGTGTGTGTGTGTGTGTGTCTGACATAAAGCAGTTATGTGTCTGATTCATCTCGATCACTTTGAAACGGGAAGAGAGAGAAAATGAGTCGGGGTTGTTTCAGTTGCTTATTATAATCAGGATCTGTGTTTCATCATATTTCCTTTATGAGACCTAATTTAAAAACACGCTGTGAACCACAACAGTACAGGATTAAATAGAAGTTAACGTCAATGGGTCCCTTGACCTCTGACCTCGCCACTAATTTCTTTAACGTATTAACGCAACTTGCGATTTTTAATTGACCTCTTAAAAATCCGACGGACTGCCAATCTTTCGGAGGTTGTAGCGGCTCAGTTTTAAAGCTAGAGTGAAGATACTGGTATCATATGAAACTAGAAAACTTAAAGAATCCATTGGTACCAACCATGTCATACTAGCTTGTTGCGAAGGAGGTTAAATAACGCTACGGAGTTACGCTGCGGAGTTACGCTACGGAGTTACGCTACGGAGTTACGCTAAATCTTGGCGAGGAAAAACTGTCGTGGCCATTTTCAAAGGGGTCCCTTGACCTCTGACCTCCAGATATGTGAATGTAAATGGGTTCTATGGGTACCCACGAGTCTCCCCTTTACAGACATGCCCACTTTATGATAATCACATGCAGTTTGGGGCAAGTCATAGTCGAGTCAGCACACTGACACACTGACAGCTGTTGTTGCCTGTTGGGCTGCAGTTTGCCATGTTATGATTGGAGCATATTGTTTTATGCTAAATGCAGTACCTGTGAGGGTTTATGGACAATATCTGTCATTGTTTTGTGTTGTTAAATGATTTCCAATAATAAATATATACATACATTTGCATAAAGCAGCATATTTGTCCACTCCCATGTTGATAAGAGGATTAAATACTTGACAAATCTCCCTTTAAGGTACATTTTAAACAGATACAAAATGTCTGATTAAACATTTTAATTGAATGACAGCCCTAGAAAATACATAACTCGAGCATGTAGAAAAATACAAATATGGTGGCGTAGAAGATATTCACCTCATTTATTTATTTTACTGTAAACAGAAGCGTTTTTTTCACCAGTTTGTGAGGCGACGCTGCACGGTGGGAAAGTAAGGAGTTACTTTCCGGTCTCACCATTTAACACTACATTTATTTATTGAATTATTAATTTAAAGTTGCGACCAGGAAAGGCACATTGAAGTGACTTCCTGTCCGAAAGGAAGAATAGTGGCACATTGTTGCAGCGCTGCGGCTCTGTAGGTGAACGAGTGTGTTTCTATTGTGCAGCTCTGCTCACTCCCTGTTTATGAAAACAATAACAGTGTATATCAGCGGAGTAAACATCCAAAGCTAAATGTTAGGCCAGCTTCCATTATTCCTGTGTAAACCCCTCACATATCAAGTATCAGACTGTTTTTTTATCACTATTTATTTGTGTTTTATACCTCGTGCTCAACAGCTGATTGAGCCCGGTTCAGACTATAATTTGGAGACAACAACAATATCGGAGTGAAGAGAGCGTGGACCTGAAACATAAACACAATCTGAACTATAACCGGAACAACTGTTTTTTTATTGAAGCTTCTGGGAACCTGACGTTCAAACGGGCTGAGCTCTGGTCCAGACCTGTGATCTTCGCTGTGTCTTCCTGCTTCACACGGACCCCCGCTCAGCCAGCAGAGATAACCATCGCCACAAAAGGTGGACGGCTCGACGCGGCTCAGACACTTCTGTACAGTAATGAATACAGAATCAAACTAATCTGGATGACTCGGCCAGTTTACCAAGTTATTACCCATCTGGACCAAGTGAAGAAATTATGACTTACCAATGCAATATCATGATGTACATTGGAGGAGTCACGATTTCCATTTCAAATCAGAAATCGATCAAAGTTAGCTTCTGATCTCGACCATCGAAATCAAAAGCAAGATCGTTGATTTGTTTTCATTTTTCTCTCCGCCCCCCGACTACTCGCCTACAAAGGAAATATATAGCTGGACACAACTGTATTTTTGTAGATTACAGCACACGTGTAAAGCACTGCAGAAGGATTTCTGTTGTGTTTTTGTAATGACTACGTACTGAGGTGGGTCACTCGGATACTGATATTGAAAAAATGCAGCTTTATATATTGTAGACTGTTGTAGTCTAATTTTTGAAACACTTTCTAATTAAAAAGGGAGTTCAGTTTTCTTTTTAAAGAACAATTTGAAAGTGTAAATGACAGTATAAAAGAGCATAAAACCAGTGATCTGTTGATCTTTACAAATCAAGACTCCATAGTCCAACAATGGCATGTTTAAATCGAAAATCAAATTGTGACCTTAAAATTAAATCGTGGATTTGGAGCCTCATTAGGTCAATTTGGAAAGTCATTGTGTACGCAATACTTTCCACAACAATAAGACCATCATATCGGGATATTATCAGGTATCATCTGGGAACGTTAGCCGGCATATGCCAGCTTTTAGCCGGTACTGCGTGTAGTTGTCTGGCAGATTAAATGATCAACGTTTTTTGATATTTTTTAAACTGAGAAATGACAAAAATAATCAGTAATCAAAACATTAGGGCTGTCCTCGAACAAAGGAACACCGTATCGATTTTGTCGACTAATGGATTAGTTGATTTAATCAACGGATCTGTTAAACTGAGTTTCTCCGCAAAGAATCACACAAAAGCACCACTTTAAATCTGGAGTTTACCAGAGATGAGCTCAGATGTTTCTCAGAAATAAGTCATTCAGCATGAAAAAAGCATAAAAAATAACTAACCAACTATTGACTAAGAGGGGGGCAGCCCTACAAAACATTTTATTAATTTTCTGTCAGTTAACTAATTAATTAATCAATGACGATAATGATGATTTCAGCAGCAGTATTTTGATGCAGATTCAGATGTAGATCAAACATTTATAAACATTTTCTTTTAGCAAAATGTGTAATTTAGAGTTTTTTACTGCCTCGGCAGACACTTTGAGTGCTTTATTATTATTTTAAATATCTTAAAATGTCTAATAACTAATATTACAAACACCCCAAACACTGGATGTAGAATTGACAGTAATCCGCTGAGCCAGAAACACTTGAACTCCTTTCAATAATAATAATAATAATAAAGCAGCATGTTGCTGTGTATCTCAGCCACGCAGGCCTGCAGAGAGGCGGTGGAATTTTCCGCGGGGCTGACCGTCCACTGGACCTCAAACGCCTCGCTACCTCTCACTTTGAAGCTCTGCCAGCTGCTGTTGACCCGTCTTTGATGGGACGCCAAACACCGTCACCGACGGAGACAAAACCCCTGTCATCACACGGCACATAATCGTCTTCTCCTGAACCGTAACCTCTTCTGCATTCATTACATTTCCTTCTCATTATTGGAATTCTTATTAGCAAAGCAGCCAGTCTTTTTCAGATCCTCCTGCAGGATTCTTGGGTAACTGCTATGCTGTAGAGGTTAGCTTGCAACAACAGCTGTCAGTGTGTCAGTGTGCTGACTTGACTATGACTTGCCCCAAACTGCATGTGATTATCATAAAGTGGGCATGTCTGTAGAGGGGAGGCTCGTGGGTACCCATAGAACCCATTTACATTCACTGATCTGGAGGTCAGAGGTCAAGGGACCCCTTTGAAAATGGACATGACAGTTTTTCCTCGCCAAAATTTATCATAAGTTTGGAGCGTTATTTAACCTCCTTCACGACGAGCTAGTATGACCGTCGCTTTAATTTTTCTTCAAGATGTTTGAAAATATGAATCAGCGTAATTATTTTCAGGATTCTAAAAAAGTAACTGTGCTAATGTTTGAAACAAACCCGTCTGGGATCAGCTAATGAACCAAATACTTCTCAATATAACTTGAAGGAATGCCGAGCATAGCTCAGAGATCATTTTGGTCCGTTTAGCTTACTGTTACAGGATTAGACCTACATTTGACCCGGCACATGCAGTCTAACCTTGACCTTGCTAGCGGTGCCGGTAGCCGAGGTCAACGGAACACTGGGAGGGTGGGGAGGGTCACGTTAGGTGCAGCCACTCGCTGCAACCTGAGCCCGGCGGGGAGGCCGTACGGTTTGACGGATTGGGGTTGTCCTCATATTTAGCTCCGAGCTGTGCGGCAGAGATTAGCCTCCTGACAGACGAGGACAGTTTCAGAAACACGACAGTAGGTCGACTGGGATTTGTTATGAGCCCCATAAGACAACGAGCAGGGAGACATGACGCATGTGTCTAAACCGGATTCTAACTCTGAATGGTTTCTAGGTCATCATCAAGGTTAAAATCCGGCTGAAGTTGTATTGAACTGTATCAACTCTGAAACAATGATCATATGGAATCATTTAAAAAAGAGAAACTCTAGCCTGATTTTAGCCCGACGTCTCGGTATCTTTTGATCCGCAAATCACCAAATCAATGCTGACAAAGGTCTGTCTTTATCAGTAGAACCAAAATATGAATACAGGATATCTAACTTCTTCTTTCCTGTATTAAACTGCTTTTTGCCATCTTGGTTTTAGGCCATCGCCATCTTGGTTTTAAGTTGTCGCCACCTTGGTTTTAAGTTGTCGCCACCTTGGTTTTAGGCTGTCGCCATCTTGGTTTCTATTGGTCGTCGCCATCTGGGTTTTAAGCCATCGCCATCTTGGCTTTAAGCTGTCGCCATCTCGTTTGAATACTGTTTTTTTTTTTGTGCAAATTTATTATTAATTCATGATGATCAGCCTAATGCTTCTTGCCAAAAACAAAATTTTACAAGATTACATTTGAACACAACATAATAACGTTATAAGTTCCCTTCGCCCAGTACTCATTTTAACTGAATAAAGCTTGAACGCACGTCACACAATGCAACGTCCATACATAAGCTGTTATTCGTTATTTACCCAAGCAGGACTGTGCTGCTAACGCTAACTAGCGCTTATGCTGATTTCAACACAAATTTGTTGTTCATAATGTAGCATTATCAGGGAAATTTTCTATCGTCCTCAGGACGATGGGACGCAGTTAGTCTCAAGCCCTGATCCCCAGTACCTGCGATACTTCTGAAGTAACAAAATAAAATCAGTTCTGCATATTGTGAGCTGGTGAATGGTATCAAACACAGCTCATATTTCTAATCAGAAGATTATTTTTTCAGAGACTTTTCATTTTCCTTCTCCTTTAATAATTTCACACCACATGAAATGAGTAATAAAAGTGTTAAAAACCATTTTCCATTTGCTTCACCTGCGTGAAGAATGCAGCATTAGGGACTCTGTGGACTCACAATAAAGGTTTCCGAGTCAAAGCACCACAGTTTGTTCAACAAATTCCAGTTCTGATCCTCCTATTATCCGCCCATCAAACGCCCACCAGAATGTCAGGTTGGCAAAAAAGCCAAAGAATGTGAGAGATGTGAGCGGCGCTGTGATGTAGCAGCGTGACAGCGGGGTCATTTGGTCTTTTGTGGCGAACCACAACAGGGTGACAATGCTTCACAGGGCGACCAGTACACATTACGGGGTTAATACACCTGGAACAGAGATCTCTGCTGCCTCATCCCGCTGATAACCACACACACACACACACACACACACACACACACACTGTAACAGCCAATTAGGAAGCGTTCTCATCACCATCATCATTACATGGCCGAATCATTTTGTTAATTCAATCCGGCCTCACTTGGTCTTTTTATAGAGCAAGACACGTTGGACAAATCAAATCAGAGAGCAGACTTTCTGCTCTCTGATTTGTCTGCTGTGGAGAGCAGAGCACATCAACCATGTGGTACCAAAACACAGCGATATCCGGATCTCATGCAGCGTCACATTGGA
This sequence comes from Sebastes umbrosus, assembly GCF_015220745.1. Classification (NCBI taxonomy): domain Eukaryota; kingdom Metazoa; phylum Chordata; class Actinopteri; order Perciformes; family Sebastidae; genus Sebastes; species Sebastes umbrosus. The sequence goes on along the minus strand of NC_051288.1, from coordinate 25,686,483 downwards.
TGATCCGATTCTACTGGAGAGTTCTGGTGTTTAGTCGGATTCAAAAGCCTGATAACTGGCCCACAGTGCTGGAGGAACCTCTTTACATGGTAATGGATCATTTAGAGTAATAAATAGGGACGTTTGTATGTCTGAGTTCTAGCTTTGACCTTGAGAAACCTTGCGTGCAATCGTTCCTCCTTTTAAGTTCAATTCCTAGTGAGCTTTTCATGAAATCAAACCCTGTTTTTATATATTTATTAGGGGTAGGGAAAGAGATCCATACAGCATAGTATCCTGATATTTTGCGTGGCAATATTGTATCGATACACGGACATCAAGTATTGCAAGATTGTCCTTAGTTAATCACGATTAATCGCACATTAAACGCACATTTTGTATCTGTTCTAAATGTACTTTAAAGGGAGATTTGTCGAGTATTTCATACTCTTATCAACATGAGAGTGGACAAATATGCTGCTTTATGTAAATGTATGTCTATATTTATTATTGGAAATCAATTAATAACACGTTTTTCTCTACTATCTGACATTTTATAGACCAAATATTTAAACAAGAAAAAGAGCCAGAAAATCAGCAACAGGAAAACTACCACAGAAGTGTGGATGAGTTCTGAAAGTCGACTTACAGAAATAACATTCAACTGTTCACAGCAACCACTGACGCAGCTTTTGACTAAAAATATGTCAGTCGCTGATGATTGGTTCAAGCGATATAAACCCCCCACTCCCAAACAGAAACTGGCTGACATGAACACGATGTCACACTGAATGAAGATGTGAAAAAATCAGTCTGATTATCCGGCTACATCCCAGCTACATCCCAGCTACATCCCAGCTACGTCCCAGCCCACCAGGAGGACGGAAATAAAACATCACAACTACATTTATAAGGATCTGCCAATGACAGACTCCGACATGAACCATATTTAAAGTCGTCGGCTGGCGTGTAAACGAGTGCTTGTTGTCTTTTGCTCCTCCTAAATTTGGACTCTGACAGTCTGTATCCTGCGTGGCAGCTGCTGGGCGGCTAAATCGTATTGTGTAATGTTTGATGGCTGCAGATCTACTGAAGTAGGGAGTTAGAAGAGGCCCTGGCACCGACGCAGCTCGTCATAACTGCACTGCCATGGGTTACCCATTGACTGGTGACGTCAAACACAGACAGCGCTGGGTCTCCCACAAAGGTCTAATTCATGATTTTCTACTGTCAGTGGAGATCGTCCGAATCAGACGGGTTAATAACAAACTTATTTGGAAAAGAAAAGGAGGGCAAACAGTGAAATTATTACCCGAAATGTCCGTAAACATCCATCACAGTTTACAGATCAACGTCCTGAGGAGTAATTCAGGTATTTTAGATGTTAGATGACTGATGAAGCAGCTGATGGAGCAGCTGCATAGCCGGGCACTGATCCATCCAAACTCCATTCAGAAAACAAGCCTTTTAAAAGTTGTTTGCATGTCGTCTTGCGGACAGACCCGACAAAGCATGAATTCAGACTTTTTACAAATCAGCATTATTATGTAGTTATTACGGCATCATTTTAATCTGTTTATTGATATTAAATCACAACACAATCTCTGTATTTTGGGTTCATACCACAGTAACGACGTGTGGTTTGCTAGATACAGTCTAGGTGAATACAGCTCGCCGCCTGATGATGTTATGAGCCCAGACACGACCGCGTTGGGTTCTCTGACATATCTGGGACTTCCACAACATGTGCAAAAAGCAGCAGTGGTTATTACCTCCATGGTGGATGGAGGAAATGGAGGAAAGAAGAGTTGTTTTGTACAGACATTCACATTCCCTTCATCTGACTTTTCCTATAGCTTGCTATACATACAGTCAGATGACAAGTGGCTGCTGGCTCGTGCACGGGTTGCCATATTGTTTGACCACTATCACCGTGTTTCACACTTTAACACCAGCTCCTTCTCCACCTAGAGGTGTCAGTGATTCCGGTTTCAGTAATGAGAGGGATTACTCTGATATCCTCACAGTATCTATTGACTGTTTGCTCAAGGTTTGACCAGCTGTGTTACAGCTCATATGTGACTCTTCCTCTGCAGGGTGGTCAAGTGGTTTCACGTTGACCAGAGGATCTATCTTTATTGAGAGGGCTTGTGCCTCTTGGTGTCAATAATGTCACAGCACAGTGTCAAACTTACTTCAATCCTTTGGTGAGCTAAAAATATGGTTTTCAAGATCTGGGTCATGATGTCTGCACAATTGCAGGTCGGGCTGTGTATTGTTCAAGTAAACTAAGTAAAACATGTACGGACACAATGTAACGTCAGTATGGAAAACACGCGACGGACGTCAATAACGTAACATGCAAAACAACACGGCTCTCCCGCTTGAAAGTCCTGTGTTTCTTCTGTCACTACACAACACGTAACAAACGTCATGTGACAACGGTCACCACAAAACACCGCACCTTCATGCAGGAGTGTAATATTCACGTCTTGGCGACTAAAACCGTGACACTGACACGCTATCTTCCGGTGGACAGGCGGGTCTATTACACGCTTCACCTTGAGACCAGGCGGTTTCATTCAGCGGCAGGAAGTGAACGCTTTCCCTTTTTCTTCATGGAGCAAAAATAACCTCGCCAGATTACTGCTGCAGGTCACTGTGCACAACAGGAAGACGAGCAGAGAAAGATTGAATTGTGCTTATTGGATTAGTCGATCGGCAGAATGATTTTGATCATTGATAAATTGTCTTTTATTTAGTAAAAATGCAGAAAAATATGTTTTCAGCTTCTCAAAATATTTGCTGAATTTCTCTGATTTATATCACCCAATCTGATAAAACTGTTGGTCCAACAAAACAAGACATTTGAAGATGTCATCTTGGGCTCTTGTGATTCTATTATTTTTGACATTTTATGGTCTAATCGATGAGTCAAACAAATAACTGATATCAATCAGTAGTAAAAATCATTAGCTGCAGCCCTCGATCAGGAGCAAATGACACAGCCCTGCAAGATTAATTAAAAACAAGCTTTACTGTAACAAACACTTCATGCGTGACGCGTTTGGAGTACAATCTCCCCAACAGCGGGCACACAAAGTCAACAATTAGCATTGAAAACGGTAACTCCAGAGCTCCATGTACAGTGCCATTCATTTTCATTTTGTCAGGAGGGCTCATGGCTTTGTTAGCATGGTGATTTTATCGCACAGGATGCAAGATATACAAAGACATTGTCAATGATTAAATGGACACCACAGAAGCTCGGGATAAGGCTGCATTGCTGTGTGTGCCAGATATCTACAGACAAACAGAGAGGGATTAACTATTCATAGTGAATGGGGAGGAGGGGGGGGTTATCCACTGGTCGGTGTGGTTGATGGGGGCAGAGAGGAGAGAAAACAACAGCTGTGGGCAGGATGGGATTGTTTCAGAGAGAGAGAGCCTTACACTGGCAGAAGTCTGGCAACCACTTCACTTCTCTCACCTTCTCTGAGAGCAGCCACATCCTGGATACGTTACAACAACTCCTGCCTGACCTCACAACATGACAGTTAGGACAAACGAGCCAATCAAAGAGCTGAAATAGTGCTTTGATGGATCAGTTCACCCAAATTACAGAAAGATACTTTCATGTTTCACTTGGGCAAGTGAAACCCTAAAGATAGTTTTGGTTTTATTTGCTGAGGTTCTGAGATATCAGTCCCAATAAAAGGAGGTGAATCAAATGTGATTTGTGGTGCTCCAGCCCAGTGGCACAGCAATTCGTAAAATAGTCCTGAAATTAAATGTATTGATTCGTGTACAGACACAAATTTCCCTTCTTTTTCGTGATGGTCAGCATGAAATCAGTTCGTAAGTAATCCACGTAATTGTGAACAAGGAAGTATAAAGTGAGGCGAACGCCGCGTAGGGAGGAGGTCGGGATGGTTGAGTAGGTCAAAAATCACAGGACTTTCACCCAGAAGACCAACGTTCAGGTCCCGTGTGAAACCAGAAGTCACTGGTACTTCCATACTTAAGTTACACCACTTTCGGGCGGGTTCGAATCCGGCCTGTGGCCCTTTCCGCATCCACTCTCTCTCTCCCCCCTTTCAAGACTCTATCCACTGTCCTGTCATAAAAATGGAAAAATGCCCCCAAAAAAAATAACTTTAAGTTACACCACTTCCAGTGTTGCATAACCACTTCCCTTGTGGCATAACTTAACTCCGATCTACAAAACCGAACCAATTACATTTCTTGCCTTAACCTAACGTAGTTGTTTCCTGTGAAGACGGAAGTTTATTTTGAAAAGACTTGAGGTGAAATTGACACTGGATATTCATAGGAAAACGCACGTAAAATGAGGAATATCTTTTTTCGTAAGGTCATACAAACATTGTATAAGAATACGTTGAAATACGTCACTGTGATATCCACGTAAAAGGTGGCAGATTTTCCCTTCAACTTAATCAGTCCGGTTAGTGATAATGCTACCTGGTTTGCTAACAGGTAGCAAGACCCTTAGCCTGGAAAGCTCTTTTGGCTGGCATGCACAAGCATGTTAGCGGTTAGCTCGCAACCACAAAGGCGAGCTAACTAGCCTCACAAGTAGTCACTACATCACCAACCTTCGAGCACTAATTATTTTGCGCAGGCCCATGATTGACTTTCGCTTCGTTCCACTTTCTGATGTGACCAGGCACCAACTGAGACATTGCTAATGGAAAGACGTGTTGCTATTGAGTTTTTAAAACGTTGAAATGCTTTCAGTGGTTTGAGTGTGTGACAGCAGAAGTTTCAGAGGTAGGCAGATGAAAATCTTGGCAAATGAAACTGAAACTGTCCACCAGGGGTTAAGAGAGAAAACAAGTCTTTTTGTAATTTGGATGACCCGACTCTTTGAGCCAGGACTTGTCCCCTTAAGGGCCATAAACTGAAAGAATAGTCACATTGTTTAAACATCCAAACAGGAAGTAAAAGCACAAAATGTGTCCGTCACATTTAGTGAAGGATCCCAGCCAGCAGCTGTATCTGCACAGGAGAACATCATGCATTTTCTTTATCTCTGCATACACCAGAGATGTGACACCCCCCTCCACTGTGCCCAGTTGTTGCTATGGGCACCCAGCCTGGAGTGGGAGGACACTAACAACCAACCACGTCAGCTCTGGGTCCACAGTCCCCTGAGAGAGACACAAGAACAAGGAATAGGTAGCATACAAGTACACGAGTTGAAAGGGAACATAATAAAAGAGTTAATCTGCCAAAAATACTCGGCTGGGTCGTGATGGAAGCAACCTGTGATTGGTTCATTCATGCAAAGTGTGTCTCAGATTTAGCTCCCACAAGAGGGGTGTGATTCTTATTCATACAGTGGATAGTTTGGAACAAAAATTTGGTCTTATAAAGTACTAGAAACAGGGTCTGAAATTAAGTTTTTTCACTGTCTGACACTTTTGAAATCTGTGCGCTAAATGAAGGAATACAATTTTACACCTCGATGTCATTCTAGGGCGGTCCCAAATACCATTTTATGGGCTTTGGTGAGAAATATAATAATAATGTTGTGGGATTATTCCATATTTCATGGGCTATTTTGGGATTTATACTTTATATACACAGTATATTAGTTAGAGGAAGTATACACGTTTTCAAAATAAGGTGTTAACAAAGGGAAGTGTATCTACAAAATACATCTATGGAAATAAGATTGATTGGATTATATTCACCAGAAGTATAAAACATTACATGTCTCTTATAAATTAAAAAGAAAATACCATTAATTTGTGAGGGAAACGTCTTTATTCTTTGATTTTTGGGTTGATGGAAAAAATTTAATAAATAATTCCTGACAATGACTGATATATTTGACTTCAGGACATCTCTGCTGAAAATCAAACATTTTTACTGGATTCATTTAGAGATTTTCCAAAGTAAAAGTCCCTAGAAGTGTATGATTCAACTTTTCCCCATGGTCTAGTGTTAAAAAAGTTAACAAAAAAAATCACAATAAATCGTAATATCGAATCGCAATACATATCAAATCGGCACCCAAGTATTGGGATAGTATCGAATCAGGAGATAGGTGAATCGTCCCAACCCTACTGATGACCTCATGATTTTATCCGCCACTGCCAACAATTTACCCGCATGTGGTGGGTGTTAATTCCAGACCCCGACTTGCAAGACGGTGATGTCTCCGTTAAAAACCTTGTGAAGAAATGCATCATGGAAACTTGTATTCCTGCAGGACTCAGTAGAGTTGGCCTCACTGCTGTGCCAGTACCGGCCTCTATTAGGCCTGAAAACCAATGGATTTCTAGATCAAAACATCTCTTCATCATTTTTGCCGCTGGGCTCAAATTTTATGACTTTCTGCTTTTTCTTTGATTTACTTTTCTCCCAAAACACCAAATACTTTTGTACATGTCTCTCTACTTTGCCTGTTGTTGAATTTAAAGGGCACTCCAGCAGGAATTGATTTGGTTTCCGCTTTTTAAATTCCTGTTTAATTAATTAGAGCTGAAACGATCAGCCAATTTATCGGTCAAAGAAATGAATCACAACTGTTTTGGTAATAGATTAAAACATTTAAGTATTTTTTATGCAGAAATGTTAAATATTGGCTTCTCAAATGTGAGGATTTGCTGCTTTTTCTGTTGTTTAATTGAATATCTTTCTCGTTTTGGATGGACTGTCGAACAAAACAAGACATTTGAGATGTTGCCTTGGGCTTTGGGAAATTGCAATGGGCATTTTCCACCATATTTTAAAGTTTAATAGCCAATAATCAATTAATGGAGAAAATAGCTGTTGCATTCATGGAAATTCATTGCAGCCCTATAAATTATAACTGCTTTTACAGATATGTGCCACTTTTATATAAGTTTTCACTCTACTACTAATAAAACTCACAAAAATGGACGTTCAGTTTAGTTTTAAAAGTAATCCATCTATTAAAGATGATCTCGCTGTCCTCAAACAACACGTCTTTTCAAACTGCCGGATCATTTACACTGAAAGGTTTGGAGGGCTCTCTGTGGGGCTCTGGGGCTCATTGCCTTCAATAGTCTTATTAATAGCCTGAGTGAACAGGAGTGGAGCGGAGCGCTGGTCTGGAGCTGAAGGATCAGACGCTCTCTTCAGTTAGAGGCTTCATTTAGTCCTGACAACACTGGACAACCAACAAAGCAATGACAAATATTGTCTCGTGGAGACACTCGGGTACCCATAGAACCCATTTACATTCACATATCTGGAGGTCAGAGGTCAAGGGACCCCTTTGAACATGGCCATGACAGTTTTTCCTCGCCAAAATTTAGTGCAAGTTTGTAGCGTTATTTAACCTCCTTTGCGACAAGCTAGTATGACATGGTTGGTACCAATTGATTCCTTAGTTTTTTTTAGTTTCATATGATACCAGTGTTTTCACTCTACCTTTAAAACTGAGCCGCTACAACCTCTGAAAGATCGGTTGTGTTAATGCATTAAAGAAATTATTGGCGTTAATGTTGACAGCCCTTGAAAAAAGGGTTTAAAAGGTATTTTTTGTTCATCTTGTATTTAAACCTGACTAACGCAGGTGAAATGAAATGCTACTGAACAGGTCATGACTGAGTTGGCTTTACACAATCCTGGTTGTTGTATAGCGTATTTTGGGAATAATTGAGGCTTAAATCGCACCTATTTCAGGATATACAGTAAGTGGCGAACAGATTATGATGCACCTTCACAGAGCAACAGGAATAGAGCTGTAGTCTATTTCAACATGTAGGTCACATTAACCTGCTGTTAAATATAATAACAGTGAAGAGTTTGGGGCAGAGAAAACTAGAATTCAACTTCCTTTGTGAGGACGGGATGGATGTCAGAAGCGCTGCTGCCCGCTGGATCACACGGGCTGTGCACACATGATGATGGGGAAAAAACCCGCTGCTCAATGTCCATGTACACCTCGGCTAAAGAGTTCACAATAACAGGTCGTGGGTGATTAATGCTGACAGGCCCTGGCGTTTTATGGATGCTAATGGTGCCGTGTGTGTGTGTGTAAGTGTGTGTAAGTGTGTGTACGTGTGCGTTTGCCAGTCGCCCGGCCTGATGCTCCTGCTGCTGAGTCCTTAGTCACAGACTCGTCGTTTCGCAGCTCTCGCCGCTCCATAGCAACCAAGGGAGTCAGGTAAACACATCTTAGACATTCTTGAGTGTGATGCTGAGATCACGGTTAGATTTTAACCACATTATCTCTGCTTCTTTTTTTTAAGATGCGCTGTTATATATATATGGCTTGATTAATCTGAATGTACGGTGGCATCGTTGGTTTGAATGTAAACGCTTCACATCAGTGAGTGTTCTTGATTAAATGCTGACTCCCAGGACGTATGTGAGGTCCCTGAAGTCACGAGCAGGCCTTCTCCAGTATGAGAAACTAGGGAATCCTTTGAAGGCCCCGGGGCCTTTAGAGTGGGAGGCCAGTCAGTGTCCCAGAGGTACGAGCGGTAGTAAACACCCTGGTCCCACTCGTAAGCGGAGGCTCATCAGGTTGAAACCTATATTTATGGACGACATGTATTCCCTCTGTGTCTGTCAGTCCACCAAACGTATACGGTGTACTGTAAATGAAGAATGTCATAACAAGACTAAAGGTCTCCTGGTGGCCCCCAACGAGACTGTAACGCTCATCACAAACCAATATCTCACTTAAGGACACTTCGACATGTGGACTGGAGGAGCCGGGGATCAAACCGCCGACCCTCCGATTTGTGGACTAGACTTGCCGCAGTAGTCGGGGTTAGCGGTGTACATTGTCATGTCAGCACGCTAACATTGGCGCATTATTGAAAACAAAAAATCTCTGCTGGCATTGAGTTCAACAGTAGGATCACAAATCATCATTTCTACATGACGGACTTGTTAACAGATGAGCACACCTGCTCTACAACACTTAAAACCCACAAGTTCCTGCCTCAGCTTTCTTGAAAATCCACTGACTAGTGTAGTCTGAACATCAATCTATTTAAAAGTGTCTAATTCAATCTGACAACGATCGATATAAATCCAGATAATGCAGTTAGAGGAGGAAGGATGGCACGGAGCTTTTTTTTTTTCCCACATCTAATCAGGATGGCAGGTTTTAAGAGAGGCCTGAGATGCATCCTGAGATAAGGAAGAGAGGAAAGAGAAGCTCCTCTTCTTCTGTCATCAATAGAGCTGTTTGTTTTCTTCAGCTGAGAGTCTCCTCTGAGACACGGACTGAGTCAGTGCTTTGTAAGGCTCCACATAACATCATCTGTAAACCGGCTCACAATGACCAGCTTGGTGTTGTGTTGGACATAATAAAGATTCACCTATCTCCCTATACGATACTATCACGATACTCGGGTGCCGATTCGTTAAGTATTGCGATTCTACAAGAATTGGAATTCAATATTACAATTTATTGTGATTTTTGCTAACTTTTTTAACACTAGACCATGGGGATAAAGTTGAATCATCCACTTCTAGGGACTTTTACTTTGGAAAATATCAAAATGAATCCAGTAAAAATGTTTGATTTTCAGCATGTATGTATTCAGAGATGTCCTGAAGTCAAATATATCAGTCATTGTCAGGAATTATTATAAATCATTTTATTTCCAGCAACCCAAAAATCAAAGAATAAAAGACATTTCTCTCACAAATTAGTGGTATTTTCTTTTTAATTTATAATAGACATGTAATGTTTTATACTTCTGGTGAATATAATCCAATCAATCTTATTTCCATATATGTATTTTGTATATACAGTTCGCTTTAACACCTTATTTTGAAAATCGGACGTAGCAAATGTCATCTTATTTGCGGTGCATCCCCAATGGAGCATTTCTGAAAAGCTCCGAGTTCACAGGTTTTTCTTTGTAATTTTATAATAGGTCTGAGGAAAATGTTGATATTCCCAACGGCATTATGCCTTTGTGTTTCTTGCATTGCAGTACCCGCTGGCTAGCTTGCTAAACTGTTAGCCTCGGTGGCTTATAGCGGCCCAGTCGCCCAGAAAAATGTTGGCATTGGATGTTTCTGCAAACCAGGGATACGTTGAATGTTGACGTTTTTGCATTTTAAAGAGTGAAAAGAGACACGCCGGGCGGGTGGGAGAGGAGATGGATGGGTCCAACAAACACAAGACTTTCATCCAGGAGACCGCTGTTCATGTCCCGTGCGTCACGTTATAATCAGCTGTTTGTTCGTGTCCTGTGTTCACAACGTTCAGTGTCATATTCAAGTGTCAACCTATAGTGGTTTTGTTGCGTTATGTTGTTTTATTATTATTTGAACACAAACCATGATCTTTTTTCAAACCTTAGTTAAGTAGTTTTGTTGCCTACACAACGTTAACCACGTGGCATTGTGTGTTTCTGCAAGCGTGATACGAGGCTGATATGAAATGTATTTATAAACATATTTTTGGTTCAGAAACATCAACATTCAACGTATCTGTGGTTTGCAGAAACGTCCGATGCCAACATTTTTTCTGGAGGCTGGGTTTTTTCTAGACGCTGAGAGTAGCGTCCATGTTGCCGTTGCCTAGCAGCAGTTCTCACAACTCAACCACTTGAATGTCAAACATATCATGTACATGACTTCCCATGTCGTCACCACAAGCTCACAAGTTCCAATGTTTACATTGAAGTCTTCACAGGATAGCGGACTACATCATAACTATAGAATTATTATTTTGTATTCAATATGTAACTCTGAAATGTAGAGGAATATGTAGTGTTTCATAGTAAGTGCTCATTTCATGATATTCTAAAAACCAACCATTTAGACAGAGTAACGTCTGCTGGCTGAAAGCTTGATCCCTGACAGGTTTCACTGAAAGTGCTCTGTGATATGTGACAGATATTTTTATGGAAATACTTTTCCTTGGTCATGCGTGCCATATGGCAGGAACTATGTGGAGAGATCTGTCATTGTTCCTTTGGTGTCAGGCAGCTATTTTAGCATGTTTATGGAAATTAACCAGCAGGTCTCCATCGGCCCGTCAGCCTTTTGTGAAGATCGAGGCGGGCCGGTTGTACTTTTCCACTGGGCGACCTGGGACACATACTTCAAAACCACATGCACTCAGCTGAAGTTGTGGTCCTTTAACACTGATGCAGAATCTTTTATTGTGAGAGCAGCGTTGGCCTCCTGGGCTCAGCAGCACGGCTCATCATGTGCTCCGTGGACTGACACAAATCTGTTAGGAACTGAATGAGGAAATACCTCAAGAGAAGTTATCTCTGTCAGTCCCAAAAACAACCACTTTGGTTGGCAGCTGTGGCTCAGTTTAAAAGTTGCTGAGTCACCCAAACGCAGAGGGACTGCTTGACTTGTAGAGAAAAAAAATTCACATATGTATCGCGATATGTTTTTTTTACAATTTTGAAATAGATTTTTTAATGCCATAATCGATATATTTGCTTCATTTGAGTCTATCTGGAGGTAGAAGAAAGTTACAGCTTTTATTGTTGTAGTCTGAGTAACGTGACGTCATATCCGTTCCGTATCCGACTTCGAGCCGGCCGTCGCTCTCGTCTCCGTGGTCAAATGGGCCGACGCTACAACTGTAGAGTACCCAGATACTGACATTTATGTTAAATGATGGAGCTGACCATGGATGTATAAAGAGAACGGAGCTGACGGGAGAGCTAGAGACCACCTTGGAGAAGTCAGAGGAAGTAGACACTCTGACTGTGTCTGGTTTTCAAAATAAGGTGTTAACAAAGGGAACTGTATATACAAAATATATCTATGGAAATAAGATTGATGTGATTACATTCACCAGAAGTATAACACATTACACATCCCTTATAAATTAAAAAGAAAAATACCACTAATTTGAGAGAGAAAAGCCTTTATTCTTTGATTTTTGGGTTGCTGGATAATAAATGTAATAAATAATTCCTGACAATGATCCTGATATATTTGACTTCAGGACATCTCTGACAACATACATGCTGAAATTCAAACATTTTTACTGGATTAATTTAGATATTTTCCAAAATAAAAGTCCCTAGAAGTGTATGATTTAACTTTTTCCCTTCATGGTCTAGTGTTAAAAAAGTTGACAAAAATCACAGTAAATCGTAATATTGAATCGCAATGCTTAAAAATCGCAATACATATCGAATCCGCACCCAAATATCATGATAGTATCGAATCGGGAGATAGGTGAATCGTCCCAGCCCTACTGACATGCAGGTTGATTAAGAGTCGGTGAAATATTCTATCTTTTGCTTATAGGACAGACTGTAATGAAAGAAGAAGATGAAATAGAAATGTTTAAATAAGTTGCCTCAAAATTGTGTCTACATTCTTTTTAGTTCCCACTAATGGATGTTCAACATAATAAAATAATTACTCCTCTTCTTAGCATCTGATAAATAGAGACTGTAGAGAGCATACGACCGCCTGCAGTCTCAACGGTTTGACTTTTAGCTCGTGTTCGTCAGCTCTGTCCCACAAACCTCCTGAAGCATATTCACATGTGATCAGCAGCCTGATATCAGAAACCGGGTCAAGCTTTTAGCCTAAAAGATGTGAAATCCTATCTGACAGCTTCTTCTGTGGCTTCTACTTATCTGAAATGTGATAGTTAACTCGGCCACGCTGCCTCAAGGCACAGCCAGAGACGACTGCAAGCTGGTACGATACAGGATCAGCGGCTGTGGGAAATTGGAAGATTTTAAATTTGTATATAATTTGGTTTGTTCACACTATGAACTAAATGATTTATTACTGTGTGGACCCTGGGAATAGTGGAGGCTAACACAGACCCAACTAAAAACCAAGCACTTCATTCTGTACATAATCTTATCTTGGCCCAAAAAGAACAGAAGCAGAACATGGACCTCAGACACCCTTAAATCTATTTTCACTAATTCAGCATGACTTTGTAGACGTCCCTTGTTATCGTTCTACGATATGCACGTGCTTTGTGGTTGCTATTCTGTTACACTAAAGTGGATTATATGTAAACCAGCTCACGCCGTCCAGCGCTTCAGTGGTTTTCCTACGATCAGGTGAAAGATGGGCATCAGTCAGACCCAGATACCGGGTGATGATTCCAGCAGAAGGTGGTGTAACAAAGACTTAACGGTAGTTTTGAACTTGCACAGGACATCTGACCTTTGACCTTGTGATGCTTCACCTGTTTCGACCTCCCTGGTCTGATTTGAGAGGTTTTCTGTGATCGTGGGAGTCCTGAACGAGATCACAGACGAGCTTTGTCCTCATCGCCCCGGATGATTCTCAATTTGCTCTTTTTGATCTTTAGGATGAATACAAACTGTTATTTCCTCACAAAGCTGCTGGTCAAAACAGCCAATGTTAAACTCATTTTATTTACTCAGTACTTCATTTATTTTACTTCAGTTTCGACAGGAAGCTTAACGTCTATAGTTCACTTGTGTTCACCAGTTGTAAATCACACTCCCAGTGTTGCTCAGTCATGGTAACAAAAGCACGACTGAGACAATTACAGGAAGCCTTGTTAACCTTTGTATAAAAACACCTCTATTACGAGAGCACCAAAACGTTATTTTTAAGAGGCTTCTTTGATGGAGTTTCAGGTTGCAGCGCAGTTGTCCTGCCCTTCCTGCAGCAGCGGCTGAAACACTCCCAGCTCCTCTGGAATCTCTGGATGACACTGGAAACGGGTCAGCAGAGTCTAAAAACGGACGTCGGCCCTCCAACAGTTATTGTCTCCCGTCCGTCACACCCTTTTTCCCCTCACACACAGCTGTTTCACACGAGGAACACGACAGCTGGTTGCAGGGAACGTGCACGTTACCGAGGTCAGGGCAGTGCGGAGGCTCGGTGGGAAATCCCAGGTGGGAGGCTCTGGAAGTGATGAGGAGCAGTTGATGGTTAAAAGTAGCTGTCAGCTATTAAAAATAGTAAAGATTAATTATTGCTCCCTTTCTGTTTCTCTTTCTATGTCTCATAACGATACCAGACATTTGCGTCATAAACTCTAAAGTTATCTGTCATGTTATTGATCGTCTTCCAGCATTTGGTCAGTCTCTGCTTTGTACGGCTGTTTCAGTTCATCTTTTATAATTTCAATTCATCTTTTATTCATTTCAATTCATCTTTTATTAATTTCAATTAATCTTTTATTAATTTCAATTCATCCTTTATTTGTAAAGTACCTCAACACTGTTAAAACAGCTATACAAATAAAGTTTTATTGTTGTTCATTATTACTAATCAGATTATTTTTTTAAATTAGGGCTGTACCTAAAGATATTTTATTTTTAGGATTAATGGCTCAATTGTTTAGTCTATAAAATGACTAGGGCTGTGTAGCGAAAAATGGCACAGACCGAATTATGACGGTCCAACCCGGTATTGAAACAACTTTGAGGAAGACATCAAATTTCGGTGCTTTATGGTAATTGCACTATTGCCGTAGAAGCATTTAAACCGTTTAAAAAAATAGCCTTTTAAATGCTACATTGCTTGTCAGCAACCAGCTTTTAACGCAACGTATTTTCTTTTACATGTTTTTTCTCTGGGCAATGTGAAGAGTGATTCCTGTGGATTTGGAAAAATGACTGATAAACATTTAGAAAAGTAACTGATATATGTTTAAAGAAACGTAAAAGTGTTAAATTTGAGAACAGAATTTGGTGGGGTGGCAGAATGAGTGATTAATTGGGTTATTTTTAGGGTTAAATGATTAATAAATTAAGTAATTTTCTGTCATTACACTAATCTATTAATGTTTGTTATCAGTTAATAATTACTTCTTAAGTTATGGTAAACATTATAATAGTAAAAAAAGAAAAGAAATGCTTGTTACAGTTCTTAGAGCTCAAGGTAACGTCCTTAAATTGTTTGTTTTGTCCAACCAACAGTCCCAAACAAACTCATTTCACTGGCAGACATCAACCTGTAGAAAGGAGGCGAGTTTCGAAAGCACCAATAAATAACTTTCTCTACTAACGGAGCATCTAACAAACTCAATGTATGAAACAGAAAAAAGCATCAAATCACATCTGAGAAGCTGGACTCGCGTCATCAGCGTCTGCATTAAAACCACCACCCATCCAGCCCTGTGTGAATCTGCGTGAGTTTATGTTTTACTTTGGTCGCTCTCTCAACTTCCATGAGCCATTCAGGGCCTTGAATATTTCCATGGTGGACAGCTGTGATCTAAATATACAGAGGGACTTCCTAACTTCAGGAAAAAAAGATAGAAGGAAGGCCGGATTCAGATCCTCCCGCAGATTTCCTGTAATAGCGTTCCTCAGCGACTACAGAAAAACAGTAAAACCAGTGGCAACATGCAGACGGCTGAGGTCAAACCGGGTGGTAGTCAACAGTTGACAAACAACAGCTTCCCAAACTGCTGCAGGGTCTCACTATTCTGATGATTATCGGGACAATATCAAAGTTATTTTGGTTGTGGCTGCAACCATAAATAAATGTTTAGTATCTCACTTTATATTAGAGGGTAAAGGCCGGTGCAACATAAGGAGAAAATCCACTTAATGTCACAAATATAGCTTTAGAAGTGTGGTCATGATCACCGTTAAACAAACTTTCAGGTCAAAGGAGTCGGTAGGAGTCGCTCAGCTCAGTGAAACTTGTCGTGGAGTTCTCCATTACGCACTCAGGGTCCATTTTCGTGACAGATTGAGATGAATTGTGTGAAAGAGGTGCTCTGGGTCGCTCCGGGGACACCCTTGAGAGGTGTCGCTGAGCGCCCTGTGAAGCTCTCTCCGGGAGCGAGGAACAATAGGTGGAACCAGCTGCTGTGGGAGAGTCGCTGTGACTCAGTGGAGGAGCTGTTTACAGGCAGCCGGCCGTTCGGCTCAGGCCGGACGCCGGCCTACGTCAGCTCGCCCGCAGTTTATCGCAGCGCAGCCCGGCGGAGCAGTGTGTGTTCACCGGCTCACAGGGAAACGGTCAGCCTTCGTCACAAGGTCTCCGCTGCTGCAAGGTCTCCATATGACACTCTGAACACAATGAAGTTTATCTACAGCGGCTGTTTGATGGATAGGACAGAAAGATGCAAGTTGCAGATTTTGCATCTGACTCTGAAGAGACTCGAGGCTCAAAGTGCACTGAGTTGATCTGAACTCAGGTCATTTTTGTAGGTTCGTCTCAGATTGACTAGGAAAAAGATTCCCCTTATTTTATACCTTAAAATCCCCTTAATCTTTATTTATATCAAAAGGTAGAATGTGCATAGAACTTTTCCTCTCCCAACACCCAGTCTGACACATCAGAGCATATTGTTTTATGCTAAATGCAGTACCTGTGAGGGGTTCTGGACAATATCTGTCATTGTTTTGTTAATTGATTTACAATAATAAATATATACATACATTTGCATAAAGCAGCATATTTGTCCACTCCCATGTTGATATGAGTATTAAATACTTGACAAATCTCCCTTTAAGATACATTTTGACTAGATAAAAAATGTGCGATTAACTATTTTAAATCAACTGACAGCCCTAAAAATAACATTTTTTTTTCTACTTCACAGCACCGCCGTCTTTTTTGAAATGAGTCTGGATGCCGACAGCAGAGCCTAACTTTAGTTGTAATGTCATTAAACAAAGAGAAATGCTCTCCCCTCGTCCTAAAATGGTCCTAAATCAATACTAGAGTACTTCCTAGTTTTATGAATGAAGCGGTACACAAGTTGATGCAGCGGTGCTGTGTGTGTTTGACAAATCAGTGAAAAAGAAAAGTGAAACGCAATGAGTTCCTCAAAAGGTTGCCAGTTCCTAGGAAAAGTTATTGCGTTGGAAAAGGGGCTAAGGTACGGTAACATGAGACCAGGGGTTGCTGAGTCTGCAGCTATCTGCAGCTGAATGACTGTAACTGAGAGTGAAACACTGAATCTCATAATGACATTGACAAAGAAAGAAGTTGGAGCATCCCCAACTTTAAAATAAAGGGCTAAATGCTATTTATGCTCATCAGTCTGCTCTTAAATTATTGATTGAACTGAATTCAATTGAAATTTAATTCAGTTCGTTCTAAGAAGATGTTGCCACCTTGGCTGATTTTTTTTTAGAGACATACAGTATGCGCTACAAATAAATTAACTTTAATTTAACACTGTTATACAGATTTTATCTGTCCACTAACTTTAATGGCTGAGAATTTTTTTAAATATTTTTTTGAGTTTCATTCAGACTTTTTTTCAGACTTTATTCGGTAATTTTCTTTAAATTTTTTGGACATTTTTCTAAACTTTTTCGGACTTTTTTTTTTACTTGTTTTCGGACATTTTGTTGGATAAGGTTTTCTTTAGCATAAATGATTTCTCTGGATGACACACATTTCTGTTGTGCATGACAAACCTTCACCCTGACAGAGAAGTTGCAGTAAACTCTTTTGAAACGCTTTTCTTACTCAATGTCCGTTTAACCAAATCAACCCAGATTGCAACAGCAGAAGTGCCATTTCTCTGCAGCTTCCGAGAAACCAGCCGCATGTCTTTCTGGAACCAATCTACGGCCCCGTGAACTCCCACAATTCATAGCTGTCCTCCTGGCCTCTGCTTGTATGCGTCTGTGTGTACAGTTTGTGGACGGGCAGCTGTCCCCGTTTCGTGACAGGTAAATATTGTGTTTCACCTTCCACTCGAAGGGTAGATTCAAAAATAGTTTCTTTAAAACGGTCCCGTCTTGAGCTACGAGTAAACAACAACGCGTGCCGCAGATATCCCCCGGCTTGGATTACTCTGTTTTGTGTCTCCCACCTCACCTATTAAAAGGACTGGTGCCCATTAAAAACCTCTGATGGGAATAAGGAAATATTTTCCACGTCTGTAATAACGTGGTGAATAAGCAGGGATCAAATATTTTCCACCTCAGACTCGTTGGTGATTATTAGGGGAAGGTAACTGTGAGAATGTCATGTCAATCACACACAAGTGATTATGACCACCAGGTTAGGCTATGTGCTGTTTTCAGGCTCAGGATGCTGAGTCACTGAAACCAGGAGGATCACAGGAGCGTCCCCACTGAGGACGAATTAACCCTCTGAGACCGACTTTATTGTCTTTCAGAGGCTGTAGCAGGTTCAGCAAAGGAATCCATCGGTACCAACCATGTCATGGTAGCTTGTCAGGAAAGAGGTTAAAAAAACGCTCCAAACTTACGCTAAATTTTGGCGAGGAAAAACTGGCATGGCCATTTTCAAAGGGGTCCCCTTGACCTCTGACCTCCAGATCAGTGAATGTAAATGGGTTCTATGGGTACCCACGAGTCTCCCCTTTACAGACATGCCCACTTTATGATAATCACATGCAGTTTGGGGCAAGTCATAGTCAAGTCAGCACACTGACACACTGACAGCTGTTGTTGCCTGTTGGGCTGCAGTTTGCCATGTTATAATTTGAGCATATTGTCTTATGCTAAATGCAGTACCTGTGAGGGTTTATGGACAATATCTGTCATTGTTTTGTGTTGTTAATTAATTTCTAATAATAAATATATTCATACATTTGTCATAAAGCAGCATATTTGTCCACTCCCATGTTGATAAGAGGATTAAATACTTGACAAATCTCCCTTTAAGGTACATTTTGAACAGATAAAAAAAATGTGTGATTAATTGGCAATTAATCGCAATTAATTCATTTAATTGACAGCCCTGATGTTATATAATTAATTCTAGTAATAAAATAGCTATAAAATTCAGCTTTCTCTTACTATTGATTCTGTTTGAATGCAGCAGAAGGGTTTCATTTTTAACAGGGAGTCAATGATGGCCGACACTTTGACTTCAAATGTTACCATGCAGAATAGAAAAGATTCTACAACTTTATAAAAACTATTCATTCACAGAGACACATTTGCAGTCACTTAATAACGACAACCTCTTCAATCCTCTACTAATATTTATTTGGAAGCGTTCAACTGTGTACGATGATATCTATCTACTAGTCTTAATGGTGGATTAAATCCATCAATCATCCCTCCTCACTGCTATTTGCAGAGACACAAATAAAGACAGCAGGACAGATGCAGGAGGGTATGGTTTCCAAGCAGATATTCACTAAATCTAAATTTAACCCCTTCTATTTTCTCTTTAACAAGGGGAAACAAGCTGCAATCAAGGAACATGATCGGCGAGGGCTTTTCAGACGGAAAAAACGTGACAAGTCAAAGTAGCAGAAGGGGGAAAAAATACATGATCTCCAGTCTGTTTTTATCCATTCAGAAACTCCCCCTTTGATGTTTCAATTTAACCCCGAGCCTCAGCCAGTTGTGTTGGGAGGTCTTGAATTACACAGAGGAAGAGCGAGTGGAAAGAAAGAAGGGCAGGAGACATACGATACAATGCAACCACAAGGGGAGAAACTGTGAGAGGCTGCCAACATCTCTGCTCTGCTTCCCCCTCCTCATTCACTCCAAACATTCACTCTCTTAAACACTCATCCGGGTTCGTCTGTGGACGTTACGCTGCTTGGATCAATTCACAACTTTAGATTTAAGTCTGAGCAGTAGCTCCCTCACCTCCCACCTGGTTTTCTCTCCCCGTTATTCTGATTTTGAGTGTTTCCTCGAGGTGTTTCATCAACCTATTGACCTCATATTTGTGGTCATCTGATTGGTTAATCATCATTAAAATAACTGAGCTGTTTTAAAGTCATTCAGCATTTCATTACACCGTCTTTGAATGAGCACAAATTCAATCACACAGACTTATGAAACAACCTTCAATATAACCTTCTTTCACATGAAAAATATATTTTTATTATTAAAATAACTTCTTTAAAAGCCTTTTCAGCTGTTGTACAACTGCCTACTCTATGAGAAGAATGTTTCAGTACCTACACAGCGCAACAAAAATGTTAATTTTTCATGTTCATTGAAACATAAATTAAATGTAAAAGCGATTAGAAACATGAGCAGTGTTTCTCACACATAGACTTTACTTGCTCTGATTGCTCTTACTTACTTGCTCATATATTAACGGACCTATTCTAGCATTAATATATTTTTTTTTTCATCCATCCGAGAGAACGACGCCATCCGCGATACCAATGTTTGGCCGAAAAATCGGTGCATCCCTATTGACGAATGTTTTAATCGTATTACAAATCAGAAACAGAGTTTGTGAGATCAAAGGTGTAAAATAACATTTATGTAGCCTAAATAAATAGGAAATACATTTTCTTAATTTCTCCAATACCGATAACAGAACCGTTAACGTCAGAGCTTATCAATACTATGGTGTTGGTTGGGTGTCCCATGCCGTCATGCTTCTATATCAAGAAGCAGCCTATATATGATCCTGTGTCAGGGATGTGGGCACGCGACAACTCTTTACGTCTGTCACTCCATATCCTGTTTACATCTTAAAGCCTGAGGAGTCTTATTGAGGCCGTTCAACCTCTTCATGCATCGACACCGTGGAGCTTCCACCAGGTCGTTCACTGTGACCTCCACGTTGTCGCTTTAAGCACGGAGATGACTTGTTGTTACCGGGTAGAGTTTCATGTTTAAAACGAGGCACATCAGCATTGTGATGAATAGTTCTGCAGTGAAGTTAATCGTCAGTTCCTCCAGCAGCGGCCCTGACCGACCGAGCCTCCGAGAGCTGGTGATTCTGGACGGCTTCTGCGTGTCAGCGAGTATCAGGTTGGTCACACTTGGTCTGTAAATCATCAGTGTGAAGGTCAACACTGATGGAGACTGTTCACCAGTATTAAAGAGCATTAACATATCTGCTCTATTATAATACAGAACACACAGGAAACTCGTGTGGAACGACGGTATGAGCAGAGTTGATATTTAGCATCTACGCTTGGACTTCGTCACTCACAGCTAGAGAGGTGTCGGTATCAAATATTCATGCTGCAACTATTGTGGCCAGAAATATCATGTTAAATGGTATTATCCCAATATTAAGCAAACTTTCTGAAAAACTGCGTGTCAGGTTTAATAATTGTAAAATTATCTCACACTAGTTTGCTTTTAATTTTATTGCAGGATATGTTTTTTAGACCTAACATCAAATTCACCACAAAACACCATAAATAAAAGCAGTTTGTAAAAAGTTAAAACACTGGAGCCAACGCAGAGGGATCCGCCAAAATAACACAAAAAAAGTTTAAATTGGACCAATGCTGCTATGCAACGTCATCTGGTAAGACACTACGCTGGCAATGCATAAAACTTTAGATGCCATATTATGACAATATAAACGATAAAATGACTGCCATGATAACTTTCTGTAAGTTAAAGTTGTAAAATCCTTTCTCATATTATAAACCACTGTGCAGTGTTCAGGTTTCTGCTGATAAGAAGCGGCAGTATTACATTTATTTTTTGCATTTATATTTTATATTAATTTTTAAATGTACGTTTTTATTTATGCATCCATGCATTTATTTATTCATTTTCTTTCCCTTTGCATTTCACCCCTTATTTATTTCTGTATTCTTTTCTTTACACATTTCTTTTTACATTCTTTTATGCATTTCTGCCTCATTATGCAAATGAGGGGACTGTCAATAAATGCATAAATACATACATTTAAAAAGAAATATAAGAAATATGTGCAAAATTAAATAAATAATTCCAAAAATAAATAAATAAATTTAAAAAAATAAATAAAAGGTTAAAATCGAACATAAGAGTAAATAAATAAGGGAATTAATACAAACATAAATAAATAAAAACAGAAATATAAATTTTTGTCACATTTTATCAATTATAGTGCATTATTGTTATTTTAATGAATTGTTATTTCAAAAAACAACACTCTTTTGTAGTGTTAGGTAGTGTTGATGAGAAGGGTTGGTTTATATCTACTTTTTAACTCCGGATGGATATGCGGGTTGTAAATAAACTTGGGAAGCTGTTAATATATTTGGGATGTAAATAAATCTGGGATAGTTTATATATTATATTATATTATCATTCTATGATATATGAGTTATTAGAGGAGAAGTGAGAAAGGGGCAGGGAAATATAAGTTTTACTTCTACCTGCTCCTTTTCGGGCACTATTACTCTAGTTTTGTATCTGTTTTTATTTATTTTTATGTTCGAAATAAAGTCTTTCATTCATTCATTCACTCATTCATTCATTCATTCATTCAAGTAGATAAGAATCAGTACATGTTTCAACTTATCTCTAAATCTGAAAATGTTAAGATGAAATATCACAATGTTGAGTATCATAAAGCCAATATTGCAGGACAATAATTGTAAGTATGAGCTTTGCAAGGCAGCAGCTATGTTGACATTAATACAGCCAATAAACAACATTTAACCTCCAAATGAAAATCAACCACCAAACCATTTCAGCCCACAGAACACTAACCAGTCCAACATGAGGAGGCTAATCATGTCAACACTAGGAGAGATAAATAATAAAAGCATAAATCATAATTAATGTGCCAAAAAAAAACATTAAATCACAATAAACACAATTCATAAAGCAAACAGCAGCAGCATTAAGAGCAGGGATGATTAGCCAGCAGGTGTCAAGACAATCAATCAATCAATCAATCAATCAATCAATCAACCTCACAGATACACATCCTAAAGAGTAATAAGAGCCCACACATGAACACAGACACATCATTATGAGCAGTAAATCCTTACTTTGTTGAAGTGATGAGCTGTTAGCAGTTAGCAGTTAGCATCTTCTAGCAGGCAGGTTGAATATCCCGCCTGATTCTGAAGGGTGCGTCTGATTTATGTTCCGGGGGGAAACAGTAAGATGTAACTAACGTATGAGTTTAAAAATTATATTACCAAGAAATGAAAGGCATCGTATGAAATTGCATAAACTACATACTCAATATGTGTACTATAATTGAACACACTTTTATGTGAATAAATAGTAGTATGTATCTAATTATGTAGTAATTATTATTATGTGGTAATTTACGTCGTCACTTCCGGAGAGCCTCCTTGCAGGTAGGAGACGTGTATCCATGGTAACCCGTACCAGACTTGTAACCATAGTAACCCGCGCCAACTTATGAGACCACAATGACGGTTTGTGAGACTCAAAGTAATAAATACATTTAAAAGATATATTACGCTTATGGCAAAGTGAAATCTTATACTTACAGTTAAATTGAAACATTATTTATATTACAGAGCTGTCTGTCAACGTCCGTTATTGGTTATGAACGTTGTCGTCACTACCGCGTTGCATTGTGGATATTTATGCCACTGTAGTGTCCAGTGTTGATTTTTTTATGCTTTATTTCGAAAGTTCAATACAGTATTTACATAAACATGTTCAGATTTTTCATTACAAAAAAAATAGCAAAAATATTTTATAGTATAAAAATAAAATAAATCATGCAGCAAATAAAATGTAAGGACAGGAAAAGATGAATATAAAACAAAAAAACAACAAAAACAATCAGGGTCTGTTAGTTTCCAGCATTGTATACTATAATATTTCACCAGAAATAGTATGCAATTCACATACTATTGATTTCATACTAAGGTTTTGGACATACTAAAAAAAAAAAACTCACATACTCTTTTAGCGTACTAAATAGCATGTAAGTGTGTAATTTCAAAGTCAATAGTTAGTTCCATTGCAACATCACCGCCCAGCAGCAAAGCTACGCTTCCGCCATTTTGGACTGAAAGCGACCACCGGACTCCATTAAAACGGCCGCCTACAAAGGGCCGTACAAAAGTAAAACAAAACTAATTTTATTCCTTTGTCACATTCTATCAAAAATGGCCTGTGTTTGAACAATAAAAGTGTTTCAGTCCAAAATGGCTGGCAATTATTATCATTATTTATTGCAATTGTGCACATTACAAAACAAATGAGTCATTAATGCAGACAAACAATGTCAGAGCCAGAGGGAATCTTTAAATAAAAACATTAAACAAAGAGCACAAATTAATTGTTTTCTTATAGTTTGAATTAAAAATGGTTTTAATGTACTGTTTGATTTGATTTTCAAATCTTATAAATAAGGGTTTAGAGTGGCTAAATTCAGATTTAGAAATATGAAATTTTGCTAAAATTATGATCAAATTTATTATACATAATTATTTGAATTTTGTACTATTGTTATTGTAGAAACCAAAACAGTGCATTATGCCAGTACAACAAAAAAATCAGAGTCAATATTATTAGTAACATAACAAGATACATATTGCCAAAATGTGTTGTTGTCCTGGACATTGCCAGGGAGGAATTTCTGTATTTATTTTGCATTAATTTTTTATTTATTTTCGCATTTAAATTTTATTTATTTAGTTATTTTTGCACTTTTTTGTATTTGTTTTATATTTATTTTTAAATGTGCATATTTTTTTATGTATTTATGCATTTATTTATTTCTGCAAGATTTTCTCTTTGTATTTCACCCCTTATTTATTCCCCAAAGTATTTCTTTATGTATTTGTTTCTTGATACATTTTTTAACATTTCAAGGGGGCTGTCAGTAAATGCATGAATGCGGTCCGACTCTAAAATGAGTCGAGCTAACATCGTACAGTGAATGCCCAGTTTTACCCAGTTTTTTGATTGGGAACCAGTGAGAGGAACTTAAAGTGAGTATAGTGAACAGAGTTCATGTTGCCCCCGCTGCAATTTCAAACATCTGCAGCATCCAGCTTCACTCTAGGATGCTCTTCACCACGTGTGAACAAATGATTGATGATAGAGATAGAAAGAGAGGGGGAATAAGACATGGTGTGAGCCCTCCTCTCTCTCTCTCTCTCTCTCTCTTTCTCTCTCTCTCTCTCTACAGGGCATGTGAAGCGGGAATTGCACCACAGAGGTGAGATTGCCACCAGAATGGTTAATAACAGCTGAACCTGTCAGTGCCAATATGCCCAAACAAAGCCAGAGGGGCGGTGTCGAGGGATGTGGTGTTTGGCACAGGGGCTCATCACGTAGGCACAGCAGGGGGCACCGATACCCACTTTGGACATATCTGAGCAGGAAGCTTAGAGGACAGGTTTAGGAACCCAATAGCAAAATAACTGTCAAGTGCAAGAAAACAACCTACTGTAGATGATGTCATAGTGATGTCATCAGAGTTACTTTATCTTTGGCTTGGAGACGAGCACATTTTTAAACAGAAACTCTGCATTACAGGTTGAAAGATGTGGGCATATAATTGCAAGTTCTAACGTAAAAAAACTGCCACTGAGTTGCATTATGGGAAATGTAGGCTCCAGTGTTTGTTGGAGCTTGACCCATACTAGGGACTAAAAGTCAGGATATCTCTAATTCTTTTTAAAATCTTTCTTTCGCAAGCACCCCAACTTTTTTGGAAGTTCAATACTACATCGTCTTTAAGATTTCCATTATATCAAACCGCATTTTTGATACCATTTACGTGATAATATAGAGACAGGCAGGAAAGGAGGGGGAGAGCAGAGGGACATTAATACATTTTAATAATTTAATGTTGGAGTCTGTTCTTATTCACTGAGGTGCTCGACCCAAGAAAACAATTATTCTTTAAGGTCATTTCCTTGTTCCACAGAAACGGGCATTGTTTTGCAGACGCTGCTTTCTTGTGAGTTTTGGTTGGATGTTGCATCACAACAACAAGAGTGAAACCAACGTTGATTTTGTCTCTTTCCTTTTCTCTTTCCATTCTTCTTCGGTTCTCCTTTATCTGTTTTCTCTGGAGTTTGTCTGCAAACAGCAGAATTTCTGGATTAGTTTCGTTTCTGTTTACATTTCAGCCAGTTTCCTGTAATTCAGTGCGGTTAGTGGCTACTTGTAAAGGTCTCATCTTCATCTCATTGTATTCTATTTTAATTGATTTTCGATTTCTAATTTCACTTTTGATTCTGCAGCAAAGTGCGGCCAAACTGAAAGTTGGGAAAAGGTTAACTTTTTGTGGCAAAGTGCAGCCAGAGAGGACCAACCAGTAAACCGATCACGTGACTTCTGTGACATGTTGAGCTGTGTTACAAAGAAATTCTTCCCACCTGAAACACATGAACACGCCTACCGGCCGCAGAAAATATAATTTTTGCAGCGAGTGGTACTTCGCTGCTGCCCGGTGTGAATTCGGTGTAACAATCGTAACTTGGGTAAATATTAGGGCTGTCCATGTTAGCGCTATAACGCATTAACGCAAATTCGCTTTGACGCCACAAATTTCTTTAATGCATCAACGCAACTTGCAATTTGTAGGTTGTAGCGCGTTCAGTTTTAAGTACCAACCATGTCATACTAGCTTGTCGTGAACAAGGTTAAATAACGCTACAAACTTACACTAAATTTTAGTGAGGAAAACCTGACATGACTATTTTCAAAAGGGTCCCTTGACCTCTGACCTCCAGATATGTGAATGTAAATAGGTTCTATTGGTACCCACGAGTCTCCCCTTTACAGACATGCCCACTTTATGATAATCACATGCAGTTTGGGGCAAGCATATTTGTCCACTCCCATATTGATAAGAGTATTAAATACTTGACAAATCTCCCTTTAAGGTTCATTTTGAACAAATAAAGAATGTACGATTATTTTGCGATTAATCCCGATTAAATATTTTAGATTGACAGCCTTAGTAAATATACAACCGCCCTTCGATATATACAACGTCACCTGCTCTGATCTAATGCAAAAACGTAGACATCAACGTATCCGTGGTTTACAAAACGTAGCCTTCAATGCCAACATTTTTTCCTGGCGACTGCGCTGAAGTAGCGCAGAGCTTTTTTTTTGCAAAACCTTGATAAAGAAATCCAGCTCCTGCTCAAATACTAGACCATCAGGCCAAACCGGCTCAACTCTCAGCCACAGAGAGGTGCACGAAGGTGTGTTTGTCCAGATCGTAGGAGGGATGAAAACATCCTGGGCTTATTACTCTGATTCTGATGAGCCTCATCAGATCACTGTCGAGCAGGATGTGGAGGCTCAGGTACGGCAGGCGGCGAGCCAGGAACAGGCTTTGTCAATAGTGCTGCCACAGATTTTATTCAGTAATTTCATAATGTGAAGTAATCTGATGTTCTCTTGAGTTTATAAGCTATCCATGCTGCACGTCAGGAGGGGCCCCATCGTGTGTGTGTGTGTGTGTGTGCAGGAATGTGCCTGCTAAAATGAAAAACATGAATTTTCCATTGAGGAGTTGGAGGAGCTCTATAGGAGCTCTCAGTATAGATAGAGAGGCAGCCTTCTGGGAGGGCACCGTATAGTTTCCACCTGTGTTTAGTGGCGAGCAGGTTCTCAGTTTCCCTGCGTGCCCTGCTCCACTCTCCCTGCCCTCCCTCTGCGCTTGTTTTGTGGCTTCGGAGGCGGGAGCAGGAAGCATTTGTTGTGCACAGGATGCCCCCTAAATGCACCGCTCCCACGCGGCTAATAACTTTAACACTTCTTCTTCCCTTGGCCGCGCACACAAACGGGACGTGTTCACTTCCTCTTTGGCAGTCACTTCCTCTGTGGTCAGCAGGCACGGCGTTCACTATGAGTGTGTGGTCAGAGTGGTCGAGTAAAGCAATACTATCTTATGCAAGCTGTGTTTCCCCAGGGACCAGCAACATATGTATTTTACAACCGTTTTTATTTTCCAATTCATCCTTTCCTCTATGGAGGACGGAACCTGCCAAAATAAAAAATAAATGAATAAATAGATAAATGGCTCTATAAATAAATAAATATGTTATTAAATGTAGCAAAAATAATACAAAAAATAAAGTTAGCCATTAATTAATTGATAAAAAGTGACATAAATGTCTGTTTTAATTTGCTTTTATATTTATTTATCTTTTATTAATTCCCTTATTATTTACTCTTCTGTTTAATTTTTTTTCCTATTTATTTCTGTATTTATTTTGCATTCATTTTTTATTTATTTTCGCATTTATATTTTATTTATTTAATTATTTTTGCACTTGTTATTTACTTGTTTTATATTTATTTTTAAATGTGCATATTTATTTATGTATCTATGCATTTATTTATTTCTGCACGATTTTCTCTTTGTATTTCACCCCTTATTTATTCCCCAAACTGTATTTTTTTCTTTATACATTTTTTTACACATTTCGAGGGGGCTGTCAGTAAATGCATGAATACATAAATAAATACATACATTTAAAAATAAATACAAAAAATAAGTGCAAAAATAAATAAATAAAAAACTTATAAAAAATAAATACACAAATAAATAAAAGGGAAAATTAAACAGAAGAGAAAATAAATAAGGGAATTAATATAAAGATAAATAAATAAAGAATCAAATTAAAACAGAAATATTAATTTATGTCAAATTGTATCAATTAATTAATGGCAACATTTATTTTTAATATAATTTTTGCTAAATTTAATGACATATTTATTTATTTATTTATAGAGTCATTTATTTATTTATTAATTTATTTTTTATTTTGTCAGGTTCCATCCTCCATAGAATAATAAAGAATTTCCATTTCCTTTAAGTGTAGGAATATTTATAAAAAAACATGACATGCCTTCATGCATGTAACAATTTGAATGAGCTGCAATACTTTTATGAGCAATATTTTGTAAATATCCACTTCTTTGTGTGCTTAATCAGAACCTTCCCGCCATATTTACACATAAAGGAAGGAATAACCATGCCAGGAAGGAATAACCATGCCAGGAAGCACGTCAGCTACTGTTCGTGATCCCAACACTACAATATTCTGGGAATTCCCAGAAAGGAAGCGATATTATAAGCATAAATCTTAGTCATCGTTATATATTAAGATTAAGAAGAGGTGTTTACAGTTGTCATGTCACGTCCTGGAGGAGCGACCATTTGAATAAAAAAGATAAATGAATGGGAAACCTGTGTGTGCCAGCGGGAGATGACTGTATGTTGATGAGTAGAGGCCAGTCAGAAGGAAGTACCTCCTCACCCGTTTCTCACCCTCCTCCTCCTCTTCCCCCCACCCCCCAGTCCCATCCTTACACTCAGTTTGATTCATCTCTTTCCCACTTTCTACAGAGAGGAGCAGGAAAAACAACACAAACACTTCTGGGATGGGGGCGGGGGGATTACAGGATGTTGTTTGAGTTTCAGATCCTGTTTTCATCTCTTTTCCCAAGGAGCGACTCTAACGCAGGTGCACCAGCAGCCCCCCCACCTCCTCTTCATCTCCTCCACGCCACCTCCACGCCCGCCCTCCCGCTGCCGAGCCCCACCCTCGCTCCGTCCCCTCTGTTGTCCAAATAAGTACAACTCTTCCCCCCGTTTGGTGGCAGCTCCACTCCTCACAAAGCCTTTTATTGTTGTGCAGACTTTTTTTTTTGGCATTGCTGATGTATCAGCAGCCTGAGGAGAATAAAGAGGACAGAGGATCAGAGGTTTTAGGGTTTTCTCTTAACTTTCTGAGACCCACAATAGATCCGTTTTTGTCTTTTTCAGGGGAGTCCAGGGGGTCTTTAGGGGGAGATAGCAGGTCAACAGTAGACGTCACATAGAAGTGGTGTACATCATCTGAAAGCTGGGAGATTCATTTGAGATGCAGATCAGCACATGTCTCATAAGTTGTAGCAGTAATGTTTGGGTTGATATCATTTGTTACACAGATTTGGTGCTAAATTTAACCATTTTTTTACCACTAGAGAATTGATAAAGATGATCAATAATCCCTCCAGAATATCACATTAAGACACCAAGACCTTGAGGAACACCATAAAAAAAGCCATGCTGTGATTTAGGATCAAAAACTTTTGATAATTTGGAGATTTCTGCCAGAATTGCATTTTTTGGCCATTGGATGGCGAGCAACTTCTGTTGTGTAAACTTCTCAGAAACCCCCTTATTGTCTAATCTAGCTAGGAAAGCCATCCATCCTCTGAATGCTCTAGGTCTCTAGTCTGATCCATCCATCCTCTGAATGCTCTAGGTCTCTAGTTTGATCCATCCATCCTCTGAATGCTCTAGGTCTCTAGTTTGTCTCTAGTTTGTGGCTGTAAAGTTTCATGAGGCTGTGATTATCCTAGAGGTCACCACAGGTCATTTTATACAGTGAGGTCAATGAAGTGTCTCCTATGGGGACTAACATCATCACACATGAATACAGTTGGACTCATTGGATCCACCAGAGTCTCAGCTTTACAGTGAGACCCAATTTATGTAATTCAGAGACTGTTTAGGGACCCCAGTATGCAGAAATATTCAAATGCATGAAAAAAACTGCATGTGATGATCATAAAGAGGGCATGTCTGTAAAGGGGAGACTCGTGGGTACCCATAGAACCCATTTTCATTCACATATCTGGAGGTCAGATGTCAAGGGACCCCTTTGAACATGGCCATGACATTTTTTCCTTGCTAAAATTTGGTGTTAAGTTTGGAGCGTTATTTAACCTCCTTCCCGACAAGCTAGTATGACATGGTTGGTACCGATGGATTCATCAGGTTTTGTAGTTTCATATGGTACCACT
Organism: Sebastes umbrosus; assembly: GCF_015220745.1. NCBI lineage: Eukaryota > Metazoa > Chordata > Actinopteri > Perciformes > Sebastidae > Sebastes > Sebastes umbrosus. Next base: position 25,656,136 of record NC_051288.1, on the reverse strand, counting down.
ATCTTCACTTCTTCTTCTAGCTTTAAAACTGAACCTGCTTCAACCTCTGAAAGACAGTAAAGTCGGTCTGGATCGGGTCTCAGGGGGTTAACAGGATGAAAATACGTCACGTCGTACAGTTTGGGCCTGAGTGGCTGCTGTTCTGCTGCACTCTGAGAGAAGAAAGAGCCGGTCAAGTTGGGCTTAGTTAAATGATATTTACAGTTATATCCGGGGGGGGCTCCAACATGCATTAAGGCCCCACATGTCTGCAGCAGCTCTTTTTTTTCAAACAACATAAAAGAATTTCTGTTGCTGGACATGACAGGAAGTAATGGCTGCTTTTGGTTACATGTCAAAGGTTTAATGAACGTAAAAACGAGTGCCCCCGCGTCCAGCGCCGAACCCAAACCTCACATCCCCCCCCCCTGAAAAAACTCAGGGGCTGCGTTTCATTATAAATCATTCTGCAGTTTTTTTTAAGTGCGCCGCTCAGAAGAGTTTCCATGAGATCATCAGCTGTCAGTACGGGACGCCAGTCGCTTATATTCTGGAATTCAAACCAGTGAACGCAGCAGCAGCATGGCGGGAGGAATCTCCTGCTGGGAAACATGCAGACATGGTGGCACAAAAACCTGCAGCACCAATCCTGCATGAAAAACAAATATAAAGAGTGTGTTGAGATGGAGTTGTTTTAAAGGTTAAAAAGGGAAGTCAGAGCAGCAGCAGCAGGACAGCAACACATCCCTCATGTGATTATCATAAAGTGGGCAAATGACTGTAAAGGGGAGACTCGTGGGTACCCATAGAACCCATTTACATTCACATATCTGGAGGTCAGAGGTCAAGGGACCCCTTTGAAATTGGATATGACAGTTTTTCCTCGCTGAAATTTAGTGCAAGTTTGGAGCGTTATTTAGCCTCCTTCACAAAACAATCTAGCATGGCAGTGTTGGTACCAGTGGATTTATCAGATTTTCTAATATGTTGTGTAACATTGAGACATTAACAGAGCCAACCCCTGCTCACAGTGAGGTAGAGGTGCTCTGAAGTGAAAGAGGAAGCTCAAATGACGTCGGAGGATTGAGGAGAAAACACATTGTTGGAGCGTAAAAATAAGCAGAGCGGCATCCCTGAGACACCGGATAGTGTCGGGCATCTCCCGGACCCTGACCTGAGCCTTGAGAGGCGGCCTGTTCAGGGTTCAGGGGGGTGTGAAGTAAAGGCCGACGGACTGTCCTCTAGTCCTCGTAAACAATAAACCTAAACCTGTCAGGATTTTATTTTACTTTCTAAGAACGCAGGACGGAGGTTTTCCAAACTGTACGCTGAACTTTGCTCCCTGAAGTCTGAGAGATGGTCGTGACAGGAAGGAAGACGTTAAAAATATCCTCCTCCAGACTTAAAAGTGTGAGCCTAAGAATTGACTTCAGCGGAGGAGGGATGTGCGTCAAAACATGGAGCAGGTGGTGTGTGAGAAACCAGCAGCAGCAGGTAGTTTGGTCCAATCAGGTCTCAGCGCTCTGTTTAGGTTTCCCTCTGGGTGTGTTCTGCTGTTCTGAGCTACCCACTCTCTCAACTTGCTTTTGTTTGGGTCAGGGTGTTTCAGGAGATTCTGTGTTTTTATTTTCTATTATTCTGCACGCAATATCCTCACAGGCTACTGTACGAGCGCGGAAGTTCAACGGGTCCAGTTCCCAGCGCTGAAGCACGCCGCCTCAGAGCTGCTGCGCTACGTGACATTTCTCCGGCCTGCAGAGGAGAGTTTATTACTCAAACACATCCGTCCCAGCCGGCCACGAGGGCAATAAAAAGAGACCAAGAAAAAGAGAGACACCAGTTAGTGATTTGGTGATATGTAGATCCAAACACATCTAGATGTCTGGGGTAAAATTAGGATGAATGTGGTTGTTAAAGTTTTTTTATGTTTAGGAAACAAAACAGTTTTAAAAGCATTTAAATGATCAAATTTCCACATGTTGCCGAGACCTGTTCACACTGAAATAAAGTGAAATGTTGATGAAACAGCGGTGACGTAGACATCTCAAAGACCTAATTTTCTGTTTAATTTTTCGTTTTATTTATGTATTTATTTGAATTAATTTTTTAATGTATTTATTTTTCATCTATTATTTTATTTTTGCATTTATATTTTATTTATTTATTTTTTAATTAATTTATTTATTCATGCACAATTTTCCCTTTGCATTACACCCCTTATTTATTTCCCTATTCTTATCTATTTCTGTATTCTTTACTTTTTACATTTCTTTATGCATTTCCTGCCTCATTATGCAAATGAGGGGCTGTCAATAAATGCATAAATACATACATTTAAAAATAAATATAAAAAACAAGTGCAAAAATAAATAAATAAAATTAAATGCAAAAATACGTTCAAAAAGTAATAAAAATAAATTCATAAAAATAAATAAAATGGAAAATTAAACAGAAGAGTAAATAAATAAGGGAATTAATACAAAGATAAATAAATAAAGAAGTAAATTAAAACAGAAATGTCAATTTTTGTCACATTTTATCAATAAATGAATGGCTACGTTTATTTTTAATATTATTTTTGCTAAATTTAATGACATATTTATTTATTTATTGAGTCATTTATTTATTTATTTTTTATTTTAGCAGGTTGCAAAAAAAAAACAACGACCATTTGAATGCAAAGTCTTTCTTTAGACGTAGTTGAACGCCATGTACATTCCAGTTCTTTATTCTTTTTATCCTTTGGCCTTCCAAAATAAAAGTCAAGCTGTAACAACAGAGCAGACACGGACCTTATTGTGTAAAAATACCTCTTTTTTATTGAATTTCCATCGTTACAATTGCACATAATCAGTTTGAGCAATCTAAAATATTCATAGAAATTCATTGAGCTCTAAATGAACAGTCATCAGTCTTTAGCAGAGGCTTTAGAGATGTGTAAATATACTGAGAACTTCACTTTCCATGGGGGCAAGGAGCTGTAGCCACGGTAACCCTCCCCCGAAACCCTCGTCCACGTACAGTAGCATCTCTGGATACGTCTTATTCCGGCGACACAAACCCCCACCCCGAATAAAAGAACACAACACCGCAACATCAGAAGTCACATACAGCTGTGTGTACCAGCAGTTTACCACCTGCAACAGAGAAACACACAAAGCTCCACAAGTCATGTCGTATAGCGTTCGACCTTCGAGAAGCGAGAAGTGTTGTGCAATAGATGGGTCAAACAAAGATACCTCAGCACGGTTCACACACAAACGACAGATTTACACTCGATATAATCCGGCAGAACACCACCTGTAAAGGGCTGGAAGCGTCACACTCGGGCTTTTTGACATTTTGAGGATGAGGACATTTCCTCCGATATCTATCCGACTACTTGACAAACAGAGGCGTCTTGTTCCAGTAAAAGCCACTCGCCTACTGGATGCATCATCCAGAAATACGTGCCTGTTGTTGGGCACTCGGATTAACTCAGAGGTTCAGAGGGAACTCATGATGGGATGTGACAATAATCGCCAGCGAGGGATAGTTTCCACTCGGACGTCCTGCCCCCGTTAACCCCGCAGTGACAGAGGTTTTACTCAGCAGGTGAAACACGAGCCACAAATAGACTCGCTAGTCGGGAATTCCCACATGCAAGCAGACAGACAGACATGTCTGAAAACACAAAGCCTGACATGGAAGAGAAGCCGAGACAATAAAAGACCTTTTCTTGATGCAGGTTTTTGAGGAGGGAGGAGGAGGGAGGAAGGTGATGAGTGTTTGACGAACAGCAGGGTAAAGATAGCGCTGCCCTCTGGACACACACACACACACACAGGAAAACGCCATGTGACGGGTGATTTTTGTCATTTGATTAAAAATTAAATATGAGTCAACTGTGACCAGAAGTGTTGTTTGCTGAGCGGAAGAAGTAAACAGCGATTGTGAAGTACTTTAGGGAACGATTTTCCATATCCCCCTTTAAAAATATGCAAGTTTAGACAAACATAAATTAATTAAACATCATAATTAATAGGTGGATACTGTAAATTCTCAAATAATAGTTGGTACTGAACTGACTAAAGGCCAGGAATAAAACTAAACTAGCAAACCTTTTGCTAAGAGCTCTGTAAACTTGTCAAAATGTACATTTAGACAGCATCATGTCCATACTTCATACTGATATAAAATAAGTTCCATGTGCATGTTTTGGGAGCACGTTTTGAAGGTTCGTACAAATTTGTTTTAACGCCACTAATTTATTAAACGCAATTCTATCTTTCGATCTGAGCATATTATTTTATGCTAAATGCAGTACCTGTGAGGGTTTCTGGACAATATTAATTTGCGATTAATCGCAATTAAATACGGACAATCATGCAGTTAAAGTGATTTAATATTTTATTCGATTAACAGCCCTAGTTCAATTTAAAAAATATTTATGTACTTTACCATTTTATACTAAAAATGCGAGTGGACAGATGTCAATCAAATGAAAGCTGCTTCCAATCAAAGAAAAAACAAAATGTTACTCCAAAATCTTTTTGTCAACCTGATCTCATGGGAAGGCGTATAAATAGTACGACATTACAAGGACCTTAGCGTTTTCGCGTGTCATTTGTACGCCACGCAACAAAACTACGGTAACAGCTGCAGTTATGTTTAGGCAACAAAACCACTTAGTAAGGGTTTAGGAAAATCATCATGTTTGGGCTTAAAATAAGGACATACATAGACAAATACGTACGGAAACAACGTGATAGAAGAACGGAAAACACGTCACTAACGTAAGTTAAAAATAACACAACACTTTAATACACAAACACCGGGTTCCTGGTTGAAAGTCCTGTGTTTGTTGGACCTATCCATCAGCAGTGTCTCTCACTTTTTATCCTATGTTTACTAATCCTGTTTTCCAGCGTGTTCGTGACGTCGAACGTGACACACCAGGAAAAAACCCCAGAAAAGCTCCTTGTCTACTGACAATGTGAAAGGATTCTATCGCCTATTTTAGCAGGTTTTTACGTGCTAATGTAGGTGTGAAAAGGCTCAAATAAAAACCTATGTAGGTGAGGAAAACACAGTTACTATTTGAGAATGTACAGTTTTGTGATTTCATTTAAAAAACAAACAAACATCAGAACCTTATAGATCCAGTCTGTCTGAAAAAAAAACAATATCCAGCTAGACCGCCACCTTTCATGGTGAAAATGTTTTCTTACAGTAACAAACCTACAATGAGACTACGTGTGATATGGCTCCTCAGTACAGTGCAAAACATCACAGCAACATGCAGTGTGTCCCAGAGAGGAGCTGAAGGACGACAACAGTGTTTAAGCATCATTCACAAAGACGGAGATTAAATGTTAAATTTTAAATGTTCACCACAGAAACAAAAGCATCGTCAGGCACTTTAAAGACCTACAGATACGACACACGCCTAAATCACGCCTACGACACCATGCAGGTGATGATGATGAAGGAGGAGAGTCCCGTTAGTCTCTACGGGTGGAACGTCAGAGTGATGCTTATCACTGTGTCAACACTGTGTCAACACTGTCCCCCTCCTCAAAGACTCCCCGTCCCCCGAGCCCTCGCTTCTCTACTCCGTCTCTAATCGCTCAATTAGTGAAAATGATGCTGATTATCTGACGAACAAAGACAACAAAAACTCTGGTTCATCATGAGACCCTCAGGGGCTCGCCGGGGTCTTTTACAGAGAGAAGATGGATCAGGCGTAGACCTGTGACAGGCCTCGCTGTGTGGAGGACAAAACCTGCCCAAAGTAAAAAATAAATGAACAAATAAATAAATGACTCGATAAATAAATAAATATTTCATTAAATGTAGCAAAAATATTTAATATAAATGTAACCATTAATTAATTCATGAAATGTGAGATAAATTATTTCTGTTTTAATTTGCATCTTTGTTATTATTAATTCCCTTTTTTATTTACTCTTGTTTAATTTTCCCTTTTATTTATGTATTTATTTTTTGAATTTATATTTTATTTAGTTTTGCACTAGTTCTATATATTTTTATAATTATTTTTAAAAGTCCATATTTATTTATGTATGCATTTATTTATTTATGCACAATTTTCCCTTTGCATTTCACCCCTTATTTATTTCCCCAAACTAATTATTTCTGTATTCTTTTCTTTACAAATTTTTTATGAAAGGGAAAATTAAACAGAAGAGTGAATAATTAAGGGAATTAATACAAAAAAGCAAGTTAAATATTTTTGCTAAATTTAACAACATTTATTTATTTATTGAGTCATTTATTTATTCTTTTATTTGAAATTTTGGCAGGTTCCGTCCTCCATATTGCTGCACCTAAATGACCTTTTCACTCTGCTGACTTGAATTTCATCATTCAATAAGAACACTAACTGCAATTAGAGTTTCTCAAGAGTAGATTTCCATCTGTGACACAGAAACACACTAGTGAGGGAGCCCTTAACGTCCTCAATACGGCGGCTGGCTGGCGAAGAGCTCTGTCTGACAGACAGCCGCCTCTGACTCAACTTCACTACGAAGGAAGAGTTAGGAAAGTAAAACGCAATCACATCCACCGTGTGTCATCTGCTTTCAGCAGAGCCGGCTGTGGTGAAACGTGATGGGAGGAACTAACGGAGGAGGAGGGAGATGGTTTATGGGCCAGACGTTTGAGTTGTTAGTGAGGAGCTTTAAGGAGCTTTACCTGGCGGACAGCGAGCGACAGGCCGTGGGACCTGAGCCCAGCAGGGAGCAGATTACGGTGTGAAGGGTGAAAGGAAAGTTAAGTCTGCTACAAAACAGGAAACTCACTGGTGAACACGTTTAAACGACAGAGCGGACTGGACTGAGGATAAAAGGAGGAGATTGTTTTGAACAGCGACAAAACAGAATATAATATTCTCAAGAAATAAAAAATGCTCATGAAGGTACTGAACCACAGAGAGAACAACCTGCTGTAGTCTGTTAAAGGCCCAATCTGTAATCGTTTTGTGTATTACAACTATATTTACTGTCTTTGAAGATGTCGTCTATGGTAAAAATATTCAAGTTGTACACAAAGTTGCTTTAATGATGAAGAAAATGATTAGAAATTGATCCGGTTATTTTTGTGCCGTGTTAAAAGAGCCATCAGAAAACTATTTCTTAAAGCTGCACTAATCAATATTTTTATATTAACAAAGGCTCAAATGACAAACCCACAGAGATCATCTGACTCTGCTGAGCGTTTTAGCATCTTTTAGCTCTTTGTTTTGGTTTTGCAGCTCTGAAACTTTACTGTTTTGGTTCAGTCTCATCGGTCTCATCAACAAGCAAAGTTCTGATATACCAACTATAGCTAATACACTTCCTGTTTAGCACCAAACGGGAGACAAACAAAGTTAGCGACTAGCTGGTGAACATAGTGCAGCATTTAGCAGCTAAAGAAGAGTCGGTGGTGGAGACCAAAAACAGAGATAAAAGAGAATATAGAGCCCTTTTCTGTTAGAAAACATGATGAGGTATTTTGTAGGCGGAGCGTTGAGTCGAGGCAGAGAAACTCTGGACTTTCACCCAGAAGACCGCTGTTCATGTCCCGCGTGAAACCACAGGTCAAAGTTGATTTATTTGTCACGTAACTTCCGTACTTAAGTTACACCACTTCCGGTGTCATTTCAACTCAAATCGCGATCTTTCCTAAACCTAACTGAGTAGTTTGTTGCCTAATCCTAACCAAGTCGATAAGCTGAGTAGTTTTATTTTGGAAAGACTGGAGTGGAAATTGACACATGCATCATGTGTTGCTGGACATTTGCATGAAAACGCACTAAAAACACGTTGTTGAAAGCGTGCTGAGCGTCACGAAGAAAAAGTTAAATTGGTGTCCGTGTACACGAATCAAAAAGATGAACTATTTCACAAACTGCTGTGAGACTGTTTTTGTTTGGTAAATCACAGATTGAGCCTTTAAAGTCAAACAACTTGAACATAACAGAACGAAGCTAACGGACTTCAGACGGGCACAAACGCAGAAAACAATCAAGTGATAACCCAGTAACAAAATATTTATAGGCAACAAGATGATGTAAATTATCCCACTGTGACAAATCGCTGCCATCCCGCCTCTTACAGTATCAAGTTTGTCATTAGAGTAGTACTTGCATAACAACTAGAAGGCGTCAGCTGAGCTCTACGTCGGCCGATCAGAAACCACCGCGAGAAAGAGAAGCGAGGAAGTGATGAAAGCAAACACGAAGTGGAATTATGACGGCGTGAGCGTGAAGGGGGGAGGATATGATGGGAGAGGTGTCCCTGCATCATCCTGACTACAACAACATATTCCTGTTCTATAGAGAGGCACATAGAAGGCAAGTTACAGTTTAAAAGCATTTACGTGTTTGAGCCAAGAAGAACACGACAGAAACAAAACAAACACTCAGAGAGAGAGAGAGAGACGTCTCTGATGGATCAACGTCTCCAGAGGGAAAACAGCAGTTGTAATAAATAAAGAGAAACTGCAGTAAATATGTCTGGGGGGGGGGGGCACCTGGATCTAAATAATAACAACAATAATTAATATAATATTAATAATAATAATAATAGTAATAATATCCAGTTCTTTTCATGTTGAACACGGAGTGGAGAGGGTTGTGATTGGCTCAGTACAGACAACAAGGAGAATATGGGCAATCTTCTCCCACAACAACGTCCACGCACACACACAAGCACACACAAGCGCGCGCACACACACACACACACACACACACGCACGCACACACACGCACACACACACAGACGCAGCCAGAGCCCAAAAGGTGTCGACCTGCTGTGATCAGGGGGAGAGCAGTAGAGGTGCAGTACCTGTTAGTGACCACTAGGAGGGGCCTTGAATCTACAACTGTTCCTCGTTGAGCCTGTTTTCACCCTCAGATATATTCTGTACATGCAGTCAATTAATAAACCGATGCAACACTTGCTTTGAGTATACAAACATTTAGATTATACATAGATAGCATTATATCATTCATCTTTTTTTTATATATATATATATATAATCTGCACCTCTTTTCACTCTTCAGCTAAAAGAAGTTTGACCGTGACAACGACGAGCCGACGGGCCGACCGGTCGCCTCGCTGAATGTTTGAGTAGTAGGCGGTGCACGGAGGTGGGACAGATGTAGGGAGGGTGGTTTTGCATACAGACATGTTAAATTATTCCAGATTAGGTGCGAGGCCGCCGCCGTCGCCCCCACCCCCCCTCCCATGTCAGGTGACGTACAGAGAGACATGGAGAGCCAGGTGGGGGGGCGGGGACAAACTCCTCGCTCCGCTTCGCCAGCCTCTCCTCGGGGCTCCGTCGGTTTCTGGAGGGAGGGGTGAGAGCAGGCAGGGTGGGGGTGCGGGGGGTCCTGCAGGTAACGGGGGGCTGTGATTGGTTGCTTTTTGTATTTTTTTTTCTCTTCATAACAGATCTTCACTCCGTCCCTGTGCGAGTGTGGCGACGACTCAGTCCCCCAAGATGACTTTCACAAAGGTAGCCACGTCGGTTTCTTTGGCCTCGTGGGAGGTGAAGAAGGGATGTTGCTGAGGAGGAAGACGACATTCATTCAGTCTGAGAGCAACGACAACATCAGACGTGTGTTTCATATGATTCAGCATCACAGCTGATCTACTCATATTAGATGTGAGGGAGAGGACTTTCAGCCACATAGAAATACCGGTCTCAGTGCTCCCTCCGGTGTCTGAGTAACAGTATTACAGGATGCATGCAGGTTATTAAACAGCAGATTAAACCCCCCCCCTCCAGTGGATTTCGGCTTTTCTATAATATTTCATATTTAGTTGTTGATCAGCCACACTGTTTGCCAACATTTTGTTCTGACAAATTACTTAATTTTGAGCTCAAAGTAATAAAAAAAAAGGTTGTTGGTAAAATGTGAATATGCCGTTTGACTTTAGTAGAAGCTGCAGGTCAAAGGTCGTCCTTCAGGTTCACTCATGCTCGCTTGAGTCTGAGCAGCAGCAGTGTGTCTTTCTAGTTAGTTAACTAGTTAGGTGTAGTTAGCTAGTCCAACTTGTTGTTTTCATTTTATTTTTGGCTTCCTCCGCCTCACTTTAGTGTGTTTATCTTCACAACGGCGTGTGTGCAGTGAGCGGATGAAATCAACGCAGTGAATTACACAAAATCCCACCGACTGTCGCTTTCTCTCGCGCTCTCTTCTTTACCGTCTCCTCCAGCTGGATATAAATTAACGGAAAGCAGCCGATACCGGAGGTTTGCGGGCCTCTAACAGGTCAGAGCGACGGGGAGCACAACTTTCAGCTCAAGAGAAAAGTCCCGTTAGAGAAATAAAGGAATCTCAGAGCAGCCCGGTGTCGGTGCTGGAGCTGAGGAGAGAGTGACCGGTGCTGGTGGACGGTGCACCTCCAAAAACGTCCCCGAAAACTGCATTTCAAACGGCGTAACCTTGGCAACATGTCTATCCGTCTTCCGGTGCGCTGTGGCCGACGGTGTGGCGGTGCGGCTCCTCGGTGGCGCTGCAGCAGCAGCCAGACGGCCGCCTCGCCAGGAGGAGACGGTGAAGCAGAAGAGCGAGTGAGAGAGAGTCGGTGTGTTGTGGTCTGATAAACGGTAAATTCATCTAAACTTGGTTGGAAAACGATGCAAACTGGTTGCCACGGTGATGAATTACAGTACGTCTGACTATTAACCACACCCCCATTCTCTGTTTGAGAAAGAACGTTAACCAAAAAACAGGAAGTAAAACTCTCTGGAGGAGGGCTTTAATGACAAAATAACAGCACTCACCATGAGTTCTGTGTAAGTCGGCCGCTCTTTGGAAACTTTCTTTAAGCTGCAGAAGCAAAAAGCAACGTCAACATTAATTCATATAACTGATGGAGCTCATCACCGACACCTCAGCCATGTGCTGATCTCCAGCCTTCAGACTCAGTCTGGATCTCAGAGCAGTACGGAGTTAGTTTTTACTTTGACCTGCACATTTATGCATCGAAGTTCCCTCTAGAGTATAATCTGTGGAGGAAGGATGTAAAGAAGACAGGCGAGACACTACAGACACTTCATACGCTGGTCAATATTCACATTTTGGGCTATTTTGCTTCCATAAGAAGTCATAAATTTCATTACTTTGTCTATTTGCGTCTGTAGATTTCTCCTAAATTCACCAAAACTTAGCATTACATGATGCCTCATTTGTATCTTTAAACAAAACATTTCACAAAACTTGTAATTAGTCGCAAGAGAAACAAGAGAAAAGGACGAACCACAGAGAGGAGAAGTCCACGAAGTCGGGGGAGAACTGGTCGGCAGGAAGCTGGGGCGAAGGTTCTTCCACCACCTGCTTCAGCTGCTGGAACGGCGTTCCCCACGAGTCGTACGGGAAGCGCAGGATGGCGAGCTCGATCTGAAACAGAGGTCACTCAAACACTCAGAACACGAACCGTACGAGAACACCGGGATCCTGGTTTTAAGGTCTTAACCTGTCAGGCTTTAATGAGAGATCTGCTATTAATTCATTGATACCATGTGACAAATTTATTTAGCTTTGTATTAATTCCTTTATTTGTTTATTTTTCTGTTAAATTTTAACTTTTATTTATTTATGTATTTATTTGTATTAATTTTTGCATTTATTTATTTATTTTTGCATTTATTTTTTATTTATTTATTTATTTTTGGATGATTTTCTCTTTGTATTTCACCCCTTATTTATTTCGCCAAACTTATTTATTTATGTATTCTTTTCTTTATACATTTCTTTTTACATTTCTGCCTCATTATACAAATGAGGGTGCTGTCAATAAATGCATGAACACATAAAAAAAAAAACATACATTTAAAAATAAATATAAAAAATTAAGTGCAAAAATAAATAAATAAATTTAAAAATGAATAATAAAATAAATACAGAAATAAAGAAAAGGGAAAGTTAAACAGAAGAGTAAATAAATAACAGAATTAATACAAAGATAAATAAATGAAGATGCAAATTAAAACAGAAATATCAATTTATGTCACATTTTATCAATTAATTAATGGCTACATTTATTTTCAATATTATTTTTGCTGCATTTAATGACATAATTATTTATCAAGTTATTTCTTTTTGGGTTCCATCCTACATAGTATAGGTGACACTGACGCTATCCAGGTTTGTAATTTAGTGCATATTCAATTATTCTTAATCAACTTATTAATTAAACTTAATTTATTTATTTAAATTTATTAATTTATTTATTATAATTTTTATTTATTTATTTAAATGCATATAATTTCATTTTTTTATGTTTATTATTATTTGCCCTCTTTGCATTATACAATACATGACAATTTTATAGAACCACGTATCTGCTTATTGTGTCGCGTTGTCTCGCCGTATTATTCAGATATATTTACATTTACATAACACACACCTAAAATACTCCAAAATCCCAATCAGAATACAACTGTACATGTGAACCCACTCAGGGAAGTCCAGTATATATCTCAGTGTCCACATCTTACCAGGACGTTGATGCTACACAACGACCCGTTTTCAGCCTTCAGAACAACGGATTCAAAATCTCATCAGCTGCTTCACTTTGCAGTTATTTCACTTTTCACTGTCCAGGTGGTTCTTAAGTTCTCGAGGACTAACAGATGCTCCAAAATCACCCAAAGTGTGTTTTATTGGACACACCGATTGCTCTCTCTGCCTCGTCCAGTGTTGATGAAACTATTCTTTTCACCTCCATCATTTTAAACCCCTCCTCGTCTCCTCGACCCACCAGACACTCAGACCGCTGCTGGAACATTTGCTGCTTAAAGCAGAAAGAGAAGGACGAGCTCAAATGACGGGAAACTGCCGTAGATTGCTGAATCCTTGACGCCAAAAATATATTCTCTGGTCTGAGTTGGAAAATGTGCAAATGAGAAAACTATGAATATTTAACAACTCATAATAAAACATCTAGACGTGTCTAGAGAGAGCCGTGCCTCATAGAACCAGATCGCTTTTTTATTACCGATCATTTTCACCCTTCGCGTACTTCATAAACGGAGATGAAACAAATTAAGGGAATTAAGCATGTGAATGAGAGCGAGTCTCCAATATAAAGTCACACAGAGAAATGAAGAATAAAGCTGATTTACCATGGTGATTCCTAAACTCCAGATGTCAGACTTGACGCTGTAGCCTTTCTGGTTCGTCTCGGGGTTGATCCTCTCCGGCTGCGGGACAGAAAGAAAAGGGTGATGTCACGTATGGAGGCGGTTGTCGGGGACGACCCGCACGCTTCCCTGTCATCCTAAACGTCCTTGTACACACACTGTGTTCCCTGAGCGCTCACCTGGCCCTAAAACACACTCAGCCAATCAGCAGCAGGCACGGTTAAAGTGTAACCGGATAATACTGAGACAGAGAGGTGGATTCTCTGCACGCTAAAGTAGCTGCTGTCGTTCATCAGCCAGAGAAAACATCCTGTTATCTGGATACTCAGATGTCTTTAAATCACATGTCCAAAGTCACACGTTTTTGGGTCACTTGTCAACACAACATATGACATGTTATCCTCGTTTCAAGCTGGAATGCGAGACTTTTACATCAACAACGCCAATGAAGCCGCCAGGAAAAGCTCTCATGACATCACCCATTGGTTTGTGGACTACCACTTTGAAGCCTTGTGTTCGGCATTTTGGCCGTCGCTATCTTGTTACCTCCGTCAAGGGCAGGGCCTAGGAAGGAGGTTTTGTTTTCACCGGCTTTGGTTCGTTGGTTTGTTGGTTTGTCCGTTAGGAATAGTTGGATGGATTTGAATGCATTGTTTTTTGAGGGGTGGGGTGTGGCATAATGAACAATCCATTAGTTTTGGTGGCGATCGAGGTCATGATCTGGCTTTGTGAATCTTTTTCGATAACTCCGCTCAGCCTGTGCATTAACACCACAGGCTTTAAGACATGCGCAGTGTAACTGATGACGCGTCACCCTGCCTCTCTCCTCCTGCCAGCTTTCCTCATCAAACACGTTGACATCACAGTTTACTTCGACCAAGGCACACTGGCTGACTGTTGCAACGAGTGACGACGACGCTTTAGGTTATTTTGTTACGATGCTCTGCGACGTACAGCTGATCTCGACATAAACAAAAACACATGTGGATGATGGTGCAAGCTGAATGGTGAGGGGGGGCAGCGACGTACATGAAACCTTTCTGGTAGCGACAATCACGAGGTAACCGCGCTTCAGGTTAGTCAGATGTAAAACAGTTAAATGACAGCCCACTGAATCTTCCCCGCTTACCGCCATGTAGGGTTTGCAGCCAGCGTCCATGGTTTTAGCCACAGAGTCGACCAGGTAGCCGCTGATGCCGAAATCGCACATCTTCACCTGGCCCTGCGTGTTGATCAGCACGTTGGAGGGCTTCACATCTGGAACCAGAGAGAAAGACGACACAACAAACAGCAGTTTACACAACAGAAGTGCTCGCCATCTAATTGTCGGAAAATGCAATTCTCGCTCCAAATCTCCAAATATCAAAAGTTTCTGATCCCAAATCACAGCATGGCTTTTTCTATGGTGTTCCTCAAGGTCTTGGTGTCTTAATGTGGGATTTTGGAGGGATTATTGATCATTTTTATCAATTCTCATGTAGTAAAAAAAGGTTAAATTTAGCACCAAATCTGTGGAACAAATGGTATCAACCCAAAAATGTAGACGTATATGATGAATGACCATCATATACTTCTATCATAATGTTCTAAACCCTTAAATATTTTAACAATCAACTTTAATGAATTAATTAAAGAAAAGAAAGAAAGAAAAGAAAGGAAGGAGCAGCAGAGTGGCGGTGCATCCCAGAGGAGGATATCGACGCGCTCTGAGAGCTTTAATGTTTCCTCTCAGGCTCTTACCTCTGTGGATGACTTGCAGATTGCTGTGCAGATGCTCCAGAGCTTTTACTATCTGTAATAACACAGCCCATAATAAGCAGAGAGTTACATAACCATCATTAAGCTAACGTGAGCTCCAGCATTCACAGGAAGTACGTCTTTAAATCGTTCACATTAACGTGTTTGAAGTGAACCCACCGAGACGGCGATCTTCCCCAGGATGTCCTCGGGGATGCTCATGCCCTTCTCGATCACCTGCTTGTAGAACTTGTCGAGGGAGGTGTCCATCAGCTCCATGCAGATCCACACGTCGCCCTGGCAACAGACGAGTCACATTTACAAAGAGACGAGGAAGAGCGGCAACAAAGCGCCAGGACGTATGTCAGACGGACAGACGGACGGACCGGAAGAAGCGGCAGATTTTCCAGTGTTTTTAGTCACGGAGAGGAAATCCTGAACATCCACTCGCTGCTGCAGGAAGTCGTCTGCATCCGTAAAACTCTTCACAGGTGTTTGTCATTAATACACAGCATCCGTCAGCAGGGTTTGATATTTATTACACTAATGCACATACAAAACAATACTCTTTTTGAATAACTTACTTTGAGAAATATGAAAATTTTTTCTGTTAATAAAAGAAGCCAAACTTCTCGTCTTAATACATATTTCTAAAATTCATAAAATAACGATTTGAATCAGAGCAAAGAAGCAGTAAACAAGATGATGAATATGAGCAGATGTGTGAGGTAATACTTGGTGAAACAGACACGTTTAAGGTGTTACTACAGATGTGTTGTGGTTTGTCGTTGTGGTGCAGCCTTGTGGTTGTTGTTACCTCTCTGAACAGCGCTCCGTAGAAGGTGACGGTGTAGTAACAGTCCACGGTCCTCATGGAGATGTCCAGATCCATCAGCAGCCTCTTCTGCTCCTGAGTGTTCACTGTGGCCCGAATCCGCTGAGGGACGACGACAGGAAGTACAACGGTTCAGGACTCACACAAGCAGACTGAACATATATATTTTTTTTAAATCTTGTTTGCTCCATTTCTACCCTCTGCTGCTTTTAAGATTCTTTCATTCATATACCCAACACCTTTAGTGGGTCGTGGTAACGTAGAAGTCGTCCGTCCTCTGGCCACTCACCTTCACAGCCATGATCAGGCCGCTGGGCACGTGCCTCATCTTGTCCACCACGCCGTACGCTCCTCGGCCGAGCTCGCAGATCTGCTCCAGGTCATCCGCCTTCACCTCGAAGTTCTGCTCCGACACAACGAGAGAACAAGGGGAGAACAAGGGGAGCCGGGTGAGAGGTGGACACAAACTGCTGTCAATAAATGAACGGAGCTGTGGTGACCGAGAGGATTAAAACAGTAAAACAACCTGAGTCAGTAAACACTGTCTCCTCCACGATGTAAAGAGTCAGTAAACACTGTCTCCTCCACGATGTAAAGAGTCAGTAAACACTGTCTCCTCCACGATGTAAAGAGTCAGTAAACACTGTCTCCTCCACGATGTAAAGAGTCAGTAAACACTGTCTCCTCCACGATGTAAAGAGTCAGTAAACACTGTCTCCTCCACGATGTAAAGGGTCAGTAAACACTGTCTCCTCCACGATGTAAAGAGTCAGTAAACACAGTCTCCTCCACAGATGTAAAGAGTCAGTAAACACTGTCTCCTCCACAGATGTAAAGAGTCAGTAAACACTGTCTCCTCCACGATGTAAAGAGTCAGTAAACACTGTCTCCTCCACGATGTAAAGAGTCAGTAAACACTGTCTCCTCCACAGATGTAAAGAGTCAGTAAACACTGTCTCCTCCACAGATGTAAAGAGTCAGTAAACACTGTCTCCTCCACAGATGTAAAGAGTCAGTAAACACTGTCTCCTCCACGATGTAAAGGGTCAGTAAACACTGTCTCCTCCACAGATGTAAAGAGTCAGTAAACACTGTCTCCTCCACGATGTAAAGAGTCAGTAAACACTGTCTCCTCCACAGATGTAAAGAGTCAGTAAACACTGTCTCCTCCACAGATGTAAAACTTAACTTCTTCTATTCAAGCAAACACAACAAATCATTTTGACTTGAGGCCAAGCCGAGCAGAGAAAAGCAGGAACCTCTGCCAATGGAAAATTCCACTTATTTGATGAGTTTAAAATAAATATTTTTACTGCCCGACGGGCAATAAAAGACATTCCAGTCTCCCCACAATCAGAAGTGTTCAATTCGGCCGTAATGTTCAGCGGGGCGTTCTTTACAGCGAACGCAGCCTTTACTGAGCCGACCTCTGTGCACCAAAAATACACCGGCAGAAGGAAAAAAAGTAAACAGTGAGGAGTTATGTAAGAGGAAAAAATATAAACCTTGAATGGGATTAGGAAAGGTGCAAAGATGAAATAAAATTACCTTCTCTCCGATGGTTACACAAGCTTTCGAATCCAAATCTCTGGGGGGTCTGAAACACACAGAAACACACACACGTTTTATTACCTTTAAACTGGTTCAACTTCACAACAACAGGAACACGGTGAAGCAGAGAGTAAACGTCAGGACGAACACATGATGTCAAAGATCTGTTTGTCAATGAAAACATAAATGTCCCCGTCTCTGTCCTCCACCAGTCTGAGGACAGCAGATTCAAACTGCATCCTTCACTCATATTGTTCATACTGAGCTGAGGAACAACATTAAATCCTGTAAAAGCTCGTAAGTGGATTCTTCAGTCAAAGTTACAAACTGATTTATTAAAAAAATTAATAAAAAAAATTAAAAGAGATACTATTCAAAAATTGAACAAATAGAAAATAATTACAATCTAATAAATAAATAATTATAGGATCTAAAAAAAACAACAAATACAATTATAAAATTAAATGAAATCACAAAAATAAAAGATTAAAAAAATAAAATAATTCGGAAAAAAAATATTATTTTTAAATCAATAAAACAGAATAAAAAAATTGAATAAATTAAAAAAATAAAATCATAGAATTTAAATATATATAAAATACAAATTAAACATTGTCAATAAAAATCACAAAATAAAAAATTTCAATTCAGAAATAAAATAAATACAACAGAATAAAAAATCAAATGAATTAGAAAACAAATAAAATTAAAGATTTTTTTAAAACAAAAATTATAAAATACAAATTAAAGAAATAAATAAAATCACAAAATCAAATATTTAAAATAATCAATTCAGAACTAAAATAAATATTATTTTAAAATGAAATACAACAGAATAAAAAAATCTAATAAATTAGAAAATAAATAAAATTATCCAATTAAAAAAATTAAAAGGTAAATTAAATGAAAATGTAAAAGACAAAATAAAAATATAATTTTAACAAATAAAATCAACAATGTGACAGTGTCTCAATGAAGATAATAATAATAATAATAATAAATTCAACTTATATAGCGCTAAGATGATTCTCTTGAAGACAAACTGAACATTTAGTTCCTACATTTGCTTTTGTGTTCAAGTCGCAAACCCAGGACAGGCCGATGTACTCGCTATGAGAGAGAAATGATGATATGACCGTTCCTTGAACTGTTGAACACATTCAGCCTTCTGTCTACCAGGTCTACGCAGGTACAGTATGTGCAACACAGGAGGTGATGATGAATAAAGAACCTTGGATGTGAGAAAGCGTGTAAACATGAAGTAGTAAAGAGTCTTACACTGCGGCGGGAGGAGGCTGCTCAAACACCTCCTTGGGGAGCTTGAGCTTCCTCTTACCTGAAAACACACAAAACACAAAACATCATCAGAAAACTGAGGTTAATAAATAAATAAATAAAAACTCTCAGAAAGAGAAAATATAGAGATTTTACCCACGAGTCTCCTCTTTACAGACATGCCCACTTTATGATCATCACATGCATTATAAATGTGTTATTGTCTCCTATTCTAAAATGTCGTATCTGAATATTTCCGCATACTAGGGTCCCTAAACAGTCTTGAATTACATCTCACTGTAAAGCTGAGACTCTTATGGATCCAACGAGCCCAACTGTATTCATGTGTGATGATGTTAGTCCCCATAGGAGACATTTCATTGTAGTGAGACCATTTTTTTGAACATTGACCTCCCTGTATAAAATGACCTGTGGTGACCTCTAGGATAATCACAGCCTCATGAAACTTTACAGCCACAAACTAGAGACCTAGAGCATTCAGAGGATGGATGGATCAAACTAGAGACCTAGAGCATTCAGAGGATGGATGGATCAAACTAGAGACCTAGAGCATTCAGAGGATGGATGGATCAAACTAGAGACCTAGAGCATTCAGAGGATGGATGGATCAAACTAGAGACCTAGAGCATTCAGAGGATGGATGGATCAAACTAGAGACCTAGAGCATTCAGAGGATGGATGGATCAAACTAGAGACCTAGAGCATTCAGAGGATGGATGGATCAGACTAGAGACCTAGAGCATTCAGAGGATGGATGGCTTTCCTAGCTAGATTGACAATAAGGGGGTTTCTGAGCAGTTTACACAACAGAAGTGCTCGCCATCCAATCGCCAAAAAAATGCATTTCCTGCCAAATCACAGCATGGCTTTTTCTCTGGTGTTCCTCAAGGTCTTGGTGTCTTAATGTGGTATTAAGGAGGGATTATTGATCATTTTTATTTCTCCACTGGTAAAAAAAAAAATGGTTAAATTTAGCACCAAATCTGTGTAACAAATGGTATCAACCCAAAAATTGCTGCAACAACTTATGAGACCTAATAGAGCATGGAGATGAGCATCATATACTTCTATCATCATGTTCTAAACACATACACCTTTACAATTTATTTTAATCAATCATTTTTTAAGAACAACTTGACACACAGTGCTGAGCTGCATCTCAAATTAATCTTCAGGTTCTCAGCTTTCAGATGATGTACACCACTTCTATGTGACGTCTACCGTTGACCTGCTATCTCCCCCTAAAGACCCCCTGGAACCTCCTAAAAGAGACAGAAACAGGTCTATTGGGGGTCTCAGAGGGTTAAGAGAAAACCCTAAAATCTCTCAAGGTAACATCGTCATCAAATGACTCGTTTTATCCGACCAAAACGCAAAGACGTTCTGTTTTCTATCATATAAGATAAAGAAATTTGGGAGCATTTGAGAAGCTGGATGTTTGATCCAAATAGATGTTCTAGTCTGATCTCCAAACGTCACTCATCTCGGAATTTGTGCAAACTGCTGTGACAGTTCAGTGTGAGTGAAGTAGAAGCAGCAGACTGATGAGACTCCAGAGAGGTCGGCTGGTCGGTCTCGCCGGCAGCCGAGCATACCGCCAGATGAAAGCATACTTAGCTTCTTAACATAGCTCAGGATGAGAGATCAGTTGATCGGAGTTCATCAACCTTCAACTCTCTTTCTCCCTCCAGCAACAGCAAAACCTCATCACGTGAACTTTCAGTTTCCAGACAAGCCGCTACGAATGAAACGAGGACTAAATCAAATCTATTTTAGGAATCGAGAAACTTCAATCAAACCTTAGTAACGTTTAGAGTGAGTCAGTCAGTTGTCCTCTGAGGCAGATTTGTGCTGAGTAACTGGATCTGCATATTCAATGTCAAAACACTGATGACTCGCCGCTTCTGTCCAGAAGCTTACAGCAGACGTCCGGCACTTAAAAACTCCCACTGATGCAAAATGACTCAAACTTCCTGCAGCAGCCATCGTTTTGGTAATGATTTCCAAAGTGTCTCTGGAAAATCAATCAAATATGATCACAAAAAAGTATTTATTATTTATTTTTACTATTATTATTATTATTACACATTTTATTATTATTATTATTATTATTAACAATATAAAATCTTTATTTATTTATTATTATTATGTTAAATAATATTTTTTCAATTAATGTTTTAAATTCTGTAATTTTTCGTTAATAATTTCCAAAGTCTGGAAAATCAATCAAATTTGATCACAAAGAGTATTTATTATTTATTTTATTTATTATTATTATAAATAAAAAGTATTTACTATTTATCATATTTATCATTATTTTTAATAATATTTTTTCAATTAATGTTTTAAATAATGTAATTTTTGTTGATAATTTCCAATGTATATCTTGAAGATTTGATTACTTAACAATTATGTATTTTATTTATTATTATTATTTTCAATAATATATATTTTTTTATTGAATGTTTTGTTTTATATCATGTCAATTTTGTTAATAATTTCCCATGCATATCTTGAAATTCAAAAATATTTGATCACAAAAAGTAATTATTATTTATTTTAGTAATTATTTTTTATAAAAGAATTCAATTAATGTTTTGTTTTCTATTATGTAATTTTTTGTTAATAATTTCCAGTGCATATCTTGAAAATCAATATAATATAATCACAAAACTATTATTTATTTTAATTTTATTATTATTTTTAATGATATGTTTTTTTCAATTAATGTTATCTTTTAAATTACGTAATTTATTGTTAATAATTTCCTATGCACACCTTGAAAAAACAAAATAAGTATTGTCCAAACAACAGACGTCCGGCACTTGATGCAAAATGGCTCAAACTTCCTGCAGCAGCCGTCAGTGTAAACATCACAGAATGCTTCTCATGAACTTCTCATGCGTTACATCCAGGCTTCCATTTCTACATTTCCTGTTGATATAGCAACTGCAGCAGCGACCGATCTCATCTTTGAAACTTACGGTTGGATGCAGTAAGTGATTCCAGATCCTAATTGAACGTAACAGACGCCGAGAGCAAGACGAAAAAGAAGAAGAAGAAGAAGAAGAAGAAGAAGAGGAGGTCAGGCAGCTCAGGTGTGCTCGCTCCATCTGGAGGTGAAGGTTTAACGGCTGGGCGACTCGTTAACGGGGCGTCACAGGTTCCTGAGGGTGTGACTCTCTGTGTGTGTCCCGGCAGCATCAAACCTCCTCAGACCGGGTTGAACTGCTGCGAGCCGATCAGAGCCTGTTGCAGTAAAACGCTCGTTCACATCTGTTCTGACAAAGGTGACACCGGGAGGAGGGCCAGCCATGTTGGATCTGCCTCTGATGCACGACAACGGCTCTGAGCAGCAAAAAGCTTTAAAGGGATAGTGTGGGTGTTTCTCAGTGTGGTTGTATGAGGTTCTTCTCCATAGACAGTGTATTACCTACAGTAGATGGAGTTTGGAGAAGCAGACAGGAGTACCAGCATGGGAGCAAAGCAACATACTGCTGTGGACGGGGATTTTAGACACCTAAAATAATCAGTTTAAGTGTACGCTATATTTGGTGTATACTACACCATATGTAGCAGTTATCTATGCTCTCGTATAAGCAACCAGACTCCATTGAAAAAAACAGTGATTTTACCTCACAGAACACAGGAGTCGCTGGTCTACCGCTGCCTCCATCCGTTAGTTTGTTCGTGTTATTGTGTGATTTGGTGAATCCGAACTAACCAACTCCTGTGTTCTGTAGTGAAAATATTCTAAATATAGCGTACACTTAAACCGATATTGATTTTTTTAGGTGTCTAAAATGCGTCCAAAGCAGTACATTACTCCTATCTGCTTCTCCAAACTCCATCTACTGTCGGTAATACACTGATTATGGATAAGTAGCTCATACAACCACTCTGAGAAACACCCAAACTATCCCTTTAAGGTAATTAAAAGTAAAAGTGAAGGTGTGTCTTCTTCAAAAGAAGAGGAACAGCTCAAGAAGAAGAACTGGAATTTCTCACATTGTTGTCTTATTAAATATAAACACACACACACACGTAGCTGTGACAGATCTGTCAGTCAAAACGCTGTCCTGAAGGCATATCTCTCTCACACACACACACACACAGAGTGGTGCGTCCAGTATGTCCTGGTTTGTTCAAACAGTGCAGGGTGTGACGCTGCTGTGCTGTGCGGCCCTCCACCGGTGGCCTCTTGCTGCGGCCTCCTGGTCTCCACTTTCCAAAGCAGCTTTGTTGCACTAAAATGTCAGTTTGAGCCCCTCCTACATGCATTTACACAGACAACAATAGTAACTGGAGAACAACTCTCTGCTAACACACACACACACACACACACACACACACACACACACACACACACACACACACACACACACACACACACACACACACACACACACAATCCTCTCAATGCGTGACTTTAATACTAGAACAATATTTTCCATCTGCGTGACCTGATTGTCCGTGGCCTGACAACCTTCACTATCACATCAGTATTACTCATACTGTTCTATTTCTTTTCTTTATCCTCTTTTTGCATTTTTTTATTCTTTTTAATGTTATTTTTTTAACAATATTTTTTCAACTAATGTTTTGATTTAAATTATGTATTTTTTTGTTAAGAATGTCCAATGCATATCTTGCAAATCAATAAAATTTGATCACAAAAAATATTTATTATTTATTTATTTTAATTAATATTATAATTTTTAATAAAAAAATTCAATTAATGTTGTTTTAAATTATGTAATTTTTGTTAATAATTTCCAATGCATATCTTAAAAATCAAAACAATTTGATCACAAAAAATATTATTTATTTAGATTATTATTATTTTGAAATATCTATTGAATAAATATTGTTATTTATTTTATTTGTTATTATTTTTTGTATTTTTTTCCAATTAATTATATGTTTTTAATTTACGTATTTTTGTTAATTTTCAAATGCATATCTTGAAAATCAATTGAGTTTCATTACAAAAAATATTTATTATCTATTTTATTTATTATTATTCATATTTTCTAAAAAATGTTTGTTTAAAATAATGTGATTTTTTTTGTTAATTTCCAATGCATATTTTGAAAATCAATAAAATCTTATCACAAATTAAGAATTGCCCCAAACAGCGTTCAATGTGGCTTCACAACTGTGCAGAGGGGAGACGGACTGAAGGAAGAAACAGTATTTATAGGCACCTGAACACCAGAAGCTGCTTGCCTGCCGCTAACACAGCTCCCTAACTGACTGATGTGGATATACAGTATAACTGCACTAATGGATCCACATCCACACCCAAACTAATCAGTTCCTGATTGAGTCTGACTCATGATAAAACCTGCTGACTAACAAACAGAAGTAACTAAAGGTTCCACATGAAGAGATCGGATCAATAAATACTTTGCATTGCATTAACCTAACATGGAGCTTTGTCAGATGATTGACCTCAAACAATGTCAGAACAAAAGCTCCACTGTGTGACTACGACGACGCGACAGCATCCCTTCTCTTTCTCCGGGAGTGTGAATCTTCTGCCTTACAGCCGTCGGTGCGCTCGGATCACGAGACAAGAGGCAGCGTGCTCCTCAAAGACACATTTATCATCCAAACCTCAGCACGCATATTAACATGCACAATGCATCTCAGTCCACTTTAATATACACACAGGCGAGACACGAACGACGAGGAGCTGCAGGCACAGATTTATATGTAAAGTCATAAAGATGCAGACGATCCAGCAGCACGCATGCAAATCATCATGTGAAGTGTCTCAACTGACAGGAACGCTGCGACTGACCGACAGGAAATGACAGAGAGAGACGAACAGAGGTGTAAGAAAGAGAGAGGAGGAGGTGGTGCGGGGATCAGAGGGGCCCAGGATTATGTAATCTATGTGGCTGGCAGGAATATATGGAGGACGGAACCTGCCAAAAATAAAAATAAATGAATAAATAAATACAGTATGTATATCAATGTAGCAAAAATAATCTTAAAAATAAGTGTAGCCATGAATTAATTGATAAAATGTGACATACAGTAAATTGATATTTCTGTTTTAATTTGCTTCTTTATTTACTTATCTCTGTATTCCCTTATTTACTAAATCTTGTTTAATTATTGTTATTTATTTATTTTTATTAATTTTTAAATGCATTTATTTTTGCACTTATTTTTCATTAATTTTATATTTATTTTTAAATGTATGTATTTACTTCTGCATTTATTTATTTCTGCACGATTTTCTCGTTGCATTTCACCCCTTTTTTATTTCCCCAAACTTATTTATTTTCTGTATTCTTTTCTTTATACATTTCTTTTTTAATTTCTTTGTGCAGAGTAAATAAAAAAGGGAATTAATACAAAGATAAATAAATAAAAACAGAAATATCAATTTATGTCACATTTTATCAATTAATTAATGGCTACATTTATTTTTAATATTAGTTTTGCTACATTTAATGACATTTATTTATTTTTCGAGTCATTTATTTATTTATTCATTTATTTTTACGTCTTCCATACCTTGTATCGCGCATGCAGAAACGCACAATACCAGCTGGTTAACGTTGTGTAACGATTGGTTAGGTTTAGGCAACAAAACTACTCGATTAAGATTAGAAAAAACATCATGGTTTGTAATAAAATAACAACGTAATTTAACGTAAGTAAGTAACAACCGCCCTTAGCAAACTTTCTGACGTAGCGTTATGTAACTGGCGTAAAGTCAACGTTTACTTTTGGTTCCACGCGGGTGAAGTCTCCTGGGTTCGTTTGTACTTCATCACTTCATCACTTCATCACTTTCTCTGACAGAATGCAAAAAAACAACAAAAAGACGACAACATGCAACGTATCCGTGGTTTGCAGAAACGTTCTATACCAACATTTTTTTCCGGGCTGGAAACATAGAGAGCTAAAAATATCTCATTTCAGACGGTCTCCAGATTATGTTGCATAACTCAAATACACAATTCTTTCCTTTACTCTTGCTGAGCTCAGCAGATAACTCCACACTGCGGTCGGCAGTGTGGGTTAATTAAAAGCAGCAGCACATATCAGTCGCAGTGATTTGCAGCACATGAGCTCAAGTATGCAGTGAAATGCCAGAGCAAGGCCACAGGAGATGCGTGTCTTCGCTCACAGTTTCTGCCACGCCCGGTACGAGCATGCAATCAGCCTCGTCATGCATGCACGTCCGTTCGTGAAGACATAATGCTGACAGGAAGGTTTGCAGGCCGGTGTGCAGAGACGGAGATGTGCACAGAGACTCGGTGTGTGTGAGGCATGTGTGATAACGAGCCCTGGATCACGGGGATACGCGGCACCCGCGGTTCACCCACACATGCACTCTGGCTGGAATTCCAACAATCCCAAGAGTTCCTCAATGGAATTCCAGAGAGCCAGAGGAAGAAGGATCAATCACAGACGGCGGGAGGCAGTGACACAGGAAGGACAGGAAAAGACAGGACAGAAGGAGGGAGGGGGGGGATTTGAAAATAACTCCAGCCGGAGCCCTCGGCTCTTCGGCCCCCTCCGACTGCTCTGGCAATCCGTGAGATACTCTACACTTCCAAAGATGGCAGCTCCTTTAGGTTCCAGCTGTCGGAAGCTCCTTTGGGAATCGTGTCGTCACCGTTACACTTCCTGTGCACTCGGCTCAACTTGAACGATACTCGCAGAAAGCGGAGAGCGTCGAGAGTGTCAGCTTCAGGTCGCCTCGGAGCAAGAACGCCGCTTCCTCTGACCCGGTCCAGGACGGAGACCGGAGACCGCGATGGCACAGACGTAACGCTGCCACGATATCAGAGATTCACTACATGATTATATAATAACGCTATCAGTCAAATTCATCTTTAACTTTGTTTATTGTGCATTTTGAGTCTTTTTTGGCCATGACAGTTTCTCCACGCCAAAATTCAGCGTAAGTTTGGAGCGTTATTTAGCCTCCTTCAAGACAAGCTAGTATGACATGGTTGGTACCAACAGATTCATCAGGTTTTTATAGTTTCATATGATACAAGTATCTTCACTCTAGCTTTAATACTGAGCCTAAACAACTGCAAGTTGCCTTAAAGAAATTAGAGGCGTTAAAATGAATTTGCGTTGACGTGTTATTATCGCGTTCACTTTGACAGCCCTAGCAATAATAAATTCTCCCGGCGAAGACACACAGTGTTTGCTCATCAAATCCGTGGCACTTCAGAGCAGCGCAAATATATATATTTCCCTCCAGAGGAAAGAGACTTTCAGCTTTGATCTTTAAATGTTTCTCAGACAATTCAGAACTGTGATTATGAACAGAAGATGTCAATATCATCAATGTCTCCATCCAGCTGCAATAAATGACATTAGTTGCATCCACTACCTTGCAGCGCAAAGGCTGCGCTACGGTGCAACACCTCCTCCCTCACCCCATCACGACCACGAGGGTTCCTCCTGGTTGACCTGGATTTATGTCTCATTTTCAGCACACACTAATCTTTTTTTCTCTCACACCTCTGCTTGCCTTCATGCAACAAAGCTGAAATAAACAGGAATTGTTTGAATGTCCTACATATTGTTGCTATCTCTTTCAGCCGTCAGAGAAGTTGCAGTCTGAATGCATGCAGTCAACCCCCCCCCTCTCCCCCGAAAACAGAGGTACAGTTAGTGGATCATGTGAACAATGCTCTGAACAATTCTACTGTTATTGCAGCAAAAAAAAAGCCACTATAGACCTGCAACAATCGGCCCGTTGAAACAGCAACTTTAGTATCTGTGCAGCTGAAAAAGAAGCCTCCATTTGCATGACAAACGGGACATTTGTGCAGAGGCGCGAGGGCCGGCGAGGCTGCAGGGGGACACGAGCTGGGAGGGCCGCTGTCACTCTGCCATCGGACAGCCGAGCACGCTATACAGCACTCAGCTCAGCTCAGCTCAGCACGGCACAGCACAGCACAGCACAGCGCAGTGTCTGGGCCACACAGGGAATCGCTCGAGAAGGAAACGCAAGACTTAACACACATCCGAGCCAAATGATGTGAGAATAGAAGGAAAGCAGCAGCACGGTGAAGAAGGGACTGGCAGGATTTCAATAAAACAAGAACATGATGCTGATTTTAGCTCTGCACATTGGTACTCATTTCCTTCAGTAGTTGTAAGTTATACAACACAGTCTGTGCAGGGCTGCAAGAAGTAGTTGAGCTAAATGTGTTCATTACACTGAGCATCACAAACTGTGGAAGTTTATCAGCGTTATAATGTTATTTACTAATTCCCTGATGAGATAGTTCAGAGTTTGATCAGATAATTTAATTTATTTGGGTAGAGTTCTTTGAGAACTTTTTTTGTTAAATGAAAAAAAAATGTTTTGCAGAAATTCTTCTAAATTAAATTAAAACCAGCATTAACTGTTGTTGTTTTTAACCACTCGGAGGCTAAAAGCTGTAAGCACAACACAAACTATTCAAACATGGGGAAGAAGAAAAGTTCCACAGTGTGTAACGACTAACGAATGTCAGCAGCGCGGCTCAGCTGCGTGTCAAGCCTGGTTTATGGTCGCCGTAGTGAAACCGGCGCAAAGTGCAGAAAATGACGTCATCACATCTTTCACGTGGTGTGCGAAGGCTCCACAAGTTGTTGCGGTGGTTTGTCGTGCACCTCTAACAATTACAGTACACAAATGCAATGTTTGGCGGTCCGTACGTCGGTGTTTAGTGTTTTAATCAACCTACTTTCCTTTCCGGTACCACTTGTTGACTTCCTGCTTATCCACAGAATATTTTGTTTGAACGCCTCCTGGCGTTTCGGAGCATATTGCAACAAACAACGCGCTGAGCATGAACGCCTCCGTGCATGCTTATAGTGCGTGTGCCATCTACAGAGGCCCGCGCCACGGTGTCTCGCGTGAGTATGAACAAAGCTTCAGCTGCATCTCTTCTAGAGATTCAAGGTCTCGCCTATTTTTACCACGAGCCGCGCAGTTCACAGCAACAACAGACAGTATATTGACAGTATACCAACGTCTGTATATGTAGAATATGTCACGGACATGAAAAAAGTAATTTATTTATTTTAGTTATTCTAAATCAACACTTCCTGCTTCCGTTTCAAACTAAAAGCCCTCTAGCGTTTTTTTCTGTGGACAGAATTCCTTCACTTGTTAACACGAGGCTTTTACTGGACAGTGTTGTAGAAGATGCAGTGACTTGCACGGCTTCATGAATGAATAAAGTACGGGGTTTTAATTGTGGATTATTACTATTATTTACAAATGAGCACACATTTCTTAACCTTTTTCTGTCTAAAATAAATATAAATGACATTCACAATGAAGTGAAATGGCCATCATGAAAGGCAAACTATGTAGAAAGAAAGAGCTGACAGCAGCAGCAGAAATGCTGTTAGTGTGGACACCACAAGCGTGAGAGACGCAGAGGTTCAGCGACGCAGCCGCCACGCGTTGCTGCCGTGTGCTGTCTGGTCCAGGCATAAGCGTTCATGAAGCACCTTCACCATCGTCCTATCAACAACAAATCATCAACAACAAACCATCCGAGAGGTAACATGTGGGATCATAGATAGATGACATCGTGCATAAAGGAAACGCTGTTAGCTGCCGTACAGTAACATTAGCAAAAGCACCATGAAACTACAGCATAGTTTAGAATTAGGCTACATGGATTGATGTGTTAGTTCTCATATATTCACAGCTGACTTTTTCTAAAAACTGAAAACTGTAACAACGACATGACGGTTACTGTAACCTCAGATTTGCATTAATTTCCTTCAGCAGTTATGAGATATGCAATAACTGTTTAAAGCTGCAACCAACAATTAATAGTTTGTTTCGTCTAAACAACAGTCAAAATTCCCCAAAGATATTCAATTTACAATCATATAACAACTGAAAAAGCAGCAAATCCTCAGAGTGGAGAAGCTGGAACCAACTAATGTTTTTTACCTAAACGCTTTTCAGAAACGTTGAAAAACATCCGCCACAATTCCTGAAGCCCAAGGCGATGTCCTCAGTTGTGTTCAACCAACAATCCAAAATCAAAACTTAGAATTATCGCCTCGCGGTTGTACGCCTCCGCCAACGAGTCAAGTTGCAGTTTACTTCCATAAAATTGAAAAAAAATTCTTCATATTCATTTTTTTCTGATTTCTTTTACAACAACACATTTCTCAGAGCCCCACAGCTTGTTTCGTCTGAACAACAGTCAAAACCCCCCCAAAGATATTCAATTTACAATCATATAAAACTGAAAAAGCAGCAAATCCTCAGAGTGGAGAAGCTGGAACCAACTAATGTTTGGACATTTTTACTTGATGGATGATTAAAACGCTTTTCAGAAATGCTGAAAAACATCCGTCACACTTTCTAAAAGCCCGAGGCGATGTCATCAGTTGTGTTCGACCAAACTAGAATTACCGCCTCCCGGTTGTTGTTGCCTCCGCCAACCTGTCAAGTTGCAGTTTACATCCATACCGTCCAAAATGTCACCACTATATAATTTGATCGTGTTAAGTGTCCGCACACACGCTGCGTCTTTTGCACGCTCAAATCCATTGTTGTTGTCAATAATTTGGCTTCATGCGGCTCAGAAGCAACTCTCATAGAAATGAACGGGAGCCTGCCTACAATGCCGTATCCAGATCTCTTTATACATCCATGTTCCGTGCATGCTTGTGGCATGCGCGCCACCCACTGAACAAGACACGTCCAAAAGACATAAATTTAACGTCTCTGTCAACTGTCCAAAAGACATCAATTTAACTAGGGATGCACCGATACCCGATACCAGTATCGGGTCCGATACTGTGCTCATGTACTCGTACTTGCAAACCGGCTCCAATACAACGGCACCGATATCACTTTACTGCAGCGTGACGTTAACCTCTCGTCACCATCTTTCGGGTCCTCATGCTCCACGTCCCTGACGGTGCAGGCGAGACGGGCCGGTGGTGCGCCCAACCCCGTGGGGCCGGGATCCCACCTCAGCCAGCCCATAATCTGACTTACATTTCTATAGGAATCATGCTTTCACACGGCTGTAGCAGAACTACTGACTTGGCTTTGAGGTGACACTTTGTGCCATTTCGTTCTTGTTTGTCGTACTACAAAGATTCAAGACAAAAACCTCATGTAGTGAATAATCGACCAATCGATTGTTTCAGCTCTAGATGTGTGTGTTTGTGTGTGTCGTTTCCTGCCACGTACATTATCAATGAATGACAACAGAAACCTACTTCTGCTTTCAGGAAAGTCCCAAACCGACTCATTCATATACAGAGAAAAAAAAAATGTCTGTGCATTATTCATCATCATGAACTGGCTGCAACAAGACAGTTCCTCTGTGTAGGTGGGTGGACAATTGACTGTAGCAGATAAACAGTGTGAGGCTGTGACCATCGGGGGCTCTCTCTCTCTCTCCTACCTGCTCATGTCTCTCGCTCTGTGTGTGTGTTGTGTGTTCTGCATGTTGTGCAATGAACCAGCCTCACTTTGGACTTCTTGGAAAACACGGTACGGGGAGGAAAAGCGCCTGAGCTGCTTTCACTGCTTTCACTGCAGCTGTTTTTTTCCTGCATTCACCGATGACCTGTGAGAGCTCTCCGGCTGCAGGACAGTTTACTCCACAGCTCGTGTTGTTGTTGCTGCTGCACGGTGATAAAGTTTGGGGTCAAAGTGTGACATGCATGCTTTCGTGTGCACGCTGAGGGGGAAAAGCTGAACATCAGTGGACACGCCACCCAGGGGTTTGACACATATCCAGTTGCAGTTGGACAGAAGCAGCAGCAGCTGACAGAATGGGACTTTTTGCATGGAGACTTGTGTTTTAATAGAAGCCCCTGTTCCTGAACTCACCACCACTCAAACTAAATCTATTATTAGATTTTCCATTTTCTGTCCCATAAGCAGAAATCAGCACCCAATAAACACTCAAAGTTGACCACTGACAGCTGCAGCCTGTCACGTCCCCTCCTGCACCAAAAAAACACGTATATTTGCACCCCTGCACGCCACTATGGCTTACATTATTTACCTTGAGCATGCATGCACTCGTGCAGTTTTATTCTAATAAAGAGTTGCAGTGTGCTTGTCTATCTCGTGACTGTTGCAGGCTCCTCTTCATCTCATCCCTGCTGCCTGTGCGCTGCTGCTAATAGCGTCAGTGTGAGTGAGTACACACACACAGCATCGTCTTACCAGGAACTGTGCAAAGGGGAAGATCTGAAACAGGAAATGCAACTGACCCTTTCTGAAACATTGTAACTTTAAAATGCACCGGCCGTGCTGAAGCTGCAGCGGTGCATGTTGCAGAGCGTGCAGCAGTGATTGCATGATGGTAGTTTTGCACAGATGATCGGTTTCATATCTTCTTACCTCCCTTTGGCTGAGACATTTCCCCTTTGCTTTGATGAGGGGGAGGGGAAGCACAAAAGACTTTGCTGCCTTCTTTCTCACTCCCTCCCTCCATCGCACCGAGCACTGGAGCTTCAGCGGCTTTGCTTTTGCAACAAAAGATGCAAAATACAAGCCTCGATCTTCATGCACTTGGAGCCTTTTTGCGTGCGCAGCGTGCGTGTCCGTGCACAGAGCGACGGTTGCAGTGCACGGCCTCCTGCAGGCGTCTGGAAGGAGGTTATTCTGCAAATGCACTGCAAAGAATCCTCCGCAGCTCTTACATGATGGGCCAAGGCTGGCAGCTGAAAGCTCCTAACTTGGATCAGTGTGAGCCTCCTGCGAGACAACGCTCTTCCTGCTTGGAGCGCAATGCATGATGGGAGCTGTAGTTCACAGCGTTGAGTTGAGGCAGAGGACTTCTTTATGTCTCAGTGCTTTGTTTTTTACATTTACACTCTAGATCTGTGGAGGACGGCACCTGCCAAAATAAAACATAAATAAATAAATGATAAATTGATGAATAAATAAAGATGTCATTAAATGTAGCAAAAATAATATTAAATATAAATGTAACATTAATTGATATTTCTCTTTATTTCTCTTTGTATTCATTCTCTTAATTATTTACTCTTCTGTTTAATTTTCCCTTTTATTTATTTATTTTTGCAAGTATTTTTTATATTTATATTTAAATGTATGTATTTATTTATGTATTTATGCATTTATTGACAGCCCCCTCATTTGCATAATGAGGCAGAACTGCATAAAGAAACGTGTAAAGAAAATAATACAGAAATAAATATGTTTGGAGAAATAAATAAGTGGTGAAATGCGAAGGGGAAAATTGTGCATAAATAAATAAACAAATAAATAAATAAATAAGTACATTTATAAATAAATATAAAATAAATACAAAATAAATGCAAAAATAAATACATAAATAAATAAATAAATAAAAGAATAAATGCAAAAATAAATTTAAAAAAGGGACAGTTAAACATAAATGTAAATAAATAAGGGAATTAATACAAACATAAATGCATAAAGAAGCAAATAAAATCAGAAATATCAATTTATGTCACATTTTATATTTATCCTTTTAATATTATTTTTGCTACATTTAATGACATTTATTTCTGGAGTCATTTATTTATTTATTCATTTATTTTTGATTTTGGCACGTTCTGTCCTCCATATAGTACTGTTTTGTATCAGTTATTATTATGTATTAATGTGTAAGCAGCCTTTTAGTGTTCATTTTAATTACTTTATCAACTGTTTGGTGGATTAATCTTAACAGTGCATTTTTAAACTGAAAAATAAAATTGACGTGACTTAAGAATTATTTTTGTGAGGTGATGAAAACATGAAATCACAGGACAATTTTCAGTTTAATTTTAAAACTTCAGTAAAAATCTTTATTATTATCAGGTAACATTGATTAATGCAACAGTGAATCTACGTAATGATTTTAATAACATTAATGAACTAATGACGGGGTACTCTTACATCTACAGTACTGTGGTGGTGTGAAGGCTTATAAGAGTGGTTTTATAAATACATTATGACTAAAATAAAAAGTAAAAATGTGCAGCTGAAGTTCAACAGGAGGAACATGTGGTGCCCAGTAAGCACTGATTTAGTGATTTGTTGGTAAAATAAAAAATATCTAGGTTAAAACTGGGCTGAATTTGGTTTATTTTTTACATCTAAGTTACATATAACTATTGTTTCAACAACATTTAATGACTATATTTCACTTTGAAGCTACATTTTGACGTTTAATCATTAAAATGTTGTTGAAACAACCGTTATATGTTAACAGTTTAGATGTAGTTTGACCTGCCGATCACAAAATCAGTGCTCACTGGGTGATGAATGACAACTGTGACCCCTTTAACTGTAAACGGGGTATAATAGCACCAATAATTAAAAAACAACACAAAGAAAATGTAGCCGGAACAGAACCTCAAGCATAAAGGATCAGGCTGGAGATATTCAGTATTTTTCTCATCGTCAATAAATCCCATGAAAAGACTAAAACCAACAATGTGTTCATCTGTTTGTCAGTAGTTTCTGACTGTCTGTGGCTCTCAGCCCCAAGAACATCGGCGCCTAATGAAATCTTTAGAAACAGCTCACAAATATATAGTTTCATTTTTAAAAAATGCTCAGTAAATTCCTAAAACAGCTGGGCACTGTAGTTTTAATCAAACGTTACTCAAACAGGAGGAAATGTTGCATCTGTTGGGGACTATTTTCAGCGGCGGATTAATCCACATTTGGTGCTCTAGTGAGTATTAGTAGCAGCAGGAGGACACAGTGAGGTTCATTGATGTGTTTTTAGTTTTTGGACAACAGTAAAGCTCTGCCACTCTATAGAGTAGTTTATATTGACGTTATGATGACGTCACGGTGTTAGCTGGAGGCAAAACAAAGGAAAGACTGGATGCTAATGGTACGTGTCCACAGGGGCGTTTTTTATCGCGTGAGGACGCGACGCTTCCCAGCATTGGACGCTTGGTGTGCTGTCCATAGAAACAAGGCACTCGGCTCCTGATTGGACGAACGCTTTCCCGCCGTTGGCTGCTGCTCCCAGCTTTCAAACCGGAACCAGTATGGAGGCTCGTTTGGAAACTTTCTTCTCTTATATTCACGTAAATAGTTCACTGAAATGTGTTTCTGAAAACATTTGAGGCGAGAAATAAGCTGTGCAGTTGCTGAATCTTTCTTTGTTTTGGATCAACAACGTTTATTTTAAAAGATCCTCGGGTGTTTCGAGAGGCAGCGAGTCGCGTCGGACGCCCGTGATTTTCATAAAGTAGACGAGCCCTCAACTTTATGCAAATGAGGAGCGGGCGTCGTGACGCTTAGTCTCTCGAATCGCGACGCCACGCTACCAGAATGCATTGCGCGGCTGCTTACATAGACAATGAATGGGGAGCGTGGAAAGCACGGAGCCTGTGGACACGGACCGTAACACTAACAGTGGGCTGAAGTTACACATCTAAAATGTCATCTTGCTGTGTTGTTAGCTGCCAGGATCCAGATATCACAAACATCTGAGATGACAAACTGTGATTCGAGGCTCTAGCGAGCTTCAATATCAGAGAAACGTTTCAGAGATGGAGAGTAAATGTTGCTAATAGTTTAGCCTTCTGCTTACAGCAGCCGTGAGCCGGCAGTTAGAAGAAGGCTAAACTATTAGCATCCCTTTTTCTCCGTCTCTGAAACGCTTCGTCGATATTGTCCGACTCTCTTTTTGACTGACTTTACTGAAGGATAGTTAACTATAGGCATCCAAAGATTTATACGCCCTCAATGTATCTTTACAGCCCCAGCCGTCTCCTCCTCCTGCAGTAGTCTCTAGTGGCGTAGGGGTCGGCTAATCTGGTCCCGTTGGTTCATGTTAACTTTCTCAACTACCACTGGTGATCCTGGAGAGTGAGTGACAGCACATGTTGAGAGAAAATAGGATTTTCTTCAGCCATTGTTAAAAAAACAAGCCAACAATATTTGCTAGCCAGCGTTAACTAACGTGTTCACAAAATACGTCATCATGTTTGCTAATAGAAAATGGGGTCTATTGGTGTTTTCATGGGATTTGTTGACAGTAAGAGAAATGTAGAATAGCACCAGACGTTTCCTTTAAGACACGTTTCATCATGATTTTACACTCACTGTTATCTCAGACAGTCATGAGTAAAGCTTTGGTGTGTTAGTTGCCCGATGAAAACAGCAGAGACGAGACAAAATGATCCAAACATCACATACGAGGAGGACTCAGATCCGTGACCCCGTGACGTGATATGAGTGAGATGTCGCTTCACAAGGTTGGATTGTGTTCGGCGAGGTAAGGCGGCTCAGAGAAGAAGGTCAGTTCTTGCTGGTTATGAGGGTTTGGTACAGCGGCTTCACCACAATATGGAGGTAGAGGGAGCTATCGATGAGGTAGTCAGACGTCCGGCGGTACAGGTCGGCATCGGCCAAGAAATCCCCGTTTTCTTCCGTGCTCTGGTGGAAGTTGTAGACGTGTTTCACCACCACCTTCCCCTGTTGCTGAGCCATCACAATCACCGTCTTCTGGAAGTTCACACCGGCGAAATCTGCGCTGGACGTGGCCGGCGTGATGATGATGCGAGGGCGGCCTCCATCCACGCGTGTCGGCTGCATGGCGCCCGCCTCCGTGTACATCGGCCTCATGCTGAGGGGTAACCAGCGTGGCGAGAACATGGCGTTCCAAGTCACCCGCTTGCTGGAGTCGTGGCCACTGGGCCCCAGCTGGGTCTGGAAGCTGGTGCTGCGGTCGTCTCGCGAGGGGTTGCTGATGATCCAGGGCGACCCCCACACCGGCGATAGGTAGTTCCTGGGCATGAAGAGGCTGCAGTTCACGTCAAAGTACTTGGCCATGTGCAGCGGCGACGCAGAGTGAAACTGGTAGGACATGTACAGCAGGTCGCGCACCGACTCCTGATAGCGAGCCAGGACTGATGAGTGCGTCTGGAGGCGGAAGAGCTCCCGTGGCGGCATCATGGCATAACGCACAGCTCTCAGCGCGTTCTCGGCCGTCAGACCGTCCGGCTCGTTCTGAATAATCCACGCCTCCAGCGCCGCAAAGAGCTCCATCTCGCTCTGCAGGATGAGGTCGGAGCGCTGCAGCAGAGACATGAGCAGCTGGCTGCTAACGGTCACCCACTCGCCGCTGTGCAGCACCGACGACAGGTTCCAGGCCATGAACTGGAGACAGCTGTC
This sequence comes from Sebastes umbrosus, assembly GCF_015220745.1. Taxonomy (NCBI): domain Eukaryota; kingdom Metazoa; phylum Chordata; class Actinopteri; order Perciformes; family Sebastidae; genus Sebastes; species Sebastes umbrosus. The sequence goes on along the minus strand of NC_051288.1, from coordinate 25,619,447 downwards.
CCTCAGAGTCACGTCCCCGGCCTGCAGGGCGTACTCGTACCAGCCCGCCACGTGGCCCGAGGACGAATCCCGGGCCAGATTGTTGGTCATGTACTGGGTGATGCCCTGCTGGAGGCCCATCACTTGGTACTTCGAGGCCAGCTTGTGTAAAGGTGTCGCCTGGTCCAGACGCAGAGAAATCTCTCCACAGTACAGATACCTGCTCAGAGACAGGAAGGACAGGTTTAATGTGTTTGAAGCACAACATTTCAACTTAAGACATACATACAGAATGTGACAAATGTTTTACCCGCAGCGAGAACCACTGATCTAAACCTGCAACAACTTATGAAGAACACCAGAACAAATTATAACTTGTTAACTGTTAACTTGTTAAATGTTCAGACCTGGTATCAACATGCGTCCTGAGTGATCCGAACACACGTGGAGAGCTTTAAGTACGTCTGTTTACACCTGGCATTAGAATGCGTCTCCAGTGACCACTTGTGATCTGATCACTGAGGACGCATGTGAATACCAGGTCTGAACGGGGCCTTTAAGTAACCTCAAAGAAAAACACTTAAAAGGTTCCACTTTATAAAATGAACAAGGAGAGTTCCTTCAGTGTGGCAGATGGCAGCTCGACTGTAGTTCAGGTTTTGATCAACCTCATTAGCATTTGAAATAAAAATAGATTTAGTTATTGATTGCTGCTGCAGCACAGGCTCCTCGATGTCTTCCTGCTACGCCACATGAGCTGCTATCGAGCAACCCAGCGGGCCCCTGATTGGTCAATGTGTTTCATGTTGGACTCATTGATCGTGTGTCTCAGATGTAGGGCTGCAGTTGCAGAGTTCATCCCTCTAGAGGGCATGATAGCTCAATCAAACTGCAAAGGGTGGAAGTGTGACATCTATCTCACGTTGAGATGCTCTCACCTGATGAACCTGTCGAACACGGCAGCACAGTCGGAGCTCTCTTTCAGGACCAGCGTGCTGCTGTTGCGGCTCAGCAGGATCTCCTCAAACACGGGGCTCTGCAGGGAGAGCACCAGCGAGTGAGCCTGGATCACCTTCACCTCGTCGGCGCTGGGCGTCTCCACCCTGAGCGACACGTCGCTGCCGTTGCCCTGAGCCAGCAGGGCCTCCAGACGCTGCACCACGGTCAGGGAGTGGCTGATAGTGTCTCCGCCGCCGCTGCCGCCACTTCCATCCTGGGTCGGGTCAACTTTCAGCATGCCTGCTGGTGGAGGAGGAATATGTAGTTATAATAAAAGAAAAACATAACAGAAAAGCAAGATTAGAGAGTGAAGTTTGTCAGAGGAGCGTGCAGAAGTTGCATGTCAGTGATGTACTGGGGCAGACAGCAGGGCAGTATCAACCAGTTCCACGCCATTGATCAGTCCAGCTGCACGCGCTGTCTGGATAATGAGGGATTGTGGGTCACGTTTAATTAAAGCTTTGTCTCAGCTGAGGCGGTTGTAGCACACCACCCCTCCTCCATCCCTACGCTGTGACTGGATCTGAGCCTGGATTCATATTAACAAAGTTTAGTTCCTCTTTCTGATTCTTCATAAATATTTGACACTTCCTTTCTCCTCATAAAAACGGAACACGACACAAAGTCAGCTGTGGGCCGTGATGCTCCCTTTAAATCACAACCCGGACTGAAGACACAGTTTTTGGTGCAGCCTGTTCACATAGCAAGAGGTATTCAGTAGTCAGTCAGAGTTCTGCTTATTTTCACTAAGGTCTAAACCTAGAGGTACGGAGGACAGAACCTGCCAAAATCAAAAATAAATGAATAAATAAACAATGACTCGATAAATAAATGAATGTCATTAAATTTAATAAAAATTATATTAAAAATAAATGTAGCCATTACTTAATTGATAAAATGTGATATAAATTTATATTTCTGTTTTATGTAATTATGTATTTAATTTTAGAATTTATTCATTTATTTTTGCATTTATATTTTATTTATTTTTGCACTTATTTTCTATTTATTTTTAAATGTATGGATTCATTCATTTATTATTTTTTAATTAATTAATTAATTAATTAATCGATTGATCTATTTCTGCACGATTTTTCTTTTGTATTTCACCCCTTATTTATTTCCCCAAACGTTTCTTTATACATTTATTTACACATTTCTATTTACATTTCTTAATGCATTTCTGCCTCATTATGCAAACGAGGGGGCTGTCAATAAATGCATAAATACATAAATAAATACATGCATTTAAAAATAAAAGAAATAATAAAAGTGCACAAATAAATACAAAATAAATGCAAACATAAATAAATTAAAAAAATTATAAAAATAAATACATAAATAAATAAAAGAGAAAATTAAACAGAAGAGTAAATAAATAAGGGAATTAATACAAAGATAAATGAATAAAGGAGCAAATTAAAACAGAAATATAAATTTATGTCACATTTTATCAATTCATTAATGGCTACATTTGTTTTTAATAATATTTGTTCTTGATTCTGGCATGTTCCGTCCTCCATATAGAGGAAGGGAGATATTAAAAATACTGTTCACCCAGTAAATAAAGAGAATAAAGTTTAAATTTAAAGTTTAAAGTTTAATAAAAGTGTCCCTTAAGGAAAAAGGTTGGGAACCAATGCTTTACTAGAAAGTAGCTCCAATGCAGCACCAGTGAGAAACAACACATTAATCCGTCTTTAATTATGAGCTTGAAAGCTCCATCAAACATCAAACAGTCATTTACACTATCAGCTCCGTCCCACACACCCAGAATCAGCACACAGCGCTGTAGCACACTGAAATAAAGCATCAGACTACACATCCTGTTTCATGACTTTACGAGTGACCTTGCAGCTGAACACTAACTCACCTGCAGCAGCTGCTCCTGAGTGCAGACAGAGAGCCAGAACTAGAACCAGAACCAGGACCAGCATCCTAATGTGGATCTGAACAACTTGTTTCACCATCTTCTCTCAGTCGTCCTCCGTCCGTCCGTCCTCACTGCTGTATGTCTGGATGTCTGTCGACTAGAGGACGAGGGGGTCTGAATGTGGGACAGGGGTTCTCCTTGCCACATCCGGCCCACCACACACACACACACACACACACACACACACACACACACACACACACACAGAACCTCATCGATTGGTGGGTGGAAACAGGCCTGGGTTGTTTCCATGGCTACCACTTTGATTCTGACTTTCCTATCCTTGGGTATTAACGCTTGCTGCATGACATTGATTGGATGAGGAGGCCGCGGGACTCTCAGACAGCTGTGGACGAGGAGACACAGCTGTGATGTTTGATCCAACTGCAGGTCCAGGGCCGGCTCTAGTCCTTCTGGTGCCCTGTAGGTGAAATAGAGAGCCGAAGTCCCACCTCTTCTGGTGGGGCATTATTTCAGAACAAATATGAACGATAGTCAACGGAGAGAGATGAATATTTATTTGAAATGCGCCATAAATCACACGTATGATGTTTGTCAATTTAAAAGATCATTTTGCAAGTCAAGAAACCAAGAACCCCTAAAGGTGGCATCCTATAGGCGACCACCTATACCAGGGGTCAGCAACCTTTACTATCAAAGGAGCCATTTTAGGCAAAAACAACAACAAAAACTAAATCTGTCTGGAGCTGCAAAATATTTGAGCATTGTAATGAAGGTAACACAGTTTATAGTCTAAGTATATAGTATATAAATCTAATCCAGTGAGGGCCAAAGAGACAATGTACGACGGAGTATTAGGGCCATGTTGAGGGAAAAAAACATCTGAGATTTACAGAATAAAGTCATAACTTTACGAGAAAAAAAGTCGTAATATTACAAGAATAGAGTCGTAATGTTGCGAAAACAAAGTCATAATATTCCGAGAAAAAAAATCGTAATATTATGAGAATAAAGTCATAACTTTACGAGGAAAAAAATTACTACTTTATAATATTATGACTTTATTCTCATAATACTACGACTTTTTTTCTTGTAATATTATGACTTTATTCTGTAAATCTCCAATTTATTTTATTTTCCTCAATGTGGCCCTAATACTCTGTCGTACCGTCGTACCATAGACCTACAACATGAAAAATAAAAATGAAAATGTAAACAAAAAACAGTTTTTCATTTCCATTTTTATAAATCCACAGGGAGCCACAGGAGGTCGCTGACCTCTGATCTATACAGTATGTGCTACGCATTAAGCCGGCCCTGTGAAGGTCTGCAGGTGAGGAATGATCTGTATCACAGGTTTTATTTCAACCCTTTCTGCTGTGATGATCTGGGATATCTGCAAACACTGAAGCTGGATCATGAACTACCAGTATTAAAAATGTAGGCCGTAGTGCGGTTATGTGTGTCAGTGTGTTCACCCAGTTCAGTCCATAATGTGCGTAACACAGCAACACAAGCAATTTATTCACAGCTTCAGGCTACAGCACGCTTCATTAGGGGGGAGTAAGTTATACAATCAATACCTCCTTTAATGATTCTGACTGAAATCATCATCACTTTGTTTTTAAAAATATGTACAATCCATCCAGCAAAACTCAAACTCTGTTCAAGAAGAAAGTCAGTGAGGGACTGTACAGCTGATATCTGTGAGGTTTATGATGATGATCGGTTGTTGTGGTGCCTTGTCAGCATTGTTGACCCCGACCTGTGAGCACGGATCATATGTGTGTCAGAGTCGATGGTGAGTTCTTCTATCCCGGTCTGACTGTGGATAGAAAGGATGTCTGTGTCTGGATGTGAGCCAACAGGTCAGTCAGTCATACGGTGGCCTTCAATGTGCACATATAACATGTTTGGTCCCTTTTTGTCTCTCTGTAGAGAGTTAACACCATTTATTTCAAGTTTAGCATGAAAAACATAAAATATTACATTTCAAACCACTTTGTTTTTGCACATGACGACTAATTTCTTAATCACATGCAGTTTTGGGGCAAGTCATAGTCAAGTCAGCACACTGACACACTGACAGCTGTTGTTGCCTGTTGGGCTGCAGTTTGCCATGTTATGATTTGAGCATATTATTTTATGCTAAATGCAGTACCTGAAGCTGCAGTCAAAGTCAAAGTGTTCACCAACATCTGTCTGAGATACTACCAGATGTATTCACACATCATCACCACTAGAGGGCAGACTAGCTGCACCTCATCAGCAGTCAGGATACAACATTATTCACATTGGTCTCATTACAGATACAAACATATGATACCTGCAATAATATTAATATTAACAGAATTAAAAATAAATGTAGCTATTAATTAAAATGGCAAATAAATAAATAAATAAATGTCATTAAATTTAGCAAAATTATAAAAATAAATGTAGCCATTAATTAATTGATAAAATGTGACATAAATTGAAATTTCTGTTTTAATTTGCTTCTTTATTTATTTATCTTCGTATGAATTTCCTTATTTATTTACTCTTCTGTTTAATGTTCCCTTCATATATTTATGTATTTATTTTTTATCAATTTTTTTGTTTATTCATTTATTTATTCTTTTTGCACTTATTCTTTATATTTATTTTTAAATGTATGTATTTATTTATGTATTCATGCATTTATTGACAGCCCCCTCATAAAGAAATGTTAAAATAAAAGAATACATAAATAAATAACTAAATAAATACAAAATTAAATAAAAAAGTACAAAAATAAATACATCAATAAAATATAAATACAAAAACAAATAAAAAAAATAAAAAAATAAATAAATACAATTTTTTTTAAAAAGTACAAAAATAAATACAACCATAAAATATAAATACAAAAATGAATGTATAAATAAAAAAGAAATGCAAAAATAAATAAATACATATAAAAATGTCTAAAAAATATATACATAAATACATAAAAGGGAAAATTAAACAGAAGAGTAAATAAATAAGGGAATTAATACAAAGATAGATTAATAAATAAGCAAATTCAAACAGAAATATAAATTTATGTCACATTTTATCAATTAATTATTGGCTATATTTATTTTTAATATTTATTTTTGTTACATTTAAGTCATTTATTTATTTATTATTTTATTTTTGATTTTGGCAGGTTCTGTCCTCCATATAAAACATCCCTCCTTCTTTAATCAAAAGCATGAATCAAAAATAAAGATTGAGAGGTTTTTCAGACAGACGGAGCATGACGTCCTGATGAGTGTGTGTCTGAGCGGAGATATAATGACAGGGTTTGTCTGGAGAGCTGCTCATGTTACGGTCGCTGAGACTCTTATTGCCTGAAAGCTGCACAGAGGGGCAGTTTGGAGAGCTGAGGTTATGGCAGGCGTCCAGACTGAGGTGACCTGCCTCAGCATCCGTTTATCTCACTGCAGCAGCTCCATTAGCTCTTCCTTTCTCTTCTTTCAGCTCTCCAGCTGCAGAGGAAGGTTTGTTTTCCAGTGGCAGCTGTTTGTGAGGGACGAGCTGAACGTAGGCAGACAGAAACGAACTATAAATCTGAGCAGCCAATAGACTCTGCAGGCGTGAAATTGGCTCCATGAGATGGTCATTATATATTTGATTACAACCTCCAGGTGTAAATCCTGATTATATAATCAGAGGCGGGAAGCAACTAAGTGCATTTACTCAAGAATAGTAAATATTTGAGGGGATGTTATTTCCGTTTTGGGCGACTTTCAAGAAGATCTCAGGATACATAAACCTGCCAAGAAGCATGTAATCTTTTCAACCCTGTCTACTACAGAATTACGTTCCCATACAACCAAACTAAAACGCGTTTTCTCCCAGATTACGGTTGCGGTTTTAAACAGTTTTAAACACGTGGTTAGTGTTAACGTAAAACAAAAACACAACAAAACTGCTTGGCTAGGTTTAGTAAAAAAAACATCATGGTTTGGCTTAAAATTACTACGTTTGTTACGTTATTAAGCTACGGACTAAATCTATCAATTACGATATTTAATTGCGATTAATCGCATGATTGTCCATAGTTAATCACAATTAATCACATCTTTTATCTGTTCAAAATGTACCTTAAAGGGAGATTTATCAAGTATTTAATACTCTTATCAACATGGGAGTGGGCAAATATGCTGCTTTATGCAAATGTGTGTATATATTTATTATTGGAAATCAATTAACAACACAAAACAATGACAGATATTGTCCAGAAACCCTCACAGGTACTGCATTTGGCATAAAACAATATGCTCCAATCATAACATGGCAAACTGCAGCCCAACAGGCAACAACAGCTGTCAGTGTGTCAGTGTGCTGACTTGACTATGACTTGCCCCAAACTGCATGTGATTATCATAAAGTGGGCATGTCTGTAAAGGGGAGACTCGTGGGTACCCATAGAACCCATTTACATTCATTGATCTGGAGGTCAAAGGTCAAGGGACCCCTTTGAAAATGAACATGACTGTTTTTCCTCGCCAAAATTTAGTGCAAGTTTGGAGCGTTAATTAACCTCCTTCACGACAAGCTAGTATGACATGGTTGGTACCGATGGATTCATTAGGTTTTCTAGTTTCACATGATACCAGTATCTTCACGAGGGCTTTTAGTAGAAATTAGCAGTGTCAAAACAAATTTGCATTAACGCGTTATTATCACGTTAACTATGACTGCCCTAGTTACGTGAAGTTACGTGACAAATAAATCTGAACTTTGACTTCTGGTTTCACACGCGACACGAACGCCGGTCTCCTTGGAGAAAGTCCGACCTCCTCCCCACGCCGCTCTCTATACTTCCCGGTTACATACGAATTTCATTTCGGCTGACCATCATGAAAAAAATGTGAAATTCGTGTCTGTGTACACGAATCAATACGTCAAATTTCATGACTATTTCACAAACTGCTGTGCGACTGGGCTGCGTAATTCATAACGCAGTTTTGTTGTATGGGAATGTAATTATTAGGAGACATGGCTGAAACGTTCAGCAGCACATAGCATGTTAACACCATCAGTAATGTAAAGAATAAGGCTGATAAAGGTAAAACAACTGACTTGCAAGAGAAGACTCTATAATATATCTGTATGCTACGGCCTCAGTGACACACTCTGGGTTTTCTGAGGTGACTTGCATCCATAAAAGGAAGATTTGATTTCTGTTGACTGCGGTGATGAATATCAACATCACAATTATGAAGCGGAATCGATTAAAGTTAACCACTCATGTCCAGGGTCATCCTTATTTATTCCCTCTTCATCATCTGCCTCTAATCTAACAGCTCTGATCGATGGCGAGTCATGTCTTTGCATGATCGTTGGCTGCCGAGGTTCGTTATTTGCCTGACTGACCCCCGCTGCAGTGTAGAGTCAGAGGTGTATCTGTATGTCAAATAAACACATGAAATGATATGCAGCTGCAGGGTGCACGAAGCCAACAGCGAGTCAGCCTGAGGTTTGGTTTGTTAACAGACCGAACTGATGGATGAATTAGTTCTTCTCCTGTGTTTGCTTTGGAGCTTCGCTATCATCAACGATCTGCAGTCGTGAGACGTGATCTATCGGAGGGTTTAGCTAAATTAAGGAGACATTCGTCTTGTACAAAACAACAACTTGGCTCCCACGTCCACGGAGCTCAGTGACTCTCTGGCTTGTAATTGTGTTAGTTTGAACTGCTGTTAAGAATACATGCATGGAATTAGGACGCTGCTGCTGTTGGGTGGGTGTGTGTGTGTGTGTGTTTGTACTGATGACGTTGTGGGGACCTCTGTTCACACAGCACATTATGGGGACACACCTTCTATTTGGGGACAAAAACTTGGTCCCACAAGGTAAGTTTAGGGGCCGTGTCCACCAAAGTGTTTTTTTTCCTGAGGTCAGCGTATTTTTGAATGCTTTGCATTTGGAGCGCCGCATGTTTACACTGTGGTAAAAACGCCAGCAGCGTGACAAGGCGCTGAGCGTTGCACAGTTGTCGTTTTTTCCAGCCCAGTTGCACAGCAGTTTGTGAAATAGTCACGAAATGTACATATGTACATGTACGAATTTCACATTTGTTTCGTGACGGTGCGCACAAAATCAATTAACATCAACATAACTGTGAACCAGGAAGTATAGAGAGCGGCGAACGCAGGGAAATAAGTGAACGTTGACTTTTAGTTTCACATGGGACACAAACAGCGGTCTCCCAACACGCTCTCATCCCATCTTGTCACAAACTGACGTTTTGTCAGACCCCTCGGCGTCACATTACGGTCGAAGTAAACACGTGGTTAATGTTGTGAATTAAACAAAAACACTTGCTGAGGTTTAGGTAATAAAACCACTTAGTTAGGTTTAGGAAAAAACAACATGGTTGGGCTGACTACGTTTTCATAGTGCAAATGTGCCTGGACGTTATAAGCACAGGACGCAAACTATCAGCTGATTGTAAAGTATAGTTAGTAAAGTAAGTGAAATATAACGTACGTACATAACACACATAAAGTGGGCATGTCTGTAAAGGGGAGACTCGTGGGTACCAATAGAACCCATTTACATTCACATATCTGGAGGTCAGAGGTCAAGGGACCCCTTTTGAAAATGAATATGACAGTTTTTCCTCGTCAAAATTTAGCGTAAGTTATTTAACGTCCTTCATGAGAAGCTAGTATTTTTCAGACTTTTTTTGGACATTTTAAAACCTTTTTTCGGACTGTTTTTTTTCTTCTTTTTCTGTTACATTTTTCAGATTTTTTGGGATTTTTCAGTTTTTTTTCGGATATTTGTTTGGACCTTTTCAGACAATTTTCAGGCTTTTTTGGGACTTTTGGGGAAATTTTTAAACATTTTTCGGATTTTTTATTTTTTTACATTTTTCCGACTTCATCTGGACATTTTCCAGACTTTTTTTCTGATATTTCTTGGACATTTTTTCAGATGTTTTTTGGACACATTAACATATCTGGAGGTCAGAGGTCAAGGGACCCCTTTGAAAATGGCCATGACAGTTTTTCCTCGCCAAAAATTTAGCGTAACTTTGGAGCGTTATTTAACCTCCTTCACGACAAGCTAGCTACGTCAGGATCTTCACTCTAGCTTTAAAACTGAGAAAGAAGTTAACTTAAAAGAAATTAGTGGCGTTAAAACTAATCTGTCGTTATTATTGCTTTAACTTTGACAGCCCTAGTTAGTGTATACAGTATAGTATGGATTTTAGATTTTGTGTATATTTATGTTGTCTCTTTTCTCACCTCATTATAGCTTTCCTTCAGTTTTTTCCTGTATTCCTCTCTTCACTCGCTTTCTATTTCTTTCCTCCCTCATTCACCTCTTTCCATCCTCAGATCCATCCCTCCCTCTCTCCCCTCCCCACACTGTCACTCCCCTCTGCCTCATTTCTCCCCTCTCGCTCTGCTCACTCGCTGCAGTGATGAACCGGCTGCCTGGACTCCACTTCTCCTCCTCCTCCTCCTCCTCTTCCTCCCCTTCACTGTCCTCCTCCACATCTCCTCAGTGGGTGTCCAGCAGCGATGTCGGGGACTCTGTAGGAGCATCTGGGGGGGACCGACAGAGCAGAGGACCGGCTGTAAACCAGGTGGAGAGTCGCTGTGAGAACTGGATGTGAAGGTAAGACTGCACACTGACCATACAAGGGAAAAACAAAGCCTGAAGAGAAAGAACTCTGTTTATGAGTGAGTGTCTCAGCTGCTCTGTTGTAAAAGGATGAAATGTTTCTGTTTCTTGTGCAATCAGCGCTGTTATGCATCATCGACATCAGATGTTGGTGCAAGGTACAGTCTTATTATAAAAGTTATTTAGGGAAGCAAGGAGTGAGTCTGGACTGTCTCACTTCCAATTGTTTCATAATTCACATCATCTTGAACTCATCTTTTATGTTAACAAAATATACATGAAGTGTTTTCTTATTTCACCCCCTAAGAAAGAGACATTTGTCTTCATGGTAGCCTGCCAAAATGCTCTTCTGGGTTTCGTCTCCCTAACAACGCTGATCACAGGTCAGGATTTTGGTCTCATGGATGAACTTTGAACGTCACCATCTGCAATATGAGGAAGTCTCTCTGAGGCCAGATTCTGCTCAAGGGGTTTGATATTGAAATGGTCCCAACATTTAAGTATTTAGGTATCATTACTGATCAGAACTTGTCCTTCAAATCACACATTGAAAACCTGGTTTCCAAGCTGAAACTTAAACTGGGGTTTCTTCTTTAGAAACAAATCCTGTTTCTTCCTCCAGGTGAGGAAACATTTGATTTCTTTATTTTACATTTATTGGATTACGGTGATCTGCTCTGTATGAGTTCACCTGACCAGCGCCTAAAGAAGCTGGATACTGGTTACCATTGTGCTTTATTACTGGCTGTGGTAATCTGTATGCTGCTGCATCTCTGTATGTCTGCAGACTTTCACATTGGTTGGCTCTTATATATAAATCGCCCCTTGGACTGGTTCCTTCGTATCTGTGTACATACTGTACCAAAATCAATATAGCCTGCGCTCTCACAATGTTCTACAGATGTTGGTCCCAAAGGTTGGAACAGAAGCTTTTAAATACGCTGGAATAATGTACAGAAGGACCGGAAACTGTCAGAGCTGGTTACTACTGTACGGGGGAGTTTAAGTCCACTCTAAAGGATAGAGAAAGTGACACTAAAGGTCAATGAGTTTTTACCTGATAAAATAAAGGAGATATATACTAGTGTTTTACTGTCAGCCATCGACTTTCCATCAAAAGGAGCCACGTCCTGGTGGTATCTAGCGGTCAGGTTGCAGATGGCAAACAACGGAAACTTCTCCCAGGTGCCAAACATGAAGCATGAACTACGTTGGCCGACGTGAAAACATGAAAACGCTAATGTCCCTATCTAGACCAGAGTTTACTTATTATAAGCGACTTTGGGATTGTTTTCCTGGAAAGTCGCTCACAAGTATTGGTAGTTGCGGGTTGCGTTTTTTTTGGCCTTGTTTCTAAAGTGTACTTGCTTATTTGGGCTCCTGTCTCTCTCTCCTCTATACGGGTCTAGTTTGTCCTGTTGCAGGATCCGTACACAACCCAGATCCCTCCGCCTCTCCCAACAAGGACTGGGAAAAAGAGAGTGGAACTTAAAGATTGGATTCGCCCTCAAGTTGGGGGACGATTCAAAGGCAGTTTGCTGTTTTTTTAAGTGTGATATACGGGCACATCATGCCGATGTCGATTTGCAAAAAAAAACAAAAATAAAATAAAATGCAAAAACTAAACTAAATGTTCAACTTCTTTAAGTTTAGTTGACAAGAAATATGTAAAGTTACAAGCTAAACATGGATGCAAAAATGCAATCCAAAATAAATTCATACATATATATGAAGTGATGAAGTGGCCGCCTCTCTCTCTCTCTCTCATATTGTGGTAAGAAAGGTCGCTTATTTTGGGTTTGTTTTTGGGGGGAGAGTTGCTTCTTGTGGGATTGTTTCTATAGATCTGGTTGCTTGTTTCTCTCATGAGATCACTGATCTAGAGCCAGAGTTTGGTTTGTCCGTTCTGGGCTACTGTAGAAACATGGCGGCCGGCTCCGTGACGAGGACCCGCTCTCTATGTAGATATAAACGTCTCATTAGCTAATGAAAGCACTAAATGCTACACACCGTTCCTCCAGCCTCCGAGATAAAAAACCTGATCTCACTTTCATGATAAACTCCAAGAAGCATCCACCTCGTGAAACAGTGATATGTTGGCTGCACAGTTATGCTGGCAGAACGCTTTATCTCCCAGCGCTGTTGTTTCAGGTGCACAGTCTGTTGATGAATTATTAAGAGGACTCAGTGGAGCATAGATCAAGTTCAGCTCAGCTTCCTGGGCACTGAGCCCCCCTGCAGGGCCACGTCCTACAGCCCCCCCCACAGCTGCATCTCGACCCTGGGAAGAGTCTTAATCAGAAACATGCCTCCGATCTTCACAGACTGGTCGCTCAGCGTAGGTTTATTTAGTGGGAGATTCCTCAGAGGATGCTGTATGATCAGCCCGTTGTCACGTCAATATACCTCATTTCCCCTGTGCACGAGGATGGCAAGAGTCTTAAATCAAACACCTCTGAAGTGAGAAGAAATCCATTCTCACCTCGAGTCTGTAGCACCCGAGGGACCGGACACGATGATTAGTCTGAAACTTCCCTGAGAAATAAAGTGTGATGAAGAGTAAGTAGAGGAGACACGAGAGCTCTGCAAGCTTCCAAGATTTCATTTGCACTTGCAGAATTAAAGAAGTGGCTGCAGGGATATTGATCGGTCAGCGTAATCACTGCTCCCTTGAGCCGTGTTTCGCTGGCGACCTCACAACCTTCTCATTCATAACGCTCATCTCTCTGAGATGAGGCTGGAGAGGAGATCGGGTGTCTGACAGAGGCAGCGCTGTCACCCGTTGCAGGAGCCATTTACTCTGTTTCTAGAACTAATGTATGCAGCAGTGCTGTTCGAAGGTCATTTTAGTTCGCTTCAGACTGTGCTTTTATATTGATTTCCCTTTTTTTTTTTATCCTTGCAGCTTATTCACTTTCTGCAGAAGTAAGAACCAACACAGTCTCACAGCAGTTTGTGAAATAGTCACGAAATTTAATATTTTTATTAGTGTACATAGACACAAATTTACTTTTTTTTTCTCGTTACGCTCAGCACGACTTTCAACAACATATTTTTGTATATTTTCATACTTTTGGATCCAGTCTGGAAGCGACTTATTTTTGACTTTACAAATTAAAGGGACTGTTTGTAAGAATCAGAAATGTCTTGTTAACAGCGACACCTGTGGCCGTTAAGTCAACGAAAGTCAGCGTCCTGTTGCTCGCGCTTATGCTCGCTCTACATCGCTCTCTATAGAACGAGCATCGGTCAAAACAGTGAGGCGACACACGTCAGCTGAAAGCACAAGATCACTCTATATTTCAGCTGCTTGGCAGTAATGTTAGCTAACCAGACGAAGGTCTCTCTAGTGTTGGCTTTTCCTGCCTCAGCCTCCCGACCGTGGCCGGAGGGAACAGGGGAGACACCGGAGTTTTGGTCGGAGACGATAACGTTTCTCTCTGCAGAGCCCCATCACTTCACAAGACACGGGAAACCTCTGTTGGTCTGGAGGAGCTGCAGCAGTTATTTCTGCACAAACGTCCACTGTACATTCACTAGATATTCTCAGAGCTAAACTAACTCTTCTGCAGTGTGGAGTGAGCGCGCATGCACGTGAGAGGTGGAGCGAAAGAGCGAGAAGGAGCGTGGTGTGTGAGTGAAGGCAAGCAGGCAGAGGAGCAGAGGAGCAGAGTACAGCAGAGACTCCGGTCCTGGAGACCAAAGCTACGGTCTCCCCCGCATCCTCCGACCGCGGCCAACACTGTTTAACAGACGGGCTTCACTAGATACAACTTTGCGGTTTGGGTGCTTCCGTGTAGTTTGTGTTGGAGTCTGAATCTGAACAGCGTAGCCACACGCGAGCGCACATGGGACACCGACCCGCAAAGATTTAATTGTGCAGTCCCTTTAATTGTGCAGTTTTATATTCTCACAGCTCTCTTCTGAAGCATAACAATTGGATTTGTGATTGTTTTGTATGTATTTCCCCAAACCTCCACACAGCAGGCCTACCCTTACCAAAAAGTATAATACTTCAAGTTTGTGTTATGAAGTATACTTCAGTAAAGTTCAAGTATATATTTCCCATGTATACTTTATGTAGTAAGTATACTAATATCAATGTACTAGTAGTATACTTATAAGCATACTGCTTTAATACTTCTTGGGACTAAATTGGCCCACTTTTTAGTTTATAAAAATATACTTTTAAGTAAACTTTGAGTACTTAACTATCTTCTTATTTTGTACTGCAACAATACTATAAGTATACAGATAGTTTACCAGTTTTATACTAGTGTACTACTTCAATACTTGATGGGACTAAATAGGCCCACTTTTTAGTTATAAAAGTATACTTTAAAAGTAAGTATTGTACTGAGTTTACTCGTTTTATACTGGTAGCCCACTTTATAGTTTATGAAAGTACACTTTAAAGTATACTCTCAGTAAACTACTAGTTTTTTATACTGCAAGTATACTTGTAAATACTTTTCTTAAGTATATCTTGATCAAACGATTAAGTACAAGTATAAGCCAAGTATACTTTTTTTAAGTTGAAACTGAAAGTATACTCTCTTATTTTAAAGTTTAAAAGAAGTATACTAATAGCACATTGAATAAACGTCTGTTTGGTGAGGGGAGGTAATGTGTTGGACTAAAGAAGAACGGTAGAATACTGTATAAAACATTGTTCCTCTCGGAGGTCAAACATGAATGTACAGTATATCTACATACACACTACACCTCCTCTGGGAGCTGAGCTCCTATTAATACTGAATAAGTCATCCTATCTCAGCACGTGGGACGCCGTTACATAACAAAGAGTGAAATATGAGAACGTTTCATCGACAAACAAAGCAACCTAAATGCATTTGAGTTAAGAAAACAAAACCCTGTTGATTCACATCATGCTGCAAACTCTGAGCTCACATTTCTTCCAGAGTCTAAAGAGGTGTCATTTTTATGGCCTGGATTTACGTCTTTGAGCCAAAACCGCTGGGAGCATGGAGAGTAGTGTGATAAAGACTTCTTAATACAACAAAAATACTCCAGATCAACAGATTAATTCACAGAAAGGATGGAAAGGACAGATGTTAGCGTCTCAGCTAGAGTGAAGATACTGGTATCATATGAAACTATAAAATCTAATGAATCCATTGGTACCAACCATGTCAGACTAACTTGTCCTGAAGGAGGTTAAATAACGCTCCAAACTTACACTAAATCTTGGCGAGGAAAAACTGGCATGGCCATTTTCTAAAGGGGTCCCTTGACCGCTGATCTGAAGACCAGGCATTTCACATCTTTTACCAACAGTGAAGACCTTCAGGTGCCTTCGACTGGTGACGTCAATCAATGAGCCAATTATAGAAGTTGTTAGATGAAACCTCCCCCTCCTGTCTGCCAACTCCAACATGAGACGACCACAATGCATCATCCTTCCTGATCTCACTTAACTGCTCCATCATTCACAAAACAAAAGTATAGCGCACACCGTTTTCTATGGAGGACGGAACCTGCCAAAATAAAACATAAATCAATAATTCAATAAATAGATAAATAAATGAATAAATAAATGTCATTAAATGTAGCAAAAATAATGATATAAATAAATGTAGCCAGTAATTAATTGATAAAATGTGACATAAATTGATATTTCTGTTTTAATTTGCTTCTTTATTTATCTTTGTATTAATTCCCTTATTTATTCACTTTTATGTTTCATTTTCCCTTTTATTTATTTATCTATTTATGTATTTATTATTAATAATTTTAAATTCATATTTTTTTTAATTTATATTTTATATATTTTTGCAATTATTATTTATTTTATATTTATTTTTAAATGTTCATATTTATTTATATGTTTATGCATTATTTATTATTTATTTCTGCATGATTCTCCCTTTGCATTTCACCGCTTATTTATTTCTGTATTCTTTTCTTTATACATTTCTTTATGCATTTCTGCCTCATTTTGCAAGTCAGGGGGCTGTCAAAAAAAATGTGCAAAAATAAATAAATATATTTAATGATTAAAAAAATAAAAATACATAAATAAATAAAAGGTAAAAATAAACAAATGAGTAAATAAATAAGGGAATTAATGCAAAGATATTTATTCATTTATTTTTTGATTTTGGCAGGTTCTGTCCTCCACAGTTTTCAGAATATGATTTCAGTTCTGTTTAAAGAAAGACATGATGTAGTTTCTATCATACTGACCTCTCCCCTGTCTACACAACCTCAAACTGAATTACACCATTGATCTCGAGGATTGCTTTTCGATCCATGTTGTTCTGCTAGTTTATTGTGCTAAGGTGAATTAAAGCAGCCAAGCAGGGAGACATTTCTCAATTTTATGATCACATTCCTGCTATGAGTCATAAAATGCTCTAGTCGTATGAGGCACTTGCAGGGTTTTGGCACATAAATAACCTTTACAATCGCGGTGATTAAATATGACCAACTGTCAGAAGCTCTCATCACGAGGCCAGATTCACAGATTGGGTGACGATGGCTCCACAATGATGTTTATGTTGGTTAAGCATCCACAAATGGTTTGTCACTGAAAGCTTGAGAGATAACACGGCCCAAATACGGCCTCATGGATGAGTGAAGTAAATTAGGAGAGTAGGCAGACAGAGAAAAACAGGATGGATGGATCCCAGGTGAAAAGGTTAGATGGGCAGACAAGATGATAATGACTGAGAGGAGGGTGGAGGGTGACGGGGTCAGCGCTGGCAGCCCATCTGTTGTTGTGGACCTGCAGTTTAATTGACTGACTTGAGTCCAAGCCACAGTTTATCTCTGAAAAACAGCTCTGTAAAACAAACAAGGCTCACCTCACTCATATTGAAATACAACATGCAGCAACATAAAGCGGCTCATCATCTGCAAAGGTTTTGACTACGGCTGTCAATCGATTAAAATAGTTAATCGCTATTAATCGCACATTTTTTATCTGTTCAAAATGTACCTTAAAGGGAGATTTGTCAAGTATTTAATACTCTTATCAACATGGGAGTGGACAAATATGCTGCTTTATGCAAATGTGTATATATAATTATTATTGCATAATAATCTATAATTAAAACACTGACTCAGAGTCTTAGAAACATTTCTCTGTCTCTACCTTTTTTCCCAGGGGAAGCACCAAGGTTATGACCGACCGGCCCAATGTGACAGCGTCCGGCCAACAGGAGCCTGAGGAGCTGCAGATGTCCAAATGTGTCCTAGGCTTCATCCCTGTCATCTACTACAGTATTCTGCTCTGTGTGGGAGTACCAGGTACACCGTCATGACGTCCTGTAGGGAGAACTGTGCGCACGGTTGATTCACCCAAATCTCTCCTACCTAGTGGTCTCTACCCCTACAGATAGTTTTGGTTTAATGTGCCAAAGTTTAGAGATTTCCAAGACTAGGACTTCTGCTTATGGAGGATGGAATCTGACAAAATAAAAAATAAATAAATTAATACATAAATGACTCAAAATTCATAAACTCAAAATTAATAAATATCATTAAATGTAGCAAAAATAATATTCAAAATAAATGTAGCCATTAATTAATTGATAAAATGTGACATAATTTGCCCCCTAATTTGCATAATGAGGCAGAAATGCATAAAGAAATGTATAAAGAAAATAATACAGACATAAATAACTTTGGGGGAATAAATAAGGGGTGAAATGCAAAGGGAAAATCATGCAGAAAAAAAAGAATTAAAAAATGCATAAATACATACATTTAAAAACAAATATAAATAAATAAATGCAAAAATAGATAAAAAAAAAAACAAAAACAAATAAATGCAAAAATAAATGCATTCATTGAAAAAAATAATAAAATAAATAAATAACAGAACAGAAATAATAGAAATAAATAAGTTTGGAGAAACAAGTAAGGGGTGAAATGCAAAGGGAAAATTATGCATACATAAATAAATAAATGAATAAATACTTACATTTAAAAAATTAATATAAAATAAGTGCAAAAATATATAAAATATAAATGCAAAAATTAAAAAAAAGGAAAAAATTAAAAATACTTTATACAAAGGTAAATAAGTAAATTAAAACAGACATATCAGTTTATCTCACATTTGATTAATAATTAATAGCTACATTTATTCTTAATATTATTTTATTTATTTATTTATTTATTTATTATTATTATTTTGGCAGGTTCTGTCCTCCATGCTCCTGTACAATAGAGGTGAACTGAATTTGGTGAAGCTCAATAAAACAATTTATGTGAAAAACTCAACAACAATATCTCTAACCAGAAAAAATATCCCACACTTGAGTACAATATATTAATTAGTAATTTAGGTGAACGTCAGAATATTAACTGATGCGCTACATGATTTTATTAGTTGCATTTGCACTGAATCACAGTCAGTTTGCATTGATATCTATTTATAACAGAAGTGGAAACTGGAGAGGACAGAAGAAATCAATACACAAGTGAGTTAGAGGTACATTAAAGCGCTGTAATGGACCAGTAACACTGCTGAAGCACAGGACCAAACGCTGATGGCTCTTTTCACAGGTTATAATTATCTAATCATCTAATAATCAGTTTGTTTTAGTCTATTAGTATTTATCCATCCATTGATCCCTCCAGCCAGCTGTCTTTAGAATCTATCTGCATTTATCACCTCAATAACTCACAAAGTGGAAATAACTGTCACTTTGATGGACAGCGTTCACCTCGACGTTCTTCTCATCACTGTGCTTCGTCTACACGTCGATGGCGGTGATTTGGTATTGATCCAGCAGGGATTTAGACAGAGTGGTGTTCAAAACTAGCAGACGTGTCACCAGAGCATTCAGATGCATCACATGATTCTACCCAAAGGAAAATAAATAGGAAGGCCAGAAGTCAACAGCTGTGTGCCTGATGTTACAGATGTTACAGTGAAAATATCCTGCTGTTGACGAGATGTAAAAAAACAGATTGTAGATACTGTAAAAAAGACAGATAAAATCAATGGTTTGTAACTTATACTGCTGAATGCATTTTCCCCTACAAATACAAGGTAGGATTTCTGCCTACTGTAGCCAAACGTATGGGGGACAGAACCTGCCAAAATAAATAAATAAATAAATAAATAAATAAATGTCATTAAATTTAGCAAAAATATAAAAATAAATGTAGCCATTAATTAATTGATAAAATGTGACATAAATTAAAATTTCTGTTTTAATTTGCTTCTTTATTTATTTATCTTTGTATTATTTCCCGTATTTATTTACTCTTCTGTTTAATGTTCCCTTTTATTTATTTATGTATTTATTTTTTATTAATTTTTAAATGTATTTATTAATTTTTGCATTTATTTTTATTTATTCATTTATTTTTGCACTTATTATATATATATATATTTAACAAAACACAGGGTTTTCACCCAGGAGACCGGAGTTTGCATCCTGTGTGAAACCAAAAATGTGTAGTTGTCTTTGTGTTCGTAGTTATTTCAACCCAAAAAACAATGTTTTTACCTAAACTTAACTGTGTTTTATTTTTGCCTAAACGTAAAGAAGTAGTAGTTTTGTTACTTAAACTTAAAGAAGTGTTAGTTTTATTGCCTAAACCTAAAGAAGCCTTTTTGTTTGTGTTAAAAACGTAACGTTTCATTCAGTTTTACATGTTGCTAATTTTCTACTTCTTCTTATTTCTTTCTGTCTCTCTTTGTTTGTTTCTGTCAGTGAACATCCTCACCGCCGTGGCGTTGTCCAGACTGGCGTGCCGCACCAAGAAAGCTCTGTACTACTACCTTCTGGCGGTGACGGGCTCAGACATTCTCTCCCAGCTCTTCATCATCTTTGTCGGCTTCCTGCTGGAGACGGCGGTTTTTCACCGAGACGTCCCGGCGCTCCTGCTGCACTCCGTCAGTGCTGCCGAGTTCGCCGCCAACCACGCCTCCATCTGGTCCACTGTGCCCCTCACCGTGGACCGCTATGTGGCGCTGTGCCACCCCCTCCTCCACCGCCAGATCAGCTACCCGGCCCGGGCCAGGAAGATCATCGCGGCGGTCCTGGCGTTGTCCCTCGTATCGGGCGTGCCCTTCTTCTGGTGGTCGGACATGTGGAGGAACAGCCACCCGCCCACGGCCCTGGACACCGTCCTCATATGGACGCATGTAACCATCATCTACTTCCTGCCCTGCAGCATCTTCTTAGTGCTGAACTCTTTGATAATCCACACGCTGAGGGTGAGGCAGAGGCAGCAGTGCTGCCAGGAGGAGCGCGGGCCCAAGTCTGCGCCTCCTCGGCGACTTGGGAAAACCACGGCGATGCTGCTAGCCATCACGTCCGTGTTCTCTGTGCTGTGGGCTCCCAGGACTGTGGTGGTCATGTACCACCTCTACGTGTCCTCAGTCCACCGAGACTGGCGAGTCCACCTGGCCTACGACCTGTCCAACATGCTGGCCATGCTCAACACGGCCGTCAACTTCTTCCTCTACTGCTTCGTCAGTAAGCCTTTCCGCGGCGCCGTGCGGGACGTCCTGCTGCTCAGGGGGGGCCCGCTGTATCCTCGCCGCACTCTGCCTCACCCGCAGGCCCCCATCAACGCCTCCATCTCCTCTCTGTACAGTGGGAACAACAAGCGCTCGCCGCGGGACTCCACCCCCTTGTCACCTCGCAGGACCAGAAAGCCCTCGTGACCCCGTGACCCCTCCTCCTTAATCCAAACCACCCATCATCCCACGGTCCCCGAGCACTTCTGACCCCGGAGACGCACACTGCATTCCAGCTACGATGTGGACAGCTGCCAGTCAGCCCTGGAGCTTTCTCAACGGGCCTCAGATGAACTCACATATTTATAATATGTCACCGGGAGCTGTTTGTCCATTTAAATCAGATAAGACGACAGCTTATTTATTTTTCTTCAGAAGAATTTGACAGAATAATAGGTTTGTTTCTTTTCCATACATGGTAGCAATGTGAGAAACATATTTTTATATTGTTTTGAGAAAGAAGAAGTTTGTTTTCTCTGTCGTTAATTTAGATCCATGATTAGGACTCAGAAGAGAAAAATGAATATGTGCATACAGAGTGTGATCCATTCATCCACCCAGTCACACTTTTATCATGTCAAGTAGAGATGCTAAGTTAGCCGACCCTCGTTAACCGATTATTAACCGACAAGATTAGTGCGTTTCATGCAGCGGTGCTGTAGTTTTAGTGCCTAACAAGCCGCCCAGCTGCAACGATTAGCCAATGCACAAACACGCTAAATCATCATTTATCACCACCTGCAGCGTCTGAGCACAACAGACGACTGAGTCCCCAGTTCACCAGACTGGGAGAGTTACTGTAGCAGCCATGATGCTGAGTGAATTGTCCCAGTAAGTCTCCACCACATCATTCAGTTGTTCATCGTAACGTTAGTGAGTGTCAGGTCGGAAGACAGAGCGTGTGTGTGACGACCACGGATGTATAAAAATAACTGGATACAGCGTTGGAGGCGGGGCCCCGTTCAGTCCTATGAGAGTTGCTCAGCAGAGCATGAAGCCTAAATGGCTCGACTTCCGACTGGAAAAGTGTCCGGATCTTCCGGCGATCTTCCTCATCCATTGGGCCCATGGAGCAGGCGCAGTAGCGTTTCCTTTAACTCCGCCTCCCAGCCCTCGCTCCAGCCTCGGTCTGGGTCTCATTCACATGAACAGAGGAAGGGAAATAACTCTGGATTCGGCTATTAGTGCATTTTACAACTTTTAGGACCTTATGCTTTAAATAAAGACTATTAGAGTGTTCGTACTGGGGAGTTGATCCACCTAAAACAAAATGATCCGCTGAGTTACAGACATATCTTTCCCAATGTAAGTCTATGGGAAAAAATCTTTTTGGCCACTACGAAAGTTGGGATCAACGACCCGCGCTCTCCCTGTTGGCTTGGTGACGACGGTGTACTGTTAGCGAGTGTCCGACAGACCGTGTGTGTATGTACAGTTTATTTGTCAGTAAATAAATGCTACAACTCCTCAAGACCCGAGCCAAGCTCCTGTGTCTTGCCAGCCGCATGCTGATTAAAGTGAAGGTGGTTAATCCTGCATGGCCACAACACCGGCTCAGACTCTCCTAAGGTGGGCTGTTAACCAGCTACTCTCCTTTAAGTGGCGAGCTGCTCCTCTGAGTTTTGCTCATCTTTTTATTTAATCTTTAATATTTATTTTAACCATTTAATCGGTTCAAATTCTTCATGTTGGTTAATTATTAACATCCCTAACAAGCATTCAGTTTTCTTCAATCTTTCATTTTTTAATGACCCTGCTACGATATCCACTCTGGAAGCAGCAACGAGGGAGAACTGGCTGCTATTTCTGCACTAGTGTAAAGATGCTGAAGGCCCAAAAGTCACTCCGCCCTGCTGAGCATCGCCAATCGAGCAAAGGAAAATCGCACTCTGTCACTGCAGCGCACTCCCAGGCACAAAAAACCCAGTTGCCGAGGCCGTCTGTTTATTTTTCATGAAATACAACTGGATGGAGCCTTTAAATGAAAGCTGGCTGTTTAAGCTGAAGGAGTGAAGACCCTGCTCTTCAAACAGACCCTCCGCTACATCACCAACACGGCCTCAGCTCTGGCTAAACAAACCACATTAGCCCGATGGCCTACACAAACACACACACACAAGAAGGTACACACTCTCATGCATGTACGAACACATGCACAAACGTCAGCTAGTACATTTCCATTTGCAACGGGAACTTTCATGTAACATCATCACAAATTCATGACACATTTTACTCACTTGTTGTATCAGTATTGTGAAAAATCTGCACTTAAACTTCTAACAGCTAATTTGCATTTATGATGTTAACTTTTGTAAGAGCCATCTGTTGTATATGTATATATTTAATTAATGCCCCTCGGGAAATGTGAGCTGTCACTTTGATTTTTAGTAGTTCATTTTTTATCTGTTCAAAATGTACCTTAGAGGGAGATTTGTCGAGTATTTTACACTCTTATCAACATGGGAGTGGACAAATATGCTGCTTTATGCAAATGTATGTATATATTTATTATTGTAAATCAATTAACAACACAAAACAATGACAGATATTGTGCAGAAACCCTCACAGGTACTGCATTTAGCATAAAACCTTTGAAAATGGCCATGCCAGTTTGTCCTCATCAAAATTTAGCACAAATTTGGAGCGTTATTTAACCTCATTCGCGGCAAGTTAGTATGACATGGTTGGTACCGATGAATTCTTTAGGTTTTATAGTTTCATATGATACCAGTATTTTCACTCTAGCTTAAAACAAATTTGCGTTATTATCGCGTTAACTTCAACAGCCCTAGTTGTTACAGTTACGTTATTATTTTAACACAAACAGTGATCTTTATTCTAACCTCAACCAAGTCGTGTTGTTGCCTAAACTTAACCAGTCGTTTCACATCGTTAATCACATGGCATTGAGCTTTTCTGCAAGCGTGACACGAGGCTGATATTAAACATATGAATATTATATTCCATTTCTGCTAACAGATTCCTGAAACACTACACACTGTTCCTTTAATGCAGCTTTCATATCTACAATCATCAGTCTCAAGTAGAATATATAACGTCTATACGTCTCCTCTGACCACCCATTCAGGTATAAAGTTTCCAGTGTAAGCCGCCTGCCGGTCCTCACTGTGTTTACTGTAACAGTCAGAGACACCGTGTTGTGTCCCCGTGTCAGTCTGCTCGTCGTCCCACACTGAGTTCTGAGAGTCCGTACGCAGATGTACATGCAAACTGTTTCTTTGAAGATGTCTCCCGCTGCCCGACAACAACAGAGGGGGGGCGTGAGAGAGCGTGTAGCGGCGGCGACCTTACACTGGTTCAGACAGTGGGGGTCAGAGAGATGACTGAATAAACAGTCAAGGCCGTAATGTGATGCTAAGATGTAAGAGCAGGCTTTGATTAAAGTTTAATGGAGGCGGTGAAGGAGGAGAGAGTTGAGGTGTGAGGACATTAAAGAGCCCACTGACAACACGTCCTCCTGTCTGCCTGCCACCTGTCCTTTGTGCCTGTTCAAACAGCTGGTCATGCCCCCTGAATCTGCTCCTAATCAGCCCTGCTGGCTGCTCATCAGGTGTCCGGAGGCGTCACGAAAAGACAAAGCACCGCAGAGAGGGATAAGAGTATCCTATCAGATGTAATAGATTAAATACAGAAAACTTTTACGGTTAAAGGACATACTTAAAACATTATGGAGGACGGAAGCTGCCAAAATAAAAAATAAATGAATAAATAAATAAATGATTCAATAAATACATAAATATGTCATTAAATGTAGCAAAAATAATATTGAAACTAAATGTAGCCATTAATTAATTGATAAAATGTGACATAAATTTATATTTTTGTTTTAATTTGCTTCTTTTTTGTATTTATCTTTGTATTAATTCCCTTATTTATTTACTCTTCTATTAAATTTTCCCTTTTATTTGTTTTTATTTACGCATGTATTTTGTAAATGAATTTTTAATGTTATTTTTTTTTTTTGCACTTTTTTGGTTATTATATTATTATTATTATTATTATTATTATTATTATTATTATTATTAATAATAATATATTATTATTTTATTAGTTTTTCAATTTATTTCATATTAATTTTTAAATGTATGCATTTATTTATGTATTTATTTCTGCATGATTTTCCCTATGCATTTCGCTCCTTATTTATTTCCTTAACTTATTTATTTCTGTATTCTTTTCTTTACACATTTCTTTATGCATTTCTGCCTCATTATGCAAACAAGGGAGCTGTCAATTAATGCATGAATAAATACATACATTTAAAAGCAAATATAAAAAGAGAAGTGCAACAATTATTAAATAAATAAAAAATAAATGCAAAAATAAATAAATAAATAAATAAAACATAAGAGTAGATAAATAAGGGAATTAATACAAAGATAAATAAATAAAGAAGCAAATTAAAACATAAATATCAATATATATTACATTTTATCAAATAATTAATGGCTACATTTATTTTTTATATTATTTTTGCTAAATTTAATGAGATATTTATTTATTCAGTAATCAAGTCAATATCTATTTGTTCATTTATTTTTTATTTTGGCAGGTTCCGTCCTCCATAAAACATATCCTGGACAAAGCGTCAGTCTTTGGCTCAGACTTCCTGATATCTCATGAGAATAACATCTGTACTCTCCAACATCTCCAATGTCAACACTGCTTGTTTGTTCAGTCAGTTTAAACTTTAACTTTAATATGGAACAACTGTTGTTTTAGATGTACAGTCAGAGAGCTTTTATTTTTCACAGCTTGAGTCAATCTGAATATGCTAAACGTTGAAAGTCTTGTTGGCCGGTTGTTGTTGAAGTGGCTTCATGTGCATTGTTTACATTATTTCTGTAACTGTAATGCAGAATGATCCTGTCTGTAAGCACTGAGAAGAGTTTTATATGGGGAGGAAATAAATGTTTAACACAGGATTGGTGCAGTTTATTTTATCACAGAGATACTGTATGTTATGGAGGATGGTACCTGCCAAATAAAAAATAAATGAATAAATAAATGACTCAATAAATAAATAAATGTCATTAAATTTAGCAAAAATAATATAAAAAATAAATGTAACCATTAATTAATTGATAAAATGTGATGTGTAAATTGTTTTAATTTGCTTCTTTATTTATTTATCTTTGTAATAATTCCCAAATATATTTACTCTTCTTCCTTTTATTTATTTATGTATTTATTTTGTATTAATTTTTAAATGTTTGCATATATTTTTATTAATTTATTAATTTTTGTACTTATTTTTCATATTTATTTTTAAATGTGTGTATTTATGCATAATAAAGCAGAAATGCATAAATAAATGTGTAAAGAAATGTATAAATATAAGAATACAGAAATAATTAAGTTTGGGGAAATTTGGGGTTAAATGCAAAAGGAAAATCGTGCATAAATAAATAAATAAATAAATAAATGCATAATTACATAAATAAATACGTACCTTTAAAAATAAATATAAATAAATACAAAATAATTACAAAAATAAATAAATAAAACATAAATGTTAAAAATAAATAAATAAAATATAAATGTTAAAATAAATGAATAAATAAAAAATCAATGTCAAGATTAAAAAATAACAAATAAGACAGAAATAAATAAAGGGAAAATAAAACAGAAGAGTTAAAAAAAATAAAGGAATTAATACAAAATAAATAAATAAAGAAGCAAATTAAAGCAAATATCAATTTATCAAAATATTATCAAATAATCCATGGCTACATTTATTTTTAATATTATTTTTGCTACATTTAATGACATTTATTCATTTTTCAAGTCATTTAATTATTTATTTTTGATTTTGGCAGGTTGTGTCCTCCATACATCAGTGAGAGACATATGGAGGAGCTGAAAAGAGAGAATGAAAGTGAGTAGAGATCAGAGCAGGCAGACGCCTCGCTGAGGGAAATGAAGCAGAAATAATCACTTCTTGAGCAACAAGTGTGAGTGAGAGTAAACTGGAGGGACATACAGTATAAAGAGCAGGAGGAGCTTTTCTCTGCGTGGACTGCTCCTTCAATCATTGACCAAAAGATGTCACTTCTACTGTCAGCACTCAAAGACCAATTCCTAAATCCTGACTTTAAATATCAGCAGGAAGTGGACCCAAACGCACAGCTCACAGACAAAGGTACAAGTAAGAGTCTTTACTCTGCAAAAACACAAGGTGGATTACAGGTAACTGTCCAGAGAAGACAGGCAGAGGTACCAAAAAACACCACTAGACTTCAGCAGCAAGGTCAAAACCACTAGGACTCTGTGGAGATCATAACCGCCCACTAAACACCCACTAAACGGCCACTAAAAGAGTAACGAACTGGCACAGACTAAAGGGAGCATGCAGACTAAATACACAAGAGGAGAAGGGTAATGAGGGACAGGTGAAACTGATCTGGGCAGAGTAGATAATCACACTGACGGGAAACACACGAGAGCAGGAAGTGTAATATCTGAAACAAAAGACAAAGGCAGTATACCAAAATAAAACAGGAAATAATAACTGAGAACTGGAAACAAAGAAAACAAAACTTATTTAGAAATTTAAAAGTCTATTTAAATTATATATTTAATCCCAGAACAAGGTCCCAAAGTTAACCATCCCAGGTAAACTGAACTTTGGGAAAATGCAGTCCTTATACATTTAACTAAACTGTGCCTTTCACATTTGGGTTTGCCTCTAAAAATAATAAAAGTGTGTTAATATTAGTGTCCTTTCTTTGTAGGTTTCTGCCACCTTCATGAGGCTAAACTTCCCTAAACTTCAGCTGGATTGAACACTTTCCACCACTAGATGCTGCTACACACCACTCACACTCCACACTCACATGTTAGATGTTTCAGTGAGGCTGTGATCAAATAAATAATAAATAAATCAATGTAGCAAAAATAATATTTAAAATAAATGTAGGCGTTAATTAATTGACATACATTGGTATTTTCCCTTTTATTTATTTATATATTTATTTTTATTTATTTCTAATTTTTTTGCATTTATCTTTTATTTATTCATTTATTTTCGCATTTATATTTTATTTATTTATTTTTGCACTTATTTTTTATTTATTTAATATTAAGTTTTAAAGGTATGTATGATTTATGTAATTATGCCTTTATTTATTTATTAAGTTGATTAAATTGATTTTCCCTTTGCATTTCACCCCTTATTTATTTCCCCAAATTTATTTATTTCTGTATTCTTTTCTTTATGCATCTTTGCTTCATTATGCAAATAAGCCAATAAATGAATGAATAAATAAATAAATAAAAGGGAAAATTAAACAGAAGAGTAAATAAATAAGGTAATCAATACAAAGAAAAATAAATAAATATGTAAAATACATTTTGCAAAAATAATATTAAAAATAGGGTATTCATTAATTGATAAAATAGTTTTATTTTAGTTATAGTTATAAATTTATTTTTGCAGTTATTTTTTATTTATTTATTTTTAAATGTGTGTATGTGTAAATGTATAAAGAAAAAAAATTAAAACAAATATCAATTTACATCATATTTTATCAATTAATTAATAGCTACATTTATTTTTAATATTATTTTTGTTACATTTAATGACGTATTTATTTATGTATTGAGTCATTTATTTATTCATTTATTTTGGCAGGTTCAGTCCTCCATACAGAGTGTGTGTGAGAGAGAGAGAGAGAGAGAGAGAGAGAGAGAGAGAAACCATCACAGCATCGTTTCAGATGGTCTGAACTCGCTCCTGAAGGATCTTTAACTTCTTGTTTTGTGTTTGATGTGAAGTGAGCTGAGCTGAGATCAGTCTGAGGAGGTTTCATATCAGATTTATCAGAAGAGAAGAAACTTTTAGTTTTGCTCTGGATGATTTACCTTCACCTGTCTGAGCCTTCTGGAGCAACAACCAGCTGCTGACAACATTCAGGTAGTGAACACATCACATTCATTAAGTTTTATACTCTTAATAGAAGAATTATCTCACTCAGAGCTGACTGTTGATGCCTTTTATTTAAAGTTCAGGCTACTTTAAGTGCTTAAAACTACACTAAATGCAGTTTTTGTGGATTTTAAAGTAGCAGAGGAAGTCTCTGATATCTTATATTACTTCTACATGCAGGTTAAAGTGTATCTAATGGTCATTTATGTCCCTGAACGCAACATGAAGTGGGTGTGAAACTGCTATTTATTTTTCATATTTATTTTTAAATGTGTATATTTATGCATAATGAAGCATAAATGCATAAAGAAATGTATAAAGAAATGTATAAATATAAGAATACAGAAATAATTAAGTTTTGGGAAATTTGGGGTGAAATGCAAAAGGAAAATCGTGCATTAATAAATAAATAAATGCATAACTACATAAATAAATATGTACCTTTAAAAATAAATATAAATAAATACAAGAATGAATAAATAAATAAATAAAATATAAATGTTGAAATAAATGAATAAATAAAAAATCAATGTCAAAATTAAAAATAACAAAAATAAGACAGAAATAAATAAAAGGGAAAATAAAAAAGAAGAGTTAAAAAAATAAAGGATTTAATACAAAATAAATAAATAGAGAAGCAAAATAAAACAAATATCAATTTATGTCACATTCTATCAAATAATCAATGGATACATTTATTTTTAATATTATTTTTTGCTATATTTAATGACATTTATTCATTTTGCAAGTTATTTATTTATTTATTTTAATATTCAGATGAACAAAATACTTCATATTGCTGTTTAAATCTGCCTAAATCAGGCTAAAGTGTAACATGGTGACCAGGGGAAAGTAGAAACTTTATTTGTGTTTTTGTTTGTTCATTAATTGCATCTCCAGCTGCAGATGTGCAGGAGACGTGTGTGTTTTATATAAAAGCTACTGAAACTGAGCTAAATAGATGAAGAGATGATGAAATCTAACTGAGTGAGTCCTTCCAGGGCCGGATATACTGGATCTTCTAAAGGGGACCCTGACCTGGTGGGGCTCCTGGGAGTCAACACTGTATTGATTTCTCTGTGATTGGATTGACATTATATTATAGTCGAACACACATTGAAGCTTTTGTTGAGAAAACAATCTCATCATTTAGTAGCTGTTGACGAGCTTTCAGTCACATCACATGATCTTTATCAGCGGGTCGTAGATTCTCATCCACGATGGCTGAAAAACTTTAGCACCGTTTCCACCGCAAGAACTAAAAAACCTTTTGGAGAACTTTTTGTGTTTCGATTGCACGGATCAGGGACTAGATTATGTATTTTTGTGGTAAAAAGGTCCTGGTTGGGGGGGTAGCACTTTCTGAAATACCGGAACTTTTCATGGAGGAGTTTGCAGGGATGACCGTCGCACACTGAAATGCAGACTCGCACAGTCGCACATGTATTGATTCGTGCACATAGACACAAATTAAAAAATTTGTCTTGATGGTCAGCACAACATCAATTCGTAATTCACGTAATTGTGAACCGGAAAGTATAAAGCGCAGCGAACGCCAAATAGGGAGGAGTTCGGTTTGGATGGGTGGGTCAAAAGCCACAGGATTTTTGCCCAAGAAACCGCTGTTCATGTCCCGTGAGAAACCAGAAGTCAATGTTGCTTTATTTGTCACGTAACTTCTGTACTTCCGGTGTTATTTTAACCCAAACCAGCATTCTTTAACTAAACCTAACTAAGTAACACAGACGCTGTTTGCACGTAATCCTGCACGCAACTTTGATGTTACAGCAGTGTAACTTAAAGATAGGGTGGACGATGTAGGAAAGCTAGCATAATATGAAAGTCTAAGGAGCTCCGTCTGAACCCCCCCCCCCACACACACACACACACACACACACACATGCACGAGCACCGCCGCATCGTAACTACTTCACAGACACAGAGCGGAGAGAGGACCTCAACTCAACAACGCTACCTCATGACAAGTAACCGCAGCAGTGCTACTGCAGGGCTGAGTTTTCTCTTCCATTCTCCAGGAAACATGCGGCGGCGACGCGCTTTGAGTTCAGGCTGGTGCACGCTAAGAGTAGAGAACGAGCAGGGAGGCAGGGAGGCATCTGATTGGTTCTTTCCAAGCGGACCGCGAGGCAGTGATTGGTAGATGGTTTTACAGGATTACAGCAGCTACAGATGACGGCTCTTTTCTGGTCCTTTTTCAGAGCTCATCAGTAACGGATCGCTGTCGGGGTGTAAAGACCATTTCAACCAGTAGAACAAATAGTGTAGACTGGAGAACATCGTCAACCCTGCCTTTAAATAAAAGGTCAATAAAGTCAATGTTTATTACATCAACTGAATATTTTGACATTTTAAATTTAGTTTAATCGCCGTTGAAGTCATGTTACGCGCTCTGTAGCTTAATGATCTTCCTACACAGCCGGAGGCGTTTCTTTTCACCACTTTTCTCAAAAACTATTGGTCCAAAAGAGTCAAAGTGTAGACTGCCTGATGGATATTCCCTCGGAGCATGAGCACAACAACATGCTCGTCTGGCTCTCAACAACAGAGGAGTGCTGCCTGGCGTGGCGCCGAAGGACGTAAAGTGTGCAGAACGCCGTTAGTCTGCGTTAGTTGGGTTTCGTTGTTATTTTACTGATTTGTTTGGATCTTGATAAAGTTGTAAATGAGTCAAACAAGTCTGACCAGCTGGGAGTCTTTAGTTCTTTAGGTTGTTTTACATGAACCTGCTGAGTGGTCCAGCAGTATGAGATATCTGGAAAGCAAAATAGCTGAATGAAAATGTGGCTTGTGTTCATCCTTGAGCATTCAGACAGGCCATAAATCAGCTGGTCCTTGAGGTCTCCATGGTAACAGAGGTGATGTGTAAAGATTGGGACCTACATGTGTTAATACAGGTCTGAAATCTAGAGAAGAATAGTGCAGCAGCTTCAGTCCTGTGTGTGATTAGAGGTCACACCCTGAATGAAAACAAACATTTTATTATCGTCTACCAGCGGACTGACAGCACTCACAAAGGGACCGACATCATCACGGAGAACCAGACAAGGTTGATTTCTTTGTTCCACAAAGATCCTTGTCGTGACTGAACGTCCGCCACCACACTGCTATCAGTTTGACTCAGAGACGTGTCCTCGAGTCAGAGTAATTCAATCTGACGGGGACAAAAGGAAGCAGCCAGACACGGTGAAAAAGATGAGAAGGCTGTTTCATAAATGTGTCTGTTATTGTGAAAAGCCTAGCATGACTTTGATTGAAGATTTAAGTTTCCTTTAAGAGATTGATGCCCCTTAAAAAATCTAAAATAATGCAGATAATCAATTAAAAACTAGGGTGATTGATTACAATACTTAATCACGATTAATCACAAATTAATCTCACATTTGTTATCCGTTCAAAACGTACCTCATCCCTCATCCTCCTACATCATCATTGCTCCCCTCCATCTGAATACGTAATAAACTATTCCAAACCCATACCATTATTGGTCTTTATTAGTGAAACTAGGAGATAACCAATTAAAACACTTTAATATTTAGTAATCTATTCATTTATCCATTAGATTACCTGAAACCTGCCGTGAAATGTTTATTCACAAAACAGACCCTCTGATTGAATGTTGTTCATTAGAAATAATCATGAAAGTCCCACTGATGTGAGACTTTTTGATTTGATATTTAAACTACAAACTGCACTTTCACCTCATTGATTCAAACGCAATGTACAGAAACAATATTTGAGGACAGATCCCATCAATGATTAACGTCAGAGTTGGGACATAGTTTGACATTCCTCTGATGTTTTTGGTCTCAGCTTTCTGATTCTTTTCCTCCTCGGAACAACAGTCCAGTAATTCCTTGTTACATATTTTCCGTGTAAACATGGTGACAAAGGTTTGAATCCCATGTGGTGCTGTGTGTTTACTGACTCATTGAACTGTAATATTTGCTTAATCGGGTGTAGACAGCAGTATCCTAACGCAGCATTGGTGACGTATCTGAGTCTTTGTGTAGATCTGTACACATCCAGCGTCTCTCAGACTCTCCCCGTTTGTCCGTCTGAACAGGTCAGGATCCCAGAACAACTCTCCCGGTCGCCATGGCTGCCAACGACACCCCTCTGGGTTGCGGCTCTAACGTGGACTCCCTCTATTACAACCTGTGTGACCTTAATGCCGCGTGGGGCATCGTGCTGGAGGCGATCGCGGCGGCCGGCGTCGTCTTCTCCTTCGTGCTCTTTGTCTCGCTGCTGGCCAGCGTGCCCTTCACGCAGGACAAGAACCGGAAGAGCTCGGTGGCGCTCCACGCCTGGTTCCTGGTCTGCACCGCCGGCCTCTTCTGCCTGACCTTCGCCTTCATCGTGGGAAAGGACTTCTCAACCTGCGCCTCGCGGAGGTTCCTCTTCGGGGTGCTGTTTGGCGGCTGCTTCGCCTGCCTCCTGATGCAGTGTGTGAGGCTGAACATCCTCGCCAGGCGGAACAGCGGGCCGCGGGCCTGGGCCCTGTGTCTGGGGGCGGTGGGGCTGTGGCTGGTGGAGGTGGTCATCAACACCGAGTGGCTGATCATCACAATAGTGCGCCACCCACAGGGGCCACTCAATGCCACCGCCGAAGCTAGCAGAGCCACGGTTACGCCTTGCAACATCGCCAACGAGGACTTCGTCATGGCGCTGATCTACGTGATGACCCTGATCCTGGCCGTGGTGGTGGCGAGTCTGGCCATCATGGCGGGCAAACACAATCAGTGGAAGAAGGAAGGCGCCTTCATCCTTCTAACCAGCCTGATCTCTGTGGGGATCTGGGTGGCGTGGATCGTCATGTACGTCTACGGGAACGAGAGGAGAGGGGGGCCCACCTGGGACGACCCCACCTTGGCCATCGCCTTGGTGGCGAACGCTTGGGCGTTCCTCATCCTCTACACCATTCCTGACATCTGCACTTTGACGGGTGACGGTGAAAGCCAGCAGAGCTTGGGGGAAGATCTATACCCGAACCGAGGAGTCGGCTACGAGACGATCCTGAAGGAGCAGGGCTCCCAGAACATGTTCGTGGAGAATAAAGCTTTCTCTATGGACGAGCCCAACCAAGGTAGGTAACCTGCTGACACGTTGAAGCTCCTCTGAGAACAGTCAGATGTTTATTTCATCTTTACGTTGATGTAAAACTCTCTGTGTTGTATCAAACTCCACCTGTAGGCCTGAAATGTGGCTCTGAAAGGTTTGTAGTCTATCTCCTAGTGGAGCCTACAGGCAGGATATATATCGCTCTTTTGTTGACTTTAATCTATCGTCATTACACTACTTAAAAAACTCGGTCAACTCGGGTACTTAACACTTGTACGTA
Source organism: Sebastes umbrosus (assembly GCF_015220745.1). Taxonomy (NCBI): domain Eukaryota; kingdom Metazoa; phylum Chordata; class Actinopteri; order Perciformes; family Sebastidae; genus Sebastes; species Sebastes umbrosus. The sequence goes on along the minus strand of NC_051288.1, from coordinate 25,585,114 downwards.
TCAGCAATTTCACTGCAGGATGACATAATAAAACTCAAAAACTAGGGCTGTCAAAGTTAACACAATAATAACGCGTTAACGCAAATTTGTTTTAACGCCACTAATTTCTTTACCTGCGATTTTAAGGTTAGCGGACTCAGTTTTAAAGCTAGAGTGAAGATACTGGCATCATATAAAACTATAAAATCTAATGAATCCATCGGTATCAACCATGTCATACTAGCTTGTCGCAAAGAAGGATAAATAACAAATTTTTTATCTGTTCAAAATGTACTTTAAAGGGAGATTTGTCAAGTATTAAATACTCTTATCAACATGGGAGTGGACAAATATGCTGCTTTATGCAAATGTATGTATATATTTATTATTGTAAATCAATTAACAACACAAAACAATAACAGATATTGTCCAGAAACCCTCACAGGTACTGCATTTAGCATAAAACAATATGCTCCAATCATAACATGGCAAACTGCAGCCCAACAGGCAACAATAGCTGTCAGTGTGTCAGTGTGCTGACTTGACTATGACTTGCCCCAAACTGCATGTGATTATCATTATACACAAAACCAAACTGTGTGTAAACAAGGTGTTAAACAAAAGTACATTCACTTTGCATGTGACACATTAGTCACACAGTTACCTCCCTGACTACATATCACTCATAGTCAAACTGGGAGTTCATTAAAACGTCTGCTTGCATCATATTTGTTGAGCCACCGTTTTGTCGGGGGAACGTCTGGGAACATTGAATCGTACAGTCTGTCCTTTGTCGGTATTATAATATGCTCATCACAGAATATACAGAGTGACCTTGTGCAGCTGAGTGAAAAGTTTCAAGCCCACAAAAACATCAGAACAGACCGATTACCCTGCAAAATAAAATGTCCTCAAAAGGTTATTTTGCATCTACGTGATGAGCCCACAGAATGTGATATGCTGCCGTCTGAGTCCTGAGCCGAACAGGATCCGATGCAGGAGAAAAGCCACCGAGATCAGAAGTGTGTCGCCTCTCAGGATAATCATAGATGATGAGGTAGTCGGTGTTGTGTGGCTGCTAATGTCCTGCAGTGCTTTTCACAAACTCTGTCAGCTTGTGTCACCAGGGTGTAGAGGTGGAAAGTAACTAGCTATTTATATTCAGCTATTTCCATTCTGGGAGAACTCATTCTCTGCAGCGTTTCAGGAGGAAATCACACTTTCTGCACCACCAACGTGACATCAGAGAACTACGAAGGCTGACCTTTCAGTCTCCTCACATCACCTTTGTCTTAGCCAACATGTTGCACTAGAACACACCGTAAAGACGACAGCCGACGACCAGTTAGCGCGCACGTTCTGCGCCTGCGTGAGAGGAAATAACTCTCCACACCGGCAGGCGGCGGTAGTCTGTGTTCATCATTCAGAAAGGGAAACAGGAAGAGCGAGGATGGAGGATATGTTATTGGAGCCTTCAAATGAAACTGGTGAGCAACATGGGATGTCGTGCACACAATATGCGTGGCGTTCAAGTGGTTAAGTCGTGAGAACTCCGCTGCTGAGCAACGGCAATATTAACGTTACTGTCAGCGTCTAGAAGCCACAGAGGATAACAAGTTAGCAAGCTAGCAAGTGGGTAACATAATGCAGGAAAAGCAAAGACATAATGACAGAGGAGGAAGGAACATTGACATTTTATTCGGACATATACAATTATGAAGAAAAACAATATACGACTAAATTTATATTCACTTATTATGCACCAAAAAATGAACTTCCATGGCCTCCGCCGTTTCTGACAACATCAACAAACACGTCACAACTCGTGAACTCTGAACTGTCAGAAACTTTCCACTTATAAAGTCGTGAATTCGACATGAGGGGTGCGTTCATATGGACTCTTCTCTTAAACACGGTAAACGCCACCACATTTGAAGGCACCATATGATATGTACATGAAACAAAGCGGCGTCTGCCGACCATTTTCACACCGCTCTCACTCACCACTTAGCTTCATTCCAGATGTTCATGTCGCTGTGAAAATATCCGTGTTGGAACAATCAGATGAGATGAAGATTGTTGGTTTGCTTGCCTCACGTCCGTTTCTCTTCTCGTGCGCTGATTCGTTTAAGCTGAACAGCCAATCAGAGTGATTTCTCTCACCGACGAGCTCCGCCGCGAAAAAACACTCCGACATGGGCTGACTAGAGCCGACGGTGCGGGACACACCGCAAAAACTAGACCGACAGACGCTCACCGACGACCCCAAACTGTCCGACCGTTGGCTTGGTGTGTCAGGACCTTTAGTTTATAGATTCAATGTTGGCGTTCAACATGAGATAAAAATGAATGTTGTGCAGTAAAGTCTTCACATTATCAAGTCCTCTTCTACTGTGTGTTGTCTTGTTTTACTTCCTGCCTTTGTTTGTTTCCCACCTGTGTGATTGTCTGCCCCACCCTGATGAATTTCACCTGTTCCTCGTTATCTCCCTCCTTTCCTTGTGGGTGCTCTCCTTGTCTTTTGTCAATGTCAAAATGTACCTTAAAGGGAGATTAGTCAAGTATTTAATACTCTTATCAACATGGGAGTGGACAAATATGCTGCTTTATGCAAATGTATGTATATATTTATTATTGGAAATCAATTAACAACACAAAACAATGACAGATATTGTCCAGAAACCCTCACAGGTACTGCATTTAGCATAAAACAATATGCTCACATCATAACATGGCAAACTGCAGCCCAGCAGGCAACAACAGCTGTCAGTGTGTCAGTGTGCTGACTTGACTATGACTTGCCCCAAACTGCATGCGATTATCATAAAGTGGGCATGTCTGTAAAGGGGAGACCCGTGGGTACCCATAGAACCCATTTACATTCACATATCTGGAGGTCAGAGGTCAAGGGGACCCCTTTGAAAATGGACATGACAGTTTTTCCTCGCTAAAATGTAGCACAAGTTTGGAGCATTATTTAGCCTCCTTTAGACAAGCTAGTATGACATGGTTGGTACTAATAGATTCATCAGGTTTTTAGTTTCATTTGATACCAGTATCTTCACTCTAGCTTTAAAACTGAGCCACTACAACCTAAATATCATAAGTTCTTAAGAAATTAGTGGTGTTAAATCAAACTTTCACAGCTCTAACTTCAGTTTTTTCTCCCTAAACTTGAGATGTGTTTGTTTTCTACACCTTACTGAAGCTTGTTTTCATTTCTTGATGAACACTAAACGCTGAACACAGCTGCTGTTGTGTGATATGAAAATGCTCATATCCGAGGTTACGATACAGAGCAGCAACATTTGACTTAATCATGAACTCCCCAGTTAACTCCCTAAATCGTTAACTTCTTCCCTCGTATTGTGACCAACGATGACTAAGAAGTCGATAACAATCGTCGGCAGCGGGACTCTTTCCCAGAGCGTCAGTCAGGTATTCAGAGGTAATGATGTGAATCATTCCTGTTAATGAGTGTCTAGAATCGAACTGCATCCCTAACTACTGTATCACACGCTCCTCACTCTGCACCACACACATCACGCCTTGTGTTTGCGTTGTCTCCACGGCAACTGAGGTGTCGCAACAGTTTCATCCGAGGGAAAAATATTTGACGTTAGGAGCCGCAAAGTGTGACAGCGTCGTCTCTCACATCCATCTCCCTGCTGGGTGTTTCTGCAGGATGCACCACTGAGAGCACAAACAAGAGACAGGACAGACAGTTCCTCGTGGTCTCAAGTGATTGTCTTATAAAGATTTAAGAGATGGTTGCTAGGGAACGATAAGATATCAAACAGAGGGCTTGTATGGTGACAGATAAAATGACGTGTGTTGTCTCTGTCTGTCCATTACAGCGGCCAAGCCTGTGTCTCCGTACAGCGGCTACACCGGTCAGCTGCGTGGTTCGGTGTACCAGCCCACTGAGCTGGCTCTCATCAGCAAAGCAATAGGAAATGTGAGTATATAAAGAGCTGGTTCACAAACTCAGATCCTGTGGTAGGCAAATTATTATTGAAATGAACAACAGTAACATTTGAGGAACTACTCTGAAGTATTCAAAACACGAGACACAGTGAAGGTTAACTGTGTGAACAGGGTTTAAGCACAATATATACACTTTATATTTTACGAGAAGTACAAGTGTCATAAAAAACATAAAGGACCGCACCTGCCAAAATCAAAAATAAATGATTAAATGACTCGATAAATTAACAAATATGCCATTAAATGTAGCAAAAATAATATTAAAAATAAATTTTGCCATTAATTGATAAAATGTGACATAAATTGATATTTTTGTTTAAATTTGGTCCTTTATTTATTTTTCTTTGTATTATTTCCCTTATTTATTTACTCTTCTGTTTGATTTTCCGTTTTATGTACAATGTATTTATTTTTATTATTTTTTAAATTTATTTATGTATTTGTGCATTTATTTGTATTTATTTATTTTTGCACTTATGTTTTAATTTATTTTTAAATGTATGAATTTATTTATGTATTTATGCATTTATTGACAGCCCCCTCGTTTGCATAATGAGGCAGAAATGCATGAAGAAATGTAAAAAGAAAAGAATACAGAAATAAATAAGTTTGAGGAAATAAATAAGGGGTAAAATGCAAAGGGAAAATCATGCAGAAAAAAAATAATAAAAATTAAATATAGAATAAAAAAATAAGTGCAAAAATAAATAAATAAATTAAAAAAGTTAATAAAAATAAATAGATAAATAAATAAAAGGGAAAATTAAACAGAAGAATGAATAAATAAGGGAATTAACACAAAGATAAATAAATAAAGAAGCAAATTAAAACAGAAATATCAATTTATGTCACATTTGATCAATTAATTAATGGCTACATTTATTTTTAATATTATTTTTGCTACATTTAATGACATATTTAGTAATTTATTGAATCATTTATTTATTTATTAATTTATTTGTGATATTGGCAGGTTCAGTCCTCCATAAACAGGCCATTCTGAGGTCTCTGTAGTTTTGGTAAAAAGGTTTGTGGAGGTCTTTCCAAAGAGCAGGCAGTTACAGATACATCCCCTCCCTCATGTCTTGGATGTTTTTGTCGTGGGTCATGTTGTGCAGCACCCTCCGGACGTGTCCTATGACATGATCATTCCCAGAGCGTCCGCCAACTCTGCAGCCAACAGCGGGACCAGCACCCCCTCCACGCACGCCGAGACCGGGAACGGCGCACACACACAGACTAACGGAAATAGCGTAGGTCGTACCCTCCTCACTCCACACAGCTCTCCTCAGTTCCTCCTTATCAACTCGCTCACCTCCAGATGCTTTCCTCTGTGCATGGCGACCTCTCGGCTCCTGCTGTATCCATAGCAACTTCTTCTGCAGGTTGACTATGAATCACTTCTTTGTCTGGGTTTTCTTTTTTCTCGTGGAGCTCAGTCTCTCTCTCAAGGCCTCTTATCTTTTACCTCATCTGCTCAATACGCTGGTTGGACTTCTTCCTTCTGTTCTCTTACAATGCAGGAAGAAACGTTGGTGAAAAGGGTCGAGTTTGATTTGACATGATTTGTCTTTTCCTTATTTCTTTTACACTTATCTGCTCTACTTTATCTTCTAAAAGTCTGACTGAAAATCTTAATTTTGATTATGATACACTCACCTCTAGGTTTTTAAGGTGGCTCTGGAAGGTCTGTAGTTCTCTCATTTGCGGAGGACGGCAGCTGTTTGGATTCACAGCAGTATGGTCCAATATATATATATCTATATAAGGATATAGATATATATATTAGCTCTGTCGATCGATTAGAATATTTAATCGCGATTAATCGGAAATGAATCACACATTTTTTTATCTGTTCAAAATGTAAGTGGGCATGTCTGTAAAGGGGAGACTCGTGGGTACCCATAGAACCCATTTACATTCACACATCTGGAGGTCAGAGGTCAAGGGACCCCTTTGAAAATTGCCATGCCAGTTTTTCCTCGCCAAAATTTAGCAGAAGTTTGGAGAGTTATTTAACCTCCTTAACGACAAGCTAGTATGACATGGTTGGTACCGCTGGATTCATCAGGTTTTATAGTTTCATATGATGCAGGATCTTCACTCTAGCATTAAAACTGAATCTGCTACAACCTAAAAATCGCAAGTTGCGTTAATGCGTTATTATGACGCTAACTTTCAGCCTGGGTCACCTTTTGAGTCTACTGTTGTGAATGAAGCTGCCGTCCTCCTCGGATGAGGAACCTTCCAGAGCCTTTATAATCTCATCATGTTGCTGTTTGATCAACATCTCTACCGTCTCTCTCTTCTCCTGCAGGGGAATGGTCTGCATAGGACGTCCCAGTGGTGAACACGCTGATGCTCCCACCTCCCCGTCACATTAACTCCAGTTCACGTCTTTTCATTTGCACCTGCTGACTGTGTGTTTGTTCTCCACGGTTCCCTGAGCTGGTTCTAAGAGGAACCCTCGGCACCCAGACACGTGGAGGTGAACGCTGGGTCATCCCCTCTGGTGGAAAACAGCTAACCCTTCTATTGACTGGCGTCCCGTGTGGGGGGGTATCAGACAGCATAGAGCTTCGTTTGGAAGTGAAAGCGAGGGGATGAAGCCACGGCTTTGCTGCACAACAAAGACTTTTTGCAATGGTCGCCTTTTCTCTGGAGAGAGGACGGCGAGCTCTCTGCTGGACCCGATCACACAGATGAAGAGTGACGGTGCTGACGGCAGCGCAAATATCATATTCACGTGTACACGCACGGTGCACCCCCCCCTTCAACCCACACACACCACAAACAAACCTTATAACCGTCAGTGCAGCGGCAGAAATGCACCGCTGGAACATTGTTTACTCAGTTTGGCATGAAGACAGCAGGCTGGACAAGAAGAAACACATATCACTTATATCACAGTCCAGTTTAATTATAGGGGTCAATACATATTTTGTGCCTAGATTAATAAAGTTCACACATAAAATGGAGCTACTGGTGTTGGATTAATGTAAATATGTTATGAGGGTGTCAATGGTTCTACATCTATGGAGGGCGGATCCTGCCAAAATAAATAAATAAATAAATAATTAAATAAATGACTCAATAAATAAATAAATAAATATGTCATTGAATGTAGCAAAAATAATTAAAAAAATAAATGTAGCCATTAATTAATTGATAAAATGTGACATAAATTGATATTTCTATTTGAAGTTGTTTCTTTATATATTTACTTAATTAATTAAATTATTTATTTATTTATTTATGTTTGTATTAATTCCATTACTGAGTGACAGCCTTCTCATTTGCATAATGAGGCAGAAATGCATAAATAAATGTGTAAATAAATGTATAAAGAAAAGAATACAGGGGTGAAATAGAACAGGAAAAATAATGCCTAAATAAATAAATAAATAAAAAAATAAATAAAAAAATAAAAAATGGAAAACTAAATAAATAATTAAAAATGAAAAAATATAATAAATCAAATTAATTATTTAAAATAAAAAAGCATTAATAAATAAAAGGAAAATTAAACAGAAGAGTAAATAAATAAGGAATTAATACAAAGATAAATAAATAAAGAAGCAAATTAGATATCAATTTATGTCACATTTTATCAATTAATTAATGGCTACATTTATTTATAATATTGTTGCTTCATATATGACATATTTATGTGTTTATCGCTTTATCTATTTATTTATTTATTCATTTATTTTAGATTGTGACATGTTCCGTCCTCCATTCTTCACTGCATGGAAGCATTGTATGAATGTGTATATTTAATACTATTTATAGCACCACCGTGTGCTATTTAATTAGTTAATCAAACAGTCATGAGATTAGCTTGTGATTAGCTTCTTTCACTGGCTTATGATGCTCAATGTAATTTATCATAGAAGGTCTCACAAACATGATGGGACTTTATTTTATTTGAATGTATTGACATGTTTTTTTTCCACAGCCACAGTTTGATATGTCTTTAATATACAGCCAATAAATATTCACTTGTCATGTTCTGGATAGTGTGTTTTCTAATCAATGTTTTATGTTCATGTGAGGTGATGAGGGCAGGAGGGTGTGACAGGAAATACACTGTTTTCGATGCATCTATTTGAATAAAGGTGCAGCCTTTGTATGTCCTGTCAGACAGACAGTTATTATCATATTATCTATTGAACACACGTCATGACTGTAGTTGGAGGTCCGGTGTTTCGTGAGAGGAATAACAGCAGGCAGACCAATTCAATCATCAACTCGTGCAAACACATTGATCGATCCAAATTCAGTGACATCACATGGTTGACTTCATCAAGGTCATCAGAGAAGACGGACATAATTGATCATGGTTTCGGTTGTCTGTTTCCTACAATGCCAAACTATCTTCAGTATGTCATTGTTAGAGAGGAAACCACTGCAGCATGCTGTATTTAAATCAACTTTAACTGCAACACTGAAGGGGATCAACGCAGCGCAGAGTCTCTACTGAGGACAAACTTTATTTATCTACTAGAAATATATTGTTTTGGTGAAGAGTATCCAGGTTCTCACCATCAAACTGCCTCTCAAGGTGTCTGTTTACGAGGTGGAGTCCATCATCTCAGCTGTTAAAATGTGAGGTGCCAGTATAAACCAGTCCAGGCCCAAAACTCACAGCCTCACTGACCGGCTGCCTTCCACATACAGGAGCTGTCTGAGAAATATGGAGGACGGAACCTGCTAAAATAAAAAATAAATAAATAAATAAATAAATATGGCATTAAATGAAGCAAAAAAAAATTAAATGTAGCCATTAATTTAATTAATTTATTTACTCCTTTGTTTAATTTTCGCTTTTATTTTTTTTATTTTTTTTTGCATTTATTTTTAATTTATTCATTTATTTTTGCATTTATACTTTATTAATTTTTAACTTATTTTTAATTTATTTTATATTTATTTTTAAATGTACGTATTTATTTATTTATTTATGCACAATTTTCCCGTTGCATTTCACTCCTTATTTATTTTCCCAAACTTATTTATTTCTGTATTATTTTCTTTACACATTTCTTTATGCATTTCTGCCTCATTATGCAAATGAGGGGGCTGTCAATAACTGCATAAATACATAAATAAAGATATACAATTAAAAATATATATACGAAATAACTGCAAAATGTACATAATTTAATAGTAAATTCCCAGGGACAATTAGGGCCTCAGACTCACGTGCTGTTTTTAAATCTAATCTTAAAACTCACCTGTTGCTCTGAGCTTTCCATGAGGGTTTTATACTTTCTATGATTTTTAGTTGCTTTTATGTCAGGAAATAATTTGTCTCTAATTTTATTTGTCCTATTTTCTTCCTTTATTGTATAAATTGTCTTTATTGTAATTGTTTTACCCTTTGTGTTGAGAGTTCGCTGTATTTTAAAGTGTGCTATATGAATTAAATTCATTATTATCATTATTATAGTAAGTTATCACAATTACCAGCAGTTACAACATTATTAGCTGCTGCCAGACCTTATGTAATCTTTTGACATGGATCCCTCTGATGATCATACAAACACACACACACAGACCTGGACCTCTCCGTGCTCATATTTCATGTGTCTTTATTGAGCTGGTCGCTGCTGTGGTAACTCTGCTGTGGTCAAGAGGTCGGACTGTGATTTATAAGCGATCCAACTGCTGTGGCCTGATAACCTCCAAGTCTCCTGAGGAGGTGATCCGAGGCCACATCCCAGGTCTATTCTGGGCTCAGCAGGCCCCGCTATCTACCCCATGTGTTTTTATTATCAGTGATGCTGGACGGAGCAGGAGAAGTTCTGCATAAGTACCGCTGCACACCAGATAAGACATCTGAGAAGATACATCATCAATATGCGTTGTCTTTTTCACCTTTTATGTCGAGTCACATCAGCTCTGACCTCCATTTATTACACAGCGGCAGCAGGAACAGGACTAATATATCATGTTAGTGGAAAGAGGACGTGCAGATCTTTATTTTAGTTCTGGTTTAGGTTACTGTCATACAACTCATGATGCCAAATGCAAAATGCTGTGTGCGATTCCTCCTCAATGACTGTCACCTTGTTTACTGGTGTAACATTTGAGGAAGATGAGGGAATAAGATTCACATCAATGATTTCTTATTAAAAGTTAGAGCAGATTTAAAGGACCAGTGTGTAACAATCAGGGGGATCTATCGTCAGAAATGGAATATAATATTAATAAGTATGTTTTCTTCAGTGTGTAATCACCTGATAATAAGAATCGTGTTTTCGTTATCTTAGAATGAGTCGTTTATATCTACATAGGGAGCAGGCAAAGAGTATAGAAGCAAAAAGACGAAACTCTTTTCAGCCGCTGCCGCCATTTTGGACTGAAAAAGTAAATTGTATTTATAATTGTTATTGTTCAACACAGGCCATTTAGTAGAATATGACAATAGAATAGAAATAATTTAGTTTTACTTTTGTACGTCACTTTGTAGGTGAACATTTTACTGGCGTCCGGTAGTCGCTTTCAGTCCAAAATGGCGGGAGCGTAGCTTTGCTCCTGGGAGCTGACGTTGCAATAATCCTCTTCACAAAGTGTCCACCATGTTTTCTGCAGTAGCCCAGAACGGACAAACCAAACTCCATTAACTTTTTCCTGCTTGGGCCGGAGTCAATAACGTTACTCGCTCCTGTCACCGCCGCTCTCTCTCTCTCTTGCTTCACCACTCACTTCTCACATACACACACACTTTTGCGTCGAGTTTTTTTCATAGTTTTGGCCTACATCAGTTATAACAACATCGTGGTGACTGACTTCATTCCTGAGAAGTCTGACGGGACGAGAAACACAACAATCGTTACGCTCAAATTTTTTTTTTTTTATTTATCTTGTTACATCTATTCTTGTACAAGTAACCAGTAAAAAAAAGGTCAAATGTATCTGAAACACGGAAACAGTACTGACTGCTCTGTTCATAATAAAATCTGTGATAGTACCGGACCATACAAACATGTTAGAGCCTCAGCAGGAGGTGTGAGGAGCCTGTGGGAGGATGAGGCTGAGTGTCCACGGGGGGATGTACAGCAGCAGCGGCGTCAGGAGAGACGGCTCACTGTGAGGGCTAATTGGTGCTAGAAGCCAGCGCCTGCATCCTGCTGATAGCGCACGAATCTGAGACACCAATTAGTTAGTGACACACACAAACACACACTGTGTGTGCGCAGTTTGGCAGTGGTGGAAGAAGTAGTCACATCTTTTACTTATGTATACATATCAGTACGACACCGCAGTCCTACCTTCTGAATTAGCAAATCTGATTTAACCTTCTGAGACCCACAATAGACCCGTTTTTGTCTTTTTTAGGGGGTCCAGGCGGTCTTTAGGGGGAGATAGCAGGACAACAGTAGATGACCACCACTGGAGAACTGATCAAAATGATCAATAACCTCCAAAATACCACATTAAGACACCAAGACCTTGAGCAACACCAGAGAAAAAGCCATGCTGTGATTTGGGATCAAAAACTTTTGACATTTGGATGGCGAGCACTTCTGTTGTGTAAACTGCTCAGAAACCCCCTTATTGTCTAATCTAGCTAGGAAAGTCATCCATCCTCTGAATGCTCTAGGTCTCTAGTCTGATCCATCCATCCTCTGAATGCTTTAGGTCTCTAGTCTGATCCATCCATCCTCTGAATGCTCTAGGTCTCTAGTTTGATCAATCCATCCTCTGAATGCTCTAGGTCTCTAGTCTGATCCATCCATCCTCTGAATGCTCTAGGTCTCTAGTTTGATCCATCCATCCTCTGAATGCTCTAGGTCTCTAGTCTGATCCATCCATCCTCTGAATGCTCTAGGTCTCTAGTTTGATCAATCCATCCTCTGAATGCTCTAGGTCTCTAGTCTGATCCATCCATCCTCTGAATGCTCTAGGTCTCTAGTCTGATCCATCCATCCTCTGAATGCTCTAGGTCTCTAGTTTGATCAATCCATCCTCTGAATGCTCTAGGTCTCTAGTTTGATCAATCCATCCTCTGAATGCTCTAGTTCTCTAGTTTGATCCATCCATCCTCTGAATGCTTTAGGTCTCTAGTTTGATCAATCCATCCTCTGAATGCTCTAGGTCTCTAGTTTGATCAATCCATCCTCTGAATGCTCTAGGTCTCTAGTCTGATCCATCCATCCTCTGAATGCTCTAGGTCTCTAGTTTGATCAATCCATCCTCTGAATGCTCTAGGTCTCTAGTTTGATCAATCCATCCTCTGAATGCTCTAGTTCTCTAGTTTGATCCATCCATCCTCTGAATGCTCTAGGTCTCTAGTTTGATCAATCCATCCTCTGAATGCTCTAGGTCTCTAGTCTGATCCATCCATCCTCTGAATGCTCTAGGTCTCTAGTTTGATCAATCCATCCTCTGAATGCTCTAGGTCTCTAGTTTGATCCATCCATCCTCTGAATGCTCTAGGTCTCTAGTTTGATCAATCCATCCTCTGAATGCTCTAGGTCTCTAGTCTGATCCATCCATCCTCTGAATGCTCTAGGTCTCTAGTCTGATCCATCCATCCTCTGAATGCTCTAGGTCTCTAGTTTGATCAATCCATCCTCTGAATGCTCTAGGTCTCTAGTCTGATCCATCCATCCTCTGAATGCTCTAGGTCTCTAGTTTGATCAATCCATCCTCTGAATGCTCTAGGTCTCTAGTTTGATCAATCCATCCTCTGAATGCTCTAGTTCTCTAGTTTGATCCATCCATCCTCTGAATGCTCTAGGTCTCTAGTTTGATCAATCCATCCTCTGAATGCTCTAGGTCTCTAGTCTGATCCATCCATCCTCTGAATGCTCTAGGTCTCTAGTTTGATCCATCCATCCTCTGAATGCTCTAGGTCTCTAGTTTGTGGCTGTAAAGTTTCATTCACATACCTTGAGGTCAGAGGTCAATGGACCCTTTTGATAATGACAATGCCAGCTTTTCGTCGCCAAAATTTTGCCTAACTTTGGACCGTTATTTAGCCTCCTTTTTTTTTCTAGTTTCATCTGATATCAGTCGTATCAATCCTAAAACTGAACCTATTAGAGCCTCTGAAAGACGGTAAACACTGACTGATAAACTCAGCTCAGCTTAGTTGGCAGCCAGACCTGATCCCAGAGCACAGCCTGAGTCAAAGCCCCTCTGTCTGTTCAAAATAACTCTCACCTCCCCCCAGTGAGCAGCTCTCCACCTACCCAAACCCTGCAGCTAATCGCACATACAGCCCTCACCGGTTCTGGGTCTCTCTGCTCGTCTTATGATGCACATTTCTGTTAAAACTACGAGCTTGTTGTTCATTAACAGCTTTACATCCTGCGGTTGGAGCAGCGGAGGTGTTTAATGATCGAGGTGTTAACATCCAGGGCCTCTGATTGGTCAGGGCTCCTCAACTTACAGGACAGAAACTCGTTATGTTACTGAACCAACGCAGACCTTCGTGTGACCTCGCCAGCACGCTACAGAATGATTTACCAGCAGCTTGACCTGAACTGTACTCAGAGTAAACACAGAGGTTTGGTTAGAGGATCAGAGGGGTCGTCTGAGCCTTCACTTTCACATCCATGCAATGCAAAACACAGGGATGACTATTTGGAAAGCCCCGGGTTAGAGGGGAGTTTAAAAGCACTCATGTACTGGATGCATTTCCTAGTAGACCTGGAACAGTTCCCTGCTCCTTTGTGTTTGATTAGACTCTTCCTGTGATGACTCTCCCTCGCTTGCATCGTTACTGGCTCGTCCTCTGAGGGAAAAGCCCTCGAGGTATTATGGAGGTCATTATGAGCTTCTAATGGTGTAAGAATACTGTATAACCGCTCCATGTTAAACCTTTAAACACTGTAATAGTTGTATGTGGTATGAATAGTAGGAATTCACAGTTTATTAGAAATGTAATCTACTTTTTTTCAGCATTTTTTGTGGGGCTAGCTCTCTGCTGTCACCAGCATCTTTTAGCCATTTAGCACACTGATAGTGGATATTCACGTATCGTATGAGCCTCAGATCTCAGTGTGAAAGACTCGATTAACCCGCTACACAACAGCTTTTCATCATTTTCTCTCCTGTGACGGCGAGTTTCTTTACCCCAAAAGGGAGCGTAGCCTCGCCGATGACGCCATGCTGGTCTGGTCTATAGCTTGGAGCCATAAAGCCATGCTGGTCTGGTCTATATCTTGGAGTCATAAAGTCATGCTGGTCTGGTCTATATCTTGGAGTCATAAAGTCATGCTGGTCTGGTCTATATCTTGGAGTCATAAAGTCATGCTGGTCTGGTCTATAGCTTGGAGCCATAAAACTCCTCTATTAGATCTTTTTTTAGGACACGGCATTGGAACAGATCCGAGATGTGTGTTTTTGGATGTATTGTTGGTGCACGAGTATGAGGGACTTTATCACAGGAGACATTTTGACTGGATTGTAGAAATGGCGCAGGTGTTGCTAATGACATTAATGAGCTCTGTGATGACAACGTGACAGTGTGCACAAGACCACGACCCTGAAACAGAAGCAGGTCCTTCATTAGTTTCCTCATCTACACATGTGCTTCTCCTGCTGAAGTAGGAAGCTGCAGAAACGTCCTGTTTTTGGTAACAAACACTGGGGACATGTATTGATTTCTAAGCAAACCTTTTCTTTGTTTTCTCAGTAAACTCCATCCAGTCTCCTGTTTCAGCCTCCTGAAACATACACAAACATGTTTCTGCCAGTTTGAGGCGTGTCATTGACTTGTCACTTTTGGGCAGCGGCACGGCTGCCGTCCACTCGGAGCTACATGAACAGTGTGGTCTTTGTACGCTCAGGACAAAGCTGGTGCTGTGAGTCAGCCTGGAGGACCTTGAGGAAGGACACCTGAGCTCCAACACACATCCCTGCTACCTTTTTAAACGCAGGCTGTCACAGTTTGAGCTCATCCTTCTAGCAGATCCACAAACAGAGAAGATGTTTGGCGATCAGAGACGCCGTTGTTGTTGGTGCATTTCAGCACATAACGTGAAACAGGAAAACCTTGTTTTGGAGGGCTTGAGGGGAGCTGTTTGCTCAGACTGTTGACACAGCTGCAGTTAGAAAACACTGTATCAGAGGAACATTACAGGAGCACAGATAACCCAAACTCTCCAGGAGAGAGAGATCATACCTTTTGCAGCTGATTTGACCACTATTGTTGCACATTTATGCTTTTCTGAAATTCCCTTTTTATCTTTTTTTCAGGTTGCATTCCTGGCAAATCCTTCCCATATATAGCGAGACAGTGTTAGTGTAGAATGTGCAACAAGTTGTTAGAAACACTGCCAGGCCTTTTGTGCACACATGGTTTCAACAGGATTATCAGTGATGAAGATAATCCCTCTCATGCAGAATGCCTGCAGCCGGAGCAAAGCTGTGTGCGGGTTATGTCGGGGTGAGCTTTTATATATCAAGAATCCCTTAAAAATAGGGCTGTGAATCGATTAAAATATCTATCGTGATTAATCTCATGATTGTCCATAGTTAATCACGATTAATCGCAAATTAACTTTTTTATCTGTTCTAAATGAACCTTAAAGTGAGATTTGTCAAGTATTTAATCCTCTTATCAACATGGGAGTGGACAAATATGCTGCTTTATGCAAATGTATGTATATATTTATTATTGGAAATCAATTAACAACACAAAACAATGACAGATATTGATCCAGAAACCCTCACAGGTACTGCATTTAGCATAAAACAATATGCTCCAATCATAACATGGCAAACTGCAGCCCAACAGGCAACAACAGCTGTCTGTGTGTCAGTGTGCTGACTTGACTATGACTTGCCCCAAACTGCATGTGATTATCATAAAGTGGGCATGTCTGTAAAGGGGAGACTCGTGGGTACCCAGAGAACCCATTTACATTCACTGATCTGGAGGTCAGAGGTCAAGGGACCCCTTTGAAAATTTAGCGTAAGTTTGGAGCGTTATTTAACCTCCTTCTCAACAAGCTAGTATGACATACCGTACCACACGTTCTCTGAGCGTTTGCTGTTGCCGCGGATGGGTTTACATTGTAGTTAATGGAAAACTAAAGGGCGCTAAAGGGTGCCTTGTGCAGCGGTATCGAACGCTGACGGCCGTGACAAAGCATCAGTATTTCACGCTCTGGGAATGAGAATGGACCGGACCTGTTTATGACTTCATGCTACATAACTCTACACAATATAGTATAAAAAGCTATTAGCAAAATTGTAATTGTTATACATACAATCTTATCGTTGTGCCAACTTCCACGCAGTAAAACAATGATGAAGCTATCTTTACAAGGCCCGCAGGGATTCCTTTAGAGCCCATGGGAGTCCTCAGGCTGCACAGTGGGAACCGCTGGGTCATGTGAAAAGTTTCAAAAGTATCAAACTGGATCAAAAATAGTCTCCCTCCGTTGAGCTTCTTTTCTTTAACTGTTTGTCATGTGACTGACTTAATCTATTTTTCCCCCAATCTGCAAGCAAAGGGCCCCTCAGGAAATGCCTGCCGGAGGTAAAGCAGGGAAAAGGTGCTGAGAGAAACCTAATCCGGCAGGGGGGGACGGACAGACCCCTCAGCTATGGAGGACAGAACCTGCCAAAATCAAAAATAAATAAATAAATGACTCGATAAATAAATACATAAGTCATTAAATGTAGCAAAAATAATATTAAAAATAAATGTAGACATTAATTAATTGATAAAAAGTGACATAAATTGATATTTCTGTTTAAATTAGTTTCTTTATTTATTTATCTTTGCATTAATTCCCTTATTTATTCAATCCTCTATTTAATTTCCCTTTTATTTGTTTTGTATTTATTTGTATAAATGTTTTAATTAATTAATTATTATTATTATTATTTTCTTTTTATATATTTTTTTAAATGTATGTATTTATTTATGTATTTATGCATTTATTGACAGCCCCCTCATTTGCATAATGATGCAGGAATGTAAAAAATAAATGTGCAAAGAAATGTATAAAGAAAAGAATACAGAAATAAATAAGTTTGGGGAAATAAAAAAGGGGTGAAATGCAAAAGCAAAATCGTGCAGAATAAAAATAAATAAATAAGTAAATAAATTTAAAATAAATACGAATATATAAAAACAAAAGAAAATAAATAAAAAATAAGTGCAAGAATAAATGAATAAATACAAAATAAATGCCAAAATAAATAAATAAATTAATGGCTACATTTATTTTTATATTATTTTTGCTATATTTAATTACATATTTATTTATTTATTCATTTATTTATTCATTTATTTATTCATTTATAGAGTCATTTATTTATTTATTCATTTATTTTTCCTTTTGGCAGGTTCCGTCCTCCATACTCGGCCTCCTCAGTGCTCACATACCTGACATACTTGAGACTGAGCTGACCTACACAAGCTGATACCAAACACTGCTCAGATCATCCTGACCTATATCAAATCACATCCTACATGAATGCAACCTCTTTTTGATACGATTTGTGAAAAATAAACATTTGATGTCACATTATTGCCTGTGATCGTGTTAGAGTCAATCCCTGTAGTGTACCTCAATATCACAGACTACACACGTATATGGTTAGTGCATCTTTCTGCACGCTAACTTTCTCACTCAGATGATCTGACTGTGTCACCGTAAACACTACGACAACATCAGCTGGGTAACTCTGATAAGACTGATCCACCCATACAGCTTTATTATATCCACACTATGATGTCACTCCATAAATAGAGTCAAATCTATTCTGTCCTTCTTGCATTTCGGGTGAAATATGAACCATCAGGCGCGCCTCATGATAACAAAAACCTCCGTGGAATGGAATCTATTATGATAATGATAAAACCACTAAGCCTGAATCACTGAGGCTTTTAAAACTCATGTTCATTCTACTATCTGTGTACACAGCTACCTTCTATGTGTTTCTCTACAGAGATTATTTGATCCATCTGTTCTTTCAGAATAATATCAGCGGCCTTTTAATTGTGGTTTTGTGTTTGAATAAAGGTCTGAGTTTCTATGAAGCGTGACAACGACTGAGGGAGAACCTCTCCTTTCCTCTCCTTGGGATAAAGTCACATTGTGACCGGGGCCTCTGGTGCGATAACATGCCCCACCACACACCTGGTATCTCATGCCAGGCTGAGCAGCTGCTGTGTTTCCACACCACGTTACCATGGAGGTGGCTTGCAAACATTGAGGTCTGTGGGGACCTCAAAGTCTAACTCCTTCTCTTTCATATTACTAAACACACACACACACACACACACACACACACACATCTCCTCACGCATCAGTGAATGGGTCAAATAGTTAAGAAACTGGCAGAGTACGGTACAGAAACGTCAAACACACAAAGAAAAACTACATCAAAAGAGGGTTTACTTTCACTCATGAGCATAAAGGAGCTGTTTCACAGACCAAATCTGCTTTACTGTGGTTGTAATGCTCTTTCAGTGCAGTGAGACATCATTCATGAGAATCTAGGGCATGAAATACCTCAAGGCAAACACATTTTTTGAGCCTTTAGTAATGGTTTCTACTTACTGTACATTATATAACCAAAATATGATCTCATTACAATACTTCAGTATAGGTGTATAGGAAACATATCTGTTTCCTCTATCGAGTCATTGTTTTGCAAGTCACAAGAGTATGGAGGACGCAACCTGCCAAACCTGACCAAACCGAACCTGACAAATAAATACGTCATTAACACCCCGACTTTACTGTCTTTCAGAGGCTATCATATGAAACTAGAAAGCCTAAGGAATCCATGTTACCATTGTTACCATGTCATACCAGCTTGTCATGAAGGAGGTTAAATAATGCTCCAAAGTTAGGCTAAGTTTTGGCGAGGAAAAACTGACATGGCCATTTTCAAAGGGTTCCCTTGACCTCTGACCTCAAGATATGTGAATGAAAATGGGTTCTATGGGTACATATAATACATAAAGAAATGTGTAAAGAAATTTATAAAGAAAAGAATACAGATATAAATAAGTTTGAGGAAATAAATAAGCGGTGAAATGCGAAAGGAAAATCATACATAAATAAATAAAAAATAAATACGTACATTTGAAAATAGATATAAAATAAATGATAAATGATAAATAAATAAATAAATAAATAAGTAAAAAAATAATAATAATAATAATTAAAAAAAAAAATACATGAATAAATATAGAAGCAAATTAAAACAGAAATATCAAATTAATTAATGGTTACATTTATTTTAATATTATTGTTGTTGCATTTAATTACATATTTATTTATTTATTTATTTATTTATTTATTTATTTATTTATTTATTTATTTATTTATTTATTTATTTATTATTTTTTTGGGGGGGATTTCAGCAGATTCCGTCCTCCATACAAGAAGCTCTCAAGTCCAAGTCCTAAACATTATGCAAGTCATTATGCACTGAAACAGAGTAACAGTTAGTATAAGACATTTACAGAAATAATTAATGATTATAAATGTATATATAACTTTCAAATAATCTTCACACAGTTACTATACAGTCATTTGTATTTTCTAAACTGAATGTTTTGCATGTTGCCTTCTGCTTTTCGTTGAGTCTTTACACATTCAAATGTGATAATCTGAGGTATCATCTGTTGTCTGTCTGCTGGTTGGCACTGCCAAATGCACCTTTACCTCTTGTTTGTGCAGCGTGATTGGCTGCTGCAGGAAAATAAAGAGTGTGGTGTCTGTTGTGTCAGTGCAGCTGAATAGAAATTTGTGTTGCTCGGTCTCAGCCACTGATGACATAGTCCTGATTAGGCACATGCAGTCTCCCAGCTGTAAACAGTACAGTTCAGTGCTATTAAGTGGTGCATGGCAACGATACAAAATAAACATGAACTTAAGGTTCAGTGACTTCCTCTGACTCCTCACAAAAACCTCACTATCAAATAATATATTCCTGCAGCTGTCAGACTCCACAACCAGCACAGTAGACCACTTACACACCAAAAAACTGACGATTACCTGATATTTTCAGGTGGAATTTCATTCATTCATTCATTCATTCATTTATTCTCACTGTTCAATATCATTTTCCACTTGTGCAATTTTGTTAATAGTCTGTTTATTGTCAATACTGTATATACTGCTCCTATTTTTATACTTCCTTCTATTTAAATGGTTCATATTTTGTTACACTTTCTTGAGCTCTTTTTTACTGTGTTAGCTGATGCATTTTGTTTTTTGCACTTTCCCCTTTGCTGCTGCACACTGCAAATTTACCCACTGCAGGACTAATAAAGGAATATCTTATCTTATCTTATCTTTATTAAATGATAAATATGTATTATATTATGTATTATAATATTCATAAATATATACATCGATGTATTGTCCAATGTCGTTTCTCTCCTCACTATAACTTGTGATATTTGTGTGTTTTATTGTAATATTACTACCTCTCTATATCATCTTTACACAGGACACACAGGTGAAATACTGACACCTGCTGGACAGAGAGGGGAAATGCAGCTTGTCTTTTAGCAACCGCCCACAAACTATTCTACGCTTTCCATTGGCTAAAATCTTTAGAAGCCCGCTCTTTGATTGGTCAGATTATTTCCTGTCGACCAATCAACGTGTTTGTTTACAACTACAGATAAAGGTCATGATGAAGTGATGCAACTAGCCTGTAAGCTAGCCGGTAAACTGAGGATATAACCGTCCAGGAGGATCAACTCTATCAGAGAAGAATATGAATTATACGGACATATAACCAAGCTTCGTATTTACTATGATGATGCTGTGTTTGGGTGTGAATGTGAGGAGGACGTCTCAGTCTTTACAGAAGGTTGGTGGCTAAGCTAACGGTAGCTAAACTAGCACACAGTGTTCACTAGCAGAGGCAGAGATCTGACAGGCTGACTCTCACCTCACCTTTACTTTGTTTACACTAGCTGGTAACATTAATAGAAAATACAACGTGTCACTTGTACTATTTTAACAGCCAGAAGCGTCTATTATGTTTCATTTAAGCCAGAGTAACAGTAACCTACATGTAGTTATCTAGCTACTAGAGAGTTAGATAGTGAGCCAGGCTGTGGGCGAAAGCTCTGAACTAACATTGGATGTTTACATCTTGTACTTTACTGATGACATTTAAATGTTGAAATTTAAACCTCAAATCACGACATTTAGTTAAAAGAGAGGTGCAGACTAGGAAAATGATATTTAAATATATATGAATAACTAGATGAATGTGTATTGAGCTGTACATACTCACTCTCTGTGAACATTTTGACTTGTGAAACACAGGTGTTGCTAATGATGATAATAACCTTAAAGGGAGATTTATCAAGTCTTTAATAGACTTGCCCCAAACTGCATGTGATTATCATAAAGTGGGCATGTCTGTAAAGGGGAGACTCGTGGGTACCCATAGAACCCATTTACATTCACTGATCTGGAGGTCAGAGGTCAAGGGACCCCTTTGAAAATGGCCATGACAGTTTTTCCTCACCAAAATTCAGTGTAAGTTTGGAGCGTTATTTAACCTCCTTCTTGACAAGCTAGTATGACATGGTTGGTACTAATGGATTTGTTAGGTTTTCTAGTTTCATATGATACCAGTATCTTCACTCTAGCTTTAAAACCCGCTTCAATCTAAAAAAAGTTGCTTTAATGAGTTAAAGACATTAGTGGCGTTAAAACAAATTTGTGTAACATGTTATTATTGCGTTAACTTTGATAGCCTTATTAATGATATATTATATTCTGCTGTCTTTCAGCTGTGCATCTTCTCCCTGCTACACATGAGACATCGGTCCTATCATTGCCCTGTGCAGTCGTGGAGGAGAGGTCAACACAGCGGTACCGTTCGCTGCCTCTCTACTGGACCAGCTTCACCTGCTCCTCCCACACTAACTGACTCCTCTGAGTGCACTGAACCAGAACCCAGCCAGACGACCTCTGCCTGGTCTCCTGACCAGGGTCCGCCGCCGGCTCCCACCCACTGCTGCATGAGTGGCTGTCATAACTGTGTGTGGATCGAACATGCGGAGCAGCTGCTGGAGTACTACCACGACGGAGGCGACCGGGCGCTCGATGCTATTGAGGAGAACGTCCTCGATGAGAACCTTAAAACCTACTTAAAGATGGAGATTAGACTCTTAAAAAAGACATGATTGAAGTATTTACTGCCCGTGGCTTCGACCACAGTGTCAACATGGAATGAGTGTTGTGAGAATCTTGTTAGCATTTTATAACACACTCCAGTTACTGATGTTGCCTCCACATTTTCACTTCCTCCTCCAGTAGGTCACACAGTTCATGTCTGCAGAACATTTCAGAAAACTGACACAAGCTACCAATTATTTTTGGGCCTCATTAGAAAATCTATTTGGTGTATTTTCTTCAGTTTTACAGCTTGACTCTGTATCTTCATAGTTCGTTGATTCTTTGTCATGTTCCTTTAGTCATGAAGCACATTTGCACATTTGTTTTATTTATCAGAAGTTTGAACTAAAGTGTTAAATGTATATTTTTTAATGTGTTTACTGATCATTTGCTTCATTATATTTAAGACTATTTTTGATTATATATTTTAAATTTATTTTAAGAGTTGTTTGTTAAATAAATGTTCTCTCTGAGATGACATGAACCGCTTTGAGAACTGGCATCACTTCAGCACAATGAAAGGCCACCAGGGAGCGCCAGATAATATAATGCTGTCTGTCTGTCTGTCTGCTCTCATGAGGATAAAATGTTTTGGCTGATCCTCTTAACCTGTTAATTTCATCATCATCATATGTGGATTTATCCAACAAGCCCAACCAGCTCCTTTAACCGCCTTTAACCCTCGGAGACCCACAATAGAGACGTTTCTATGTCCATCCTCTGAATGCTGTAGGTCTCTAGTTTGATCCATCCATCCTCTGAATGCTCTAGGTCTCTAGTTTGATCCATCCATCCTCTGAATGCTCTAGGTCTGTAGTTTGATCCATCCATCCTCTGAATGCTCTAGGTCTCTAGTCTGATCCATCCATCCTCTGAATGCTCTAGGTCTCTAGTTTGATCCATCCATCCTCTGAATGCTCTAGGTCTGTAGTTTGTGGTTGTAAAGTTTCATGAGGCTGTGATTATCCTAGAGGTCACCACAGGTCATTTTATACAGGGAGGTCAAATTTCAAAAAATGGAAAAATCGCTACAATGAAATGTCTCCTATGGGGACTAACATCATCACACATGAATACAGTTGGACTCATTGGATCCACAAGAGTCTGACACCCGGGTGGATTACATCAGAAAAGGAGCATGTTCAGATCTGTTGCGTTAGAATGACGCCTTTCAGTCAGCTGACGTGTCTGTACGTATGTACTGTATCTCACAGTCTCACAGGTTTGTGAGGTGACGGTGACCCTGATCTCTCTGACTCAGTCATCAGTAGTCTGGTACTGGTGATGCACTGTAAGTCCTGATTACACAGGAGCCAGCGGGCCGCTGCAGCCACGCAGTTATTCTTTGATCTGGGTTATGAAGGGGATTACAAATGAAGCGTTTCACTGCATAACGTTACAGCAATTTAGAGCTATAACAAAGTCTTGCATCACTTTTAAATTTTAAGGCGTAGTCGCTAAATATATATAAATATTTCCTCAGAGTGTGAGTCGATCAGCCGGTTGTTGATCAGTTAATTTTTACCAATCTGGGACATAACAGCTCGCCATGACCACCCGCTGGTTTGCTAGCGCTGTCTAACTAGAATGGTTTTACCCATCAGGCCTGGATCCATAATCTCCTTTTAGTAAAGCCATGTGATCTCCTCTGAATATTAAACATTTTACATCCATCTTTTCGTTGATTGGTGCAGTTTACTGCTCAACAACTACTAGACATGCCGTGTTTTCTCCCCCCTACCTGTATCTCTGTGATGATGTTGTACAGAAACCCGTCTATAGATTTTGGAGCTTTCTTGTAGAGGTTTGACCTTTGACCCATACAAAGTCGAGACACCTCAGTCTTTGCTGCATACATTTTGAGCATCCTTTTTTATATTTCTTGCAAGTAACTTTATGGAAATGCGATACTAAATCATTGCCCTTTAAGGCAAAAACATGGTGTGGGTATATCCACCTGAATTAAGGAGTCCTGATTAACTATAGTGGTTGATTACTGTTCTGTGGGATGTAGCTTTGTGTTTAGTGTTTGGTGTTCCAGGTGTGGAGGCTGATGTTGGAGTATTAGTCTGCTAAATGGAGGACACTCTCACTGCAGGGAAAAGTACATGAAGGTGATCTAAGAGATGTTTGCAGGATGGAGGATTGGAGGGTTTTTGCTTGAAGCAGATGGTGAGACGATTGCGTAACAAAAAGGGAAAGGTCCTTTCAGGAAGCTTCCTAATCTGCATCAACATATTCCAGCCTGTATTATCTCATGTATCCGATTGTCTCAGACCAGTAATTTGATTAGGGTTGTTTTTCTGGAGACGTACATACTGTATCATGCTTTGGAGATCTCAAACAAAGCTACTCTGACAGCTTTTAAGGCATTATATAAAACACTTTGTGTATGAAATGTAGTTTCATCACAAATACTGGATGTCAAAACTGGATAAACACAGAAAGAGTTTAAAATAATTTGTATTTATTGTATTATTATTATTATCATCACAGATTTTCATCCAGAATCTACATTAAATCTTTGAAAACTGACATATCACGTCACCATGACGTTACAAAAGTTGAGATTACACACTTTAATAGGCTACTCTATCAAAACGTACGCACAACTACATGCCAAGTATACATTTCTGTAGGCCTATAAGGAAAGAATACGTAATTATACCTTTATTAAGTATATCCCAATCAAAAGATTAAGTACAAGTAGGCCTATAAACCAATTATACTTAGACTTTACTGTATACTTGTCAATATAAGCCAAGTACACTTAGACTTTTCTATATACTTTTGTTAAGTATATCTCTGATAAGTGCATAAAAAGTAAACAGAAAGCATACTCTTTATTTTAAGTTTAAAAGAAGTATACTAACAGGACTCTTATATATAATGAACTTGTTTTTGGTAATGGTAACACCCTCTTCAATGTGGACTGTTGACATTAGAGCAGGGAGGCGGTGCGTCCACATTAATCTTCTGCTGGTCTCAGCAGCATCGATATAAGAGGGGCCCTAAGCCCCGACTGGCCCTCACAGCGAGTCTAGCGTAGAACTCCACACATCTGCTGTGCTCACACCCACTCGTCTGGCTGTCCTCCTCCCAAGCAGCCGGTGAGTAGACCCGCCGCTACATCACCACCTCCACCACCACACACTTACTGAGATACCTGGGACTTCATGTAAAGTACAAGATTGATCTTGCTATTCTGGAGCTGCATGGATATTTATGGATTTATTTTTTAGCTGAAATGATCTGAAAAGATGGAACAGAACTTTGTTTTCAAAATCAAGATGTAGTAGAGGACATGTTGTTGTTTACTTTGCTTATCAGACATTTTGGTCTCCTTTGTACGGAGGATTTATCAGTCAGGTGTGCTGTAGATCAGGGGCAGAGCGGGGCGGATGGCTTCTGGGGCTCCAGCCCTGAATCTTTTAGGTTTTATCTTTCTGTCATTTCGCCTCAGTCTCTCTGACTGGACCAGCAAAAGAATGGAGCAAAAGTTATATTACTGAGGAACTTAATCCAACAAAAATAGATTAGTAATGCTGTTTACGGTAAATTCCTACCCATGCATGTTATACAAGGCTGTCGATAGAGTAAAATATTTAATCGCAAATTATCGCACATTTTGATCTGTTCTAAATGAACCTTAAAGGGAGATTTGTCAAGTATTTAATACTCTTATCAACATAGGAGTGGACAAATATGCTGCTTTATGCAAATGTATGTATATATTTATTATTGGAAATCAATTAACAACACAAATCAATGACAGATATTGATCAGAAACCCTCACAGGTACTGCATTTAGCATAAAACAATATGCTCCAATCATAACATGGCAAACTGCAGCCCAACAGGCAACAACAGCTGTCTGTGTGTCAGTGTGCTGACTTGACTATGACTTGCCCCAAACTGCATGTGATTATCATAAAGTGGGCATGTCTGTAAAGGGGAGACTCGTGGGTACCCATAGAACCCATTTACATTCACTGATCTGGAGGTCAGAGGTCAAGGGACCCCTTTGAAAATTGACATGACAGTTTTTCCTCACCAAAATTTAGCTTGTTGTGTTTTGGTTTCAGAAAGATGAAGACAGTTGGAGAACAAATAGCTATAAAATAGGATGGAGGCTCGACAAGATGTTTTCTTTTCCTTGGCAACTATCATGTTTTTCCCAAATGATGTACAGCTTATAAAGCATTTTATCATCAAAAGGCTTGAAAAATAGTGAATATAGCTGCCGTAAACGGGAGGATGGACCCCCAGACCCCCTCTAGGTCTGGGCTGAGCCCTGAATGTTTACAACATCTGGCTTAAAAATATTTTAAGATTTAATAAGTGGTTCCAGCATCTTCAGATAAAATGGTTAATCATTGGACATGAAGAGTAGACAAACAACCCTTTAAAGAATACATATATGTCTTTTATAATGATATAAATCTATAAATCCGTCCACTGTGCCGCGGTTAAGACGTGTTCAGACCGTCAGTGTCATCGGGACTCGGTGAACGGATTGATCATTTAGACCCTCAGAGCGTGCTCAGCATATCTGCTGTGTCGTCCTTGCTCTAACGAGATTACATTTGAGGGGGTGTGTACTTATTAACTTGAGTCGGGGATTATGGGAAATTGGGTCATCCTCACAGAACAAGGTAGTCCATCGCAGACATTCAATCAGATGGGAAATATGAGTGTAAATCCCGCCTGGTGCTTGTCAGATCAGTAAGAGGATTAAGGCCTGTAATGTCAGACAGAGGTGACACAAGCTGCATGCTATAACTGTTACATGAACGTTTTCTAAATTACCTTTTTCTTTCCTCCTTTCCAAAATGAAAAGCAATCATCACGACGACTACACTTGCACACACGTACCAATAACAGCTGATTCAAAATGAATCTCGAGCCGCCCAAAGCTGAGATCAAGTCGGCCACCCGAGTCACCGGAGGCCCCGCCACCCCACGCAAGGGACCCCCCAAGTTCAAGCAGAGGCAGACCCGTCAGTTCAAGAGCAAGCCTCCGAAGAAGGGCATCCAGGGGTATGTCTCGAATGATGCACATTTATTTAGAGGTGTAGAAACAATGGAAAGGTTTGTAATTGTTTTTTTCTTTGCAGCTTTGGTGATGACATCCCTGGAATGGAGGGCTTAGGCACAGGTGAGTTCACTTTTAAAATGCATTTCACATCAGTTTCTATGATCTTCAGGGACCTGGGTAACCTCATATCTGTGTTGTTTTTTGCAGACATCACTGTCATTTGCCCATGGGAGGCCTTTAATCACCTGGAGCTGAATGAGCTGGCCAAGTACGGTATCATCTGAGCCCTCCTGCACCACCTCCCTGCGATCCTCCGAGGATTACAGTCCAAACACTTCAGACCATCTGCCTCAGGCTCCATCTCCTCACTTCAAATGGAACTATTCCTAACGACGAACTGTAACAAAAACAAAAAATTGAAAAAGAGAAAAAGAATCTACAAAAAAACAACAACTTTCTGTCCTCTTTCACTGGATTCTTCTTCTGCAGTTCACACGCAACATCTGCTCACATCTGTCCTCACACTAGATCTGCACTGGTACTCTAAACTGTCAGCATCCTTTGACTCTCCTCTCCTGTTCTGCTGCTGCTCTTCTTCTTCTTCTTTAATCTCCTTTCCTCTCCTTTTCTATTCTTCTCACGGACAAAACATGAAACTTACGCAAGCAAGGCAGCCTCAAATTGAGTTTAAGTGACAAACCCGTGGAGTGGGTGGGTTCCCACTCCATGTGCTTCGGCGCCTCTTACGCCATCTCAGAGGCTTTTCCATCTACGCCGAACATATAAAACACAAAACCTGAATTCTGTAGACTGGACACCAGCTTGCCATTGCTGAGCGTAACTTTTCAGTGGGATAACTTTAGTCAGTCATCGTGAGATCCCTCTTTTCCTCTCTGTTTTGACCAACACTTAACTGCACTGCCCAGGATACATACATCACCACTATACCATGTGTTTTTTTAATCTAAATTGTCTACCATCATAATACGTGGAAGTCTGAAGTGGGAAGAGAGAGATCCTTCCCTGCAACACACCCTTGTGTGATTTTGCAGTGTGTCAGCTTCCAGCATTGTGTTCACTTGTGTTTCATATCCCTTCTTATTTGTATGTCACCCTTGTATAATATCAATGTATATGAAAATCTGTATTTTATGTTTATTTCTCATAAATACAAAAAAACACTGTTGTGCCCTGTGTGTTTATATTTGAGTTTTTAAGATCAATATTTCAGCTATTTCATCTTTCATCTATCATTTCATCTCCATTGTCCTCGTCGTCATCACTGATCCTTCGTTCTGTTCATGTTTAGACAGTAAAGTAATCTGTTGTACACACAAGATCAATGCACGACCACCCTGAGTTGCATTTAGCTTTTCAACTTGTACCGTAATTTCTGTTATCCTGACTCTGTCTTTCTAAACATCGTTCAAATCAAGAAGATATATATTTATATATGGAGTATATATAATAACAAAGACGTTGCTAAATTTGCCCTGATGATATAAAACTGGTGATGTAAGAGATTTTTCTTTATAAATGATGTTTGCAGTGTTGCACTGTGTATGATGTATAATGGAGCTTTGTCCTCTCTACAGGATGTGGAAAAAAATAAAGTAAAAAAAACAGGAAAATAAAAATGGAGATTTATTTACTATCATTATAATTGTTCTTTAGATTATGAGTTTGTGGTTTGATATTGATCTTTATTTTGGTCTTTAAGTCAAACTAAATATACACTGCAATGTTTTCATACAGTATTTCACCAAAAGTAAGGTTGGGTGATCTCCGAGAAGACAAATATGATTTGCAATGTGGTAAAGCAGGTATTCAGACATTATTTGTTAATTATATAGCCTAAATGGTTAGCAAATAAAGTAGCATAAAATGGAAATACTAAATAAATAAAAAATAAGTGCATTAATAAATTAATTTAAAAATTAATAAAATAAATACACAAATAAATAAAGGGTAAAATTGAAAAGAAGAATAAATAAATAAATAAATAAATAACTTGATAAATAAATAAATAAATAAATAAATAAATAAGTCATTAAATTGAGCAAAGATAATATTGAAAATAAATGAAGTCATTAATGAATTGATAAAATGTGACATAAATTGATATTTGATATAAAATGTATTTATTTGCATTTATTTATTTTTGCATTTATTTTTTTATATATATTTTTAAATGATTTTAAAAGGTGCAAAAATTAATCAATTAAAAAAATTAAAATAAAAGGGAAAATTAAACAGAAGAGTAAATAAATGAGGGAATTAATACAAAGATAAATAAATAAAGAAGCAAATCAAAACAGAAATATTAATTTATGTCACATTTTATCAATTAATTAATGACCACATTTATTTTCATTATTATTTAGTGTTTGTGGCTGCTTTATTGCGCAGCATCCTCTAAATTGTACAACATGTTCTACTGCAATTAAAAACAACAGAAGCGGAACGTTTCTTTTCAGCTAAAACAACTCTTGTTTCCACCGGGGTTACTTCGGTGTAGAACCGGTAGTGGAACAGCCGGTCACTAATGTGTGCAACACCCGGTGTGTGAGTTGTGTGATGGAGTTTCGTTGACAGACTCTAAATACCGCGGAGAGAGATTATCTACCGTCTTCAGAGTCTTCAGAGTTTCAGTCTACCAACACAGCGGAGCAACGCAGCAGCATGGCGGATCAGATGGTGAGTAGAACGGCTGCTTCAGGAGGAGCTAACGGAGCTAGCTGCTAGCTGCTAGCTGTTAGCAGCAGACCCGAGTGATGAGGCAGCACAATTAGCCTAGCAGCTAACAGCTAGCAGCTAGCATTAGCTTAGCAGCTAGCTGCTAGCTGCTAAGCTAATGCTAGCTGCTAAGCTAATGCTAGCATTAGTAGCTTTTTTTCTTATTTTTATTTTTTTTATTTCAAAATGATAATATACATAATAAGAGCAGAAAACATTAAGAACATTTAAATAGAGAAGAAGCAAAAACATAAACAAAGAGCTGAGCCAAACATAAAAGGACAGAAATGAAACAAAACCAACATAAACAAAATAAATACAATAGAAAAAATAAATATATAAATAAAAAATAATAAAAAAAAAGACCACGCGAGAGTATGACAATAATTTCACTTCAAAACTTTGAGTTTAAAAAAAACAAAAAAAAAAAATAAAAATAAATAAATAATAATAAAAAAAACACAACATAAAAATAACACTAAAAAAATAAATAATAATAAGAAGAATAATAAAAAAGACCATGTGAGAGAATGACAATAATTTCACTTAAAAACTTTAAAGATATTTCATACATTCATTGTTTTCATTGCTTTTTTGTTTTGTGAGGAAGAAATTGTTGACAGATATAATTCCATTTCTTTCATAAATACAAAGAAATTAGGCTTTTTGTTTTGGTAAATTTACACTTGTGAATGTGGAACTTGTTTTGTTTTAGAATAGAATAGAAAAGAATAGAAAGCTTTATTGTCATTGTATTAAATATAACGAGATTCACAGTTGCCACTTCTGGTCAGTGCTTTAAAACAAATACTTGACAAGACTAAACATCTAACAGGTAAAACACACAGAGTTATAAGAAGACAAATAAAACAGGTAGATGTAATAAATAAATATAAACAGAAGTGTTACACTAGAGGTATAAAATATAAAAATAGATGTAATGTAAACAGAGTTAGTTGCACTTGTAAAATAGGTAAAGTAGATATAATAAATAAGATGTAAACAAAGTTGCTCTTGAGGTGTATATTGCATCAAGGATATGTTTTCATTGCTTTTTTGTTTTGTGAGGAAGAACATGTTGACAGATATAATTCCATTTCTTTCATAAATACAAATAAATTAGGCTTTTTGTTTTGGTAAATATACACTTGTGAATGTGGAACTTTTAGAGAATTAAAATTTAATTAATAAGAAAAAATGCATTGCTGTCTTTGTCACTGTATCCATAGCAACCAAATATAACATTCTTATAGTATAAAATCTGAGAAAATGTTAAAACAATTGACATCTTTCCACAATTCACATGTAAATGTACAGGACCAGAATAAATGAGAGCAAGTTTCAGGATGTGATTTTTACATCTATATGTCACTCTTTAACTTCTGTAATACATGTTTCACTGGATAGAATCTGGATTAAAGGACTCCTCTTTCACCTGATTGTGAATTAGCTTAGCTTAGCAGCTAGCTGGCTAGCATTAGCACAGAGTGACTGGGGCCTGTTGAGCTAACCGGCTAATATTAGCTCTGTGGCTAGCTGACGACATCCCAATAACAAGAGGCATCGTTGGATAACCGGAGAGCTGCAGAACCGGCAGGAATAGATCAGTCTGGAAGCTTCTTTAGCATCAGCCTGTTAGCCAAACATTAGCCTGACTGTGCTAGCTGGATGTAATGGAAGCTAAGATGTTGTTGATTCATTAAAAGTGGGACTTTGTTGAGGGTGAATCAGCCTCACACCTTTAACACTGTTTGCTTCAAAGTCGACATCTTAATGTTACAAGAGAGCAGCTGTTTGTTGTGAAGAAGGCTAACATTACTCTTTATGCACTGTCATCGTTGTCATAATATCCTGACACTGACACCACTGTGACATCAGATATCAGATATTCCTGCAAAAAACAAGATGCATCAGCTAACACAGTTAAAATGAGCTAAACAAAGTGTAACAAAATATGAACCATTTAAATAGAAGGAAGTATAAAAATAGGAGCAGTATATACAGTATTGACAATAAACAGACTATTAACAAAATTGCACAAGTGGAAAATGGTATTGCACAGTGAGGATGAATGAATGAATGAAATTCCACCTGAAAATATCAGGTTATTGTCAGGTTAATATCAGGTTAATATCAGGTTAATGTCAGGTTAATGTCAGGTTATTGTCAGGTTAATGTCAGGTTATTATCAGGTTATTGTCAGGTTATTGTCAAGTTATTGTCAGGTTAATATCAGGTTATTATCAGGTTAATATCAGGTTATTGTCAGGTTAATATCAGGTTAATATCAGGTTATTATCAGGTTAATATCAGGTTATTATCAGGTTAATATCAGGTTAATATCAGGTTATTATCAGGTTAATATCAGGTTATTATCAGGTTAATATCAGGTTATTATCAGGTTAATATCAGGTTATTGTCAGGTTAATATCAGGTTAATATCAGGTTATTATCAGGTTATTATCAGGTTAATATCAGGTTATTGTCAGGTTATTATCAGGTTATTGTCAGGTTATTGTAAGGTTATTGTCAGGTTATTGTCAAGTTATTGTCAGGTTAATATCAGGTTATTGTCAGTTTTATGGTGTGTAAGTGGTCTACTGGAAGCAGTGCTGGTTGTGGAGTCTGACAGCTGCAGGAAGGAAGTAAAGAGGGGAGGAGAAGAGGAAAAGAAGAGGGGGAGATAGCGACCTTGTTTTGTTTGACAGGTGGTGTTGGGAAGTCGTATTGAAACTGTATTAGCTACTAATCATTAATGTCTGTATTTCTAAAATAGGTCCCTCTGGAAGTCTGGGCCACAAATTTGCAATTTAATAAAATTGTGCAGTTAGGGCAGTGGTGGAGGAAGTAGTCTGTTTAAAAAAGCTATACAAAAAATATATTTTAGGGAGGTATATGGTTGAGGAAGAGTTGTGTTAAGGGTTGGTTTATATCTACTTTTTAACTTCGGATGGATATGTGGGTTGTAAATAATCTTGGGATGCTGTTCATATATTTAATTTGGGATGTAAATAAATCTGGGATAGTTTTTTATTTATTTTTATGTTCGAAATAAAGTCTTTCATTCATTCATTCATTCAGAAGTACTCACAATACTTTAGTGTAAAAATACTCTGTTACAAGTAAAAGTCCTGCATTCAAAATTTTATTTAAGTAAAAGTACAAAAGTATTAGCATCAAAATATAATTAAAGTAGAAGTACTCATTATGCAGAATAATATACATCACTGGATTATAATTATTGATGCATTAATGTGTTCATCACTTTAATATTGCAGCTGGTAAAAGGTGGAGCTCATTTTAATTACTTTGTATACAGCTGGGTAGTTTTACCTATCATATCATTATTTATGTATTATTATTATTATATTTTGTATTAGCCTAAGTGGAGTAAAAAGTACAATATTTGCCTCTGAATTAACATACCTTTTTTGCACTGTCATCGTTGTCATAATATCCTGACAATGACACCACTGTAAAGAGGAGGAGAAGAGGGAGGATAGCACCCTTGTTTTGTCTGACAGCTGTTAGGAAGTTGTATTGAAACTGTATTAGTTCCACGTTATTGTTTGCAAGTAGCTCACAATTGAGCTTTCCATCCCAGTTGTTTGTTCTGGTAACTTCAGACCACTGAATACAGCTTATGTCTTTGTCTTTTTTTAGATCATCAGGGTACAATCCCCAGATGGGATGAAGAAAGTTCCTTCTTCCAAGAGGGAGACCGCTTCTGCTTTCATAAAGAAGGTACTGTATGTAAAACATAATAAGTCAGAATGGGTCATACTGTCAAATTCACACACAGAAGCCATAGGTAATTCATTCATAAAGTCATTCTGGCCTCCTCAAAACCCTGAAGTTCTGGGTCCATTTCTGCATAAACTAGTGTTTAAGGGTACAACCACATATTTTAAAGTTTACTATTTCTACAGTAATTAGAGGTGTAACTATATGTTTTTACAACGATACATATCACTTTCCATGGTTCTGATATGATTCAAGGACGATATCAGTGTGACTGTGAAATAAATAGCTGGATACTGGACAGTGCAGTTCAGGATTCCTCAAAGTTTTTCTTGTAAGGGAGTCAGGGATGAATTAATTATGGATATAAACAAGTAAACACAACGATCAATGGCAAATACATACAGCTTTTATTTGAAAATAATAAAAAGTGCAACTTCAGGACCTGCTGCTTCAGTTCTCAAGATACAAGGCAGTGCAATATTTAACAAGAAATAAAATAAACCAACTTCTATTCAAGTTAAATGAACAGTGGTTTAACCTGCTGCTTCTGTTCTCATGTTCAGTATAAACGGTAGAGCAATAATATTGGCGTCTCAGTAGGTGCTTGGAAAGACGGTTGTATGTTTCTGGCCTTTGCATATTCTGCAAACAGCAAGCGATTTATCAAGGACATCTACCTTTTTGCAAAAGCCAAAATGTTTCCACCCAATGGACCACAAACGCGGCTTGAAAATCTCTCGCTCGTCTGGCTCTTCCTCACCATCACTCTGCTTCGTTTTGTT
The DNA here is from genome assembly GCF_015220745.1 of Sebastes umbrosus. Lineage (NCBI taxonomy): Eukaryota > Metazoa > Chordata > Actinopteri > Perciformes > Sebastidae > Sebastes > Sebastes umbrosus. The sequence goes on along the minus strand of NC_051288.1, from coordinate 25,550,711 downwards.
GTCGTCTTTCTGTAATTGGCGCTGCTGGGGCATGTCGATGACGTCATTCACAGGGAGAGTGAATCGGAGGACGTTTAACATTTCTTTACTATTAAAAGTACTAAAAAATAAATCCATATAACATTTGTCGTGCTTAAATACAAGATGCAAATTCTTAGAATCGATACAATCGATTATTTACCTTGCGATTGATTTTGGATTGATATACGTCACACCATGTAGGACAACTTGCCGAGTACCTATCGATGTGGCTGGATCATAGGAGTATAAATTGATACATCGATGTAGTAGATGAATCGTTACACCCCTAACAGTAGTGCAAGTGCCAACGTGTGCATTGTTGTTGCACTTGTGTTCCCTTTCCTTTTGTGTCTGCTCATTGTTCATTTATGTGAGAAGCTGTGCAGAAAGTACCAGAGCAGGTCAGTCCTGCACTGCTCCGGTGAGCTCGGCTGGCTTCTACTATTAACATGTGGCTTGCCGGGGAGATTTGTTGTGTTCAGAGAGTGTAGTGGATGCATTGTTTTGCTCACTTGTAATCACAGATGCTTACCAGGTTGTGGTTTACGACCCAGGCGTTACAGAGAATAATAAACACATAAAAAAGATAATTTGGTCCTGAATTTCGGTATGTTTGTAAAAACAATCTTAGTTTTGTTCCCTCTATTTGCACATAAGCGCACACAAATAATCACAAATGCATTTGAATCAATTAAACTAAAATATAACTGTATTCCAGCACACCAGTCACAGCGAACATTGCAGCAGCACCTCATTAAAAATGTATGTATCCGTGTTAAGGCAGGATGGTGTAGCCTGCAGATCAATGTAGGGAGTAGTTTTCATTCCCTGCCGATGTGCAGCCAGCGATGGCTGGAATAGAAAACCACGGGTTTGAGGCAGACAGAGCAGAGACAGTCTGAGCCCTGCAGGTTTTTATTTCTGCAGCTGAGACAGAATAAAAGGAGCTCAAAGTGGTGTTCTGTCTCATACAATCTGAGAATAGTATACAGTTTCACCCAGCTACAGTAATAATATCTTACACTGTGTTCTTTTGTGTGGTTCCATGCTTCCGACTGCTTAGTTTTACCAGCACTGACCTTTACAGTAAGGCTGTCAATCGAATAAAGTATTTAATCGTGATTGATCGCATGATCGTCCATAATTACCAGATTTTTTATCTGTTCAAAATGTACCTTAAAGGGAGATCTGTCAAATATTTAATACTCTTATCAACATGGGATTGGACAAATATGCTGCTCTATGCAAATATGTGTATATATTTATAATTGGAAATCAATTAACAACACAAAACAATGACAAATATTGTCCAGAAACCCTCAAGGGGAGACTCGTGGGTACCCATAGAACCCATTTTCATTGACATATCTGGAGGTCAGAGGTCAAAGGACCCCTTTGAAAATGGCCATGCCAGTTTTTCTTCATCAAAATTTAGTGTACGTTTGGAGCGTTATTTAACCTTCTTCATGACAAGCTAGTATGACATGTTGATACCAATGGATTCATTAGGTTTTCTAGTTTCATATGATGCTAGTATCTTCATTCTAGCTTTAATACTGAGCCCACTGCAATCTAAAAATCGCAAGTTGCGTTAACGCTTTAAAATAAAAGCCACTGGTAGATGTCTCTACACATAGTGGTCTGTTGGTTTAGACCCGGGGTCAATGCAGCTGTCTTAGGTATTTTTTTCTGTATTAAGTGTCATCATGAGTTCAGTTTTTATGCCAATATAATCATTGTGTTCTTATGATAACAGTACAGAAGTTCACCAGTGGTTGTTGAAAGTACACCTCAAGTGGTGAAATACAGGCAGATGACCAGCATCAGGCTAAAGTGGCGTGGGATACTCAGTTCTCAGGGTTTCTACACAGTATGGATAAGTATGGAAAAAAAGAAAAGAGAGTATGGAAAAACGTTTCTGTTTCCAGACTACTGCCTCTTTTCTGTTTTTTAAAATACAAAATTCCAAGTTTCGTAAAGCAACGGAGTGTTTTTCATGGCGTTTGGAGCAGCGAAACTGTTTCCTCCTGTGTGAGTGAGCGCAGGCCAGAGCGAGCTAGATGTCATTTAAAGCAAAGGATGGCATTTTGAAATGGAAAATGTGTAGGAACCCTGAGTGCTCGTAATATCTTAGTTTGGCTCATCACAGTGATGACCTTTAGAGGCTGAGACTGATTTAAGACATTGTGTATTTAGATCCTCTCAACATTAAATGGAATTCACGGTGTTGAAAGCTAGCAGTGTATTGATTTCAATGACATCATCCAATCTAATCAGCACACGGCTTTATTTCTCTCTCAGGTGGCCAAAGAGTTTGGGTTCAATTCCAACGGGTTTTCTATTTACCTGAACCGCAACAAGACCGGAGAGATCCTTTCCCAGAACAAAACTCTGAGTCTGCTTAAGATCAAGTAAGTAAAAGCGAACAGCGTTGAGCTTTTAGTAAAGATTTTACAAGTTATCTCTTATTCAAATCCAGTTCTGAGAGTCACTGAAAAGACACACATCTAGTAACTTTTTAGAAATGTAATCGACGAGGATGTATCTGCTTCAAAGAATAAAAAAATAAAAATATCATCACAAGAAGTTTACTTTAATCCAGGGAATATTTATTTATATTTATAATTGTGACGACAAACTCTGACTTTATCAGAAAAATAGATATTTTTACAATTGAGATAATTTAGTAAACACGTTATTCGTTGTGTGTTCTCTTCTTTGTAGGCATGGCGACATGCTGTACCTGTACCCTTCAGGATCCTCTTCCTCCTCCGGGGAGGTGATGGACACTGCCACCCCACACTCATCTTCATCCCTACCATCCGTCTCATCTTCATCCTCCTCTTCGTCCTCCATGATCCCCCGGTCCTTCTCAGCACCCCAGGTCCAGGAGGATGAGATAGATCAGTATCTGACCAAGCAGGACGGCAAGATCTACAGGAACAAAGATCCACAGCTGTAAGAGAAAGACCTTCTGCAAACATCCAGATTAAATACAAATGTCAGATACCCAACGATTCTTTTCTTGTTACAGATGTCACCATGGCTCCCTGGGAAAATGTGTGCACTGTGTACCATTAGAGGTATGAGAATTCATTCTTCTTTGTTAAACTAGACCGGCTGTAATTCCACCACCACTACTGTAACACAGGTTTATTCACATTTTACTGATTGAAACTGGCTTCTTCTTTTTTTTGTCAGCCTTTTGACGAAGACTACCTGAATCACCTCGACCCACCAGTGAAGCACATGTCCTTCCACGCATACCTTCGGAAGCTGACCGGTGGATCTGACAAGTGAGAAGTTTTCATTTCTTCAGTGGAAATCAACATATTCAAATTCTAGTCAGATGTCTAATCCTGTTCTGGTCTCCTGCAGAGGGAAGTTTGCAGCTTTAGAGAACATCAGCTGTAAGATCAAGTCGGGCTGCGAGGGCCACCCTCCCTGGCCGGAGGGGATCTGCACCAAGTGCCAGCCCAGTGCCCTCACGCTGAACAGACAGGTATGTGACCAAGCCTGTATGTCTGGTACAGCTGCTCGATTATGGCAAAAATCATAATCACTATTATTATGGTGAATATTGAGATCATGATTATTTAACACGACTACTCATTGACCTTGGAAACATCATGCATTTAGGAAGAAATTTTGGTAGCCTCCTCCTGAGCCACAGCCACCATATGATTTAAAGAAATAAACCTAAGGCACACATGAATCCCAAATACAGTTGCATGAGTTCATCTTTCTCTGTTCTTCTCCCAGAAATACAGACACGTGGACAACATTATGTTTGAGAACCATACCATCGCTGACCGCTTCCTGGACTTCTGGAGGAAGACGGGCAGTCAGAGGATGGGATACTTGTACGGCAGGTACACGGAGCACAAAGACATCCCTCTGGGCATCAGAGCTGAGGTGGCTGCCATCTACGAACCACCACAGGTGAGGGATGCACTCTAAATGTATCACCGTCTGCTTCAGCTCCTCCAGTTGTTTACTCTGATTTATCCTTCCATCAACGAGTGAAAGTCCTTATTAGCCTTGCAGTAACTCTTTTTGTTTTGATTTGATGCTGACTCTTGTCCTTGCTGTGTTTCAGAATGCCACTCAGAACAGCCTGGAGATGGTGGACGATCCTAAAGCTGCAGCTGTGGACGAAATCGCTGCCAAGCTGGGCCTGTGCAAGGTTGGCCGTCTTTTCTTGCTCACTCTGTTTGACACTGTGCCTCCCAGGTACCTTTTAGACTAAGTGATTTCTTGCCTTGCTGTCGCAGCGAATACTGACAGTTTGCACTCCAGCAGAGTGACAAACTTTGAGGCTCAGCAGATTTATGCTTCTCCATCAAGGTCTTCCCGCTGCCTCGCCGTTGAAGCCTTTTGAATTGTCGATGAATTCATCAAAACCCGTTCAACCTGAGCCTTTAGTTTTCAAAGCTAAAAGCTTCACTTTGGTCTGTTAAACATGAATATGACTGCATAGCTAAAGGAAAGTCTATTTACCTTGATGGGAATGATCAAATCTAAACCAGGTTAGAAAAAGAGCCCTGCAGGATGCTGGAGCTCTGTGTGAACTCTTTCTGTTCTAGGTTAAGTGTTTTTGATGTGTTCTACATTGTGATGTCTGAATTAAGATGATTTTATTCTCATTTAGGCCTGCAACTAACAATTATTTCCATTATTGATTAATCTGCTTGTTATTGTCGTGATTAATTAATTTTAGCATAAAATGTTAGAAAATAGTGAAATATATGTCCAGGGCGCGACAGTAAGCATTGCCTTTGTCAACCATTTTGAGAAATTGGCAACCGATTCTTGGCCACTTTTTAACATAACGGACAACAAAACAGGACAGCTAAACGTGCCCCCTGAAATAAAACATATTTAATGTATTTTGCATTATAAATATTTAAATATTGCTGCTACAGTCAGAACTGGAACCAGACAACGCTGCACTCGGTTGGTGCATTTACTTGCGTGCGCAGAGGCATTTGTTTTAGAGACAATGGCGAAGCAAATGAAGTCGTTTGACTGTGGGGTGAAATGTCTGACTAACCCGTCAACATCACAAACCAAGGTGCAAATTGATTCCAGAACCAGACGAACCTGAACGAAACACAAAAAGGAAACTAGTGAAGTCTTGGGAGGTGAAGTATCCCGGCATCTTTGAGCTGGACGGAAAATTATGCTGCAAAGTACAACATAAACATGACATGTATACATGTCACATATTCATTATTGAGCTGACGTGTAACTGCATCGTACCTTAATTACTCAAAATATAACGCGACTAAGAATGAAAACATATTTTCTGTTTCGGCAAACAAAAGCTGTTCCCTGGTTACCAGCCTGAGTAACAAGTTATTGTTGAGCCCTTAAAGAAAGTCCAAGACGAAATATTTCAATGTCTTGTTTTGATCAACAGTCCAAAACCCAAATATATTCAGTTTACTATCATAGAGATCACTAAGAATACCAGCAAATATTTACTTCTGGGAAGCTGGAAACTGACCTTTTGGCATTTTTGCTTTAAAAAAATTACAGATTAATTGTTTCTACTTATTTAATCTGTTTTCTTTTCTCTGTTTTCCAGGTGGGCTGGATCTTCACCGACCTGCTCTCTGAGGATACGAGGATAGGAACTGTCCGCTACACGAGAAACGTTGTGAGGATGCAGCTTGCTCATCAGACCAATATGCACGCTGCTGCTTTCCCACACACGTTTTAACATTGTTTTAACCTCCTGCTGTTAGGACTCGCACTACCTGAGCGCAGAGGAGTGCATGACGGCGGGATACTTCCAGAATCTACATTCAAACCCTTGCAGACTCTCTCGAGACGGACATTTTGGCTCCAAATTTGTGACCGTGGTGGCAACAGGTATGTTTTTGTTCACTCTAAACCACGACATGTGGTGTGAATAAGTCCTTATTAATCTGAGCTAACATTATCTACTCTTAAAGATGTTTTTTAGGCCAGTGGAGCAGTGTAATACAAGCCAGATGCTCTGGTCTGTGGGATCGAGACCAAGTGTTAACACTTTCCCTCCTTTACAACCTTACAACACCACCTTGTGTATTTGTTCCAGAAGAGTACAAAACGTTAGCAGTGACCTAATCACTCTCATTTGCATTAATGCGGCACTGGCAGCCAAAGCTGATGTCATGGCTACACATCTAATGCCAGCGTTGCAAAGTCCATCTGTTCGACTTTCCTTTGACGTCGTCTTGTTTGATAATGAGTTTCATGTGTAAAGCTGGAGAGCCTTTTGATAGACACACTGACATGATAATGGTTGAATAATGTTCTAGTCGTGCGCTTCAACACATGAATACACTCGTCCATCCCTGTGCTCCAGGCGGTCCAGATAACCAGGTGCACTTTGAAGGATATCAGGTGTCCAATCAGTGCATGGCTCTGGTGAGAGACGAGTGCCTACTGCCCTGCAAAGATGCTCCCGAGCTGGGCTTCGCTAAAGAATCCACCCCTGAGCAGTACGTACCAGACGTCTTCTTCAAGGTAAGACTCTTAACCCGTGTTAGATTTAAACTATCCATGATGTATAATGGTGTTTGGTTCATGAGAATACACACAAACTGAGCATTACACACATGAATAGTTTGTATCCAGATGTTTTTATTTGTTTCCTCCTTCCATTCAAAAGGACAAAGACAAGTTTGGAAACGATGTCACGTTTCTAGCTCGGCCTCTTCCTGTGGAGTACCTTATCATAGATGTGAGTATGATTCTTTGTCTGTGGTCAGCAGGTGTATTTTACACATCTTATTCATGCAGCATCTATTCTGATTAATTAGGGTCAATAATCGCATGATTATCCATAGTTAATCGCAAATTTAAATTTTGTATCTGTTCAAAATTACTGCTATGACTTGCTCCAAACTGCATGTGATTATCATAAAGTGGGCATGTCTGTAAAGGGGAGACTCGTGGGTACCCATAGAACCCATTTACATTCACACATCTGGAGGTCAAAGGTCAAGACAGTTTTTCCTCAACAAGTTTGGAGCGTTATTTAACCTCCTTCACTACAAGCTAGTATGACATGGTTGGTACTAATGAATTCTTTAGGTTTTCTAGTTTCATATGATACCAGTATCTTCACTCTAAGCGCGTTAAATCTCAACTTGCATTTATACTTAAAGAAATTAGTGGTGTTAAAACGAATTTGCCATAACACATTATTAAATGTGTTAATAAAATGTACTGACACTGCCTTTTTAGATGTTACATTCTTTCCCCTGTTTTTTTCTTCTACAGATAACTACCACCTTCCCAAAGGACCCCCAGTACACCTTCTGCTCCACACAACGCTTCCCCATTGAGAACCGAGACATCCTGGGAGAGACACAAGTAAGTCATTTCTGTCAGGCTCAGATTGTTATTAAAAGTAACACAATAACAAACAGACCGGATCAAGAGAAAGGTGAGAAACAGGTTGTATTTTTCTGTAGGGTCCTTTCCATAATGTTGTCAGACACCTATAATAACAATCAGAGCCTGTCAGTGGTAAAAACAAGAACTTTTAGTGGACGTACATTGAGTTGTGAGGAGTTGCCCCGAGTGATACATTACAGCAGTTTAACGACTGCCGTCTGCAGCGTTCTACCTCGATACTGGTGTGACCTTTTGAATTGTATAACCTGCAGAGGTCAGAGGAAGTTATACGTGTTGTTTTTGTTATTTGTGTGTCTGCAGGACTTCCACAGTTTAGCAACATACCTGTCCCAGTGCACCTCCACGGCATTCCTGGACATCGTGTCAGACTTCCATCTGCTCCTCTTCCTCGTCACCAATGAAGTGATGCCTCTGAGAGTAAGTCAACTCTTCCATTTGTTTTCCATCTGTGTTGCAGAAAATGGGTTAGAATAAGGCCAGATTCTTCTCCCATCTGGAAGTGGTTACTGGTGTGAGGATGTTTTCACTCTTCTTCTTTCTTCATCCTGACACAGTTTCAAAATGACCCGTGGCCCGTGGCCCATCATGACGATCAAAAGATGATATAAATGTTTTTCTGTGTTAAGATAATTACGAACTGCTTGATCTGATTTGGATGTTTTCTATTAAATCCAGACTTGTGGTGGTGCTGTGTTTTTAGTTTCCTGAATGTGCCATTGTTGTAGTGGATGGATCAGAGCTTGTGTTTGTGTTTGCAGGACAGCATCGGGCTGCTACTAGATGCAGTGAGGACTTCTAATGAAGATCTGGCTCAGACCTGGAAGAAGTCGGAGCAGTGGGCCACCATCGAGCAGCTGTGCAGTAAGTCACTGCAGGACAGGCTCAGTTTTACCCGGCCTTATCTTTAGTCTGTGCACTGTTGTTGAAATAATTATTTGACAAGTTGAGGAACAGATAATGTTGATAACCTCTCTGATCAGTTTTATCAAGCAACAATGTCAAACATCTGCTGGTTTAAGGATCTCAAATGTGAGGATTTATTCTCTGTTAAATATGAGAATTGAATGTCTTTGGGTTTTGGATAGGGCTGTCAAATTTAACGCCACTCATTTCTTTAACGCATTAACGCATCTTGCAATATCCATACTGTAGCCCGTAGTGGGCTCAGTTTAAAAGCTAGAGTGAAGACACTGGTATCATATGAAATGAATCCATCGGTACCAACCATATCATACTAGCTTTTCTCGAAGGAGGCTAAATAACACTCCAAACTTACACTAAATGTTGTCGAGGAAAAACTGTCATGTCCATTTTCAAAGGGGTCCCCTTGACCTCTGACCTCCAGATCAGTGAATGTAAATGGGTTCTATGGGTACCCACGAGTCTCCCCTTTACAGACATGCCCACTTTATGATAATCACATGCAGTTTGGGGCAAGTCATAGTCAAGTCAGCACACTGACACACTGACAGCTGTTGTTGCCTGTTGGGCTGCAGTTTGCCATGTTCTGATTTAAGCATATTATTTTATGCTAAATGCAGTACCTGTGAGGGTTTCTGGACAATATCTGTCATTGATTTGTGTTGTTAATTGATTTACAATAATAAATATATATACATGTATCTGCATAAAGCAGCATATTTGTCCACCCCCATGTTGATAAGAGTATTAAATACTTGATAAATCTCCCTTTTAAGGTACATTTTGAACAGATGTGCGATTAATTTGCGATCAAATCATGATTAAATATTTGAATCGATTGACAGCCCTACTTATAGTATAAAGATTAAGAACAACTTTATAGTCGGACCAGCACTTTTCGGCCTGTGGCCTTCATCAGAGTCATCTAGTTTACTTGTTGTTTATGACCAAAAACCTGCAAAACTAGTAGGCAGACAAAACAAGCAATTTAAAGTCATCATGTTTAACATTTCATAGAAAAATAATCAGTTTAAAAATGAATCAATAGATTAATTTGTGTCTGTCCTAACATCCTGTCCTCCCCCTCCTGTCCTGCAGGTACAGTAGGCGGGCAGCCCTCCAGCTCTCAGGGTTACGGGGCCATGGGCGGCCCCTCGGTCCCGGCCTCCTCCTCAGCCATGTGGTCCTGCCTCCACTGCACCTTCATGAACCAGCCTGGCACAGAGCACTGTGAAATGTGCAGCCTGCCCCGCAGTTAAAACACCCCCGCCCCACACCTCACCGCCCTCCACCCTGACTCCACGCCCTGCCCCGCCCTGATCTCATCCCGCCCAGCCAATGACATCGCTGCACCAGGACCAGCTGGATGGCCTTTTTGTTTTCTTTCGCCTCACTCCGAAGCCTCTGTCCTCCCCGTCTCACAGGCTGCTGTCAACGCGTGAAAGGGATTCACTCGTTTACACCCAATTCATAAATAAAATAAAACCAGACTGTGTTTTTTTTTTTTTTTTTATTATCATCCCTCCTCGCAGCGGCTCTCGTGAGCGGCGGGCTTCGTTACGGTAAAGCACTTTTGGCTGAGGCCCCTCTCCCCCCTGAATAATCCGATAAATCCTGCTGTGACTCAAGACAGCAGCAAAGACTCGAGTGTTTGGACGTCCTCTCACATCAGTGCCCCGCTCACTCTCACAACGTCTTCTGGAAAACCTTGCTGTGTATAAATACATTTGAGGAATGATACTGTTATTTAATTAAGCTTCTTCTTTTTTTTTTTTTATCTGATTGTAGCGTACCTTTAAAATTTTGAATCTTCAGCGTGGACTCTACTCAGTCAGGTTTTTATAGGTCTCTTTGACAACAAGCCCCTTAAAGTACAATCATCGGTCAAAGCTCAGACCTGAAAACTCTTAAGAGCTCCAGAGTAATTCCACTTCAGTAGAGAGTTTATATTTTCAGTATTAAATTACTTTAAAAGGCGTGCACAGAAAGCTATCCACCCCTAACTCATCCTCCACTGATTGGACCGATGTCCCGCCAGCTTTAAGTGGTTCCTTAAGATCTTCTGCTGGTTTGTTGGAATTGTAGCTTTTGGATTTGTTGGTTTGAACTTGAGCAGGCACAATATGTAGCTTCTTTTATCAGCTGTACGTCTCCATCCATCGTTATTATTACTGACTCGCACTGTACTAGCCGTGAGGTGCTTCTAGAAACAACTGGTGCTCGCCACTTTCCTCTCCGTCACTCCCTACTAGTGGTTCTTCTTCTGTTTCCCTCGCTGGCGCCGATCCAAAAGGAGTCAGACCATAACAGATGTTTCCTCCGCTGATGGGGGCCCCTCTGGGTTGTTTTTTTCCCCCATCACTCAGCCTTCAAAGACTTTGCTGCTCAGAGTTCGAGGGGTCGCAGGTCACCGCGGGGAGAAAAGGACGGCTGACATTTCACTCGTCTCATCTGATGTCCTTTGCTGTAAATCTGCGAGCAGGATGACGATGATCGGTGACACGGCGCCTGTGTTTGGTTCTGCAGATTCTTGTTATCTGAGCTTCTTCCAGATGATCAGATTGGTGTTTCCTCCACTTTGTAGAGCTACAGCTGTCAGTGGTGAGGACGGGACTGAACACAATGTGAAAAGCACTTAACGCTACAGGACAGTAAAAGGGTCATTTCACCCAAACTGCAAAGAAAAAAAGAACATTTTCTCACTTACCTCTAGTTGTATAGTTGTTGTAGTTGTATTCATCCATACAGATAGTTCATACAGTTGGTCTCTGAGAGGACAGTGGAGGTGAAGGGGATCCGAGGCTCCGTTCAGACCTGGTGTTAACATGCATCCTCAGTGATCCGATCACAAGTGGACAGCTCTAAGTACAGGTGTGAACGCACTCGGGATGTGACGGTGAGGACATTTTCCCACCGGTTAATAAACTCATGAAAACACCGGTGTTACAGATCACAGCAGACATGTTACAAGAAAAGATGACGGTCAATATCTGTAGCACGCTTACTCTGATCTTTACCGTCAGATAGCAAGTAAGTCAGAGGCAAGTAATGTTATCGTTTATTCACGGCCACCATGTAACACCGACTACCGCGGCAAGCCTACTGTGCTCTACTGTATTCTGTCGGTACAACTGTACTGTATTTTATTAAAATATATCTTATCTATAGGCTACATATCTACAGACATCAGACTAGAGACAGGAAGTGCATCATTATCATACTGTCGGAGATGTGTCTGTGTTTTTGTTCCTTTGCTTTGCACGGAGCTGACACTCGCTTGCGCTCATCACCGGCTCTCTGAAGCTCTGTACGCCGCTGTTTCCAGGCAAAGGCAGCGGTGTTAGCGGCACGGAGACCGTCGGTACAATAACCTTTTATTCTGATGTTAATAAAACATACACAAATTCACGAATATGTAGGATATTACTACTGACATAAATGTAATATTACGTCACAACGTCTGCTGTAGATCCAATCACAAGCGGTCGCTGGAGACGCATGATGGGATCACTCAGGACTCATGTTAACACCAGGTCTGAACGGGGTCTTATTCGTGCTGCTGAGAGCTTTGAAATGTGGTTTTCTGAGGCAGAAAGTAGTTTGTTAGAGGAAGCAGAAATCTCAGAGCAAAGTGGGGAAATGTTTTGTTTTTTGTTGCAAATAATTTCAGTGAACTAACGATTTAACATATTACAGTCAGCAGTGGGCGTCTAAGGATAGTTGGTTTAAACTGGTGCTTTTTTTTATCACCCTTGGATTTTCTTTCATGAGACGAATATTGGGACCAAAACTTTCATCTCATTTGATTTATTAATGTTCATTAACACGCTAACATCTGGCAACAAAATGTTCCATTGAGCCGCTCCACCCAAATGATCATAACATGAACTCATTCACCAAAATCAAAACACATTGATAGTATCCGTACACAGCTGTATGTCCACATATAAAAGCTTAGCAGCATCTGAAAGATAATATTAAAACCAGTGTAGTTTTGAAGATCGTAAATGATCTTTCATAACTTTCTGGAGCTCATTAAAATTTGAGAATTGACTACAGCTGACTTCTTTTTAAAGAATAATTGATCACAAAAGTTAATGATGCTAAAAACAAAAAGCTGCACATTTCCCATATTTGCGCCTTTTGAATAATCCTGTTTTTGATCCACGTCCTCGATGCGTTCGCCGCTGACTGACTGGTGACGACTGACTCGAACCTTTTACCACCATGTTCATGTTGTTTCCTCATAACGTTGTGCACTGTTACATGAACTAGTTTTTGCTAGAAGGATGTTCTGACAGGCAGAGAAAGAGCGAGCTGAGTGAATCACTAGATCCTGTTGCGTTTCATCGGGGTTTGTTGACGGGGAAGTTCAGTGAAGAGGTGCGAGGTTCGGCGGTTGCAGATTTGCTATTTATGAGACGTGTGTTTCTTTGTAAGAGCTTGACAGTAATTCCATTGATGAAGTGAGAATATATTTTTAGTTGTAGATTAATTTGAAAAAGCTTGGTGATATCATTCTTGCCCCCCTCCTCCCCTGTGTGAGTTCTTAAGAGCGATTTCTCTGATGTCATGCTAACGGACGGCAGTGACCTTTTCCTTTTGTATTGATCCGGGGCCGTTTGCTGAGCAAGCATGCTCTTGGAGTTACAGCCGGTGCTCACTTTCCACTGAGCTGACTGAGGACCCTGAACGTTGTATGCTGTTGACCTGGATTTGAAACAAAATAATAATAAAAAAAACAACAACAAAGAATTCTTATTGCAGATAATCATGTCTTTGATTTGTTGGCTGTCTGGTTTAAGGCTGTTCGTCCTGAATACCATTTTTTTTTTGGGCTTCGAAGCTTCAGTGAGAAATAATTGAAGGTATTCGAAGCGGCGCAGGCTGACGTGTTCTTCTGTTGGTCTGTCGCCATCTCCGCTGTTTCAGTGCTGCTGACGCACTAATGTACACACAACAAACAGCGTCTGAGAATAACTAATAATAATTAATGTTGAATATGAATAATGTCCTGGGATTATTCCTTATTTCATGGGCTATTTTGGGATTTATACATTATTATTACATACTTATATTCGGGCTATCAATTGATTAAAATATTTAATTGCGATTTTGTTTTATCTGTTCAAATTGTACCTTGTACCCCGTACCTAGATATCACCATGAAACTCCCCCAGTTGATTACTTACATTAAGACTACGGCTGTCAATGGATTAAAAATAGTTAATCACGATTAATCGCACATTTATCTGTTCAAAATGTACCTTAAAGGGAGATTTGTCAAGTATTTAATCCTCTTATCAACATAGGTGTGGACAAATATGCTGCTTTATGCAAAATATGTATGTATATATTTATTATTGTAAATCAATTAACAACACAAAACAATGACAGATATTGTCCAGAAACCCTCACAGGTACTGCATTTAGCATAAAACAATATGCTCATATCATAACATGGCAAACTGCAGCCCAACAGGCAACAACAGCTGTCAGTGTGTCAGTGTGCTGACTTGACTATGACTTGCCCCAAACTGCATGTGATTATCATAAAGTGGGCATGTCTGTAAAGGGGAGACTCGTGGGTACCCATAGAACCCATTTATATTCACTGATCTGGAGGTCAGAGGTCAAGGGACCCCTTTGAAAATGGACATGACAGTTTTTCCTCTCCTAAATTTAGTGTTAAGTTTGGAGCGTTATTTAACCTCCTTCACGACAAGCTAGTATGATGAGTTTTTCTTTTGTTTCATATGATCTATGTACCTTCAGCTCTAAAACTGAACCTGCTCCAGCCTCTGAAAGTCAGTAAAGTCGGTCGGGATCACAATCAGAACACCCTCTGTGTAGATTTCTCTCTTTCTAGTCTCCATGCAGATGTTACTCTCAGGATATCGGCCATAACAGATGTTTTACCAGCGATGATCCCAGCAGGTCGAATCCAGTAAGTACTCCTCCTCCTCATCATCATCATCATAATACTGGTGGCCGGTCTGCAGATGGACAACAGATGAAGAACAGGAATGTGTAAGTTGGACATGAAACATCAAACGCCTCTGCAGACCGGCCACCGGTGTGATCATGTTGCAGCTTTTTACACTTCATATTACGTTTTCATCTGTTTCTCTCTGGACACGTTAAAGGTCATAAAGGTTATAAAGTGTTGACAAATTATCCCCAAAACCTTTCGTCTTGCTACTTTGATGCTGAAACCAGGACGTAAGAATGAAAGAGTTAAAGACGTCTAATAGAAAACAGACTGAAAGGTTTCAGCAGGTTTGTGGTTCACTTTGAAGTGAAGTGGTGATATATGATGCTCAGTCTGGAGACCCTCCTTCCTTCACTGATAATATACCGTTAAAATACATCATCCTAGTCACCGCTGGTTTATTTGACTTTGGACTTCTGCTGCAGGTATGTGTTCTACATTTTAATGCTGCAGATGGAGCTTTAGTGAATGCATAAAATACACTCAGACATATATATGTATATACATATGTGTGTGTTTGTTGAAGGATGAAGGCTGCTGGAGTTGTGTTCATCTTATCGGTGACTCTGAGTGCTGCTCACAAACACAAATCAACCCAGAGACCAGAGTGGGAGGACAGGAACGAAGGTTAGCACTCAAATTATTAATACTTTTACTAAGAAAGTCTTTTCAGGTTTTGGATTTGGAGATTTTCTACTTTTTTTCCTCCTCTTCTTCCTCAGTCTCAGTGAGTACTTCTGGGGATTTGCAGGTGAAAATCTGTCTCGTCTTAAAGCTGGAGTAACGTGCTTTAAATGTTTGTTTTATTTATGTTTTAATATTAGTATTTAAATGATTATTATGTGAGGAAAAACGCTAGCATTGTGTTTATTAAATGTTTTCTTTAGGAAATATTTTTTTTCCCACTGCATATGTGTACATATAGTATATTTGATATTCAACTTGTTATAAGTTCACAGATACTAAATACATGATTGTGCTTTTGTTACAGACATTTTCTTATCATACTATATCTAGTATTTGGGCTCATGGGACGACTGTTTTCTCCTAAATTATAACGAGTATCTTGCAAAAACAGTCGTCCCATTATATGCCCAAAGAATAGATATAATATGATCAGAAAAACTCAATTTTAAGTCAAACAGTTTGATCGATTTTGAAACTTTCTTCCTATTTGCACTTTGGCGAGTCCAGAAAACATTTCCACCAAAGGAAATTAAAGATTTCAGTTGTGGACACAAATTGGTTAAAATATAGTAAATGAAATGTTGTTCACTTATTAATTAGAGTATGAGGGCTTTACAGGACTCTAATACATTAAGACATTTATTTATAGTGTCTTAAGTGAATTTTAAAGTGATTTTACTCAACAGTTATTTTGTCTTTAATTAAATTGAAATATATCCTATTTTTATGGTATTTATCCGGGTTTTATTGTAAAGGTGTATGATTATTGTTACTTTTATGTAAAGCACTTTGTGTTATATTTTATGATATAGAAATAGAGTTTATTATTATTATTATTATTATTATTATATTATCATTATCATTATTATTATTATTATTATTATTATTATCTAGATGCCAGTTTTAATCCAGTTGTCTTTTGACCTGCAGATCATTAAAAATCTGACGACTCGTGTTACAGATTTATATTGTACATTCAGTATACTGTAAGGTCAACTTGTTATTGTTAATAATATCATGTTTTTTCATTATTTCTTTCCTTTTGTTATTTTTTGTTTATTATTTATGTATTCATTTCTTTTCTCCTCATTTTCGTCTGTCCTCTCGTCTTTGTCTTCTCCTCTTTGCTAATTTCTGACTTTCTTTTCCTTCTTCACTCTGATCAATAATTCCTCTACAGCAGAAATAACTTTTACTCTTTGAATACTTGATTAATAGATTACTTTAATGCAGAACTTGTTCTCGTACTACAGTACTTTCCATTGTGTTGTTACTGAAGTGAATTAAATTTGGTGCTTGTTCCAGCAGAGCAGATCGTTCAGTCTCCATTTGAATAATGAATTTATATTAACATCAGGAGCAGGTGTATTATATTAGTTTGTTTTCTTATTGACAATGTGGTTGTGATAAAGAGCTGATACTTCATGCTCTGTGCAGCAGAGAAAGTGACCTCCAGAGGATGTTCCAACCTCACGTTGGTTTTAGACAACTGGAAATACGCCATCATGACGCAGGTCAAAGATCTGCTGCTTCATGACCACAGCACGGTGCTGCCGGACTACGGACGGTGAGGAGCCGCTCTGAATTCATCTTTAACCACAACATGATGACTTTTATTAATTCTTTCACTTCATTTAGACTCTTGTTTAATATCTTCCTCTCACATCATCATTAAAGGTGTGCCCTGATTAAAAAGTAGTATACTTCAAGGTTATTTTATATTATGATACTCATATCAATGGCCCACTTTTTAGTTTTTAATAGTACACTTTTAAGTGTACTTTAAATGTAAGAACAGTAAACTCTGAGTTCACAACTAGTTTACGACTGAGTTGTATTTTGTACTGCAACTATACTATGAACTATACTACAAGTGAACTTATAGGTATACTGTTAGTTTAATATTTATATACTTGTTGCCCACTTTTTAGTTTATGAAAGTACACTTTAAAGTACTCTCAGTTTATTAGTTTTTATACTGAAAGTATACTTGTATATACTTGTAGCCCACTTTATGAAAGTACACTTCAGTGTACTCGCATGCTTCCACGGTGAACGGAGAATCCAAAAACATAGAAAATTCCTGATGAATTGAAGATAATTCATATCAAAACATTTGTTTACAAACTCTCACACACTTTAATATGATACTCTATCAAAGGATTAAGTACAAGTATAAGCCAAGTATACTTAGACTTTAATGTATACTTGTCAGTATGAGCTAAGTATACTTTTTCTGTATCCCTGTCTGCTAAGTATACTTAAGTAATCTCTAATAAGTACATAAAAAGTAAACTGACAGTATGCTCTCTTATTTTTTGTTTAAAATAAGTCTACTTATAGTTCACTTGAATAAACTTGTGAGTAATGACAGTTAGTTTCCATCCGTCAGGATCCAGCCGCTGTCAGACGCTCTGGGAGATCTCTACAAGGAGTTCAACGGCCTGAAAGAGCGCCTCT
Organism: Sebastes umbrosus; assembly: GCF_015220745.1. Taxonomy (NCBI): domain Eukaryota; kingdom Metazoa; phylum Chordata; class Actinopteri; order Perciformes; family Sebastidae; genus Sebastes; species Sebastes umbrosus. Next base: position 25,533,217 of record NC_051288.1, on the reverse strand, counting down.
CCGAGCTGACGGCCAAGTTCGAAGGAGTCGAGGGCTTCGTGGACGACGTGCGGTCAGAAAGGAAGTCTGCATCGCCCAGAGGTCAACCCCGACCCCCGGGGTCACTGCTAGGAGACGCGGAGGCTGGAGGTCGACCTCCAGGAAGGAGAACCAGGGTCGTAGTCCGGAGGATCAAGAAACCTGCAGGTTCACAGGACTGAAGATGATGGAGACGCAGCATCGTGACCCTGTTTGGTGTGGAGTAATGTCACGTTGTATTGCTCTTATTATAATCTCCACATGAGCTCAGTTCATAAATTAGTCTTCCTGCTAAAGACTGGCTTTTGTTCATCACCACCTCCTTGATTTTGCTTCATTATCATGAAAGTAGAACCTGTATGGACCGAGAGGTCATTTCTCTTCTCTTATTTATGGAAGCCCATTTCCACCAATGTGATGAAAAGAAAAAGATCCTGTAAGTCATTAATAATTTAAATAATGACTTAGCATCTCAAAATAATGAGAAACTCTTAGAATTAAAAATTATTTTGAGATACTAATTCATTATTTTGACAGTTTCATATTATTTTGAGATACTAACTCATTATTTTACAAAGTTTTGTATTATTTTGAGATACTAACTCATTATTTTGACAAAGTTTATCATTATTTTGAGATACTAAGTCTGTGCTGAACTCTAGTATGTTTTTGGGTTGGAAGATATTTGACTTCACTGTTTGATTTATTTATTCACTCATCTTTTCTCACTGGACTTCTTCTGAGAACCTCCCAGCATTTAAATGTTATACATGTTTTTTCATCCTGTAATAACTGTCTAATGTAAAGTATTCACATTCAGTAATATCCTACTTTACCACTAGGTGGCTCTACAGTGTGTTCTCTGATTTAGTCCATAGACTTTGTGCAAACTCTGGGCGCTGCAGTTAGACTTAATCTAGTAGGATCTCTGACATATTCAACCTGCTGCTATCTGATTAAATGCAATAAATTCATCTGGAAAACAACTTTGTCAAAACTGGTTTTCATGTCAACAAATCAGGCTTCATGTATTCACTCAATAACCCTCTCATTATCATGATTTATATTATCATTATATATATTGTTTTATCTTGGTAGCAGCCTATTAATAATAAGCCAAGTATACTTATAAGTAAATATAAACTTGTAATGTAGTTGATGACGGTATGTTAGATGGGAAAACTGAATGTCAACAGGATGTATATGCATGATGAGAAGCAATATATGAACACAGATGTGTAAACAGCAATGTTGTATGTAATGTTTAATTTTTCCTTTTTTTATGCATGTATTTATTTTTATTAATTTTAAATGGATTAATTTATTTTTTATTTATTCATTTATTTTTGCATTTACATTTTATTCATTTTGTATTTATTTTTAAATTTACATATTTATTTATATATTTCGGCACGATTTCGAGGAAAAAATAAAACTATAAGTTTCTTGTTTGATGAATTGAAACAATTGAAACTGAAAACTTCCGAGGAGCACCTGAACGCACCATGGGTTTCTTGTTTGGAAAGAAGAGAAACGAAACTGAAAGAACTTCTTCAGGTTTAGGGACCGTCGAGAAATTAGTTACTAAATTAACAGCGAGAAAACTTTAACTAAGTTTATTAACTGACTATTTGTTAACCAGAACTATGTTAAAACATATTCATAAATTGAGTCTTGTTTTACTAATCAACCTGGTTAATTTAGATGAAAAATAAACCTTCATCTTTAGAGTAGCTAGTTGATGAATTTGTCAACACTCCCTTGAAGTTGCATCCGGGACATTACATCAGATATAATAAACATTTCCTCATCAGTTCAGCAGTTGTTTTCTCTCAGAGCTGCAGACCAGCTGAGCTAACTTTATACTGAAAAGGTGAGCAAACATAGTCTAACTTTAATACTATTCGACTTAAACACTCTGCTTCACTTGTATAATGTCACTACATTTAGTAGAGATTAGCTGAGCAACATCCTTAACTCATGAAGTGATGCATTGTAAACAGAACTTGGATTTTTATTATTATTTAATATGATTAAATAACCTTTTTATGTATTTTAATGAAACGTTAAACAACCTGAAATTAGTTCAGATAAAAATAAATTTGTCAGTGGTATATTGATAATAATAATAGGCTAATTAGTAGTTGCAGCCCTCAGTGGTGTTTTATTACAGACCAGGTGGCATTAGTTAGTTATAATAAACATTTCCTCATCAGTTCACTAGTTGTTTTTATCTCAGAGCTGCAGACCAGCTGAGATCACTTTATACTGAAAAGGTGAGTAAACATAGTCTAGATTAAATTATATTCGATTTAAACACACTGCTTCACTTGTATAATAATAATAATTTAGTATAGATTAGATGAGCAACATCCTTAACTGATGAAGTGATGCATTATAAACACAACTTGGATTTTATTATTTTTTCATATGATTAAATAACCTTTTTATGTATATTAATGAAACGTCAAATAAATTAGCTCAGATGAAAATAGTCAGTGGTATATTGATAATAATATGCTAATTGGTAGTTGCAGCCCTTGTGGTGTTGTATTACCGACCAGGTGGCATAATTAAAACAGGAATGTTGTATGTAATGTTTAATTTTCCCTTTTTTTATGTATGTATTTATTTTTATTAATTTTAAATGTATTCATTTATTTTTGTATTTATTCATTTATTTTCGCATTTACAGTTTATTTATCTATTTTGTATTTATTTTTTAATTTACATATTTATTTATGTATTTATGCATTTATTTATATATTTCAGCACAATTTTCCCTTTGCATTTCACCCCTTATTTATTTCCCCAAACTTATTTATTTCTGTATTCTTTTCTTTTTACATTTCTTTATGTATTTCTGTCTCATTATGCAAATGAGGGGTCTGTCAATAAATGCATAAATACATAAATAAATACATGCATTTAAAAATATATATATAAAAAATAAAGAAAAAGTGCAAAATACACAAATAAATAAATGTAAAATAAATAATAAAAATAAATACATGAGAATGATGAGATGATAATAATATGTTAATTGGTAGTTGCAGCCCTTGTGGTGTTGTATTACAGACCAGGCGGCATAATTAGTTTATTATAGTTACATGACAAAGATGAAGAGCTGAGGCAGCATTTCTCTTCCTGTCACTCCCTCACTGACTGTAATCTAAATCACTTCACCTGAATAGAAAGTCAACCAGAGAAATCTGAGCATGTAACTGCCTGTGATTTTTATATTCAGACACAGATAACTATGGAGGATGTAACATGCCAAAATCAAAAAATGAATGAATAAATAAATAACTTGATAAATAAATATGTCATTAAATGTAGCAAAAATGATATTAAAAATAAATGTAGCCATTGATTAATTGATAAAATATGACATAAATTGATATTTCTGTTTTAATTTGCTTCTTTATTTATTTATCTTTGTCTTAATTCCTTTATTTATTTACTCTTAACTTTCCCTTTTATTTATTTATGTATTTATTTGTATTACTTTTTTAATTAATTGATTTATTTTTTTATTTTTTTTTATTTATGCATTTACTTATTTATGCACAATTTCCCATTTGTATTTCACCCCTTAATTATTTCCCCAAACTTATTTTCTTTATCCATTTCTTTTTGCATTTCTGCCTCATTATGCAAACGAGGGGGCTGTCAATAAATACATAAATACATGCATTTAAAAATAAATATAAAAATAAAGAATAAGTGCAAAATAAACAAATACATAAATGTAAAATAAATAATACAAATAAATATATAAGAAATATATACAGAGGTGTAACAGTTTGTAAAACATACATATATATAAATATAGAAAAGAAACATAATGCATAAATACATACATTTAAACATAAATATGAAAAATAAATAAATAATTGCAAAAATAAATAACAAATAAATGCAAAAATAAATAAATACATTTAAAAAGTAATACAAATAAATACATAAACAGATAAAAGGGACAATTAAACAGAAGAGTAAATAAATAAGGGAATTCATTCTAAGATAATTTAATTTATAAATATATTTAATAATTTAATCAAATTTAAACAGAATCAATTAATTAATAGCTCCATTTATTTGTAATATTATTTTTGCAAAATTTAATGACATACAGTACAATGACATAATAATTTAATGATTTATTTTTTATTTCGTCAGGTTTCGTCCTCCATAGATAACAAGGGAACAGGGACTCCCCTGAGAAAAGAGTCCCTTCAGATGGAGGAGAGAGCAGGAAACCAGCCCAGCGCCGCAGGATCCAAGAAAACGGAGGATGTTGTGACCAAAAGACAGCGGAAAAGAAACAAGGTAGAAATGCAACCATGAGAACACATTTCAGAGAGTATTTGATATTTGAACGTAAAGATTACGTTAATGTGTATTCCAGGAGCGAGGACCAGGCAACCCCAGCAGGAATGCCCAAGACAAAGAGAGGAAGAAAAAGAGGAATCAAAGAAGAAGAAAGAGCCCTTCGAGCGTAAAGGGAGATGCAGATGTGAAGAGTGAAGACCCAGAAAAAGATGAGATGGACGTTGTGGAGACCACAAGCAGCCAAACTCAGGAGAGTGTGACAGTAGAAGCACAACATGTGGATTCCCAAACAGAAGACAGCGTGCAAACTGTGGAAGAACAACGCCACGAAGATGCTAAGATGGTTCAAGCTCAGACTCAAACTAGGAAACATGAAGGCACAAACAAATTCACACAAACTCCAGTTGTGTCTCAGAGCAACCAGGAAACACAGACGGACTTCTCTGTGCCAGAACAAGACGACGCCAACGATGAAAAGACGAAGAAGGATGCTGAGACGCAGCTGAAGCAAGACAAACACACACCTGAAGCCAAAGTGCAAGACGCTGCTCAGACTCCGTTAAAGCAAAACGAAAGTCCAGACAACGACAGAGCGTCTTCAGATTCAGCCAAGGAGCAAAACCCCGAGAAAGAGTCTAAAGAGGAGAGTCCCTCTGCAGGAGATCCCGCAGACTCTCAAGCCGAAAAAGCTGACAAACCGAAGTCTTACGCCAGCGCTTTGTCTGGAGACGGCGGGAGTCACAAACAGGCCAACGTCGAAGCCTCCAAAGCAGCAGATGAAACCACAAAAACATCCGGAAAAAAAAGCACACGGTGAGACTGATTTAACAGCTACATCAAACACTGCGGTTGAACCTCTGATTCTGATTGTGTATTCTTCTTCTTCTTCTTCTTCTTCTTCTTCTTCTTCTCTCCGCAGTGATCGAAGCCCGGTGAGACCTCCACCCTCTGCTCCCGTCTTCACCGTCCACATCTACGCTGTGCTGGACAAAAAGTTTAGATTCAACCAAGATCACGACACGCTGTTGATGTGTTGGGACAGACAGTATTTACCCTTTAAGATGACGCATTTTGTGTGAGTATTGATGGTATAAACTGTAATTTTGTCTCCAGCACTTTAGATTTGAAATGAAATGACGACTGTGACTCTCAACTTTAATTCACATCAAATGAACAGTGAAGGACCTGCAGACATTTTTATACACCGTCTCTCAGTTTTAGGTGACTTAAAAGCAGTGGTGGAATGTAACTAAGTACATTTACTTTTTACAAGTACTTTACTTAAAGGGACTGTTTGTAACTCACTCCACACTGCAGAAGAGTTAGTTTAGCTCTGAGAATATCTAGTGAATGTACAGTGGACGTTTGTGCAGAAATAACTGCTGCAGCTCCTCCAGAACAACAGAGGTTTCCCGTGTCTTGTGAAGTGACGGGGCTCTGCAGAGAGACACGTTGTAGTCTCGTTACCGACCGGGTGCCGGTGTCTCCCTGCTCTCTCCGGCTGCGGGCGGAGAGAGCAGGGAGACACGCTGCAGAGCCCCGCTGCCTCAGCCTGCGCTCAGGCAGGAAAAGCCAACACTAGGATCAGATCTAAATCATGTTCATGGAGAGACCTCCGTCTGGTCAGCTAACATTACTGCCAAGCAGCTGAAATATAGAGTGATATTGTGGTTTTAGCTGACGTGTGTCGCCTCACTGTGTTGAGCGATGCTCGTTCAGGTATATTTAGAGCGAGCTAGCGCGAGCCCGACACTGACTTTCGTTGATTTCACGGCCACAGGTGTCGCTGTTAACAAGCATTTCTGAAAGTTACAAATAGTCCCTTTAAATACAATTTTGAGGTACTTAAAGGAACTGAAGTAGTTCACTTTTTCATGCAATCAGAACAGTCGGATCTGCATCTGCATTTATCACACTCTGTAAAGGTCCTGACACACCAAGCTGACGGTCAGCCGTCGGCCACTTTGGGGCCGTCGGTGAGCGTCTGTCGGCCTAGTTTTTTAGTGTTCCGCACTCAGCATGTTGAATCGGCGACGGTGAGAGAAATCACTCTGATTGGCTTCAGCGAAAGCTGGGCATACAATGTACGATTTTGATAGCTACGCTCTGATTACTGTGAAAAAAAAGCAGTAAAATGGCCCAGACTTTGGGGAATCGGCTCGTTGACCTTCATCGCCGCCAGTTCTTTGATGTCGGCTCGGTTTGTCTGGACCTCAACATCCAACATCATAGCACTTGTTTTTCTGCAATCTGAGCGACCGTCTGTCACGAATCTTTGAGAATCAATACAGTATCATAAAACATAATATTTTCTTACAACCTTAGTGATTATAACAAATGTTGAATATTTTATGTTTAGGGGACTAAAACAGGGAGGATATCTGGTAGAAGCAAGTCTCTCCGTTGAAGAAAGAAACTTGATGAGAGGCGAATGGTGGAATTATTGCTATGGAGTAAAGCAACGTCACAAAGACATTTCAGGAATTATCACACGACGTGTTCAAATTCCATTCGACCCAAACATTAAAGGTAAGTCAATCATACCATGTAGCTTCAGCATGTCAACACACCGCTGTAGGTCTGTGTCTCTAACTTAAACCTGCCTGTGTGTCATGTAGAGTTGCACCTTTACGAAGGCTTCATTGCTCGTCAGGAAGTGCAGAGTTTATGGCAAATTTTCAGCTGGCAGAGATCAAAAGGTGTTGAGGTCTCAGACGCCTGGCAGGCCTCGGCGAGGACTCTGCTGGACATGATCTTCCAGAAGTGGTCCCCGTCAGACAAACAGAGCACCGAGAGCTTGTGTGAAAGCTTGAAGCATTTTATGAAGAGTCTCGGTTCTGCACCTGCAAGGATGACATTCCCAGACAATTCACAGCCTCCCACGGTCATGGTGGGTGTCACAAGAAGAACAGTAGGATTCAAAGCATTCACTTTATAATCCCTTCACCGGTAACCAAATGTTTTTCTTCACAGACATCAGAGCTGATTTCTGAGACTCTGGTTCAGATCTTAAAAGGGGAGCCGAAGGAGAAACTCCCAGGCAGCTGGAGGAGCACCAGTCCTCTGGTCCAGGGCCTGTCTGTGTTCACGGTCACCAGAAAGTGTGACATCAACCTTGGAGTGAAAGGCTATGCGGAGCTGTGTCTCCTGGTCTCCTCGGAGAGCGCTATGGACCAGAAGAACCTGGACTTGCTGCTCAGTTATTTCCAGAATCCACCATAGTAAGTCTAGCAAAAACTATAACCTTCTTCCAAAAGGATTCTTTACACCTCGTTTCCACACAGTTTAGTTTTATGTCTATAAATCCGTATAGTATACGGATTACGCCCCCTAGTGTTCAACACAAGGAAATGCATCTCTTCACATGGATATAAAACTGTCTTTATCCGTCCAGTCCAGACGAGTCACATTAATTTATATTTTTTGTGACAACTTTGACGGCATATTTAGCTAACATGAACTGTATATAAGACGTGAACGAGTTCGCCATCTTGGTTTTTGTCCGTCGCCATCTTGGTTATTTAAATACATAAATAAATACATTGATTTAAAAATAAATGCAAAATATATATAAAGGCAAAAATAAATAGATAAATAAATAAATAAAAAATGCAAAAATAATTAAATATATTTAAAAATAAAAATAAATAAATACATAAATGAATAAAAGGGAAAATTAAATAGTAGAGTAAATAAATAAGGGAATTAATACAGAGATAAATAAATGAAGAAGCAAATTAAAATAGAAATATCAATTTATGTCACATTTTATCAATTAATTAATGGCTACATTTATTTTTAATATTAATTTTGCTACATTTAATGACATTTATTTATTTATTGAGTCATTTATTTATTTGATTTTATGCATGCAATCAATATGTTACACAGCTAGCATGTTACCAATGTTGGCTAAATAAGCTGTCAAACCTTTCACTTAAAAATAAAATAATGTGACTCGTCTAACGTTAGACTGCATGGTAAAAAACAGACAAAATTAAATTCTCTCCCATATCTGCAGTGGCGTTTCTATCCGTCCGTAAAGAGATGCATTTCCTTCCGTCAGATTTACTGACACAAAAAGAAACTGTGTGTAAACGAGGTGTTCCGTTTAACCTTAGGTGATGATGTATGACCTTGTGTAACACATTCTCACTCTACTCTGTATCTTCCCTTCAGCGTTGTGTTGGGTCTGATGAACATCTGTGCGCAACAGTCGGTGTCGGAGCTCGTCCTGCTCGTTCCTCTGCTCTTCAGGCTCAGACAGCCGGGAGCCGACTCAACCAAAGTGGGTCCAGCTGTGGAGGAGGAGAACTGGTCGGGGCTAGAAAGGGTCTATTTCTGCAGGTTCAGGGAGAATATACGGTCCCACCCTGAGAAAAGAGTGTGAGTTTACTTACATCAAGATTATCATTTTTTTGTATGTCTAAAAATGTTATGTTTAAATATGCAAATGAGGCATTATCTAATGCTAACTTCAGGTGAATTTAGGAGAAATCTACAGAAAATATCATACAATAATAATGTTTTCTTTCAACTAGTCTGAAAGAAAACATGTTGAAGCAAAATAGCCCAAAATCTTAAAATTGACCAGAGCATGAAAAGCGCTGTTGTTGTCTGAGGTGTCTGGCGTTGACTGTTTCACAGGAGGATGCTGAGTTTGATCCAGTCACGCGTATCTCTGGCTAAAGAGATGCCTCTGCTCCTGACGAGCTGGTTATCTCTGGTCGCATTCGAGGATCTTCCTGATTTTTCAGACCTGACGGGAATATCTGCAGAACACCTGATCCAGAGTCTGTTGTACAGGCTGCGGAGATGTGGAGATAACAACAGAGCCGAGGACAATGTGAAGGTGGAAAAATCTACTCATGACAATATTTAAAAATCACTTAAGTTTTACCTTTATAATGATCTTTTTTATGATACTGTTTCTACATGCAGCACACCCAGAAAGCCTTGACTCACATACTGCTGAAGGTGGACAAAGAGAAGGACAGGTAAGGACGTCTGATCTATTCCCCATGATGCTCTGCGGTGTTGTTCTCACTGTGATGTTTGCTTTTCGTCTGTAGAATGATTGAATGTGGAAACATGAAGCCAGCCTTCATGAGCAGCATCAGTGTGTTGAAGAACACTTGTGGAGTCGTGCGACTCGTCACGTGGTACCCGGCGGCCGTCCTGTCCTACCAGCTGGTGATGAAGCTGGCAGAGATGTTGGATGCTAAACTGAGGAAAGAGGTAATCATCTCTTCATTGTGTGCTTTGACTGCCTCATTATGAGAACAGTAACTTTAATTCACTGTGTTCCTTTGTGCCTTTTTAGTCCTCGGACGACGACTTTGAGACCTTAAAGCAGAAACTCGTGGATAATCTGCAGGACGTTCAGCAGCGAGTCAGTGAGTGGAGAGATGAGCTGCTGCAGAAACCCCTCATGACGTCATCAAAATCACTCACCTATCCAAAGGAAATCGAGGTAAACAGTCCAACAGAATATTTATTGGCTTCATTCCTTCTCGTTTACCGCTCAGCTCAAACAGGAAGTTGTCGTCTATATTTAAAGGGGAACCACCATCTAAATTCTAATATGTTATTTCCATGGTCGAGGAAAGATCAATCAGTATCTGTGAACATCTCTCAAAGCCAGAAACCAGAGAAGTACGTCTCAAACTTGTGATATGAGTGAAAGAGTTAGGGCTGTCAAAGTTAAAACGTTAACGCAAATTTGTTTTAACGCAAAATTTGTTTTAAATTTGCATAAAGCAGCATATTTGACCACTCCCATTTTGATAAGAGTATTAACATTTAGGAACATTTAGAACAGATAAAAAATGTGTGATTAATGTGCGATTAATCGAGATTAACTACGGACAGTCATGTGATTAATTGCAATTAAATATTTTAATCGATTGACAGCCCTAATTAAAAATAAAAAATATACCAATTTAATTGAATCTAATCAACAAACAGAAACATAGAGTAGAAGAAAATTACAATGAATATGAGACAAAAATACTATAAAATCAAAAAAATATGTAAAATATATCTGAATTAAAACTATGTGTATCATCAAGAATCTGGCGATATGTATCATGATTACGATTCAGTATATTGCAGTACTGTAATACTGTATTTTTTTGCATATTTAGTGTAATTGTCTTCTATTTTATATTTATGTTTCTTGATTTCTGTAGTTATTTTTATTTTTAATTTAATTGTCTCTATGTTTACCTTACTATGTTGATGTTATGCATTAGTACTCTAAAGTAAATTCCCTGTATATGAAACCTACTTGACCATAAACCAGATTCTGATAACTGTGTTGAATCGTCAGATGTGGGATTCGCTGCTGAAGGTGGAAAGTTCTCTTGAAGAGGTTTCATCCCGTTGGAGGCTGAGCCTGACGAAAGACCTGACGAAGAGGATTTCCAAGGTCAGTGATCGTTTACTTTATTTGTATTGTCTTAGTGACATCTGAGGTTCAAACCCTGAACTCTGAACTGTTTTCTTTCCAGACAAGCGAGGAGGATAAAGTTCTGGTCTGCTGCCTTGACTCGTCCTCGGCAGCGATAAGGAAAAGCGGCGATGTTGTACAGACCTGTTTTGATGAGCAGTGTCAGTCTGCTATCCAGATGATCTGCCAGGTACAGTTACATATTAATGCATGCTCGCCCAGATGATCCATAACCAACTGATGTCTTTTAATGAGATCCATCATCCGAGCTCATAAGTTGTTAACCTTTTCCACTCCACCCCTTTTTACCATTTACCATAGACCCGTTTTTGTCTTTTTTAGGGGGGACAGGGGGTCTTTAACCTGCCAAAATATAAAATTAATTAATAAATGACTTGATAAATAAATAAATATCTCATTAAATGTAGCAAAAATAATATTAAATATAAATTTAGCCATTAATTAATTGATCAAATTTTACATAAATTGATATTTCTGTTTTAATTTGCTTCTTTATTTATTTATCTTTGTATTAATTCCCTTATTTATTTACTCTTCTGTTTCATTTTCCCTTTTATTTATTTATTTATATATTTATTTTTATTATTTTTTGTAATTCATTAGTTTTTGAATTGTATTTATTTATTCATTTTTACACTTATTTTTAATTATTTCATATTTATTTTTAAATATACATATTAATTAATTAATTAATTAATTAATTAATTAATTAAATTATTTTTGCATGATTTTCCCTTTGCATTTCACCCCTTATTTATTCCCACAAACTTATTTATTTCTGTATTCTTTTCTTTATACGTTTCTGCCTCATTATGCAAATGAGGGGGCTGTCAATAAATGCGAGAATATATAAATAAATAAATACATACATATACAAATAAATATAAAAAAAGATAAGTGCAAAAATAAATGAATTAAAAATAAATGCAAAAATAAATAAATAAATTTAAAAATTAATAAAAAATAATCTAAATAAATAAATAAAAGGAAAAATTAAACAGAAGAGTAAATAAATAAGGGAATTAATACAAAGAAATAAATAAAGAAGCAAATTAAAACAGAAATATCAATTTATGTCACCTTTTATCAATTTAATACATTGATTGATTATCAGTTATGCATTATGAATATATATCCCATAAGGTCAACGGGTTACGTCACATAGAAGTGGTACATCTGAAAGCTGGGAACAAGTCATGAATCAGAAATAAGAAAATAAAACTAAGGCTACAGCCTCTGAAAGACAGTAAAGTCGACCGGCGCGCTCAAGGAGTGGAAGAGGTTTAGTCTCAAACCATTTATTAACATTTTCCTCAAACCAAGCAGGTCAATTAAGAACAAAATAATAATAAAAGTTAAATAAATGATCATGTTTTTTAGAGAGGGCAGGAGGGAGACCTGATGCGGAGTCTCAGCTCTAAGGTGAAGGACCCCCCCGAGGTTGTCGTGTCTGCTGTTGTGGTTCAATCCGCAGCACGATTCAGAGACAACTCTGTAGTCCAGCTGCTCGATCCACAGTCCGCCGTGAACCACCTGCTGTCTGACAGTACTGCATTTCATTATTTATTTCATCCATTTCTTCTCCTTCATCCTTCAGCTTATCTACTCAGTAAGTTTTATATATATATAATGTATAATGTCATTGTTTTGGTCCAGGTGACTGGAAGTCGATCCGGGTGGACGACACTGCAGGGGAGGTCGTCCACAGCTGTCTGACCGCTCTGCACTCGCTGGTGGAGTCGCTGCTTCAGGGCCACGTGCCCCTGGGACACCTACAGACCTGCCTGAAATATAAAGACAAGTTTAAGAGGCTTCATCAGCAGTGTATGAACCTTAAAAAGCATTAACATCATGTCCCCTTATTGGAATAAAACAGTGTTAATTATTAACAGCTGCATCACGTCTTCCACAGATAAGAAAAACAGCAGTTCTGAGACGGTTCCCGTCGATGCAGATGTTGTTTTGGCTCAGAGAGAGAAGGATTTCAACTCTTTCATGCAGCGAAAACAGCAGATGGACACACTGATAAAAATGATGGCAAAGGTTACAGAAAGCATCACGGGTAAGGATAACTAGGAAAATAATTTCCTCATTACCAACGTGAGTTATGTTAAAGGGACTGTGTGTAGGATTTGGCGACATCTAGTGGTGAGGTTGCAGATGCAACCAACTAAGTACCCCTCCGCTCACTCCTCTCTTTCCAAGACCGCTGGCCGCAGAGTGCTAAACCGTGGTAACGCCGTTCACCTCGTTCAGAGGTCATCCATACCATAATAACACTACTTTAGGAGCAACGGACGTCAGACGGCAATAAAAACAGTCTATAGATCCCCTAAATGTTACACACTGGCCCTTTAAATTCAGGAACTTTTGCAAAGAGTTTGGTTATGTATTGTGGTTTTATTTTCTTATTTAACCAGTTCCTGAGATGTTGCCTCTGGAGAAGCAGCACAGTGCAGATATCCAGACTGTGAGCCTGAACCAACTGGTGCTCGTCCAGTCGTTCAATGCCGAGGGGAAGCTGGGGGAGACGGGTCCCTCCCAGGTCCTCTGGTACAACACCAGTATGAATGTCCTGAAAATGGCCAAAGAGATGCACAAACTGCATCACAGCAACCTGATTCTGTCCTACTGGGTCAAGGGGGCTGCATATTTGGCGTCAACGAGGCAATCCGGCTCAGCACCCGTTCCAGTCACCCTGACGCAGATCTGTGAAAACATCTGGAAGCCGCTGCTGACGGAGTTCCTTCGGCTTGGTGACAGCTTTGCAAATGCAAACATCACTTTCAAGGAGCTGGATCAGGTCCTGGTGGAGTCTGGCGACCAGGGAGACTGGAAACTGATGAGGAAGGAGCTGAGTCTGATGTCTGAGACGGTTGGTGAGTCAAAGGAGAATTGGGTGGGGCGGAGACTGGGTCAGATCCAGGAGTACCGGCAGCTCCACCAGGCGGCGGCTGCAGCCAGCGCGATGCTGAAGATCGCTGACAAAATGAAGCTTTCTGGGAACTTCACGGAAATCGACACTCTCAGCCAACTGGTAAGTCATGACAGATTTATTATTATTTTTTGCCTATAATGGCTCTTTTGATAGTAAAGGTTGTAGACTCTGGTCTAGCAGAAGCTTTTTCTCTTGATTAATAATAATCTTTTATTTATGTGCTCGGCTGTGTAACAGGAAGAAGACTCGTTTAAGCAGAGGGCCCTGGGCTCCCTCAGTGATGACCTGCTTCTTGCCAAACGCCAACTCTCCACAGTCACCAAGCAGCACACTGCCTGTCTGGAAGAGTTCCTAGCGAGCCAGACTCTGGTCAGCTGGGTCAAAGAGAACCTTAAAAGTGAGGAAAAAGATAAATTGTCTTTAGTTTTTGCAGACGACGCCTGCCTGCTCACCGCTCTGTCCCCTCTACAGATATGAGCGACGTGAAGGTGTATGTTGACCTGGCCTCCATATCTGCTGGAGAGAACGACACGGAGATCGACCAGGTGGCCTGTTTCCACGATGCAGCGATGGGCTACGCTCCGCTGCTCTACTCCCTCTCCCCTCAGGCTGGCTTTAAGGACTTCATGAGGTGTGCTCAGCAGGTCTGGGACACCCAAAACAGAGATGAGAAGCTACCAGACAAACTGGTAATGACCTCTCCCTTATTTATAGGCAGAACATAAAGCCCTGTTACTGTGACCGAGTGATAATGATGGTCCTTTACAGAGAGAGTCGACTCGCTTGCTGAGCTGGCTGAAAGATCTGAAGGAGACCCACGGCTCCGTGGAGCAGTCCTCTCTCTCCCTGGCTTCTTCTATTAATGCTCATGGAGTTTATCACATCGGATGGTCCGATCACAACACAGAGAAGGTAAGTGGACCAACATTAAAAGATATGTTGCTGACTGAATCCATCTTAATGATTTAAGCTATATTTATGATTTGCTTGCAGAGGTGTGTGCAGAACATGGTGCACGTCACGGTGAAAAGGGGCTCCGAGGAGAAGAGCTACAAGCTGGAGGAGCTGCTGGAGCTGCAGAACAAACTCATGCTCATGTCGTCCAAAGGGGAGCACGGCAGAGAGCAGGTCAACAGGTTCACAGAGGTCAGCGGCTTTTATAGGAGACAGTTTAGTGAAGCTTTCTGCACAATGTACAGTGGTGAGAGGTTATTTAGATGATGTTTGAACTAAGGCTGTCAGAGTTAACTCCATAATAACGCGTTTCTTTAACGTATTAACACAACTTGCAATTATTAGGTTGTAGCAGGATTAGTTTTAAAGCTAGAGTGAAGATACTGGTATCATATGAAACTAGTAAACCTCAAGAATCCATTGATACCAACCATGTCACACAAGGAGGCTAAGTAACGCTCCAAACTTGTGCTAAATTTTGGCGAGGAAAAACTGTCATGTCCATTTTCAAAGGGGTCCCTTGACCTCTGACCTCCAGATGTGTGAATGTAAATGGGTTCTATGGGTACCCACGAGTCTCCCCTTTACAGACATTCCCACTTTAAGATAAATCACTGACTCTAAATTGGCCGTAAGTGTGAATGTGAGCGTGAATGGTTGTCTGTCTCTATGTAAAACGTAGAAGAAGGTCCGCACGCTGTAGCTCCCTTAAAGTGCAATTGTTGTTGTTAGGGTTAGTGAAGCCAGATAAGGAGAAGATACCCTAGGTATGTTGATCTCACTTTGTATTACAGGCCTCTGGAGATTTTAGTGCACCCTTTATGTCTTTATCCTCTATATAATCATTTGAAATGTAGCTTTAACCAATGAAAGCTAAAGATTTGTGTGGTCTGTCTGTTGAGATGAACTGAATGAATGCCTTCTCTCTCTTGTCCACGTGCGCTGCAGGTTTTTGAAGGAGTTCAGCGACTGGGCGCCATCCTTCTCCAGATGCAAACATCCGGCAACATGCTCTTCAGGGACTGGCATGCCGAGGTCCAGTGCTGCCCTCAACAGCAGCCGTGCATCAAATCCACCTTCCTATCCCTGCAGGGTAAAGAGATGGCGTACGACGGCGAGGTGACAGAGAAGCTGCAACAGCTGGCTCA
The DNA here is from genome assembly GCF_015220745.1 of Sebastes umbrosus. Classification (NCBI taxonomy): domain Eukaryota; kingdom Metazoa; phylum Chordata; class Actinopteri; order Perciformes; family Sebastidae; genus Sebastes; species Sebastes umbrosus. Next base: position 25,517,352 of record NC_051288.1, on the reverse strand, counting down.
CTCCATGGAGCGCTGCCAGAAGGAGTGGCGCTCCTTCATCAGTGAGATGCGCTCCAACTTCAACTTGCTGAACCACTACACCTCAGAGCAGATGGTGTACCTGTGCCACTGGATACACCGAGTGTGTCAACAGCAGGCGCCGGCTCCTCCACAGTTATGGCTTTTACTTTTTCCCGTAAAGCCTCAGTGCACGCTGACTGATGTCAGAGTCGCTTACGCTAATGCAGCAAGTATGATTTTAAAGCGTGATGAAGTGGAAGATGTTGAGTTTGATGATGAAGAAGAAGTGGTGTTGGTTCCTTCCATGGACGTAACGCCAGGACACACTGAAGAGGACGTGGAAGAGGCTCGTGATTTGATGCAGTTTTCTTCAGAGGATGAAGATGATGATGTCATGAAATGTGACAATGAGGACAGTCTTGAACAACTCTGGTGTAAATTCAAGGACGACATGCCGCGGTACCTCAACGAGTACTTGGACGTCTCGTCTCTGGCCCACTTCCTCTCGTGCCTCTCTGAAATGAACCAGCAGCACGTGATCAGGAACCTTCCTCCGGTTCTCCAAGAGGGGAAACCCAATCTGGTGCTTTGTCCCAGTGCAGAGGTTTTTACCACCATCCTGTCTTTTTACATGCAGAGTCCAGAGCAGCCTCTGCCGTCTACTGACGAGGTTCTAGTCTGCAGAGAGGAAACCACAGAAGAAGAGGTGGAGATCTTCCTCCGCCGAGCTCTCGGCCAAGGCTCCGGACGCAACTGGAACAAGATATACTCTCTCGTCAACCCAGGACTGCTGGGATATGACGTCAGCGTGGCCTTGGGGGAGCTCTTTGAGTGTCTCGAGAAGAGCGCCAACCCGCGTTATCGCTTGATAATAGTCAGTCCGGTTGTGCACCAGCACAGATATGTGCCCTCTTTCTTCAGCAATGACAAAGTGCAGGCTGGAATGAGTCTGACAGCTGCGACTGCCAGGAAATATCTCCATCGCCACTTCACTCAGAACACGCTCCCACAGAACCCGGTCGCACAGGTTTCTCCTGATCGGCTCTCAGTCTGGATGGTGTCATCTGTGCGCCCTGCAGTTGGTAAGGGTGACCCAAACTGGCATATTATGAAAATGTAGGGCTGTCCCGAATATCATTTTTTGGGCTTCGAAGCTTCAGTGAGAACTAGTCAATTAATTTAGTTAAAATTAGTGGCGTTAAAATGAATTTGCGTTATCATGGCGTTAACTTTGACAGCCCTACATTAAATCAAACATTGAAATTGATTCATGGAACAGTTTTTGACGGAGTAAATCTTTTCGTCTATCTTTAGGGAAATCCCTTTATGTGGATCGTTTGTTTGAGAAGTTCCAGCAGAAATCTCCCAGAGCCAAACACATCAGGATCAGACTGATTGAGCCGTGTGTTGACATCGACTCCTTGATCAAGAGTCTATCGGAGCAACTGGCACCACTGAGAGAGCAGGACCCTGTTCTCCTGCACATTGACACCGCTGGAGTAAGTATGCATGCATGTACTGTATCTCTGCAGATCACTTGCTGCTGTTGTTGGTTGTACTTGAGAGTTTTCTTCACTTTTGTTCCCCATTCAGGTTCGTTCAGGTCTGGAGGAGCTCCTGTTCCATCTGCTGGTTCTGGGCTGTTTGAGCGATAGCCATGGCATGCTGTGGAGAAGAAATGTTGCTCATTTGATCACTGTTGAGGTCCTGAGATCAAACAACCCTTCTCAAAACCAGCCAAAAGAGGTATTAGTGTCTTTTTGTTCTCATATTTCATTTGACTTACCCATCATATATTCTATCTAGATATAAGTGGATGAAGTCTGCCACAAGTGCAGTGTGCTTTAAACCCAATTCTCACCTGACAAAAAAAACACTAACATCTGGCTTTTGTCTTTAGCTGTCTTTGGCTTTAATCCTCTTATCAACATGGGAGTGGACAAATATACTTGCTTTATGCAAATGTATGTATATATGTATTATTGGAAATCAATTAACAACACAAAACAATGATAAATATTGTCCAGAAACCCTCACAGGTACTGCATTTAGCATAAAACAATATGCTTCAATCATAACATGGCAAACTGCAGCCCAACAGACAACAACAGCTGTCAGTGTGTCAGTGTGCTGACTTGACTATGACTTGCCCCAAACTGCATGTGATTATCATAAAGGGGGCATATCTGTAAAGGGGAGACTCGTGGGTACCCATAGAACCCATTTACATTCACTGATCTGGAGGTCAGAGGTCAAGGGACCCTTTTGAAAATGGCCATGCCAGTTTTTCCTCGTCAAGATTTAGCGTAAGTTATTTAACCTCCTTCACGAGAAGCTAGTATTTTTCAGACTTTCTTTTGGACATGTTTCAGACTTTTTTCGGATATTGTGTCATGTTCTGGCTGTGCCAGTCTTTCTTATTCGTTATGTTTTATGTGATTTTGGTTTGTGTTTGGTTTCTTTTATATCCTCATTTCAGTTTCCTGTTTTATTTTGTAATTCACTCCTCCTGTGTCTTGTCTGGTTTTACTTCCCTCCTTTGTTTGCTTTCCCGCCTTTTGTTGATTGTCTGCCCCGCCCTGATTTGTTTCACCTGTGTGTAATCATGTCTTGTATTTAAGCCTGTGTGTTCCCCTCTGCCCTTGTCGGTTCTTTTGTCTCTCCAGCCCCGTCTACCTTGTCCTCCGTGTTCCTTGTTTCCTCCTGCTCTGATCCTGGTGTTCCTCGTGTTTCCCTGGTTTGTGATTTTTGGTTTTGGTCCTCTGTTTGGTTTTTGTTGTTTATTTCTATTTGTTCTTTTGGTACTTGGTTCCCCTCCCTGCCTTTTGTTGTTTTGGATTTTTCAGCTCTATTAAAGCTCGCTTTTATTTCTAACTACCTGTCCTGCCTGTTACTCTGCGATTGGGTTCCCTTTGTAAACTCCTCATACGACATATTGTAAATGTGTTTTATTTTTATTTATTTTTTTTTTTACATTTTTTAGACTTTTTCTCTGACATTTTCAGACATTTTTCAAACTTTTTTCCGGAAATCTTTCAGACAGTTTTAAAAAAATGTTGGTCTTTTTTATTTTTTACATTTTTCAGACTTTTGGGATATTTTTTGGACATTTAAAAAAAAAAATTGGACACATTGGCGACAAGCTAGTATCTTCACTTTACTTTTAAAACTGAGCCCGCTACAACTTAAAAATTGCGTTAAAGAAATAGTGACGTTAAAACAAATTTGCATTAACATGCATTATTATCACGTTAACTTTGACAACCCTAGTCTGGTCTTGAGCTTTGAAAGTTTCAGATTAGGGGGTTCTGCCCGCTATTGAATGTAAGGCAATATTACAAAAAGTCTGCATTTGCATTTCATAAATCTTTGTGCTTAATTTGCTCACACAGGTGAAGCTTGGACTTCTTGACATTCTGCCTACCATCTATTGTAGACCTCCAAAAGAGGTGAAGAAGTTGTTGGCCAGTAAAACAAAACCGACCTTTGATCCACTCATGGATGAGCAGGAGTTTTGCAGCGAGGGGATTCAAAGACCCTATCAGTACTTAAAGCTCTACAACCAGAGACAGAATCTGGATCGTTTCAACTACCAGGAAGGATCCACAATGGGGGATCCCGTTGATTGTGTCAATCACTTTCTGGCATACTGTGGAATGAAAGATCCATCTTGGGCTGAGCTGAAGAACTTCTCCTGGTTCCTCAATGTGCAACTGAAAGACTGTGAGAACTCAGTCTTCTGTGATCCAGATTATCTGGCTGACCAGCTGCCTGGTTTCAAGGGCTTCATCGTGAAGTTCATGATTCTAATGTCAAGAGATTTTGCCTCGCCATCTCTGAACACATCTGATGAAAGTCCTATGCTGCACATTGATGACAGTCAGGAGGACGACGTCGTTGCCCGTCTGACAATTCGTAAGCATTGGGAAAATGAGTCTCATCCATACATTTTCTTTAATGCGGACCGCTGGTCAATGTCTTTCCTTGGTTTCAATGTGATACGTCAGAGAGGAAACACACTCGATGCTGTTGATCCTCGAAGCCGGGAGGTCCTGATAGAAGATGTGATGTCACAAAACCTTTTTCAAGATCTGGAACGGCAAAGGATCTCTCTCACTGAAGACTTTGATCAGTTGGAACGGCCGGACAAAATCAAAAGGATTTCATGCGTTGTCGGTGCAGAGAAAGGAATAACGGACAGAAAGTTTGATCCAGACCCAACATACGAGCTCACTGCCGACAACGTGATGAAGATGTTGGCCATTCACATGAGATTCCGGTGTGGAATTCCAGTTGTCATCATGGGAGAGACCGGCTGTGGAAAGACCAGATTAGTCCGTTTCCTTTGTACTCTGCAGAGGGAGGGAAAACCAGTAGAGAACATGGTGCTTGTCAAGGTACATGGTGGAACTACAGCAGAGATGATCTACAGGAAGGTGAGGGAGGCAGAGAAGCTCGCTGAAAGGAACCGCAGAATACACAAGCTGGACACCATTTTGTTCTTTGACGAAGGCAACACCACAGAGGCCATTTTTGCCATCAAGGAAGTCCTGTGTGACCACTCAATGAAAGGGGTACCTCTGAAGACAGACAGTGGCTTGAAAATAATAGCTGCTTGCAACCCTTACAGGAAGCACTCACCTGAAATGGTGAAACGTTTGGAACGTGCTGGTTTAGGATACAGGGTGAAGGCAGATGAAACAGAAGACCGCCTTGGCAAAGTCCCTCTGCGGCAGCTGGTGTACAGAGTTCATCCTCTGCCTCCAAGCATGGTCTCTTTGGTGTGGGACTTTGGTCAGTTGAGTGATTCAACTGAACTTTCCTACATCAAACAGATCGTCAAGAAGCAAGTTGACGACCATCGTTTGCCAGTGGTCTGCAAGGACATCATTTCAAAAGTGCTGGCATCCTCCCAGGAATACATGCGAAGTCGGAAAAATGAGTGCAGTTTTGTGAGTCTCAGAGATGTGGAGAGGTCCATGAAAGTGCTAGTTTGGTTTTACCAGCATAGCGAGGTCCTTTTCAACAACTGCTCTCATCTCAACGCGGATCATAAAACACTGAAGTGCTTGATTCTTTCAGTTGGAGTCTGCTACTACCCGTCTCTGGTGGACAAAGAGCAGTACCTCTCTGTAATTTGTCAGCACTTCCCAAATCCTCTCTGCTCTCCGACAGCATTGCAGGAAGAGATTTCATCCTGTCAGGACTTCTTCCTTCAGAACATAAAGACAAGGGAGACCATTGCCAAAAATGTTGCACTCAAAGAGAATGTGTTTCTCATGGTGGTTTGCATTGAGCTCAGGATCCCACTCTTTGTGGTTGGCAAGCCAGGCAGCTCCAAGTCGCTTGCTAAAACAGTGGTTGCTGACGCCATGCAGGGCCAGAACTCCCACTGTGAACTATTCAAGAAACTCAAGCAAGTTCATATGGTCTCCTTCCAGTGCAGTCCTCACTCAAGTCCAGAGGGCATCATAGGGACATTCAAGAACTGTGCCCGTTTCCAGAAGGACAAAAACATGGACGAGTATGTGTCGGTGGTGGTGCTTGATGAGATAGGACTCGCAGAAGATTCTCCTCAGATGCCCCTGAAGACCCTTCATCCTCTCTTGGAGGATGGTTGCATTGACAATGACAAGCCAGATCCACACATGAAGGTCGGCTTTGTTGGCATTTCCAACTGGGCCCTTGACCCAGCAAAGATGAACAGAGGAATATTTGTGTCTCGATGGGATCCAAGTGAGGACGAACTTGTGGAAACTGCCAAGGGAATTTGTTCCTCCTCCAAACAAATTCTCCTGCAAATCATACACCTGTTCCCATCTTTGGCAAAGGCCTTCTTGAGAATCTGTAATGAGACCACAAAGAATCAGTTCTTTGGTCTAAGGGATTATTATAGCCTTGTCAAAATGCTCTTTGCCGCAGTCAAATCAACACAACAAGAGCCAGATGGCGGACAGTTGGTAGAGGCCATCTTGCGCAACTTCAGTGGACAACCAGAGGGTTTTGACCCGGTCGTATTTTTCCAAGAGGTTCTCCAAAACTTGATGGAAATTCCCAGACCAAGCACCTTGCAAATGGTGAAAAGGAATCTTGACCATGACACCAACCATGAGAGCCGTTACCTCCTGTTGCTGACCACCAACAATGCAGCTCTCCATATCCTTCAGCAACAAATCTTTGCCAAAGGAGACTATCAACCGCCTGAAATAATCTTTGGCTCGGGATTCCCAAAGGACCAGGAATATGCCCAAATCTGCCGAAACGTTAACCGGGTGAAAACCTGCATGGAGACCGGGCGCACTGTCATCCTCCTCAACATGCAAAATCTTTACGAAAGCCTCTACGATGCCTTGAACCAGTACTATGTTTACCTCAGTAAGCAGCAATACGTTGATCTTGGACTCGGCTCCCACAGAGTCAAATGTCGTGTCCATACAAACTTCAGACTGGTGGTAGTGGAGGACCAGAAGAAGGTCTATGAACACTTTCCCATGCCCCTCATCAACAGGCTTGAAAAACACAGGGTGGATAGGAGTACCGACCTGGAACCATGGCAACACAGGGTTCTCCACAAACTGAAGGAGTGGGTGAAGGAATTCTCAGGTGAGGCCTCAGAGGATTTCAAGCTGTCTGACATTTTTGTCGGCTACCATGGCGATGCCTGTGCCAGCGCTCTCTTGCAAGCACTAGAAAGGAGAGCACTAAACGTTGAACACGATGCAGTAAGGCGACATCAAGAGAATGGAAAAGATGACTCACTGGAAGAACCAAACAAAACACTTGAATCAAACTCCAACGAACAGAAAGAGGTAACTGATAAGGAGGATGATCAGTTAGGTGATGCAATGGATGTAGAGATTGCTGGAAAAGAGCAAGAAATTGAGTCTATGGACGAGAATGCTGATGAATCCACTGAGGTATGTGATGGCGAGAACAAAGAGATGTCTGAGAGCGAAGAAATGATGGAGACAGAAAACGCAGCTGGGGAAAACGAGGAAGAAGTCCTCTTCGATTTAGCCAAATGTCTGTTGTTGAACTGTGCCACCCCTGACGCTGTTGTGAGGCTCAAGTGTTCAGATTTAGCAAACCAAGAGAAGGAGAAACTCCAGAGAATGTACTTCCAGCAACAGCATCACCAATGCCTCCGAGATTTCCTGCAAGACTGCCTGAACGAGCACCAGGGGTCCAGCAAGTTTCTAGAGGTAAGCCACAAATTATTGCTCCAATTTTGTTCTCATCACTTCTTTACAAGCTTTACAAATTGTTGACGTCACTGTCCGCTTTGTGTTTTTTTTTGCACAGATTACTACATTCTCCAGCTTGCTAACCAGAGCAGATGTCAGGGTCGTAGCCCATTCTCTAGGACTGCATACGGACAGGATCCTCCTGCTCTCGCTCCACCAGTTTGACACTGAGGTCTCCTTCTGCAACAAGATACGGTACAAACCATTCAGATAACAGCAGCATGGCTTTTTTAAAATTTTATTTATGTATTTTAAAGGCACAGTGTGTAGCATTTAGGGGAATCTAGTGGTGTGGTTGCAGATTGCAACCAACTGAGTACCCTTCTGCTCACTCCTTGGAAAGAGTCCAAGACTGAGGTAACGTGAGCTGCCGAGTGCAAAACCCTGGTAACACCGTTCGCCTCGCTTACCATAATAACACTACTTTAGAGAACATGAAAGCCTCTCTGTAGAGCCAGTGTTTGGTTTGTTCATTCTGGGCTACTGTTGCTGCTCTCTGCTTTGTATAGTGCAAAACAAAGGAGTTATTATTTTGTGGGCGTTTGGGCAACTTCCTCTTTATCACAGTTCAGATTATGACAAGGTCAGCTTGCACCAGATAGGTAACCACATAAAAAAAAACACACACTGCTCCTTTAATCTTCCCCTTACTCTCCTTTCTGTGTAAAGGGGCTTCCTTCAAGATGCTGGCCAGTCTCTTCACATCCTGTTGATCCAGATGGACCTCGAGGAATCCCACTGCAGCGATGAGCTCATAGCATCAGCGAAGTAGGGTTCAATGTCAAGATCCTGATCAGATTGCAATATGATCGTATGCACGCTCAGTGGAAAATGCAGGTGTTTCAGATCAGATGTGTTTATGATTTAATCTGTCTCCAGATACTGCACCATGAATTACTTGATGTCACTGGAGGATCAGAACTGTTGGGTGATTTTCATTGTGAAGGTTTCAAGGATCCCAAGTCAGTCTCAGTACATTGGTTTCCAAGGAGGTGAGTTCTAAGTGGAATATAAGTTTTATTGCAATACAGTTATTTGCTGACTGCATTATAGATGACATATAACAAAATTAAAACCACGTTTTGTCTTTTGCATTAAAGGAGTTTGGCACTCAGTGCATATTGATGACCTGAGGGATTCAGAGGACATGAGCCTGAACCTGTTGGTTTTCTGTGGAACTCTCATTAGCAGCCTACTCAACCCTGCACTGTCAGGTAGAGACTATATTAACAAGTGTTTTGTATTAAAAACGGGAGAGGAAGTGTTGTCACTGTTCTCTAGACTGTTATTTTAATGTAAAATAATCAGTATTCTTGATCTTTAATAGAACACCATGAAGATGGAGAAACAGCGAGGAAAAGGAAAGACTCTCAGGTAGATACAGATATGAGTTTAAAAGTAAATAATGTTCCTTTATATGTGTCAGCGTAAAACAAATCTTAGTTTTTAATGTTAATGTAATGTGTTTGTGTCCAGGGCGATAGAGCTCACCTCCACAGCCTGTCCTTAGTGAGATCATGTATCCAGAAGGCTGTGGGTTTGCTGAGGGACCCCGAGGGCGTGACGTCGCGAAGCATGCAGCGGATGCACCTCCTTCTGACTCTCCTGGGAACTGGTCGAGTGCAAATAGGAGGTAAAAGTACTGTAGTCATCTGAGAATTATTTTAGTTTGTACATTAATATCATCACTTTCTTTGTGAATTATGGTGTTATTTATTTTGTATATAAGAAGCCAACATCTGACTCTGATCGGAGCAAATACATTCTTTCATTATTCAGATATTTTTATGGATTTCTTTCCCAACTTTTAAGCAAACATTTATACACAAAATATGACAAACACTGAACAACTAGCATACTGGTAGATGCTTACATACCTTTACATACTTTCACACTTATACACAGACATTAACTATTGTGCTAAATAAAACTAACTAAATAAATAATAATAATCCAAATTAAGTGGATCATATATATATATATACACAAACAATTAATTTTATAAATAAAAAATGTTAATAAAAATAACATTAAAAAACATAAATAAAAAATGGAAATTATTTATATTTATAATATTTTATTAACATATTTAATTATTAAATTAATTTTTTATATATACACATTTATCTACACACAAAAAATATAAATGTAATAAATTAAAAATGTTAATAATATAAAAAACATTTATTTATTATATATATATATATATATATTAATTTATGTTTTTTTAAACTTATTGTTTGTTAGCATTTTTTATTTATTAAAATTAAATTTTTTGTGTGTAGATAAATGTATATAGGTCAAATATAAACATATTTTATGTTCATAGAGAGGTGCGCATGTAAAAAAAAAAATCACAATATTTTTGACCAACTACCTTGATATCGATATTGCAATAATATTTTAGGTTAATGGACTTTAAGAAAATATTTTCTTAAAGACCTTTTTGATTAATAGTCATCAGTAATGTGGATATAATGACTAAGCGGGTAAAGGACAGTAGAACAACAGAACAGAGTCTAGAAAATTAGATCACTTTACTGTAATTCAGCTTTAAAACCAGGAGAAGACAATATTTATGCTTTATTACAATATCTAAAATCTAACACGATATCTAGTCTCACATCACGATATCGATATGATGCCCAGCCCTCTTAGGAATCATGATTGGACTATAGAAGAGGGAAATACATGTTCAAAGCAAAGCTACCAGTCTTGCTGCATCTCTAACGTGTTTCTGATTGATGTCAACTGGTATATTCTTTATTACAGCTCACTTTCAGGAGGTGTTGTTGAGTAGACTGACAGAGGCTCTGACTCAGAGAGAAGAAATGATGGGCTCTCCGAAGGAGTGGGTGAACAGAGAAGCCAAGAAACGCCAGGCTCTGCAGGAGGGAGGCACTCTGAGGTAAAGTTATTCAGCAGGACAACTTGACAACGTTACAATAAAGATTAACTGGGCAATGACCTAGTGATTGTTTTTGGTATGAATTTGGCTCCAGTCACTGATTTGATCGAGTGCGGCTTTCTTTTGTGTCCGTCAGACATACCCTGTGGCGCTGCCTCCAGTCCACCGTGACTCCGACCTTGGCCAGCATGTTGGAGGTGATGGATCGGTATGCAAATCTGGACCTGCTCTCTGATGGCAGGCTCAGCCAGGGCCTCATAAAGCTGTGGTTGGACATCATGGCAGATTCACAGATTTTAGCACTAACACCTCCCCAGAAGCCAAGGTATTGTGGATTACTTCTTCTGTATAATTCCCTCTGTGACTTTAAACAACAAAAGGCATCATTTTTCTTTAAATAATTATATTTTTCTAGTGAGTCAGACCAGGAGGTGCCCGTGCATCACTACTTCATGTTGGATGATGAAGAACAACCCTGCGCTGCTCCGTTCAGCTGGCTTGTCACAACGCACCTTGACAGCTTGTGGGAAGAATCAGAATTCATGCCAGGTTTGTTTTGATATGAGAGGTTTTTATATAATATATTAGGGCTGTAAATCGATTAAAATATTTTATTGTGATTAAGCGCATGGTTGTCCATGATTAATTGCAATTAATCGCACATTTATCTGTTCAAAATGAACCTTAAAGGGAGATTTGTCAAGTATTTAATACTCTCATCAACATGGGAGCGGGCAAATATGCTGCTTTATGCAAATGTATGTATATATTTATTATTGTAAATCAATTAACAACACAAAACAATGACAGATATTGTCCAGAAACCCTCACAGGTACTGCATTTAGCATAAAACAATATGCTCCAATCATAACATGGCAAACTGCAGACAGTTTTTCCTTGCCAGACTTTTTTTTTTTTTTTACATTTTCAGACTTTTTTCGGACATTTTTAAACATTTTGTGGAATTTTATTTTTTTTTTTACCTTTTTCGGATATTTGTTTGACACTTTCAGACAATTTTCAGACTTTTTTTTTTTATACATTTTTCAAACTTTTTTCAGACTTTTTTTTTAATATATTTTTTGGACATTTTTCAGAATTTTTTTTTTTAACATTTTTTTTTTTCAGATATTTTTTGAACATTTTCAAACATTTTTTTTACTTTTTTTTCGGATATTTTTTTTTTACATTTTCAGACAATTTTCAAACTTTTTTTTTTGGACTTTTTCAGACTTTTTTTGGACAATAATCCTCACGCATTCACATATCTGGAGGTCAGAGGTCAAGGGGACCCCTTTGAAAATGGCCATGACAGTTTTTCCTCGCCAAAATTTAGCAGAAGTTTGGAGCGTTATTTTAATCGATTGACAACTCTAGTTTGAACGTACGGCTATACTGCATGCCTGTGGTGTTTGATAAAAATAAATACGGCGGTGTCTCTTATGACTGTTCCTCAGTAACGAGAGAGGATGGCACAGAGAGGATTCTCCAGTTTGTGAGCACCTTCACCAGCAGCAGGCTCGGCCGTCACTTACAGAAACTCTCCGACGACGAGCGAGCGGAGTACGGCCACCACTACCTACAAGACTTCCTGCTGCTCTCTATGAAGATCAAGTCCCAGGACGAGCTGAGGGTACAGACATTATGAGTCACACATTTAGGTGAAACCTATTTTGGGGAACAGCCACTAACAGTCTCTACTTTCTTTACACAATCCAGGTGTTCACCTGGGCCGTGCTGGGCTGCGTGTCTGAGCTTCAGACCTCCGTGGGTGCCGTCGCTGAGCTCTCTCCTGCTTGGATAATGGCTGCTGCCAAACACTTTGCCCCCAGACTGGACACTCTCTGCCACATATTTCTGCTGCAGCCACAGCTAGCTACCGCTGTCTCTCAGCAGGGGTCAAAGAGGGAGCCCCAAGAAATGGTGAGAATAAGCTTATGGGATCTGACTAAACTGTGACTACTGGGTGCATGTATGTGTTGAATATGAAGTGGGTTGGAAGTAAAGCTGCAAAAGGCACAGACACTAGTGTTTCATCTGGTGTCAACAACAGGTCAAACTTCCACTTGTCAGTTTAGGTTAAGATGGGAAACCTCTGTAACGGGGGCAGCAGCAAAACGGATTTTAGACACCTAAAACAATCAATATCAGTTTAAGTGTACGCTATATTTAAATTATTTTCACAGCAAAGGAAGGAAGGAAGGAGGGGAACTGAAGCCGTTAGAACGCAGGAGTTGCTGGTCTACCGCTGCCTCGATCGGTTAGTTTGTTTGTGTTATTGTGTGACTTTGGTGAATCCGATCGATCGAGGCAGCGGTAGACCAGCAACTCCTCTGTTCTGTGAGGTAAAATTACAAGTTCTTTCAATGGAGGCTGGTGGATTTACTTCCCCGTCAGAAAGGGCTGTCTCACGGTGAGGTAAAGCGGTGAAAATATTCTAAATATAGCGTACACTTAAACTGATATTGATTATTTTAGGTGTCTAAAATCCGTCCACAGCAGTACATTGCTTTGCTCCTGTGCTGGTACTCCTGTCTGTTTCTCCAAACTCCATTTAGTGTAGGTAATACACTGTCTATGGAGAAGTAGCTCATACAACCCCACTGAGAAACAGCCGAACTATCCCTTTAACATCCCATAGTTGTTAACATGCTATCTGTTTGGCAGGTGGAGGACATTCTAGCCCTCGGTGTCTGCGTTGAGCAGACCAAACTGCTGACTGTGATGTCCCTGCGAGAGTGCGAGTCCTTCGTGAGCAGACTGGAGTTCCTGCAGCCGTGTCTGGATCGAGTGTTCGGTCAGAAATACAGAACCCTCTGTAGCCCCGGCTGTCTGCCACATCTGGACTCCATCCGGTGAGTCTGGCAGCGAGAAAAAAAACAAAACTTTACCGTGTTTCGAGGTTTATTTATTTATAACCTCGTTTGTCCTTTCAGGTCGCTGTGGCATGGGATGCTGGTTGTTGCATCTTTCATCCAGCGTGTCATCTTTAAAGTTAAACAGAACGACTCTAGATTGAAAGAGCTGGCTCTGAAACACTGCAACCTTCACCTGAACGTGAGTAAGATAGTTTTAGGGTCTGTGTTTTCATCTTGACACACAGACTGTTTATAAAGATGGACGACGCGTCTCCGCTTCCTCCAGCTGCACAGAAGTGAAGCCAGAATGACGTCATTTGGAGACAGAGTCTGTGCAGTAGTGATCGGGTGGTGGAGCCGCGGCAGTGATCAGATAACTAATTAAACAAACATCAGCGTGATAAGAACTACGTAAAATGACAGAAACCATCTTTGGGAAAACTTTATTTGACGTGTACTTTGACTTTTTAGTTTGGCCCATGTCCCATCCAGTAACTCGGAGGGGGCGGGATTTGTGACCTATTCACCTTATTCTCTATACCTACCTCTCTAGTGCGGACCTTTGTCTACCCGGCACCCGGCATCTATCTGGCAGTGAGAGTTTACAGAAACACCGTCGCCATGACGCCGTGCTTTTGCATGCTGACCGGCCGGTGTGCTGATATGCTTCCGTACTTTAATAGCTCCTCATAGCGCAGCCGTCTAAACCATGAGACACTACAAATGTCCTCATATGTGATTTAAGGACACTTTTCGTATGTCATCCTCTCAGTCAGTGATGGCTGATGGAAGTGGTATCGTAAAACCGTCTCTGGTAAAACCGTCCGATTGTTGCAGGTGAATACTGCAGCCAGCCACCAGGGGGCGATCCAGATGTTTTGGCTTCACTTTTGGGGAGCAGTCATGTCGTCCATTTTTATATACCGTCTCTGATATGACTGAAAGATAATAATGATGACTAGTCGTTATTCAGGCGAGGAGGTCTGCCTCCAGTATAAAAGCTAAAGTAACGAGTAAACGACAGTGGAAATTAAATAATAACGAGACCCAGAAAGGACTAGAGATTTCTTATCAAGAGGAGGAAACATAGTTGGAAACAGTTTAACATGAACAACAGAAGTCAAATGTTTTTTTTCCCCCTTATTTTCTTACAGCTGATGCAGGAGTCAGCTGATGTGAGCAGCGTGGACACACTGCAGAAGCTGATCCGGGTCCTCAATTCTTTTCATGATGAGTGCATCAGCAGGGAGCTGAGGTCAGGATTCTGTTGGTCTTATACATTAGAAACATCTCACCATAACTCTTTTAACTAAACTACTAAATGATTTTATAATATTAATGATAACAATGCATACCACTAGAATCTCTTCTTATCTCACAGTGCGATAATGAATCTCTCATGGTATGTTGTTGTTCTGTAAAGGTTAGGCATTTCTTGCCCAGTTTGCCTGTCGGAGCTCACAGAGCCGGCCGTCCTGCCCTGCCAGCACGTCTTCTGTCTGCCGTGTGTCCAACGCAGCATTCAGGATCAGAGACGTCATTGTCCTAAATGCAGGACAGACCTGCTGCCCGACTTCAAGCCGACCGTTTCTCCCGCCGTCAAGTGAGTGCAGAAGAGTGTTTCTATTAGAGCTGTCAGGTCATTAAAATAGTTAATCGTCATTTGTTTTCTGTCCAAAATGAACCTTAAAGGGAGATTTGTCAAGTATTTAATCCTCTTATCAACATGGGAGTAGACAAATATGCGGATTTATGCAAATGTATGTATATATTTATTATTGTAAATCAATTAACAACACAAAACAATGACAGATATTGTCCAGAAACCCTCACAGGTACTGCATTTAGCATAAAACAATATGCTCCAATCATAACATGGCAAACTGCAGCCCAACAGGCAACAACAGCTGTCAGTGTGTCAGTGTGCTGACTTGACTATGACTTGCCCCAAACTGCATGTGATTATCATAAAGTGGGCATGTCTGTAAAGGGGAGACTCGTGGGTACCCATAGAACCCATTTACATTCACATATCTGGAGGTCAGAGGTCAAGGGACCCCTTTGAAAATGGCCATACCAGTTTTTCCTCACCAAACTTTTGCGCAACTTTGGAGCGTTATTTAGCCTCCTTCTCGACATGCTAGTATGACATGGTTGGTACTGATGGATTCTTTAGGTTTTACAGTTTCATATGATACCAGTATCTTCACTCTAGCTTTAAAACGGAGCCAGCTACAACTTAAAAACTGCAAGTTGTGTTAATGCGTTAAAGAAATTAGTGGCGTTAAAACAAATTTGCTTTAACGTGTAATTATCGCGTTAACTTATACAGCTTTAGTTTCTGTTAAATGTTTTCTGGTACAACAGTTTGTGAATCAAAGTAAAAGAAACGGAGGATACTGTTGTTGAAGAAGTCTTTCAGTATCTTTTCTTTCCGTGGTTCAGGGCAGCACTTGAGCAGCAGGCAGCGATCAGAGACTGCTGTAACTCCTTCTTCCTGGAGGTGGTGTCCAGGTTCTGGCTGTCGGAGGGGCAGCGGCCCGGAGAGGGAGTGGTGGAGCTGCTCTTCACCTTACTCGTCTCCGCTAGCGGTCAGTGAGAGAATCAGTCAATAGTAATAACAGATGATGCTGTGATAATAATAATAACACATAATCAGCCCTTTCACTCTCCTGTGTGATGCAGGAGACGTGTACCGGACCAGGGCGCTCACTCCCTTCCTGCAGTGTGTGGATAACAGTCCAGTGGTGCGATCTGTGCTGCCTAAACTGCTGCTTCAGTACAGGTGAGGGCGTGAATCCAGGAAGTAGACAAACACCTTTGTTCATTTAAAAAGCAGCTGCCAAATAAATTATTTCATAAATAAAGTTTATGGAGTTTTTACTCCACTAAATGTATTTAAATTCGTCAAAATGTGTTCCTTCTTCATCAGCTACAACGTTAAAATGTAGTTGACGTGCTTGTGTTGTAATAATATAAATATAAAGCCCAGCAATATTACTGTAGTAGTGATGCAATGTAACAAAGTACTCAAGAACTGTACTTAAATACTTATACTTGAGTATTTCTATTTCATGCCACTTTATTATGGAGGACGGAACATGCCAAAAACAAAAATAAATAAATAAATTACTCGATAAATAAAAAAATATGTCATCGAATGTAGCAAAAATAATATTAAAAACAAATGTAGCCATTATTTAATTGATAAATTGTGACATAAATTTGTATTGCTGTTTTAATTTGCTTCTTTATTTATTAATTTCTTTGTATTAATTCCCTTATTTATTTACTCTTATGTTTAATTTCCCCTTTTATTTATTTATATATTTATTTTTATTAATTATTAGAATTAGTTATTTATTTTTGAATTATTTTTTTATTTATTTATAAGTGACATCTGAGTGGCAGCCCCTCATTTGTATAATGAGGCAGAAATGTAAAAGTAAATGTGTAAAGAAAGGTATCAAATAAAATACAGAAATAAATAAGTTTGGGGAAATAACTACGGGGTGAAATGCAAAAGGAAAATCATGCATAAATAAATAAATAAATGCATCAATACAAACATTTAAAAATAAATATAAAATAAATTTGAAAAATAAATACATACATTTTAAAATAAATAAAAATAGATACATGAATAAATAAAAGGGAAAATTAAACATAGTAAAGAAATAAGATAATTAATACAAAGATAAATACATAAAGAAGCAAATTAAAACAGAAATACCAATTTGTGTCACATTTTATCAATTAATTAATGGCTACATTTGAAAATGAACAAAGGAAAAATATCTTTAAACTCGATTCTTCTGTCAGTTTTGAGCAGGTGAAGACTCACATTCAGACCTACCTGAGGAACCTGGAGGAGAATCTTCTAACCAGAGAAGACCGAACTGAACTCTACCTGCTGTTTGTCAACTGCTTCCAGGTAAAAGACACAAACTCCACTTGTCCTATTTGTCCTTTATCGTCAGAGTGAGGACGATCATCATCGTTATTTTTGTTGCTTTAATTTTGTTGCCTTCATCTTTGCTGATAATTCGTACATTTTTAACCATTCTATATATAACCACCTTCCTTATTAATAACATTTAGTTATTTTTCTTTCCCAGGACTCTCTGTTGTGCTCCGAAGCGAGAGAAGTGGAACAGAGCGACGAAGAGCAAAGACAAGCAGAGATCAGGTTCCTGAGCAGGATCGCCAGGAAACAGACTCCAGACCGCCACCAGGACCCGGCGGAGTTCCTGCTCAACACGGCCCGGCTGAGGATATGTCTGAGCGCTGCTGCCCGGCTGCTGGAGGACGCCGCTCTTCAAGGTCTGCAGTTTAACTTAAATCAACGTCATTATTGTGCACATAGTTGCTGACTAAAATGAGTTTTGATGCATCAACACAGGGATCTGAAATGTCATCAGATGTTCTGTAGAAGGGAAGTAAAGTTTCTTTGTGAAATGCAGGTCGACCTAAAGACGTGGGGGCTCAGTACTTGCAGCAGGTGAAGGCGCTGTGTGAGTACTGCGCTAACGACTGGTACCGGGTTTACCTGCTCCGAGCCCTCCACAGGTGCTCCGGGGTGGACTGCATCCTGTCTCTGATGAACAACCCGGCCTGGAGATGGCTCTTCCCTGCGGAGCTCCTTCGACTTCAGGTAAAGAGAAACACAGAGCAACAGAAACAACAACGTCTTCTCTTTGTCATCATGACACTTTATTTATAGTCACACAAGAGAAAACCATTCTCATGAGAGTGAAATCAAAATTTAAAAAGTCATTGTGCTTGACTACATCTTCATTACTGATTAATCTGTCAGTTGTTTGCTAGATTAATTGCATAAAATGTCTGAAAATATAGAAAAATGTCCAACACTTTCTCAGACACAAGTCGACGTCGTCTTAATGCCATTTATTCTGGCTGCCCAACAGTCCAAAACCTCAAAGATGTTCAGCTCACTCTCAGAGAAAACTGGCAAATATTTAAAAAATGAGAAAGAACCAGAAGATTTTTTGGTATTTTTGCTTAAAAATGACAAACAATTAATGGATTATCAAAATATTTATAGTCACCTCCACTTAAAATGTTTAATCACGATTAATCACATATTTTTTATCTGTTCAAAATGAACCTTAAAGGGAGATTTGACAAGTATTTAATCCTCTTATCAACATGGGAGTGGACAAATATGCTGCTTTATGCAAATGTATGTATATATTTATTATTGGAAATCAATGAACAACACAAAACAATAACAGATATTGTCCAGAAACCCTCACAGGTACTGCATTTAGCATAAAACAATATGCTCCAATCATAACATGGAGAACTGCAGCCCAACAGGCAACAACAGCCCATTTTCATTCACATATCTGGAGGTCAGAGGTCAGGGGACCCCTTTAAAGATTGACTTTTTTCGGAGATTTTTAAACATTTTTCGGACTGTTTTTTGTTTTTTTTTAAACATTTTTCAGACTTTTTTTTCAGATATTTTTTTGCCAAAACCCCTCACACATTCACATATCTGGGGGTCAGAGGTCAAGGGACCCCTTTGAAAATGGCCTTCTCATTTTTTCCTCGCCAATATTTAGCATTAAGTTTGGAGCGTTATTTAACCTCCTTCGTGACCAGCTAGTATGACATGGTTGTACCGATGGATTCATCAGGTTTTGTAGTTTCAGATGATACCAAGCTTCACTCTAGCTTTAAAACTGTTCTTAAACAACCTAAAAATCACAAGTTGCGTTAACGCGTTATTATCACGCTAACTTTGACAGCTCTAATACATACTGTATGTATATTCTTTCTTTCTCTCTCAGAGGATGATTCCGACTAACGTGGACCAGTTCCTCTGCTGTGGGACGCCTTACCGAGCCATGAGAGACGCCGTGGCCCACGTTCTGCTGGAGAACAAATCTGACACCTTCAAGACACAGATCCAGGTCAGAGAGATGCCACAGCTGATATCATGTTTAGTTCATTATGAGAAGCGTTTAGAGGTAAAGCGGATTAATGATCCTGCTTAAGTGTCGTCTGTAGACTCCGTCATGTCTCCTAACCACCACTAGAGGTCAGACTTTATTTGAACTCCCCTTATGTAGCATTTTTAAGCAAGATATTAACATTTAACAAATGGTTCATTACACACTATAATGAAGTTGTATGCAGATATGAGGGCATTTTTTAACATTTTATATTATTATATACAATATATAAATGAATAAAAAATAAATGCAAAAATAAATAAATTATAAAGAAAATTATAAAAATAAATACTTAAGTAAATAATAGGGAAAATTAAACAGAAGAGCAAATAAATAAGGGAATTAATATGAAGATAAATAAATAAAGAAGCAAATTAATTTATTTCACATTTTATCAATTCATTAATGGCTACATTTATTTTTAATATTATTTTTGCAAAATTTACTGAAATATCTATTTGTTTTTTGAGTCATTTATTTATTAATTTATTTTTTATTTTGGCAGGTTCCGTCCTCCGTATAAATGTTACTTAAACATCTGCAAAAGTTAAAGTTGTTAATACATTAAAGAACTCTTATATCTGCTTATAACAACATTATAGTGTGTTATTAACCTTTTATCAAATGTTGCTTTTAAATGCTAAATATGGGTTAAAGTTAAATGTTACTATATGTTCATCTATTGTGTGCATCCCATCTTAAACACTAACTGGTAAGAGTAATAAAAAAACAACATGATCATTTAACTTTCAAATGACTTTTCTTGAATGTCTTCTGCATGTTTTTTATTTTTCTGTTTTTCTGTGTTCCTCTTTCACGTCTCGGTTGTTTTATTTCCTCCGTAGAAGCTGAGAGGTTCCCAGATCAGTCTGCTGGCCCTGGCCTTGTTCAGACAGGTCACCTGTCGCTACAGATCAACTGACGCCAACATGCTTCCCTCCGCGCAGGTCTCTATACATGATGTCTAACGTAAATTGTGTGTATTGTAGATTCTCTCTGTAACATGTGGCTCTACGTGAACGTACAGGGGACGGCGAGACTGGAGGAGCTCCTGAAACACGTCGAGTCGAGGGAGTTCAGGGAGTTCTGCACTGCTCTTCTGTCAAATCAGATCGGAGGACCGGGTTCAGATCTCCACATCAACAAGCATCTTTCGGCTCAGAGACAAACCCTCCTGGAGCTGCTGGTCCATCTGGACTCGGTGATCCTCAGTGGAAATCCTCTACTGGTTCCTCTTCATCAGATCGCCTCCCAGCCTCAGAACGTTACAGTAAGACGCTTCTTCTTCTTCTCTTATCCAACTTTACACATGAGGGTCAGTTTACTCACGGTTAGTACGACTCAGCCTGGGAAAACAGTTGAATGATGTTTTCTGTGGCTCTGAAGGAGATAACTTCCATTAATGTCCATCGCTCACGTTATGCTCCTCTGGGAAGCGGCTGGGCAAAAACTAGATAAATAAATAAATATGTCATTAAATGTAGCAAAAATATTATTGAAAATAAATTTAGCCATTAATTAATTGATAAAATGTGACATAAATTGACATTTCTGTTTTAATTTTTGATATTTGTATTAATTCCCTTATTTATTTACTCTTCTGTTTAATTTTCCCTTTTATTTATTTATTTATTTTTGCACTTATTTTTTTTATATTTTTTTAATATTTATTTTTAAATGTATGTATTTATATACGCATTTATTGACAGTCCCCTCATTTGCATAATGAGGCAGAAATGCATAAAGAAATGTAAAAAGAAATGTGTAAAGGAATGTATAAAGAAAAGAATCCAGAAATGAATAAGTTTGGGGAAATAAATAAGGGTTGAAATGCATAAATACATAAATAAATACGTACATTTAAAAATGAATAAAACACAAGTGCAAAAATAAATAAAAAATAATGCAAAAATTAATTTAAAGAAATTAATAATAAAATATAATAAAATAATAAAAATAAATACATAAATAAATAAAAGGGAAAATTAAATAGAAGAGTAAATAAATAAGAGAATTAATACAAATATAAATAAATAAAGAAGAAGAAGAATATTTAAACAAATATCAATTTATGTCACATTTATATCAATTAATTAATGACTACATTTATTTTTAGTATTAGTTTTGCTACATTTAATGACATATTTATTTATTTATCGAGTCATTTATGTATTTTTTCGTTTATTTCTGATATTGGCAGGTTCCGTCCTTCATAGAACAATAGCTAGCTAATGGGGATCCTAATAAATGAAATGAAATGTCACACATTAACTTACTTTTTGCTCCTAGAACTCCTTTCTGCCGACCATGCCTGATGACCACACCAGTGAAGTCAGACAGTGGTTGACTAACGACAAGAAAGCACAGCTGTACTGTGAGTATTTAACATCATAAAGGTTTAGTTTTTGATCATCACTTCTTTATGAATTGTCCATAATGTGTTTTACATCATTCACAGATTGTTCCAACGGACATCCATGCGTTGTGACAGAGGTAGGAGCTGTTTGTGTTCCTCTTGGCAAACATTCCTTAAAGGGTGACTTCAACCTGGAGCCTGTTGTCCCATGTTTGTGTGTCTAAGTGACTAATGTGGACCAGTATAAATAGAGAGGCAATACTGGACCAATTTCAGAACGGATTGTCCCCATTAGTTACTAACATAAACATGAGAAAATAAGGTCCAGGTTGAAAAATACCGAAGTTACACTTTAAGAATAAATACATAAATGTGATGCTTCTGTATTGTCCCATAGTGTGGTAGACCGGTGGTTACAGCACGATGTCACGAGTGTGGAGTCCTGATCGGTGGGGTGGGACACAACCCAGTCGCTGGATTTACTCCAAACCAAAGGTGTGAATCTCTTCAGTCAACCAGTTGTGTGGCAGCATTCTCCGTCTGATATTTAATTAATGTTCGTCCTCGTGTGTGTGTGTAAAGTGTCGGAGATAAAACTCGGACGGGACACATATTAGGAGAGGCTCACCGGCGGTCTGAAGCCCCTGAAAGACAGATGATGTACGCTCAGTCCTGCATCCTGCGGCTGCTCACACACCTCGCCATGCTGCAAGGCGCTATAAGAAACAACAGAGTGAGACTTGGCACAACATATTTACACATCAGACGTATTGAGAAGAATGCATCATGTAATAATACTGGCGTTGTTGTAGGGAGTTGGTAACATGATCCACCCCAGACCCCATGATGTGGTCAACTTCCTGTGGAACCACCTTGAACAGGACCTGCGTGTGTTGATGAAGACGCTGGATCAGAACCGGGACAACACGGCGGTTACAGTTCATTTGATTCTCAATCGATGCACAGAATTCACTCCAGGTGACTTTACAACGATCTTCAGCTTCTATTGTTCATATAAAACAAGAACATGTGACGTAACTGTGCTGAATGTTGTTGAAGGTTCTCGTGGAGCAAGACCGGATCTGTCCTCCAGACCAGGACGTCAACAGTGGGAGAAGCTCGTCTGTGATTCTGCCATCAACCCAGTACTCCAGGTAAGGAATACCATGTATTTAAAAGCATTGATTGCTTACAGGTCTGTAACTGGACTCGATGCTTGTGACCTTTCCAAAGGCGCAAAGCGGCACACAGCACAGCGCAGCTGTCCTTGCTAGTTTCAGACTGATGTAGTCGTCATTTTCACGCCCAGCGCCCGCGTTGTGTAAGTAGCAAATGTACTTGTACTTGGTCTTTAAATGAGGTGTGGTCAGGTGCTTTGTTGGTGCATTGATATCTTGAGGCAGCAGAAGGCGATTGCACCATTGATCAACAAAAACCTAAAGTCTGGCGCAGTATTTTCCTGCTATTTAAAGAGTTCATTATTCAGATATTAAGATGTGTCTACAGGTAGGTTCATAACACGCGTACACTCTGCTTGTTACACACACAGGGACGCAGCAGCGTTCCTCCTCCGTTAAACACGCTTTATTTATGTTTAGGAAAACACTAAATTCAGGTGGCAGGTGACAATTCAGAATATAATGAAGTGAGGCTCTCAGGCTTTCTGTATTGATCAACCTGCAGCGCGCTCTCAGCGCTCCTCCAGTCACTGACCGCCGTGACCTTGCCCCTTGTGCTTTACTTTGCACACAGACTATGCGCCTCTTAACTAATAGAAGTGGAGTTGGACACGCCCTAAATGCACTTGCACCATGCAGTTTAGACCATGCACTATAGATTGTTTAAATAGGGCGTTTCTTGTATTTTCAGGATTTGCAGAAGAATCTGTCTGAAGCTCAAGACAGAATCGGCGCTGACGATGGACTAGCCGGGAGTCCTCTGATGAATCTCCTCTTCGGAGATCCTGGGACCATGTTGTCGCTCCCCTCCGACTGCCCGACACATCGCTCCTCCTTCTGGACTCTGCCGGAGTCGATGACCGTGGTGCGCTTCTCTCAGCTGGTGGGGGAAGCTCAGGGAAGCATGCCCTTACCGCTGCTGAGCCTGTTCCTCAAGAAGGTATACCGAGCTTCTTCATGTGAAGTCCTTCTCTCTGACAAAGTCTGGGGACACAGTGGAGGATAATCAGGCCGATGTACAGCAGATCTGACATGTTTTAAATCTTAAATGTTTTAAATCTTAAGTCTCAAGTTAAGATAGGAAGAGTCTAATAACTCTAACTATAATAACTCCAACTCAGGAGGTAAAAGAAAGAGAGCGGGCTGAGATAGTAGACACGGTCTATACTATATATATGTTGATGCTATCATAAAGAAGTAGAAGAAGTACACTGACATGTTATAGGAAGAGGAAGGCAGCTCTGACGTCCAAAGAGCAGAAGAAAAGTGAAGGTTAGGACAGCTGAACGGTTATCCGAAAGTTAGGAGAGTTTATTTAAGATTTTGGGAAGTTAGGATGTTCGTGTAATTAGGGGTGAAAGTCCTGACATTAGTGACATATTGTTTTTGTAGTGACTGACGTGTCCTGACTGTAGTAACTGTCTTTGTGTCAGATCCACTGTGTGAGGCAGTTACACCACCTACCTGAGCTGGCTGCTCTACAGTCGGACCTAATGAGGGCGTTTCCTCTGACGTCCGCCTCCACAGATCAGACCATCTCACAGATGATACAGCAGATACCAGCAGGTATAACAACATTTCATTTATAACTGAACATACAAGCAACTAAACAAATCACACAGACACAGACGGAGCTCTCTCTTTGTCCTCGTCAGGATACCAGAAGAAGACGCTGCAGGAGAGAGTCCAGAGATTCATGAAGGTGTGGAACGGCCTCAGAGCGGAGGTGGCAAACAACTGTAAGCATTTAACTCTGATGTTTGAGTGTACAGTTGTACAGCTGCAACGATTCATCTGTTGCTCTAACTGCATCGATTATAAAATATGCATCGATCTGTCAAAAGATAATCAGTACTACTACCAATGTCAGTAATATGAATATTAAAGAAACTACTATACCAGAAATAACAACACACTTTATTTATTGAGCACTTTTCTAAGCTGAAGTTACCATGTGATTTAGAACATAGAATTAAAAGTAGGGCTGTCAAAGTTAACGCGATAATAACACGTTATTAACGCAAATTAATTAAAAAATGAATAACGCATTAACGTAACCTGCGATTTTTAGGTTGTAACAGGCTCAGTTATAAAGCTATAGTGAAGATACTGGTATCATAAACAGTTTGAAGTCTTCAGTGTTTGGTGTCTAGTGAAAACTTTACATTTTGTCTCTTATTTTAGAAAAAAAAATATATATTTCTTAATTTTGTAAGAGAATAAGGATAATTTCTTATTATTGCACATATTTATTTAATTAATTATTATTGAATCAAATTATAATAACCAAAATCAGATTGAATTTAGAAGAAAAATATTATTATTATTTAATTGAATCAGAGTTAAAGCAGAAGTTAACAGCTCTATGTGATGAGTTGTGTGTGCTTCCTTCACTGCATGATTTCCCCGGGCGCTTTACAGCAGCAGACTGCTCCTAAAACACTTAGGATGGGTTAAATGCAGAGGTCAAATTTCATGTATGTATATGACAAATAAAGGTTTCTTCTTTGTGTGTGTGTGTGTGTGTGTGTGTGTGCGTGTGTGTGTGTGTGTGTGTGTGTGTCTGTGTACAGCAGCAGACTTGGGTGTGGATGTGAACTTGTGTGAGGAGGAGGTGACCACCGAGAGCTCCGGGGAGTTTCTGACACCGTGCCGACACGGACCCGGGTCGTGTCTCCGGATTCTGGTGGACTTCCTGTCAGAGACTCACAACAGCCTGGTGAGAGCGAGCCGCCAAGAGGACAGGTCAGTACGGTCCAGAGTCAGGGGCCGCTGGGTTTGAGCTGTTTGAGTTGATTTTTAAGGCCGAGTTCAGACTTAAAAGAGCACTGCATGAAAACATGTATTTTGTATGTACAGAATGTGTCGCTACATATTTCTGACAAAATTATACCTGGCCCTAAAAAAAACAAACTAAAACTAAACCAGAACTCACTCAACACTCTATGAAAACTACCTAAAACTAAACTGAAACTGAAAACTAAAATAAGATTAAAAAAAAATAATAATAATTCAAAATTCAAAACTATTATAACCTTGGTAAGTTGACCTTGTGAGTTGTTCACAAAGAGGCATCTTATGTGAACTTGAACATTTGAGAAAACAATTGAATGCTGAGCGAAACACATTACTCTTTACCAGTGTTCATAAAAGACCCTTGAATCACATATTTGATCCTGATAACTCTCTGGAGATGTACAATCCCCTCTCAGCGTATCATAAACCGTAGTGTAGAGCTTTAATGCACGTGGCATCATCATCTTCTCACCTGTACCTGTTCATTCATTCATTCAACCTTTATTTAAATCTCCAGGAATCATTGAGGGGACGCCCTCATTTTCAATGATGTCGAGAGTACAATACAACAGAATAAATACACACGGAACATAATTAACGAATCACAATCAGTGAGACAAAAATATAACAATGTTAAAAACAGTCACATTCAAGAGCGGAGTAGTGTAATCATGGCTTTAAAATCACCTACAGGTACAAATGTGTTCCAAGTTTTTGCAGCACAAAGACCAAATTTAGTGTTTGCAGGCGGGACTTCAAGCTTGACTGACTTGACTGTCTTTCAGAGGCTCTAGTAGGTTAAAATATATCATATAATATAAAACATATAAAACTACAAAGCCTAATGAATCCCTTGGTGCCAACCATGTTATGCTACGATGTCGGGAAGGAGGTTAAATAACGCTCCAAAGTTGGGTTAAATCTTAGCAAGGAAAAAACTGAAATGGGCATTTTCAAAGGGGTCCTTTGACCTCTGACCTCCAGATATGTGAATGTAAATGGGTTCTATGGGTACCCACGAGTCTCCCCTTAACAGACATGCCCACTTCATGATAATCTTGCTTGCTGTAGGATTTCAGTGGCTGAGTGTGCAGTATCAGCATACTCAGT
The DNA here is from genome assembly GCF_015220745.1 of Sebastes umbrosus. Classification (NCBI taxonomy): domain Eukaryota; kingdom Metazoa; phylum Chordata; class Actinopteri; order Perciformes; family Sebastidae; genus Sebastes; species Sebastes umbrosus. Next base: position 25,490,920 of record NC_051288.1, on the reverse strand, counting down.
TACAATATTGTTAATATAAATTGTGAACATCACGTCAACTCTGACGAGGCAGCCTCTTGTGTTTTTAAACATGGACGTGCTCCTGTTGTTTTTCCCCAGTGACCACAGCGTTCCTCTAGAGAGAATATCAGAGACGCAGCTGACTCTGTGCAGCCCGGAGAGAGAGCTGCTGCCTCTGGTTTTATCCCACTGCCACTACACCTTGAAGATAGGTGGCGAGACGAACAGAACCTACGACCTGCCGGGCATCCAGACCCAGCTGGCCCGTCGCTTCCTGGCTGGAAAACCTCTCATCCAAGCGGTAAAAATCTGAACTAATCATACAGCTGCATATCAGGTAGTAACAAACATTCTGCTAACCAGCACTGTTTGATCAAAATCAGGATACCTCGAGGTACTTGAACAGACACCTGCAGGACTTCTCTGTGGTTCTAACTGAGGTCCGAGACAAGATTCATCAGGTAAGACCAGTTCATGAACTTCAGTGTTTTACGGTGTCAAAGTCTTCATCTGGAACCGACTAATGCCAGCCGAAGAATGTTCACAGTAGCTTGCCCCTGTAGGATTTTGTGAGGCCTCTTTGTTAAAGGTCAAATTCCTTCCCTCACACTCCTCTCGCCGGTCTCCCCCCGTCCGTCCTACAGGAGCCGCTGAAGGGTTCGGTGAGCGGCGCCATGAGAACGGTGCTGCGTTCGTACACGGATGTTTGTGACGCCGTGTTTGTGGTGGAGATCGGCCTTCGCTTCCTTGGCAAGACAAGCGGAGATCCACAAGGTCGACTCTTGTCCTATCTCACTGATTCACTGCAGATGGAACCACAGATTTCCAGCGCTGTAGCCAAGGTAGAAACCTCCAGACCACCACAGCTATTTCCATTACAACACTGCTATGCAAAGAATGTGATTATGTTGACAGGATTTTGTCAGCGATGCAGCCCTTTCTTGTTGCTTTTCTCTCCATAAACCTCCCATTTAATAACTGATTTTTGACACTAATAAGTGAAATAAAAATGTTCACGATGCAATAATGAGTACCGCAGTGCAATACTGCATTACCATGCAACGATAATGTAACCGTGACTGTGATGGATTACACAAGTAAAGCAAGTTTCACCAGTCTGACATGCAGAAATGAATGACTGAGGTAGAGAAATACATAAAGAACACTTGAAACACTGAGCTATAATTCAGGAGCTACAACTTGCAAGAAAAAATAAACACTGTTATGAAATATTAAACTTGTCTGTTTCATTTTCTTTTCAGGGTCTTGGAGAGAGCAGACTTGAACACAGCATATTCACCTGGCAGCTCCTGACTTCTTGGAAATCTGAGCTTATGCTGAGCAGAAAGCAAGTAAGTATCAGTAAAATCATAAATTTACAGGACTTTATACGATTAAAACATCCCTATTTTTCAGACGCGACAGTTGAACTGCGTACGCTGAGCCCCAAACAGAAATATCAATTTATGTCACAATTTATCAATTAATTAATTTATTTTTAATTATTATTTTTTGCTCCTTTTAATGACATATTTATTTATTTATCGAGTCATTTATTTACTTTTTAATTTATTTTTGATTTTGGCTGGTTCCGTCCTCCATAGTTCTCATCCGCAGTTTCTGCCACAAAGCAGTTTAATCACATTAAAGTTTGATTTAATTCCTGATGATGTTTCAGGACCCGTTTCAGAGGCTACCCTCAGAGTTCCAGCAGAAGTTGTCCGAGGAGGAGAAGAAAGGGCTGAAGGTTTTCCTCGCCGTCACAGATGTTGACACTTTCTCTCTGGAGCTGCATGAAATCCTGCTGCTGAAGACGAGCACCGACGTGCCCGACCAGCGTTACCAACCACACTGGGAGTAAGCACCAACCGTTTGCATTATTGACATCTATTCCCGAGTTTACCCAAGAGGTGTTTTTGGGGATCGGTAAACTCATGAATGTAAGAAGTGTGCCTATTGTCAGGTCAGAGATTACCACCCTGGTCTAAAGGAATCCATTGATTCCTGACAGCTTTAATCAGAGTAAAGTGTGGAGGTCTCACCCGGGGACTTGGAGCCTTTTGACTTCCAGGACCAGAGTGTGACCCCTCCAGGCGGCCATCTGTCAGGGAAGAGGAGCTTTAAGTTGTCTCCCCTCAGTCACAGGTCATCTCTATTGAAGCAGCAGCTGGACGGTGAAGTGAATAGGCATGCTCCTGGTGAAAACAATGGATGCGGTGCTAACAGTTGTTTTCTCTGTGCCCTCCCTCCCTGCTGTCTGCAGCATCAGGTCCACCTTAGAGAGCCACTTGGAGAAGAAAGGCCTTCCAGTCCTGCTGGGGCTCGAGTCTTTACCGGAGGACATCACACTGGGACAAGGAGCTGACGTGTGGAGGGCTGCTGTCCAGTTTAAAAGGAGATAGATTATTTCTACTGACTTATTTGTGTTGTTATTGTTCTATTACTATTATTATGGGACATCTGGATTTAGATTGAATGTCTGTGATTAATGAAGGGGCATGTTCTGATTAACTGTTTCTGTATATTTTGAGAAGTCTGAAAGTGACAGGGTGGTGCAATAAATGCATTTGATTTGAAGCAGGCCTATTTTTTTCTTTATGTTATATGTCCTACCTGTTAACCCTCTGAGACCCACGATCCCGACCGACTTCACTGTCTTTCAGAGGCTCTAGCAGGTTCAGTTTAAAAGCTAAAAAAACGCAGTTTATTTATCTTTGTATTAATTACCTTATTTATTTACTGTTCTGTTTAATTTTCCCTTTTATTTGTTTATGTTTTTATTTCTATACATTTTTGGATTTATTTATTTATTTTTGCATTTATTTTTTATTTATTTTTGCATTTACTTTGTATTTATTTATGGGTGACAACGGAGTGACAGCCCCCTCATTTGCCTAATGAGGCAAAAAATGCATAATGAAATGTAAAAAAGAAATGTGCAAAACAAAGTATAAAAAACAGAATACAGACAGGAAATAAATAAGGGGTGAAATACAAAGGGAAAATCATGCATAAATAAATACACACATTTAAAAATTGATTGAATTTAAATATATATATAAATATAAATAGATTTTAAAAATCCCATAGAAAGCAGATTGTTCAAATTTAACCATCTTTGCAAAGCCAACCAAACCGTTTGTTCGAGCCACGCCCCTTTTTAATCCACAACACGTTAGACAGACAGATCCGTCCAGCCAATCAGATGCACGGATTAAAAAAACAACGTTCTCTCTCCACCAATCACAGCCGTCGAGGGGCGGGTCTTGTCGTTACCACAGAGATGATGTGACGCGTTTTTCGTCTCCACTGAGTGAACGGAGGACTTTCACTGATCAGGAGGATTGTTGTTGTTAATTAAACCCTCTTAATCATTATTATATTACATTATTATATCATACAGCCTACCTTGTTGTTGAACTGGAGCTGATCAGCTATGGATCCATCCAGCTGTTGAAGTAAGTAGACAACAATAACCTGCTTTATTCAGTTGTTGTGGTTGATGGTTAGAAACGTTAAAGACTAAAGATAGAAACACTTTGATGGACTTCATCTGAAAAACAGCCGTTTTCATCTCAAACTAACTGGTTGAGGATGTAACTGTGAGCTCAGCGAGGCTGTGATTTAACACCAGGTTTAAATTAACCTTATTTTAATGACTTTACAATGTAAAAGTTATTACATTACAATTCAAGTCTATAATGTATATAGTAGGGCTGTTAATTGCACATTTTTATCTGTTCAAAATGTACCTTAAAGGGAGATTTCTCAAGTATTTAATCCTCTTATCAACATGGGAGTGGACAAATATGCTGCTTTATGCAAATGTATGTATATATGTATTATTGGAAATAAATTAACAACACAAAACAATGACAGATATTGTCCAGAAACCCTCACAGGTACTGCATTTAGCATAAAACAATGTGCTCCAATCATAACATGTCAAACTGCAGCCCAACAGGCAACAACAGCTGTCAGTGTGTCAGTGTGCTGACTTGACTATGACTTGCCCCAAACTGCATGTGATTATCATAAAGTGGGCATGTCTGTAAAGGGGAGACTCGTGGGTACCCATAGAACCCATTTACATTCACTGATCTGGAGGTCAGAGGTCAAGGGGACCCCTTTGAAAATGGACATGACAGTTTTTCCTTGTCAAAATTTAGTTTTAGGAAGTTATTTAACCTCCTTCATGAGAAGCAAAACATTTTTGGATTTTTTTTTTTTTTTTTACATTTTTCAGACTTTTTTTTCGGATATCTTTTTTGGACATTTTCAGACAGTTTTCTTGCTTTTTTGGGACTTTTTTCGGAAATTGTTTTACATTTTTCGGATTTGTTTTGATTTTTTACATTTTTCAGACTTTTTTTTAAACATTTTTTTGGACATTTTTCTGACTTTTTTTGGACACATTCACATATCTGGAGGTCAGAGGTCAAGGGACCCCTTTGAAAATGGACATGACAGTTTTTCGTCGCCAAACTGAGCCGCTACAACTCCCAAAGATTGATTGTGTTAATGCGTTAAAGAAATTAGTGGCGTTAAAACGAATTTGTACTAACGTGTTATTATTGCGTTAACTTTGACAGCCCTGAATAGAATATAACAGAATATATAGTATCATGTATAATGTGGGATGAACACAATGTTGATAACTGTTGAGAACTGAGATGACAATGCTTACATTAGCAAGCTGGGCTAACCTATGCTAATGTGTCATAAATGAAGCTTTTCACCTTTGGTACAGTCAACTTTTTAATGTAAAGGAAATAATAAGACAGCACACAGTGGTGAAGTCAGGTCTGCACTTTATTGAATATTCTGCTCAAGAAGAGAGTAAACATATCCAACAGGTGTTGCTTTAGATCTACAAACATCAGCAATGTTTGCAAAAAAATGATGTTAACACTGACTCTCTCAAAGAAAAAACAAGTTATGCATTATTTTATATGAGCTATGACTTTATATTTCAACATACTAGTGTTGACATAGCAATTGTGTATTGATATAAGCTCTGTATTGATAAGTATCAGGAATTAGAATAGAAAGTTATAATTAAAAACATATCTGTGATGTACCAGGCAATGAAAGTTTAAACTGATTGTGAAGCTGTGATTAACAAAAAAGACATTGCTTCAGGGACAGGATTAGCCTTGACCTTAACAGAAAAACACAGACCAGAGAGTTTTCCTCTTGTTTTCAGAAAATATAGTAGAAGTACTAAATTAAGTATGCTTAATTAAACAAAAGGCACTTTAGCTCCCTCATATCCGAACATAATCAACATGATGAATTCAACAAAACAGGTTATGCAATTTTTGACATGAGCTATGAGATCACATTTCAACATAATAGTTTTGACATAGCTATTGTTAATCAATATAAGCTCAGTTTAAGTATCAGGAATTACACTCTAAATCAAAACGATTAAAAACATATATGTGATGTACCGAGCAATAAAAGCTTAAACTGATTGTGAAGCTGTGAAGCACAAACCAGTTTGAGGAGAAGGCTGTGCATCAAATCAACATGAACTGATTAACAGAAAAGTACATATGTAGTCACTTCATCGTATCATCTATTTTCCTGGTCCCTCTGGGTTTCAATGCATTTTTTTTAATTTGTGAAGGATGTCTTCAGTTGTTCTTTGAACTTTAAATGTAAACCCATATCTCTATGAACAGACCAGGATCGAACAAGTCTTGATCATTGCTCTTACTAAACTGGACGCAGGTACGCAGAGTTGCCTGTCTTATAAGCCCAGATTCCTGGGTAGACAGGCTGGGTGAATGTGGTGTGAAAGGTGTGGAGGTGCTCCAGTGTGTTAGAGAGGACAGAGTAGAAGGACAGATTGCCAGCAGGCCAGTCCAGATACACCCCAACTCTTGTGCAGCCCCCAGGATATGACTTTACCAAACCATTATGCCATATCCTACCAGTGTCTCCTTCCTGGCCAACAGCCCACGATATGGTATTATTTCCAAAACTGCTGTCATAACCTTTTCCCTTTCTTCCAATTCTGCTGTATGCAACAGCTGCATAAACAGATTTGATAACGAAATCATTCCACTCTACCTCCCAGTAATGGAGCCCAGATAAGCCCTCTTTGCACAACACCTGAGTTTGTTTTTCAAACCTCTCTGGGTGATAAGGATAATACTGCCATTCTGCAACTGTTGCCTTCTTGTTTCCCTCAGACAGAGTGAGGTAGCCATTTGCAGTGTTGGGGTCCAGGGTGAGATCACAGGCATCTGTTGGAGAGACGGAAATGAAATGTTTTATCAGTCATTCTGATGGTCAAACAGGTTTCTGGAGGACAGCAATTAGTACGGCGTATTTTTGACTCCAAAATGCATGAAAAATGACTTACACCAGATCAGATCTCTTTTGTCTGTGATCAGCCCAGGAGGGACGTCAGGCTTTGAAAAATCTTCACTGACCAGATTGCCGTCCTTGTAATGGTAGATGGTTGCTCCTTTGTATTTCTCATTTGTTATGGCTGCTATGAGGAAACGCAACCTCTTGTTGTTCTTCTGTGCTTTGGAAAGCTCATGGAAAGCTTTGGCTTTTTCTCTCATTTTGGTTACAACTTTAGGTGAGGAGTACCACTGGCCTTCATTGGTACTTCCTAATTTATGTGAGTCCAAGTAGTCGGCCATCCCATCAAGGTAGGTATCACCCCTTGCCATGGAGGTGAAAACAAAGCACACAGTATGCTCTACACCTGGAGCAAGAGCCTCTCTGTCCAGCTCAGACTGACTTAGGACGATCTTTGTTCCCTCCATGGCATCTACACAGGATCTGATGATGTTGATTTCTCTCTCTTTCTGATCCAGCCACTTGCTTAGTTTGTCAGGACTGAATGGTGTCTTGTCTCGGTCTTCAAAGAGTTGTCTCAGTGAGCTCTCGTCTTCTTCACCATCACGGATGGAGGGAAGTTTCTCTGCCATGTTCTGCTGGAGGTGAGATGCATAGTGACTGCACAATTTTTGGAAAGTGTTCAACTCTTCTCGAATCATTGGAAAATCCTCTACCACTGTGTCTTCCAGAGAATCGTTGCATCTCATTTGCATTTCCATTAAACCTTCTAGAGCATTCTGCATCTTCCTCACTACTGCAACGCTGATCCCACAAGTCAGCTTGGCAGCTTTGGGATACAAATTCTTCAGTGGCATCAGCCAGACCTTCAGTGGAACAGCATTCTCTCCCTTTTCTCCCAGTAGCTTTGGAAGTTGTGTGCAGGTCTTCACTGCATCTTTATATGTTGTAGGGTTGCTTTCAAGAATGAAGTCTCCGAAGAATTTGCAGAAACATTTCTCAGTCAGGGATTTTTCTTCATCAGACAGCTTGGTGTTAACTTTTGCCTCAACATTAAATGAGGGGATCTTATTTATCACAGTTTTCATGCTGCCCTGGATGTCCTGAACTCTGCTGTCTTCCAACTTCTCACTGTCAAACACAAAGAAAGCATTTGCCCCATAAAGGATGCCCGTGACTACATGTGTTGCCAAGCCCTTCTCAATAACATCCGTTTGGTGGGGGTTCAAGGTTAGGAGGTCAACCATTGACAGCTGTTTGAAGCTGGTAGTAGCTTTGTACCGACCCGTCACTCTGCTCTGATTCATGTATTTCTTATGATCATTCAGATACTTGGCAGATCCATCAATTTCAATCAGTCCACTCAGGAAACTGGCCTTCAGAGAAGCATTAACATCCAGCAAAGAGGACTTGAATTCAATGGAGTCAGATGTAGAACTTTCAAAATCACTGCTTTTCTGAGAGTTTTCAGTTATCTTCTCTTGTAGAGTTGCATCATCCCACAACGTCAAACCTATAGAAATGGGAAAACATCAGTTATCTGATAAAGCAGCAACATCATCTTGTTAATATGAAGTCATTTAATCATTTAGATTTCTGCACATTGCAGCTTCTTCCCTAAATTCCCTAAAAAAGACAAAAATGGGTCTATTGTGGGTCTCAGGGTATATAATAAGGATATATTCTGAGTCAAGACTTACCTGGGATCAGTGCATCTTTCCGAGCATCATAGAGCATTCCTAGGGTGAAAGGTCGACCCAGGGCAGCAACGGCCATGAGATCTGAGTCCATTTCTCCAACCTGTTGAGAAAAGTGACCAGACGGCCTTCAGTACTTCATTTACACTATTAAGTAATGTTGAGAGTTAAGAGACAGAACGCCTGACAGTCTATTGTGCATGGAAATGCAGTATTTCCCTGAAGACACTGGTCTACAAAAGACAAATTTCCACTGAGGTGGACGATTAAGTCAGGGTGTTTTCACATATAGTCCTTTTTTAAATGTACCAAACTCAGTCCTCTTACATGCTGTAATGTTAAAAAAAAACTTTATTCTTCTCATACAGTCTGCCTCAGACTGCCTGCATGAAGCCTGTTTTACGTTTGTCTTTAAAGGTCCATCTGTGAGAAATGACCGACAGAATCATCCCAGAGGAGAAAACATTTACTGTGAGCAGATAGCTCTATTTACATGGGAGATACAGAGCTAACATGTTAGCATGTAGCTACATGAGACGGTGTGTAAACACAGCGAACATCAGGGTGGAAAATAGAAGATGTGAAACAGAAGTCAGTTCATCATTTCTGGTAAAAGACACCTGATAAACGTAGTAAAGTAATCAGAGTAATGGTATATTATTTACTGTAGAAGCTGTCTCTGTGTTACCATGACTACAGGCCGGTTAATGTTACACTCACCATAGCTGAGCTTAGCTGAAAGACTTTCTCCTGTACCATGTCAACATAACTGCAGGTGGGATGATTAAAAATGCTGTGTTTAATTAATAGTGTCATCTGTCTACTCAATAACATTTTGACTGTGAAACAGAAATGTGTTGTGTTGCTTACAGTCTACAATCTTACTATTTACTACCTGTACTCTTCTACATGCATGACATCAAATGAATGTTTCATATCACCTGTTTAAACATTGTAATTACATAAAGCCTTTGTGAAAGAACATGTTATATTTATCTCAGATGATGGGAGTTTCTGCTGGTTCTTGCAGACTAACAGAAGTAGGAGCATGCTTTGCTTACAGTTACGAGGCGGACCAGAGAGAGCCACTCTGTGGGCGGGGTCACCTAGCTGGAGGTTATAACCATTGTTCTAACAGGAAACCCTTATATGGCATAAAATTCGTCACCGATGTCACCAAAGTAAGGAAGTGCTGCTCAGCGTTCTTTCAGACCCATTTTCGGACAGATGGAGCAGGAGAAAAGGAGAGAGGATGGTCTTGTATGATACTATGGTGGCCTGTAGACACACTGGGGACAGATATTGATGTTTAAAAGACATGGAAAAGTGCATATTGCATAATAGGTGACCTTTAAAGAAAACTCATTCTGCAGCTGCACCACCATCCTGCTCACTCAGAAATATGAACATATAATCTACAATATTATTATGTTCCATCAGTGGGACCAAACACATCATGAGTGATAGAGATCCTTATTCACTGATCCTGCGGGTCTAAGCTTCATACTGACTTTTAGTATATAAACTGAGATGACACATTATGTGTAATAAACATTTTAGTGGAACTTCTCTAATTGACAGTTTTTATTCTGAGCCTATGGGGACTTGATGCTGTGATAGATTTAAATGTGAGGGCAAAAACCGCAGTTCAAAGAAATGACTGACAGCACATAAAAGCTGTAACTTTAGATAGTCCTGAGAAACAAACTAATATCTTCAAGTTCTGACATGAACCTCTGCCAACTAATGCGCTTCGATACGCCCTTTAATTAGGACTGAATGAATGAGGAAATAAAGCAGCAGGAGCTGGCACGGTTCTGTGTTGTTTTTCCGAGTGTCAGTGTACAAGCGCGTGTGATCTGTCTACGGCAGCTCTAGAGGGCTAAAATACAACGGAAAAAAGCAAAGTGAACCTGGAGCGCTTTGTGTTCACAATGCACAGATTAAGAGAACTGCAATGCGGACTTGAATCGAGGAGATGGTCTGAGTTCGGTTCGTTTCAGAGGGGTCTGAGTCCTTTTGGAGTGTTCACATATGCGCAACAAATGCTGACTCATCGCTCTGAGTTTGTTTGGAGGGCTGAAAGGAACCAAGTGTGAAAACACCCTAAGTCAATAAATCAATCAATCAATCCGACAGTGTCTAATACTAATACTGTATATATATCTGGTTTTATCACCCTCTGTCCGTCCAGTTTGTCCTCACCTGGTGAAGTTGTGTAGATCAGCTGAGTTGTGTAGGAGTCTTCTTGACTTTCAACTGGAGTTTCCAGTTTGATGATCTGTGATGTTATGAGATCCTGTCGGATAGTCTCTACTGCCGACTCCTCCCATGACACGCCTCCAGACATGACAACACTTGACGCCTGTAGTCACATTATAACTTTAATAATGAGGCGTTCATTATGCATACATTAACCTTTATAAAGCCAGGTATCTCAAGGCAACACAACATTAAATAAAATAAAAATGTGGCTTACATCATAACGGAACCCCCCCCCCAAAAAAAAAAAATTCAATCATGTCATAAACTTGGCCAGTTCAAGTTCAGCATCACACTTTGGCAACTTTTTGTCATGGCTTAAGTGAAATTAAATGAAACAAAACATGTTGTATATTAGACATCAAGTGAATATTTTGAACTTTGAACTTTGTTTTGGGAGCAGAAAAAATGGGCCAGCGTAAAGATGTGAGCGACTTTGACAAGGGCCAAATAGTGCTGGCTAGACGACTGGGTCAGAGCATCTCCAGAACTGCAGCTCTTGTGGGATGTTCCCGGTCTGCAGTGGTCATTGATGCACGTGGAGAGCGATGTCTGGTGTAGGGACCCACCATTACTGGTGGCAAAGACAATGAACTACGCTTCTCAGGATCCTTGAGTCAGCAGCCATTGGCTTTGGACGCAGCTCAGTAGCCATTGGCTACTGTAGCATTCACACATAGGTGTGAAATTCACCCAGGACAAAACCAGAGGAATGTCTTTGTTCCTCCTCTTTCTCTTTCTTCACCCTTTCTTCTCACCTCCTGACCTATGAAGGTGAGATGCTGCTCTCCAGACCAGAAGCAGCTCTGCTCTCTGATCTATGGCCTGTTAAGAAACAGACATAGGAACACAAGGAACCGATAAAGCACAGGACGCGAGAGCCATCTTGTCTCTCTCTCTCTCTCTCTCTCTCTCTCTCTCTCTCTCTCTCTCTCTCTCTCTTTCTCTCTCTCCCTCTTACTCTCTCTCTCTCTCTCTCTCTCTTTCTCTCTCTCTCTCTCACACACACACACACACACACGCATGCTTACACACTTTATTTGGTTTGTTTAGTTTAGTTATTTAGTTAGATTAATATTGTGTTTTGAACCTTTATTATCTTGAAAATAAATGTTTGTGGAATATACATGCTGGTCTCTTTAATGTTGTACAAAAGTGAATAATGCCAACCTCTGCTATGTCAAGAACTCCGATATCCTTCAACCTTTACTATCTATTTTGGTTATAGTTATTCATTTAATTATTAATCAATGTTCCAAATTGATAGTTTAGTATATTTAATGAGACTATATTAACGTTTTGGTTATTGGTCCCTGATTCCAGGGTGGTGCCCCGTTCATTATTAATGTTTATTGATGATTTTTATTAATATTAATAATTATATTATTATTTATTAACTAATTTGCTAATAACCAAACCTGTTACTGCCAAATCCCTACAGCACATACTAGAGATGGCATACAGGGGCCTGATTGAAAGCATTTTACAGTTTAATATACCTGCTTGGTATGGTAACTTGAGTGGGAAGAACAAAAACAAGCTTTCCAAAATTGTTAATAATGCAGGGAAAGTGGTTGGCAGCTCTGTGATATATTTGATAGAGCGGTACTCAAGAAGGCCAGACAGATATCTGTAGACTCTTCACACCCACTAAACTCTGAGTTTGAGCTGCTCCCGTCTGGCCGTTGATTCAGGGCCCCGAGGGCGAGCCGGAACATATATAAGAAGTCTTTTATACCCCATGCCATACAGGTACTGAATGCAAAATGTGGAAGCGCTAAAGTACATTGTTGGTTACTATGATCTTATAAATTACTGTGGTATGGTATGCTCAAATCATAACATGGCAAACTGCAGCCCAAAGGCAAAAACAACTGTCAGTGTGTCAGTGTGCTGACTTGACTATGACTTGCCCCAAACTGCATGTGATTATCATAAAGTGGGCATGTCTGTAAAGGGGAGACTCGTGGGTACCCATAGAACCCATTGTCAACCATTTTTAAAATGGCCATGACAGTTTTTCCTCGCAAAAATGTAGCGCAAGGTCAGAGTGTTATTTAACCTCCTTCGTGACAAGCTAGAATGACATGGTTGGTACCGATGGATTCATCAGGTTTTATAGTTTCATATGATGCCAGTATCTTCACTATAACTTTAAAACTAACTAAACTAACTACTTTTTAAACTTAGCCCGCTACAACTCCCAAAGTTTGATTGTGTTAATGCGTTAAAGAAATTAGTGGTGTTAAAACAAATTTGTACTAACATGTTATTATTGCGTTAACTTTGAAAGCCCTAAATAGAATATAACAGAATATATAGTATCATGTATAATGTGGGATGAACACAATGTTGAGGACTGTTGAGATAACATGAAAGAAAAGTAACTAGTGTTCTAGTATTTAGTGAGAATCAGTGCTAACATTAGCAAGCTGGGTTAACTATCTTCCATTTTACAGGTGGAATACAAACTCAACAGCACGATGGGTCCTCCCAACTGTTGAATAAGGATTTCTGTTCTATCATTGTAGTGTTCTTTGCATTAAAATATGCTAATGTGTCATAAATGATGAAGCTTTTCACCTTTGGTACAGTCAACTTTTTAATGTAAAGGAAATAATAAGACAGCACACAGTGGTGAAGTCAGGTCTGCACTTTATTGAATATTCTGCTCAAGAAGAGAGTAAACATATCCAACAGGTGTTGCTTTAGATCTACAAACATCAGCAATGTTTGCAAAAAAATGATGTTAACACTGACATTTTCTGTTAAAGAAAAAACAAGTTATGCATTTTTTTATGAGCTATGACTTTATATTTCAACATACTAGTGTTGACATAGCAATTGTGTATTGATATAAGCTCTGTACTGATAAGTATCAGGAATTAGAATAGAAAGTTATAATTAAAAACATATCTGTGATGTACCAAGCAATGAAAGTTTAAACTGATTGTGAAGCTGTGATTAACAAAAAAGACATTGCTTCGACTCTATAAAAATCAGCAGAGTGCTTAACATCTAACAAAATGGTGTTAACAGGGAGTATCTCCTCAGAACAGTAAAGTCATGAACTGACCCTGAGGTCAGGGTTAAGGGACAGGATTAGCCTTGACCTTAACAGAAAAACACAGACCAGAGAGTTTTCCTCTTGTTTTTAGAAAATATATCCATATACCAAAGTACTAAATTAAGTATGCTAAATTAAACAAAAGGCACTTTAGCTCCCTCATATCCGAACATAATCAACATGATAAATTCAACAAAACAGGTTTTGCAATTTTTGACATGAGCTATGAGATCACATTTCAACATAATAGTGTTGACATAGTAATTGTTAATCAATATAAGCTCAGTTGAAGTATCAGGAATTAGAATCAGAATTAAAACGATTAAAAACATATATGTGATGTACTGAGCAATAAAAGCTTAAACTGATTGTGAAGCTGTGAAGCACAAACCAGTTTGAGGAGAAGGCTGTGCATCAAATCAACATGAACTGATTAACAGAAAAGTACATATGTAGTCACTTCATCGTATCATCTATTTTCCTGGTCCCTCTGGGTTTGAATGCATTTTTTTTAATTTGTGAAGGACGTTTTAAGTTGTACTTTGAACTTTAAATGTAAACCCATATCCCTATGAACAGACCAGGATCGAACAAGTCTTGATCATTGCTTTTACTCAACTGGACGCAGGTACGCATAGTTGCCTGTCTTATAAGCCCAGAGGCCTGGGTAAACAGGCTGGGTGAATTTGGTGTGAAAGGTGTGGAGGTGCTTCAGTGTGTTAGAAACGACAGAGTAGTAGGACAGAGTGCCAGCAGGCCAGTCCAGATACACCCCAACTCTTGTGCAGCCTGGAAAATATTTTTCCGATACCTTACCGTTATGCCATACCCTAACCAATTCTTCTTTCTGGCCAACAGACCACGATATGGGATTATCTCCAAAAGCGCTCGGCCAACGATCTCCCTTTCTTTCAATTCCGTTGTATGCAACAGCTGCATAAACAGATTTGGGAAGTGAATCATTCCACTCTACCTCCCAGTAATGGAGCCCAGATAAGCCCTCTTTGCACAACACCTGAGTTTGTTTATCAAACCTGTCTGGGTGATCATCATAATACTGCCATGCTCCAACTGTTGCCTTCTTGTTTTCCTCAGACAGAGTGAGGTAGCCATTTGCAGTGTTGGGGTCCAGGGTGAGATCACAGGCATCTGTTGGAGAGACCAAAATAAATGTGTTATCAGTCATTCTGATGGTCAAACAGGTTTCTGGAGGACAGTAATTAGTACGGCAGATTTTTTGCCTAAAAAATGCACGAAAAACTGACTTACACCAGATCAGATCACTTTTGTCTGTGATCTGCTCAGGAGGGACGTCAGGCTTTAAAGGCTTTGAAAAATCTTCACTGACCAGATTGCCGTCCTTGTAATGGTAGATGGTTGCTCCTTTGTAGTTCTCATTTGTTATGGCCGCTATGAGGAAACGCAACCTCTTGTTGTTCTTCTGTGCTTTGGCAAGCTCATGGAAAGCTTTGGCTTTTTCTCTCATTTTGGTTACAACTTCAGGTGAGAAGTACCACTGGCCTTCATTGGTTCTTCGTAATTTAGGTGACTCCAAGTATTCGGCCATCACATCAAGGTAGGTATCACCCCTTGCCATGGAGGTGAAAACAAAGCACAGAGTATGCTCTACACCTGGAGCAAGAACCTCTCTGTCCAGCTCGGACTGACTTAGGACGATATTTGTTCCCTCCATGGTATCTACACAGGATCTGATGACGTTGATTTCTCTCTCTTTCTGATCCAGCCACTTGCTCAGTTTTTCAGGACTGAATGGTGTCTTGTCTCGGTCTTCAAAGAGTTGTCTCAGTGAGCTCTCATCTTCTTCACCATCACGGATGGAGGGAAGTTTCTCTGCCAGGTTCTGCTGGAGGTGAGATGCATAGTGACTGCACAATTTTTGGAAAGTGCTCAACTCTTCTCGAATCATTGGAAAATCCTCTACCACTGTGTCTTCCAGAGAATCGTTGCATCTCATTTGCATTTCCCTTAAACCTTCTTGAGCATCCTGTATCTTCCTCACTATTCCAACGCTGATCCCACACGTCAGCTCGGCAGCTTCGGGATACAAATTCTTCAGTGGCATCAGCGAGACCTTCAGTGGAACAGCCTTCTCTCCCTTTTCTCCCAGTAGCTTTGGAAGGTCTGCAAAGGTCTTCACTGCATCTCTATATGTTGTAGGGTTGCTGTCAAGAATGAAGTCTCCAATGAATTTGCAGGAACATTTCTCAGTCAGGGATTTTTCTTCATCAGACAGCTTGATGCCAGCTTCTGCCTCAACATTAAATGTGGGGATCAAATTTATCACAGCTTTCATGCTGCCCTGGATGTCCTGAACGCTGCTGGCTTCCAACTTCTCACTGTCAAACACAAAGAAAGCATTTGCCCCATAAAGGATGCCCGTGACTACATGTGTTGCCAAGCCCTTCTCAATAACTTCCGTTTGGTGGAGGTCCAAGGTTAGGAGGTCAACCATTGACAGCTGTTTGAAGCTGGTAGTAGCTTTGTACTGACCCGTCACTCTGCTCTGATTCTTGTATTTCTTATGATCATTAAGATACTTGGCAGATCCTCCAATTTCAATCAGTCCACTCAGGAAACTGGCCTTCAGAGAAGCATCAACATCCAGCAGAGAGGACTTGGATTCAATGGAGTCAGATGTAGAAATTTCAAAATCACTACTGTTCTGAGAGGTTTCCTTTGTCTTCTCTTGTAGAGTTGCATCATCCCACAACGTCAAACCTATAGAAATGGGAAAACATCAGTTATCTGATAAAGCAACAACATAATTTTGTTAATATGAAGTCATTTAATCATTTAGATTTCTGCACACTGCAGCTTCTTCCCTAAGTTCCCTAAACAGCTACTACATTAAATGCCTCATAGGCGTAAAACAGAAAGAAGAAGCAGCATCTATGCACAGTTGATAACCATGGAGGAGGCCGAGGGGAACGAGGAGGAGGTCATTTATTTCTAAAAAAGTCTCAAAAGTAAATAAATTATAAGTTGTGATGGCAGCTAAAATATTTTTCACGTTTTTATAGTTTGCTAATTAATGTTAAGAAAATGTTACGTGCCCTTAATTAAAGCTAGCTAGCTAGCTAAGCTAGCAGCAGACAAGCTAAATTAGCAGTAGCATGTGATTTGTTGACAGTGTGAGACTTATCCATTTTTATTTCATCAATTGGAATTTAAATGTAGCCTATAAATTAATATGACAAATTTAAACTAGAGTAATTGCATTTCCTGAACAAAAATGTCTGTGATTGCTGCATCTGCTGCTCGCTGGCTCAGCTTCTGAAACTATCCCAGCAACAAGTGTTGGTGATTCACGTCTGAAGATACCGCCCACATTCAGAGGTAACCGAGTGATGCATTCAAGAGATATGGTGGTAAATAGAACATATATTCCAGGAATATTATAAAGAATTATATACACAAACTTCTACAGCAGATGGAGAATCAATAAAGACTTTTTTACGTACAATAGATCTGCCCTGTATTGGAGAGACACAAAATAAAACAATCACTGCAGAAATATCACTGGACGAGATAGAGAAGGCAATTGGTAGGATGAAAACAAACAAGGCCCCAGGTAGCGACGGTTTTCCTATAGAATGGTATAAAATATTCCGTAACGAGCTGAAGCCACTTCTTCTGAGAACCTTTAACTGGATTATAAAGGAAGGCAAGACACCCCCATCATGGAAAGAGGCAATTATAACACTAATCCCCAAAGAGAACAAAGACAAGGAAAATTGTACCAACTACAGACCGATATCAATTCTAAATGTGGACTATAAATTATATACCTCAATTATCTCCAAACGATTTGAAAAGTTCATGCCAGATTTAATTGATGAAGACCAGACTGGTTTTATAACAGGCAGACAAACACAAGATAGTATTAGAAGAACCCTACATATAATACACAAGATTCAAAAAGAAAGTACGCGCGCTATCCTGATAAGCCTAGATGCAGAAAAGGCTTTCGATAGGGTTAATTGGGAATTTTTATATCAAACACTAGAAAGATTTGGCTTTTCCCAAGATTCTATTCAAATTATTAAAGCAATCTACCAGCAACCTTCTGCAAGAGTAAAGGTGAATGGGTCCTTGACGGAGAGATTTGTGTTAGGAAGAGGAACGAGACAGGGATGTTGTCTTAGCCCTACCCTGTTTGCTATATATATTGAACCATTGGCTCAAGCGATCCGTCAAGATAGGGAACTGAGGGGAATAACTATAAGAGACAGAGAACATAGAATTGGCCTCTTTGCAGATGACGTAATGATGTATCTCACGGATGTAAACACCTCCTTTCCAAGGATGATGGAGATCATAGATAAATTTAATTTCTATGCAGGATATAAATTGAATATTTCAAAAACTCAAATCCTCCTATTTAACTGTGTTCCTCCAGAAGAAATCAGGCAAAAGTATAATATTAAATGGGATTCAAAATCAATTAAATACCTAGGGGTACATATAACGAAAAATATATCAATGCTGTGTGGGGCCAATTATAACCACATTAACCTAAACATAAGGGATATAGAAAGATGGTCCACATACCCAATGGATTTTAGCAGTAAAATAAATGTGGTGAAAATGAATATTTTGCCAAGGTTATTGTACTTGTTTCAATCTCTGCCAATAGAGGTCCCACTAAAACAATTCACAGAATGGGATAAATTAATATCTAGATTTATTTGGGGAGGGAAGAAGGCCAGAGTTCGTTACACTACACTTCAGTTGCCAAAGGACAAAGGTGGAATGGCACTTTTTCACCAAATTTTAGGACATATTTCTATGCAGCCCAACTTCGACCTCTAATTAATTGGTGTGATGATAGCTACATAGCTAGGTGGAAAGAGATTGAGACATGTATCCCTGATTTCCACATCCAAACACTCTTGGGAGAAAAAGCGCTTCCAGAGCATATCAGGAGTATAATCGATCCAATAACAATATTTACTTTGGAAACCTGGTTCACTCTTACCAGACAACTTAAATTGAAAAATCGACAAAAAGTGTTAAAATGGATAGCTTTGGATGGGGAATTCAGACCAGGGATGTATGACTCAACATTTAAAGAATGGATGAAAAAAGGAATGACTGCGTTTTGTACTGTTACTAAAAATGGAGACCTGAGAAGTTTTCAAGATTTGAAGGACAGATTTACACTTCGCAACCAAGACTTGTTTAGATATTTCCAACTGAGAGAATATTATAACAAAAACGTAAAAAGGGAGACACCAGAAGAGAAGAATCCAGTGGTAGAAGTTATAGTCAATGCATATCATCAAAAAGCATCAAGGATTATCTCTAAACTTTATCATGGCTTAATGGAATGTCAAGCAAAGACTACATCCTATGTGAAATTAAAGTGGGAAAAGGAATTGAACATCAAAATCTCAGAAGAAGAATGGCATGATATGTGTGTAACACTACAGACATCCACTAATTCACAATTCTGGAGAGAATTTAATTGGAAAAATCTGATTCGTTTCTTCATTACGCCTAACATAAAAAGCAAGCAAATTCTAAGGCAACAAACATGCTGGAGACAATGTGGCCATACAGATGCAAATCATGCACATATCTTCTGGGGTTGCCCAAAAATAGAACCATTTTGGGACAGAGTGAACTCAGTATTAAAGGAGGTATTAGGATATATAATCATTAAGAAGTGTTCCATTTTGTACCTGGGTAATATAACTTCAGTGGTGCTGAAGGAAGATCAGTACTTGGTTAAAATCCTACTCACAGCTGGCAGAAAGGCCATTACAAGAAAATGGCTTGTAGCGGACACCCCCAGACTTAGTCAATGGTTAGAAATAGTACAGGGAATATTTGTGATGGAGAAAATGACTTATTCTCTAAGAGTGAAAGAAGAAGAGTTTAACAGAAAATGGGAAAAATGGATTAGGTATAGACATAAAGACATAAGCACTGTATAATTGTATTGTAAAAACTGTAAGTTATTGGAAAATGTTTTAATAAGAAAATAACCCTGAATACTGCATCATCAATTGTAAACTGAACCCCTCACTGCACTGTTGCAAGTTTCGTTTCTATATGTGTGGTTTACTTGTGTATGCAAAAAAGCAATAAAGACTAAAGTGACAAAAAAAAAAAAAAAAAAAAAGAGATATGGTGGTGTTTTATTAATGGCCACACGGTGGAGCTATTGGTGCTGTGCTTCGACATGTTGTGGAAAAGCCATGTATCAAGTTTCATCTTATTAAACACAACAGATTATCATGTTATAGTGTTGTAGCGCCCCCTGCTGAATCAAATGTGACACACTTGTGCATTGTGGCTGTATGTACAATATTTCCAAATTTGGTTGCAATCCAATTTAGCATGGAAGAGTTATGGCCTGTTAAGTGCATGAGGTCACACCTTCAAAGGTTTGGGGACCCATTACAGACAAACGGTAAGTCGTACCCATAAACAAACTCAGAAGTTTCATTCAGGGTCATCTAAATGTGGTATGGACCAAGTTTGGTGAAGATTGGATGAAATATGTGCCGAAAGACACACACACCCCTCACACAGCTGAGACCGTTCACTCGGAAGCTCACTGCTCCGATTATATTAGTCGGTTAGATTCCATATTTAAATGTCTTAACCAGCACAAATTTGCCTACGTTCTGTCATAAAATGAAATATAAAGAGTGAAAATTGTGGGAGATGCCGCAAGTTTAAGAGACATTTCTAGTCCTGCTTTAAGGTCAAAGACTACAAAGGCCATGACTGTTACCAGCTACTGTAAATCAAGATATCATCAGAGAAAAAACTGTCAAACACATTTTGTGTTGTTAAAAATTTGAGAACTACAGCGAGTTAGAAAGTTAACAAGTTTCCGATCAAGTTTTTGATTCCAAAGCAGGACTTTTTCTCTGGTGTTCCTCAAGGTCTTGGTGTCTTAATTTGGTATTTTGGAGGGATTATTGATCATTTTTATTAATTCTCCAGTGGTAAATTCTTTTTAAATTTAGCACCAAATCTGTGTAACAAATGGTATCAACCCAAACATTGCTGCAACAACTTATGAGACATAATAGAGCATGTGGATGACCATCATATACTTCAAGACAGTATTCTAAACCCTTATACACTTTCACAATTTATTTTAAAAATAGGGCTCCTTCCAAGGCAACGCCACCCCACACACACACATGCACCAGCACCGCCGCATCGTAACTACTTACAGAGCGGAGAGAGGACCTCAACTCAACAACGCTACCTCATGACAAGTAACCGCGGCAGTGCTACTGCAGGGCTGAGTTTTGAGTTCAGGCTGATGCACGAAGACGGTTTTACAGGATTACAGCAGCTACAGATGACGTCTCTTTTCCGGTCCTTTTTCAGAGCTCATCAGTAATGGATCGCTATCGGGGTGTAAAGACCATTTCAACCAATATAACAAATAGTGTAGACTGGAGAACATCGTCAACCCTGCCTTTAATTAATGAAGTAATTCATGTTTATTTCTGATTCATGACTGGAACAACTTGACACACAGTGCTGAGCAGCATCTCAAACTAATCTTCAGGTTCCAGCTTTCAGATGATGTACACCACTTCTATGTGACATCTACTGTTGACCTGCTATCTCCCCCTAAAGACCCCCTGTACCCACATAAAAAGACAAAAATGGGTCTATTGTGGGTCTCAGGGTATATAATAATGATATATTCTGAGTCAAGACTTACCTGGGATCAGTGCATCTCTCCGAGCATCATAGAGCATTCCTAGGGTGAAAGGTCGACCCAGGGCAGCAACGTCCATGAGATCTGAGTCCATTTCTCCAACCTGTTGGGAAAAGTGACCACACGGCCTTCAATACTTGATTTACACTATTAAGTAATGTTGAGAGTTAAGAGACAGAAAGCCTGACAGCCTATTGTGCATGGAAATGCAGTATTTCCCTGAAGACACTGGTCTACGAAAGACAAATTTACACTGAGGTGGACGATAAAGTCAGTCAGTCAGTCAGTCAATCAATCAATCAATCAATCAATCAATCAATCAATCAATCAATCAATCAATCAATCAATCAATCAATCAATCAATCAATCAATCAATCAATCAATCAATCCGACAGTTATAGTTTTACACAGAGTTCAGTAAAGGTCTAATACTGTATATATATATGGTTTTATCACCCTCTGTCCGCCCAGTTTGTCCTCACCTGGTGAAGTTGTGTAGGTCAGCTGAGTTGTGTAGGAGTCTTCTTGACTTTCAACTGTCATCTGTGATGTTGTGAGATTATTTATATCCTGTCAGATAGTCTCTACTGCCGACTCCTCCCATGACACGCCTCCAGACATGACAACACGTGATGTCTGTAGTCACATTATAACTTTAATGAGGCATTCATTATGCATACATTAACCTTTATAAAGCCAGGCATCTCAAAACAACAGAACATTAAATAAAATAGAGATGTGGCTTACATCATAACAGAACCCCCCCTCCCCCGGCCCCCCCCACCCAAAAAAAATCAAATATGTCATAAACTTGGCCAGTTCAAGTTCAGCATCACACTTTGGCAACTTTTTGTCATGGCTTAAGTGAAATGAAATGAAACAAAACATGTTGACTATGGTCATTTACAGTTATGAACATTACTAAGTTACAAAGTTGTAATAACATGGATTATCTCGTTACAATGGCACCTGGCGGTGGGGGGGATATATTAGGCAGCAAGTGAACATTTTGAACTTTGAACTTTGTGTTGGAAGCAGAAAAAATGGGCCAGCGTAAAGATGTGAGCGACTTTGACGAGGGCCAAATAGTGCTGGCTAGACGACCGGGTCAGAGCATCTCCAGAACTGCAGCTCTTTTTCTGCAGAAAAAAATAAATCTGAGATTTCGAGAATAAAGTCATAATATTACAAGATAGGTTTAGAAGGAAAAAAGTCGTAATATTCTGATAATAAAGTCATAAGTTTAAAAGAAAAAAAGTTGTAGTATTATCAGAATAAAGTCATAATATTATAAAGAAGTAATTGTACATGTTATTTTCTTTTTCTCGTAAAGTTATGACTTTATTCTCATTATGTTACGACTTTTTTCTCGTAAAGTTATGACTTTATTCTCTTAATATTACGACTTTTTTCTCATAAAGTTATGACTTTATTCTCATTATGTTACGACTTTTTTCTCGTAAAGTTATGACTTTATTCTCATTATGTTACGACTTTTTTCTCGTAAAGTTATGACTATTCTTGTAATATTACAATTTTTTCTCGTAATATTAGGACTTTATTCTGGAAATCTCAGACTTTTTTCCCTCAATGTGGCCCTAATACTCCGTAGTACATTTTCTCTTTGGCCCTGCATTAGACTTATATACTATTATTGGGGCAGTTTGTGGCTTTCTTAGCAGCAGAAACACAAAATAATACAAAAACTCATAAAACTTTCCTAAGAAATGTATTCTCTATCCATTATTTTATGTTTACTCACTCTTACTTCATTGTCAATATAAACATGTTCCAACTGATGAGGCCCTGATTCAGTAGCAGTGGGTTATATTCCAGGTGAAATGTGAAAATGATGTTCACTTTTTTATAAAGGCATGAAACTTGGTACACTTGAACAGTTTGGAGCCCTAAACATTTTGAGATATGGAGCCATCGCAACCAAAATTACCATAACCAAATGATGTATTTTGCATCATCATATCTCCTGTGCCAAACATGATAACACAGAAAAGGTGATGTCTGTTCAAGGACGGACTGGCTTGCCTGTGGAAGAGTTGATCACAATGGCCTCTGTTCGCTTGGGTCCATCCAAACCCAGTCTGCTGGAGATATTTGGTGCCACTTCAAGTGCTTGTCCCGAACAGTGTCTTGGTACACTGCTCTTTTGAGGTGCTGCACCAGTGGAATGGGGGAGGGTGTGCCCTGTTGGATGCCTCTATGGTAGATAAAACGCTCTATGGCAGTGGTTCTCAACCTTTGAGACGCGACCCCCCAGAATAATCAGGTTGGTGTTCGCGACTCCCCAGTTTTGTTAAGTTTGAACAGCTAGCACCTACGCGTTGTCCGATGTGCTCCAGGCACTGTGGATTTTGATGCATTCCTTGACATTTTCTCTCCCCCAGACCCACCGTTGTGATCATACAGGAGAATTGTGAAGTGCTCCACAATGGAAATTATCTCCTTTGGAATGCCTTTTGGAGCCTTTGACAGAGCAATGAGCATGGAGTAGCATCCTTCTCTTCACTCTTAATCTTGTTCTATCATCTCATCCACAAGAAACAGATCAGATTTCCCCTTGCACGCATGAAAAGGCAGATACAAAGATGCTATTACATGCGGCGGGCGCTGCAAGAAAAAGCTTTAAAAAGATCACCCTGTGTACTGTGGACACAGATGTTGTTGTCCTAGCCATTGCACATGTGACAGAGCTGGACACTGAGAAGCTGTGGGTGACATTTGGGACTGGTAAGAACTTCAGATACATACCTGCTCATTAGGGCTGTAACGATATGTTTTTACTACGATACGATACGTATCACTTTCCATGGTTTCGATACAATTCGATATTTGGCTCATCTAGAGCGATACAATACGATACGATTCAATGACTTGAAATTGATACAGTAAGTATTTTTTGCCAAAAATTCAATCTGTGACTGAAATAAATAGCTGATACTGGACAGTGCAGGTCAGGATTCCTCAAAGTTTTTCTTGTAAGGGAATCAGTGATAAATTAATTATGGATATAAACAAGTAAACACAATGATTAATGGCAAATACATACAGCTTTTATTTATTTTTTTCTAATTTCTTTTATTTGATCAGTGTACATCCATATGACGTTTGTCGTGCGTAAATACAAGGTGCAAATTCTTAGTATCGATACAATAGATTATTTACCTTGCAAATTGATTTTAGATCGATATACGTCCCCGTGAAGGACAACTTGCCGTGGACCTATCGATGTAGTTGGATTGTAGGAATATAAATCGATACATCGATGTAGTAGATGAATCGTTACACCCCTACTGCTCATGAGATTGCCAAGTCTCTGGGTCCTGACAAATCCAAGGCCCTTCCTGTGTTCCATGCCTTCACTTGCTGTGACACAGCATCTGCACATGGGATACCTGCAATGCCTATGATATGGCAACAGAGACCTTCATGGCTCTGTCAAAGGCTCCAAAAAGCATTGCAGAGGAGATAATTTCCATTGTGGAGCACAATGGTGGACTCTGAGGGGCAGAAATGAAAAAAATAAAAAGAACTCCATCTGCATGTGGAGGGGCACCAGAACGCAGAAAAATTATTGCATGTAGGGCAGCCTATATGGTACTGCTTCATGTTTTCTCAATTTTACGGCCACCCTAAAGACCTACCCAGTAGTATGAGCAGTGCTGCCTTGTATGACACCAGTAACATCCTGTAGCTCCCGATTAGTGGCCTCTCTGAAGAGTTCTTGGTGTCATTGACAAGGGAAGCTCTCCAGTACAGAGAGTACAGAGAGTACAGAGATCCAAACAAGCAGGAGAGTTGACAAAGCAAAGAGTGGCAACATCTCGTTCAGGAGGAAGTGTGGGTACGAATCAGCAGGATGGTAGGGATGGGACAGCAAGGAGCATGGACTAGATGGGAAAGAGTACTGCAACGAAAGATCACCTGGTCAAATATCTGGCAAGCAGACTTCCATCACATCAGGTTCTTAGTCCAAGCTGTCTACGATGCCCTACCAAGTGCAGCAAACCATAACATTATCACTGCCACCATGACCAAGTGCTTAACACAGTCGATGATAGTGTAGCCACAGCCATCAACACCAGCAAGGGCCACCACCAGCCAAAGACCATCACGTTCCTCAGAGCTGGAGAGAAGCCACACCAACAACCTAGACAACCAACCAAACCAACCAAACCTAGCAACTGGAAGTGGACTTGGGCAAGCAGCTGAAGTTCCCAGCCTGGATAACATCAACACAGCTTCAACCAGACGTGATCATCATTTCAGAGTCTACCAAGCAACTGATCATGCTGGAACTAACAGTGTCCTGGAAGCGAGACCAAGTACCAGGAGCTACTGTAAGAATGTAGAAGGCAAGGCTGGCGTACTCGCTGTGAGCCTGTGGAGGTGGGCTGCAAAGCATTTGGGCACTGGGCAATGGGCATCACCGGGGAGGCCATAGAGGAAGGCCATCAGATCCATTACTGAAGCTGTAGAGACAGCCACTAGACTGGCTTTGGATCAAGAGGCTAGATCCATGGGCGACTGCTGCTGGGACGCAAACTGGGGTCTGATCAACCCTGGCTGGGTCGCCTGGGCGAGAGTGTCTGATGTTGAAAGACCCGAAATAATGACCCCAGGTTCCATCACTGATGATGCATCCCGGCACATCTCCAGGATGTATCTTTCATCCTTTGTGTTTGACATTCTTTTTAAGGTTTAAGTTGTTATGGTCATATTGAATATTGCTCTCCTCTTTACAGTCACTGTATTGTCAGGGTTAATGAACAAAAGGATTAAGCTTTAAAACTCTATACAACATACATGCACATACCAGACATGATATTATAGTCTATTTAAGTAGTAGTAGTTAAGTCTAGCCTAGGTTTTCAGATAGTGTGATTTGCTTCATACAACATCACTGAATTCACCATTAATTATTCACCTGAACAGTTTATGATATTGTGAATGGTATCATTGTAAACGTTGGCCATCCAAACATAGGGACAGACATCACCTTTTCTGTGTTATCATGTTTGGCACAGGAGATATGATGATGCAAAATACATAATTTGGTTATGGTCATTTTGGTTGCGATGGCTCCATATCTCAAAATGTTTAGGGCTCCAAACTGTTCAAGTGTACCAAGTTTCATGCCTTTATAAAAAAGTTAACATCATTTTCACATTTCACCTGGAATATAAACCATTGCTACTGAGTCAGTGCCTCATCAGTTGGAACATGTTTATATTGACAATGAGGTAAGAGTGATAAAACATAAAATAATGGATAGAGAATACATTTCTTAGGAATGTTTTTTGAGTTTTTGTATTATTTTGTGTTTCTGCTGCTAAGAAAGCCATTTAAAACGGCCCCAATAACAGAATCCAGTGCAAGGTTCTGAACATTCTATCAGATACAAACTACACAAGGTTACGTTTATTCTGATAAGAAATGTTGTTATTGTTGCTGGTCATATAATATATAATTTTAAAGCTCCTTTTGTGCTCTTTATGCTGGAACTATCCATGGGCACATCAGATCAATATGAAGTTAGATATAAGGGCATTTGGAGTTGCATTCAGAATTTGCCCCATTGCAGCATTAGAGGTCAAGGGTCATATTCTCTTGACCTCAGTGTCATGACAATGTGACTGAAGGATAGATTATAGTCTAAGCTTTACAACGATATATAACTTCATGATATTGTGTGTTGGTTTCCCTCTTTTATACTGGATCTATGTGTAAAATGGTGAAAAAGGATGGAAAAATTGTAATGATGGTGGGATGAAAAAAGGAGTGATAGCACATAGAAAGCTACCATTGCTGCAATGCTATCATGTGTTTTCCAACACTAGAGACATAGACCTTAAAAAAAATCACCATGAGACCTGGTCCCTCCAAAGTGGCACGACAGCCAAATTTTGGGGGTCTGGCTCATGGACTATTACTGTATCAATTTCAAGTCATTGAATCGTATCGTATTGTATCGCTCTAGATGAGCCAAATATCGAATTGTATCGAAACCATGGAAAGTGATACGTATCGTATCGTAGTAAAAACATATCGTTACAGCCCTAATGAGCAGGTATGTATCTGAAGTTCTTACCAGTCCCAAATGTCACCCACAGCTTCTCAGTGTCCAGCTCTGTCACATGTGCAATGGCTAGGACAACAACATCTGTGTCCACAGTACACAGGGTGATCTTTTTAAAGCTTTTTCTTGCAGCGCCCGCCGCATGTAATAGCATCTTTGTATCTGCCTTTTCATGCGTGCAAGGGGAAATCTGATCTGTTTCTTGTGGATGAGATGATAGAACAAGATTAAGAGTGAAGAGAAGGATGCTACTCCATGCTCATTGCTCTGTCAAAGGCTCCAAAAGGCATTCCAAAGGAGATAATTTCCATTGTGGAGCACTTCACAATTCTCCTGTATGATCACAACGGTGGGTCTGGGGGAGAGAAAATGTCAAGGAATGCATCAAAATCCACAGTGCCTGGAGCACATCGGACAACGCGTAGGTGCTAGCTGTTCAAACTTAACAAAACTGAGGAGTCGCGAACACCAACCTGATTATTCTGGGGGGTCGCGTCTCAAAGGTTGAGAACCACTGCCATAGAGGGCACTTCATTGCGTTTTATCTACCATAGAGGCATCCAACAGGGCACCCCCCCATTCCACTGGTGCAGCACCTCAAAAGAGCAGTGTACCAAGACACTGTTCGGGACAAGCACTTGAAGTGGCACCAAATATCTCCAGCACACTGGGTTTGGATGGACCCAAACGATCGGAGGCCATTGTGATCAACTCTTCCACAGGCAAGCCAGTCCGTCCTTGAACAGACATCACCTTTTCTGTGTTATCATGTTTGGCACAGGAGATATGATGATGCAAAATACATAATTTGGTTATGGTAATTTTGGTTGCGATGGCTCCATATCTCAAAATGTTTAGGGCTCCAAACTGTTCAAGTGTACCAAGTTTCATGCCTTTATAAAAAAGTGAACATCATTTTCACATTTCACCTGGAATATAACCCACTGCTACTGAATCAGGGCCTCATCAGTTGGAACATGTTTATATTGACAATGAAGTAAGAGTGAGTAAACATAAAATAATGGATAGAGAATACATTTCTTAGGAAAGTTTTTTGAGTTTTTGTATTATTTTGTGTTTCTGCTGCTAAGAAAGCCATTTACAAACTGCACTATAAACTGTGTTACCTTCATCACAATGATCAAATGTTTTGCGGCTCCAGACAGATTTTTTTTTTTTTTTTTTGCCTAAAATGGCTCTTTTGATAGTAAAGGTTGCTGACCCCTGACCTATGTGTTTTTTTCGAGGTTTTCGACGTTTATGTATGAAACATGACCCAACCGTTGGATAAGATTGTTCTCTCTTTAAGTCAAGAAATGAATAAAGACCTGAGTTGAACATGTTGTGGTGGGTACTTTACTCCCTCTGTGCTGATGCTTGATTCAGCACCATCAGCCACAACAGCCTGACTTCTCCCTGTAAGGTACGCTTGCTGTATACTGTCTTGAAAAGGAGATCTTGATCTCAAGGAGACTAACTAATAAAGGGTTAAATCAATAGAAAACATAATCCAGACTTTATAACTATCTTCAATACAGTAATCACTGACTAACTAAGGTGGGAGAAAGGGATGTTTTCAAAACCAAGTCCAATAACAATGTCAGTTTTTGTATTAGTCCACAGACCTCAGTGTGAAAAGGTTTCATAGGAACCATTTCCTCAGTAAAATGTAGTTGCATTGAAAACTATACATGAATACATTGAGATATACAGTATAATATGAAATCAAAGCATCAAAGACTGTGAGAGAAATTCAAATAATTCTCAACCATATACCATAAACATATCCCATTTCTTTGAAGCTGTACTTTTGTTGGAGTATGTCGCAGACACACATTGAGGAAGGAGGCCAAAGTGAGGCTCATAGAGGAAGTGAAAGTGGGAGCAGCTCCTTTAAGAGGAAGCAGGTTGGATAAGTCTTCTAACGTCTGATTGCATATAGTCAGATAAAGGTTAAGGCTACAAAACCTCTCCTACTATATACCATGTAAACACCATTTGTATGATATTTGATTCATGAGTTCCTGAGACTGCTACATTATTATCAAGATCAATAATTACCTGAAAATCCTAGTGTAGACAAAGACAGAGTTAATACATTTAAAATCCAAGCAACAATAGATCAAGGAGGAGCTGTGTTCCACGAGGCTGCAGGTGCATGAAGTAACACATAATAGTTAAAGGGTCATCAATCACGATGCCTGGATCTCGCCAGTTGGCTACCTGCAGGTCTGAGAAGTGAAGTCAATGCTGAAGTGTCTTAAACCTGCATTCTCTCTAACAGCCAGCAGGGGGCTCTGGTTGCTAAAAGAAGTCTGGTTGTATAGAAGTCTATGAGGAAATGAGCCTACTTCTCTCTTGATTTATTACCTCAGTAAACATTGTAAACATGAGTTTATGGTCTCAATCGCTAGTTTCAAGTCTTCTGCAATACAGCATGATGTTCATTTAGTAAATTATGGTCCCGTGGTCCAGTGTGTTTTCACTTCATCAAAGTTAATTATAACTGTTAAAAGTTAACGTGGTAATAACGCGTTAACGCAAATAAACACCACTAATTTCTTCAAGGTTAGGAGGTTGTAGCAGGCTCAGTTTTAAAAGTAGAGTGAAGATACTGGTATCATATGAAGATATGTGAATGGAAATGGGTTCTATGGGTACCCACGAGTCTCCTAGGGAGACCGAGGGACTGTTTGTAAGAATCAGGGATGCTTGTTAACAGCGATACCTGTGGCCTCAAACCACTCAGAGTTCCAGCAGAAGTTGTCCGAGGAGGAGAAGAAAGGGCTGAAGGTTTTCCTCGCCGTCACAGATTTTGACACTTTCTCTCTGGAGCTGCATGAAATCCTGCTGCTGAAGACGAGCACCGCCGTGCCCGACCAGCGTTACCAACCACACTGGGAGTAAGCACCAACCATTTGTACTAAAACCCCCTCTATAGTGAAAACACAACTCACCATTTGTGAGTTTTTGTTGGAGGTGATGCAACAAATGGTAAAACAATCCTAAAACATTTGCATTATTGACATCTATTCCCGAGTTTACCCAAGAGGTGTTTTAGGAATTGTTTGTAAGCTCATGAATGTAAGAAGTGTGCCTATTGTCAGGTCAGAGATTACCACCCTGGTCTAAAGGAATCCATTGATTCCTGACAGCTTTAATCAGAGTAAAGTGTGGAGGTCTCACCCGGGGACTTGGAGCCTTTTGACTTCCAGGACCAGAGTGTGACCCCTCCAGGCGGCCATCTGTCAGGGGAGAGGAGCTTTAAGTTGTCTCCCCTCAGTCACAGGTCATCTCTATTGAAGCAGCAGCTGGACAGTGAAGTGAATAGACATGCTCCTGGTGAAAACAATGGATGCGGTGCTAACAGTTGTTTTCTCTGTGCCCTCCCTCCCTGCTGTCTGCAGCATCAGGTCCACCTTAGAGATCCACTTGGAGAAGAAAGACCTTCCAGTCCTGCTGGGGCTCGAGTCTTTACCGGAGGACATCACACTGGGACAAGGAGCTGACGTGTGGAGGGCTGCTGTCCAGTTTAAAAGGAGATAGATTATTTCTACTGACTTATTTGTGTTGTAATTGTTCCATTACTATTATTATGGGACATCTGGATTTAGATTGAATGTCTGTGATTAATGAAGAGGCATGTTCTGATTAAATGTTTCTGTATATTTTGAGAAGTCTGAAAGTGACAGGGTGGTGCAATAAATGCATTTGATTTGAAGCAGGCCTATTTTTTTCCTTATGTTACCTGTTAACCCTCTGACTTTACTGTCTTTCAGAGGCTCTAACAGGTTCAGTTTAGAGCTAAAAAACTGCAGTTTTTGGCAAAAACCATGCAGTGTTTTTAATGCAGTATAAATGTGTTATTGTCTCCTATTCTAAAATAATGTATTTGAATATTTCTGCATACTGGGGTCCCTAAACAGTCTCTGAATTACATAAATTGGGTATCACTGTAAAGCTGAGACTATTGTGGATCCAATGAGCCCAACTGTATTCATGTGTGATGATGTTAGTCCCCATAGGAGACATTTCATTGTAGTGAAACTTGACCTCCCTGTATAAAATGACCTGTGGTGACCTCTAGGATAATCACAGCCTCATGAAACGTTACAGCCACAAACTAGAGACCTAGAGCATTCAGAGGATGGATGGATCAGACTAGAGACCTAGAGCATTCAGAGGATGGATGGATCAAACTAGAGACCTAGAGCATTCAGAGGATGGATGGCTTTCCTAGCTAGATTAAACAATAAGGGGGTTACAGAACAGAAGTGTTCGCCATCTAATCGCCGAAAAATGCAATTCTTGCAGAAATCTCCAAAATGTCAAAAGTTTTTGATCCTAAATCACAGCATGTCTTTTTCTATGGTGTTCCTCAAGGTCTTGGTGTCTTAATGTGGTATTTTGGAGGGATTATTCATAATTTTTTTATCAATTCTAGAGTAATAAAAAATGGTTAAATTTAGTACCAAATCTGTAACAAATGGTATCAACCCAAAAATTACTGCAACAACTTATGAGACCTAGTAGAGCAAGGAGATGACCATCATATACTTCTATCATCATGTTCTATGCTCTTATACACTTTAACTATTTTCACACAGTGCTGAGTTGCATCTCAAATTAATCTTCAGGTTCCCAGCTTTCAGATGATGTACACCACTTCTATGTGACATCTACTGTTGACCTGC
Organism: Sebastes umbrosus; assembly: GCF_015220745.1. Classification (NCBI taxonomy): domain Eukaryota; kingdom Metazoa; phylum Chordata; class Actinopteri; order Perciformes; family Sebastidae; genus Sebastes; species Sebastes umbrosus. The sequence continues at coordinate 25,459,068 of NC_051288.1, read as the reverse complement.
TATCTCCCCCTAAAGACCCCCTGTACCCCCCCTAAAAAAAGACAAAAACAGCTCTATTGTGGGTCTCAGAGGGTTAATGAGGAGTCAGAGAATAATTAATAAATTCACTATGAATGAACCAGAACTTATTTTTTCTGTGGAAGTTAGTTCCCAGCACTGATAAATGTCATTTTGCCATCTTTGCAAATCCAACTGTGTCGGTTACGAACGAGTAGGCTCTTTGAGCCGGCTCTTTTAAGTGAACGATTGGAGCTGGCTCCCGTCTAAGAGCCGTTTTTTCTTTTTCTTTTTTCTTTTAAAGGGACTGTTTGTAACTTTTCAAGCGTATAAATGTACCGGGTCGGGACACATGCGCGCTCGCGTATGCGCGCTCGCGTATGCGCGCTTGTGCGCGCTCGCGTATGCGCGCTCGCGTGTGGCTGAAGTCACTGCTCCTCTGCCTGCCTGCCTTCACTCACACCGCGCGCGTCCTCGCTCCACCTCTAGACGTGAACGCGCGCTCACTCCACACTGCAGAAGAGTTAGTTTAGCTCTGAGAATATCTAGTGAATGTACAGTGGACGTTTGTGCAGAAATAACTGCTGCAGCTCCTCCAGACCAACAGAGGTTTTCGTGTCTTGTGAAGTGACGGGGCTCCGCAGCGAGTAACGTTATTACCGGCACCCGGTCGGAGACGGTAACGTTTCTCTTCCTGCTTCAGCCTCAAAGCCAACACTAGGATCAGCATTGATTCATGGAGAGACCTTCGTCTGGTCAGCTAACATTACTGCCAAGCAGCTGAAATATAGAGTGATATTGTGGTTCAGCTGACATGTGTTGCCTCACTGTTTTGAGCGATGCTTCTTCATGTCTATGTAGAGCGAGCACAAGCGCGAGCCCGACGCTGACTTTCGTTGACTTAACGGCCACAGGTGTCGCTGTTAACAAGCAATTCTGAAAGTTACAAATATTCCCTTTAATTAATTCAAGGCAGAATGATAGGATGATTTTCTCCGCGCCACGGGCACTCCGTGCACTGACTGTGACTGAATGTTGTGTTACTGACGTCTGTGCGACCAATCAAGTGATGACAGACAAGGATCATACCATCAAGCAGGGAGGGGTGGCGCGCTGACAGTCTACAGGTACAGAGCAGGAGGAAGAGGAGGAGAGAAAGAGAGAGAGGAGTGTGGTGCGCGAATAGCAGACAAGATGAGTGACAGTCGGAAATGAAGCAGCATGTAAAATTACGGTATTCTGGAAATTCTAAGGTTTAGTATAATTATATTGAATAATTTAAGTGATATATGTGCATACATATTAATCATAGGTCAAAACGTCTAAAGCTAAATTTGGCTGAATTATAAAAAGGCAGAAGTGGTAAAACGAAGAGCCGTTTGGGAGCCGAAAGAACCGGCTCTTCTTGGTTGAGCTGAGCCAAATGATCTGGATCACTAAAAAGAGCCCTAACTCCCATCACAGCATCTTTGCAAAGCCAACCAAACCGTTTGTTCGAGCCACGCCCCTTTTTGAATCCACAACACGTTAGACAGACAGATCCGTCCAGCCAATCAGATGCACGGATTAAAAAAGACAATGTTCTCTCTCCACCAATCACAGCCGTCGAGGGGCGGGTCTTAGCGTTGTTGTTACCACAGAGATGATGTGACGCGTTTTTCGTCTCCACTGAGTGAACGGAGGACTTTCACTGATCAGGAGGATTGTTGTTGTTAATTAAACCCTCTTAATCATTATTATATTACATTATTATATCATACAGCCTACCTTGTTGTTGAACTGGAGCTGATCAGCTATGGATCCATCCAGCTGTTGAAGTAAGTAGACAACAATAACCTGCTTTAAACCTGTTAAAGACTACAGATAGAAACACTTTAAATACATTTATCTGTGCAACATATATCCTTGATGCAATATATATACACCTCAAGTGCAATTACCTCTGTTCACATTACATCTATTTTATATGTTATATAGTGTAACACTTCTGTTTATATGTTATTTATTACATCTACTCTACCTATTTTACAAGTGCAATTACCTCTGTTTACATTCATTCTTTTTCTTTATTTTATTTTATTTTTTTATTCTACATGTTCAAAACACATTTTTAAAATTAAATGAAAATGAAGTAGTATATGTACTGCATCAAATTGGGACAATGTTATAATAAAGTTGCATGCCCAAATTGTGTGCATACTGCATGCAACAGTAGTATGTACTTTATAAGGGCAGCTGCAGGACATACTGAAGGAAACACAATAAATCTGTGCAATATTAATACACTGAATGTGAAATACATGTCTGTGCAATATATACTTTGATGCAATATACACCTCATGTGCAACTACCTTTGTTTACATTTTATTTATTACATCTACTCTACCTATTTTACAAGTGCAATCACCTCTGTTTACATTACATCTATTTTATATTTTATACTTCTAGTGTAACACTTCTGTTTATATTTATTTATTACATTTACTTTACCTATTTTACAAGTGCAACTACCTCTGTTTACATTACATCTATTTTATATTTTATATAGTGTAACAATTCTGTTTATATTTATTTATTTATTTATTACATCTACTCTACCTATTTTACAAGTGCAACTACCTCTGTTTACATTACATCTATTTATATATTTTATAACTCTAGTGTAACACTTTTGTTTATATTTATTTATTACATCTACTTAACCTGTTTTATTTGCTTTATAAGATAAGATAGAACTTTATTAATCCTGAAGGAAATTCTCGTGCCAGATATTGCTAAAAAATACAACAAGTTCTGTGTATAAAATACAAGTGTATAAAATAAAATAGTACTATTTTTAGCACCAGTGCCTAATAGAGTAACAAATAAGTAAGATACATTTAGTAAAATGAGTAAATAAGATAAGATAAGTAAAATAAAAAAGGTAAAGTAAGCTAACAAACAGAAAAATAAGTAATATTGCACATGTTGGACGTTAATATTGCACACAATGAACAGTAATATTGCACATTTAGGACGTTAATATTGCACACAATGAACAGTGATATTGCACATGTTGGACGTTAATATTGCACACAATGAACCGTAATATTGGACATTAATATTGCACACAATGAACAGTAATATTGGACATTAATATTGCACACAATGAACAGTAATATTGGACATTAATATTGCACACAATGAACAGTAATATTGCACATTTAGGACGTTAATATTGCACACAATGAACAGTAATATTGCACATGTTGGACGTTAATATTGCACACAATGAACAGTAATATTGCACATGTTGGACGTTAATATTGCACACAATGAACAGTAATATTGCACATGTTGGACGTTAATATTGCACACAATGAACAGTAATATTGCACATGTTGGACGTTAATATTGCACACAATGAACAGTAATATTGGACATTAATATTGCACACAATGAACAGTAATATTGCACATGTTGGACGTTAATATTGCACACAATGAACAGTAATATTGGACATTAATATTGCACACAATGAACAGTAATATTGGACATTAATATTGCACACAATGAACAGTGATATTGCACATAACTGTGTGTGTGTTTTACCTGTTATATGTTTTATCTGCCTCGTTTAGTCTTGTCAAGTATTTGTTTTAAAGCACTGACCAGAAGTGTCAACTGTGAATCTCATTGTATTTAATACAATAGTGACAATAAAGCTTTCTATTCTATTCTATTCTATTCTAATCTATTGAAAGACTTCATCTGAAAAACAGCCGTTTTGATCTCACACTAACTGATTGAGGATGTAACTGTGAGCTGTTACCATTAGCTAGCTTACTGTCAGGGTACCATTAGGCTATTTCACCTAGCTTTGTTCATAGCTAACATGGTGCACATTTAGCTGTTAAAGCACAGAACAGAACCTAACAACTGTGCGTGCTGTTAGTAGTAGTCAGACTCTCCCAGCTGTGGTAGAAACAGTGAGTGGTTTTGTTGTCTGTTGCCCTGGGAGACCAAACAGTCCAGGGGAAAGTGGCTGTTACTTCCTCTGTTGCTGTGTTGCATGTGTGGCCTATTGTGTCTTATATATACTGTTTTCCTCTATTTCAGGTTTCCAGAGGATGCATACAACACGCAGCCCTTCTTCCATCCCGACAGGTGTCTCAGGAGATGCCTTGGACCTCAGCTTGTCAGGCTCCCAGCTCTCCATGTCCAAAAGACCCAGCAGTGCATCGCCTGGGAAGTACTTCTCTCGGTCTGTGTCGGTGTCTGTGGCGAGCGACAGCAGAGGAAAACGCAACACCCTGGTGAGTAACTGTGAGCTGCCATATGTGCTGGAGCTGCTGGTTGTTTACCAGTTATAACATAATCTAATCAAGATGCAGGAGAGAGCAAATCTTCTAGGTTGCTTGTCTCCTCCATAACACCAAGTGTGTAATGTTTGCAAACAGATGTTATAATTCATTAACAAACCTTTTAAATCCACAGAGTGATGCCACCTTTGGTAGCTCCCGCTCCATCAAGAACCTCAGGAGGTCCAACAGCACCACTCAGGTTAATCAGCAGGCCAACATCAGTTTAAGGTACAAACACACACCTGCTGATGTAATAACACTGGAACGATTTATGCTTGTAACGAGGGATGCATCATTAATTTATGTGTGAGGCAACATCAGGCTGGACTTTAACGTTGGTTTCCTAACTTTGTAAAACAAAATGTGACAAAAGTTGTTATTACATTATAATTACAATTCAAGTCTATAATGTATATTGCAAATTAATCGCACATCTTTTATCTGTTTAAAATGTACCTTAAAGGGAGATCTGTCAAGTATTTAATCCTCTTATCAACATGGGAGTGGACAAATATGCTGCTTTATGCAAATGTATGTATATATTTATTATTGTAAATCAATTAACAACACAAAACAATGACAGATATTGTCCAGAAACCCTCACAGGTACTGCATTTAGCATAAAACAATATGCTCAGATCATAACATGGCAAACTGCAGCCCAACAGGCAACAACAGCTGTCAGTGTGTCAGTGTGCTGACTTGACTATGACTTGCCCCAAACTGCATGTGATTATCATAAAGTGGGCATGTCTGTAAAGGGGAGACTCGTGGGTACCCATAGAACCCATTTACATTCACACATCTGGAGGTCAGAGGTCAAGGGACCCCTTTGAAAATGGACATGACAGTTTTTCCTCGCCAAAATTTAGCGTAAGTTTGGAGCGTTATTTAACCTCGTTCGCGCCAAACTATGACATGATTGGTACCAATGGATTCATTAGGTTTTTTAGTTTCATATGATGCCAGTATCTTCACTCTAGCTTTAAAACTGAGCCCGCTACAACCTAAAAATCTCAAGTTGCGTTAATGCGTTAAAGAAAATACTGGTGTAAAAACAAATCTGCATTAACCTTGACAGCCCTAGTATATCGTATATAAACATAGAGCTGAATTGAATAGATCGGCCCCATTGTCACGGATATCCGATCCGGTATCGCTGCATCCCTACTCGTAACACATTTACATGTAGACCAGTGAGAATCGGTGTCCTCTCTTATTTCTCTGGAACAAACCTGTTTTCTTCATTCCTTATCGCTGACATTGACACACTAAACTGCTTATAGTACAGCATGTGCTGATACATGAACTCTGCAAAGCCTCAGGCAGACCTTGCTCTTCTTCTTTTACTTGCTTGTCTTCTTCTTCTTCTCAGTTAGATCATCTAATGAGCTTTACAGTAACATGTGAACGTCTGAAATATGAAGGATCTGTTTTTGTAAATGACAGAACAGATAAGGAGTGTCAGACAGTCTTGAAGCAGCGCTCATGTTTCCAGGAACAGTCCCTGCAGCTCAGCCCCCTCTCTCTGCTCTTTAAACCAGAGTTGCCTCTCTTCAGTGAGCAACAGCTGGCAGCCCTGAAGCTTCAGTGGCTCGGACAATGGGAGTTGTGGCGCGCCAACTCCTGCATGATAAAGAGTGGAGGAGAGCTGGGCGGCTGTTGCTAGGGTCGCGGGGTGCAGGGGACTTGCTTTGTCCCAGGTTAGAGGGGGAGGGCCCGGACCTCGGGGTCAGGTTACCCCCCCTCCACCAGGAGCCAGTGAAAGGAGAAGTGTGTGTGTGCACGCTCTGGATCTATTGTCCGGCAGCTGCCGCCACCCCCCCTCCGCTCTCTGTCTCTGAGGATGCAGAGCAGAGGGGCTTTACGTTTAAAGACCTTCTAAATACCACCAGTACCCCCTCCAAGTCTCTGAGTCTGTCGGGGCTGTCATCGGGTCACTCACCACCTCGCTCCCCTCTCTGCCTCTGAGGATGCAGAGCAGAGTGGCTTATGATACGATACGATACGATACGATACGATACGATACGATACGATACAACTTTACTGTCAGTTTGCACTGAAATTCATTTTGCATCCATAGGCAGCTCAGTTTGAGAAAAAGTACACATACAATAGACATACTGTTACCATAAACAGACAGACAAGTAAGACCCATCAGACAAAAAACAAAACACATCATACAAAATGACCATCTGTCCTCTGGATTTACACGTCTTTAGCAGCACATTAATTATTATTTAGCAACAAGATGACCTTCTAAATACCACCAGTACCCCCTCCAAGTCTCTGAGTCTGTCAGGCTGTCATCGGGTCACTCACCACCCCACTACCTCTCCACTGCTTCCTCCCCTTCATGCACCACTCTCTTGTGAAGCAAAAAGTGGAGGAATGTGCTGCCTCAATTGTGTTGTCAGATTGCTTTTCATTGGGCCAGCTGGCTTCAACCCCCCCGAAGACACACACGCTCATTTATATACTTACCCAGACACCCTGCACCGCACAGGCACAGATACCAGCGGAGGCCAGGCCAGACGAGAGGTCACCCTACATCTGTGCCTCACGATGGAGGTGCTGGTGTGTGTGAAGCTATTTGAAGGATGAACGACATCGGGATCAGCATATGCATGCACGCATTTACATGGAATCCACAGCGGAGTTCCCCCCCAGCAGACGGTCAGCTGCTACATACTGGATTCCAGTACTCGGGGCCGGGGGGGAGAAGAGAAGGGGATGAGTCCCATTTTCTGCAGCTGTCATTACAGCATTTAATCACAAAAGCTGCCACTAAAAGCTATGACTCCAGGTCCCTGCTTTGTTGTTTAATTGTCTATTGTGCGCTGCTAAGCTCTTGTTGCATGAAAATTGAGCCCAGAATGTGCTTTTCCCCTCTTAAAGGGACAGATTTCAGATTTGTTTTTTTAGCTCAAAGCTACCACGTCAGCATTTTAAAGAGTCACACCGCTCTAGTGGCATCTCTCCATGCAAATAGTTCGGCTTTAATTTTCTCAGGTTTTAAAATAAAAGTAATTTTTAGTGCTGTCAAAGTTAACATGATAATAAGTAAATTAGTTTTAACGCCACTCATTTCTTTAACACATTAATGCAACTTGCGATTTTTAGGTTTGTGTAGGTTCAGTTTTAAAGCTAGAGTGAAGATACTGGTATCATATGAAACTAGAAAACCTAAAGAATCCATTGGTAGCTTATCAAGAAAGAGGCTCAAAAGTTGCGCCAAATTTTGGTGAGGAAAAACTGTCATGGCCATTTTAAAAGGGGTCCCTTGACCTCTGACCTCCAGATATGTTAATGTGTCCAAAAAAAGTCAGAAAAATGTCCAAAAAATGTTTAAAAATGTCCAAAGAATATCAGAAAAAAAGTCTGAAAAATGTCCAAATTAAGTCTGAAAAATGTAAAAAAAAAAAAAAAAAAGAAAAAGAAATCCGAAAATTTTTTAAAATTTCCAAAAAAAGTCCCAAAAAAGCCTGAAAACTGTCTGAAAATGTCCGAACAAATATCCGAAAAAAAGTCTGAAAAAGTCCCAAAAAAGTCTGAAAAATACTAGCTTCTCATGAAGGAGGTTAAATAACTTACGCTAATTTTTGACGAGTTTAGTTTCACCTTTTCATGAAACGTTTTCAGGTCAGGTTGTATTTTTTATTTTCGTTGGTAGGGCGTTATAGCGCTGTGCCGCTCTGCAGTTACCATATGTTGATCCCCTAGTAGTGGTTATTATCTATTGGTATTCATTTTAGTGACTTATGGACAAAGTACAGCTGGGGCGAGATTGTTCACATATTTAAAAAACAATTTGATAAAAGAAAACTTGATAAAACTGAGCAACTTACACTTTTTCAGAATTATACAGTGGTGCCATTTCATTTGTTTTTGATGGATTATTTTCAGAGCTTGTTTATATAGCGATGCAACAATCTTAATAGTTGACAACTAATCGATTAATCGTTGCAGCTCTAGTATTGTTCTTCATAAAACAATGGGCCTATAACCTGTGGCTGGCTTGTGTGTGTTTTCTAGTCAGGACCAGAGCGAGGACTACCTGGCCCTGTTCGACAGCAGCTTAGATGGACGCAAGAAACTGGCCAGCCTCAGCAAAGCCTCACCGGACAGAACCACATGGAACATCCTGGTATTTACCATCAACCACACTCTGACATGTGTTCACTTGTCTTCACATTTGATTTAATATACATCAGGGGTGCAGGATTAAATCCATACAGCGTAGTATGCGTGACAATATTGTATCGATTCACGGGCGTCAAGTATCGACCTTTTATTATATAAACTGACCCCGGCAGCTATTCTGTCTGTCAGAGGTTGTAACGGGCTCAGTCTAAAACCTAGAGTGAAGATAGTGCTATCTTATGAAACAAGAAAACCTAAGGAATGTATTGGTACCAACCATGTCATGTTAGCTTGTCAGGAAGGAGGTTAAATAGTGCTCCAAAGTTACGCTAAAGTTTGGCGAGGAAAAACTGGCATGGCCATTTTCAAAGGGGTCCCTTGACCTCTGACCTCCAGATATGTGAATGAAAACTCTGAGATGAACAGAGTGGAAACTGTATCTTATTAGATAAAACAGTTGTTGACAAACTGCATAATTTGCAAATGCTTAAAATCATAATACGATCGTATCGTGGGGCCTCTGGTGATTCCTACCAGCTAAATGATAAGCATCATATGATTATCTAGGCTAAGTAGCTAAAAGGCAGAGCCAATATCAGAATTAAAGAGTTTTACTACAGTTGTCACTAAGTGTTTCCTCCTTTCCAAACATTAAAAAGATATCAGTTTCAAGGGTTTCAGGTTTGACAGTAGTTCAGGGTGTAATAAGTGTACGTTCCTCTTCTTTAAGGACGATCAGCCCAGAGCTTTCAACCCGCACTCGAGCTCCCGCAGCACCGGCAGCGTGGACTCCCCCACCGGCCTGAAGAAGAGAGAGCCTGGCATCGCTCTGGCTGCCACCTTCACTGCCAACAACAGGTGGGCAGCGTCTCTGACACACAGTAGTCCAGGTAGAGCAGGGACGAGCCTCTGAGTACTTGCACTGCTGCATTCTGGGTTTTCTAGCTGCTTCTCATGTTTCCTACCTGTTGATCGTGGCAGCTGATACGGCCTTCAGGAATTCCTCCCACACACTGACACGTTTTCTTCCATGAACATTGTGTGTGTGGGCTGAGTTTGTAATATGGTAAGAATTTGTGTCAACGCATGTACAGTATCAGTTACTGTAACGCCTTAAAGGAACAGTGTGGAACATTTCAGGGGATCTATTAGCAGAAATGGAAAATAGACAGGGCTGTCAAAGTTAACGCTAAAATAAAGCATTGATGCAAATTCATTTAACGCCACTAATTTCTTTAACGCGTTTACGCAACTTGGTTCTATGGGTACCCACGAGTCTCCCCTTTACAGACATGCCCACTTTATGATAATCACATGCAGTTTGGGGCAAGTCATAGTCAAGTCAGCACACTGACACACTGACAGCTGTTGTTGCCTGTTGGGCTGCAGTTTGCCATGTTATGATTGGAGCATATTGTTTTATGCTAAATGCAGTACCTGTGAGGGTTTCTGGACAATATCTGTCATTGTTTTGTGTTGTTAATTGATTTCCAATAATAAATATATACATACATTTGCATAAAGCAGCATATTTGCCCACTCCCATGTTGATAAGAGGATTAAATACTTGACAAATCTCCCTTTAAGGTACATTTTGAACAGATAAAAGATGTGATTAATTTGCATTAATTGCGATTAACTATGGACAATCAAGCGATTAATCGCAAATACATATTTTGATAAATTGACAGCCCTAAATATAATATTCATAACTATGTTTTCTCCAGTGTATAATCACCTGAAACTAAGAATCAGTGTATTTTCATTACCTTAGAATGAGCCGTTGTTATCTACATAGGGAGCGGGTCCTCTTCACGGAGTCTGCCATGTTGCTCCTCCATGTTTAACCAAACTCTGACTCTAGAGAGAGCCTTTCACGTTTTTACGTTACCTGAAGGCCACCGTAGTTCTCCGACACGCTTGTATGATTGTGGTAACGTGAGCCGCAGAGTGCATAACTGTGGTACCGCCAGCCGCCGTCTGACTTCTGTTGCTCCTAAAGTAGTGTTATTATGGTAAGGATGACCCCTGAGTGACCGGAACGGCGTTACCACAGTTTTGCACTCGGCGGCTCACGTTACCTCAGACTCAGCGGAGGGGTAATGCAATCTGCAACCACATCACTAGATGTCACCAAATCCTACACACTGTCCCTTTAAGGGGGGGTGAGGTGAGAAAAGTGTCATTCTCAGTATTTTACGTAAACACGTGACAGAAGTGTCTCCTGGAGAGTTTTATTGTGTCTTCTTGTTTTTGCAGGAGCAACAAGGGAGCTGTGGGGAACTCTGTCACCACCATCTTACACAACAACTACTCTGAGAAACCGCTCACGCCTAAGAGCTCCAACCAGAGGCCGTCGTTCAAGTAGGTCCTGAAATTAGCATAACTGCTCGCCTGACGTGGGTTTGGAGATTTTAATAGGGCTTATCCAAAGAAAAGAAATGTTTGCTATCAGCCAGTTAGTGTTCAGAGTTTCCAATCATCTTTTTCTCTCAGCAACATCCTGAAGGCCACAGCAAACGACGAGGTGTCACAAGACAACAGCTCCCTGACAAAGTCCCAGAAGAATTTCTCTTCGACTTCCTCCACGTCAAACAACAGATCTCCGGCGTCGGCCCAGCGCGGCAGCCCCGTCCTGTCTCGAAGGAGGGAGGTCACCGAGGAGGAGGCCGAGAGGTCAGACCCGCTACGCTGTTTCTACCGTGTTTCTACCGTGTTTCTATTGCGCGTTTACTGTTTATTGTTGTGTGACTCATAGCGGCTCCTTTGTGTATCTGAAGGTTTATTCAGCAGGTGAACCAGGCAGCAGTCACCATCCAGCGCTGGTACAGACGCCACGCCAAGAGGCGACACACTAACCAGGCAGCGCTCAAACGCATCCTTGCCAGTAAAAGAAAGGTATCCGTCCGTCCGTCCCCAGGCTGCCTGTACTCCTCACCTTTTATTCTCCATGACCTGAACTGGTTTTATCCCTCTCTCATCCTCCTCTCATTGCTACTGCATCAACACTCTCTGTGTCTTTCCCTGTCAGGAGTGGGAGGAGAGAACAGAGGAGGACAGTCGCCCGGAGCAGCAGCAGAAAAAGGACGAAGACAGGAAACGGATCCGTGAGGAGAAAGCTCGTCTGGCCCGTCTGGCTGCCATCCAGGTGCCCACCTCTGATTCACCTCCGGCAGCTTTAGTGTTGCACGTACAGAAAGTTGGGAGACTTGTGAGAGACATATTTTGAAAAGAAAAATGGATGCAGGAGAGACTGAGATAGCCTGACTTTTAGTCCTTAAAGGGATTAAAAGTCAGGCTTTTAGTTTGGTCCTTGTGGCTGCGTTCCCTGGACTATGAGGGTTTACATCATTGTCCCGTGTCTCCCCCTGGTGGTGTGTTGCAGGAGCTGCAGCAGAAAAGAGCCCAGCGGGTTGCAGAGGTTCAGCATGTAGCTGAGGTGCAGCTGGAAAGCCTGAGGCAGACTGGTGTGGTCGGACGCAAGAAGCCGCCCAGGATTTCTCCCACCAACAAAAGTCCAGCTTCACCGAGCAACAACAGCCCGATGTCGCCCACAGACGTGAAAGCTAAGAACACAGGTTCGTTCCTCTGCTCTCTACTCTCTAACTTCAGATTCATCTGCTGCTGGTTTATTGGAGTTTTTTTTCTGAAAAGGTGTAGGAATAGTAGTAGTATAAAGTCTATTGTCCTTCTAGTTCTACGTCTAAACTAAACATACTGGCCGGCAGAAGCCATACTGAACACCAGAACATCTTAATATCCTCTTGTGGTTGCCAAAGAACTGCTATTTTGAACATGCATACTGTAATAGGATCGTGTAATAAGTGTATTGATTGGTTACGTGTTTCCACAGACTCCAATTTGAATGTTACTGCTGACTTAATTGAGCTGAGCTTCAGAGCCATTTCCCCAGCGTTGTCCAATCACAGAGGCTCTCAGTGCTCCCAGGTAAATAACTCCTTCACGTACCTTCTCAGCTCAGCTCTCTCCTCCTCCTTCATTCTCTATCGCTCCCTCCCTTTCTCCTGATATTCAACACATCCTCTCTGTGTTTCCCTCGTAGGATCAGGAGGACCGAGCAGAGGTAGACATCTGTCTGGAGCAGCAGCAGCAGCAGCTGAACGACAGGAAATCAATACGTAAAGAGAAAGCTCGTCTGGCTCGCCTCGCTGCCTCCCAGGGGAACACTTCTGAGGTACGTACTTTTTTTGTAAACCCTAATTCTGGGTTAAAACAATGTTTTTAAAGTAAGGCTGTCACTACCTACCTACCTATGATTTTTAGCTCGTAGTGGCTCAGTTTTAAAGCTAGAGTGAAGATACTGGTATCATATGAAACAAGAAAATCCTAAGAATCCATTGGTACCAACCATGTCATACTAGCTTGTAGCAAAGGAGGTTAAATAACGCTCCAAATTTATGGCCATTTTCAAAGGGGTCCCTTGACCTCTGACCTCCAGATATGTGAATGTAAATGGGTTCTATGGGTACCCACGAGTCTCCCCTTTACAGACATGCCCACTTTATGATAATCACATGCAGTTTGGGGTCAAGTCATAGTCAAGTCAGCACACTGACACACTGACAGCTGTTGTTGCCTGTTGGGCTGCAGTTTGCCATGTTATGATTGGAGCATATTGTTTTATGCTAAATGCAGTACCTGTGAGGGTTTCTGCACAATATCTGTCATTGATTGTCCCGTGTCTCCCTCTGGTGGTGTGTTACAGGAGCTGCAGCAGAAAAGAGCCCAGCGGGTTGCAGAGGTTCATCATGTAGCTGAGGTGCAGCTGGAAAGCCTGAGGCAGACTGGTGTGGTCGGACGCAAGAAGCCGCCCAAGATTTCTCCCACCAACAAAAGTCCAGCTTCACCGAGCAACAACAGCCCGATGTCGCCCACAGACGTGAAAGCTAAGAACACAGGTGAGCCTAAAAGCAGTCGGTCACTATATCCTGACAGTAGTTCAGATCAATTTGAGGAGTGGTTTGCATCTTCCACATCGCCCTGCATTGGTCCTGGTCATGACTTGGTCTCAGTTAACATGGTCTTGAGTACAACACTCAACTGTAGTGATTAAATGTTTCCACAGACTCCAATTTGAACGTTGTGGCTGAGATCGGTGAGCTCTCCAGCTTCAGAGCTGTTTCCCCAGCGTTGTCCAACTGCAGAGGTTCCCAGTGTTCCCAGGTAAATAATTAAAAACTTCCAGCATCTGCCAATGCAAAATGCTAAAGCAGTTCTTTTATCTGGTCCCGTTCTGAGCATGTTTGTTGTGCCGGTGCTGCAGGAGATCCTGCAGAGGTCGGTGAGCATGGAGGACCAGCAGCAGGGAGCGTTGTCCAGCAGGGCTCCGTCTAAAACTACCCTCAACGAGCTGCTGGACACCCTGAAGCTGTTAGAGGAGGAGCCAGAGAGGCTATCGGAGCCAAAGTGCTACAGCAAAGAGAAATACGCCTGGATCGACGAGGTGAGACTTCTGCTGATCTTCAGCCAGAGTGGAAAGTAACTATGTTGATTTAAAGACTGTAACCTGCATCTCCACCGTGCCTCGTTACAGGACGTAGACTCCAACTCTCTGACCACGGACAACCTGGAGCGTCACGGCCAGCTGAGTCACCACCCTGCGCTGCCAGATGGGGGCGCCCTGCTCTCCGAGGCCAAGCTGCAGAGCATCATGAGCTTCCTGGACGAGATGGAGAAGTCTGAACAGGAGAGACCGCGCTCCGTTACCTCGGGGTCACACAGAGAGGTCGGCGTCTGCATTTCCTGAGTAGTAACAAGATGTAAAAAAGAAGACGCGTGTTGAATAATAGTTGAATGGATCCTGTGTGTCTGCAGGCTGTGTTGTCTGAGGAGGAGCTGGTTGGTGTCGATCAGGTGTCTGCCGCCGCCGCCGAGATCACCGGCTCCATGATGAGAATGAAGCTGGACCTGGAGGAGAAGAAACGCACGGTCAACATGCTGCAGACTGCACTGGTGGGGGAAATGCTCACACGTTACAACAACACATTTTAATGTTCTTGGTCCTGCTAGCTGCCGTAAGCCGGGTGAAATGAGTCCCTGGAACTAAAAGGTTCCTTCAGCCCACTGCGTTTCCTCTGCGGTCTAAAGACCTGTGAAGATTCGGCAAAACTAGTCCGCAGACGTATGAAAAAGTAACATGACAGGAGACAAGGTCACAGCGGTAAACACACTCTGCAGCCTGACGTTCAGTGTGTTTACTCTAAAAAACATGTTTTTGTCTCACTGCGACGACATGTACTGCTGCATTGTATTTTCTAGGGCTGTCACAGTTAATTTGATAATAACGCATTAATGCAAATTAGTTTATTTCTTTAACACATTAACGCAACTTGCGAATTTCAGGTTTTAGTGGGCTCAGTTTTAAAGCTAGAGTGAAGATACTGGTATCATATGAAACTAGAACACCTAAAGAATCCATCGGTACCAACCATGTCATACTAGCATGTTGCGAAGGAGGATAAATAACGCTACAAACTTAATGCTAAATTTTGGGGAGGGAAAACTGACATGGCCATTTTCAAAGGGGTCCCTTGACCTCTGATCTCCAGATATTTGAATGTATGAGGGATTTTGTCCAAAAAATGTTGAAAAATGTCCAAAAAAGTCTGAAAAATGTCCAAAAAATATCCGAAAAAAAAGTCTGAAAAATGTTAAAAAAAAAAAAAAAATAGTCCGAAATTTTTTTTTTAAGCGGCCGAAAAAAGTCTGAGAAAAGTTTAAAAACGTATGAAAAATGTCAAATAAATATCTGGAAAAAAGTCTGAAAAATTATTAAAAATATCCGAAAAAAAAGTCTGAAAAAAAAAAACAGTCAGAAATTGTATTTTACTAGCTTGTCAGGTTAAATAACGCTCCAAACGAAATATTTGTCACTGCTTTGAGTTAATTGATTTACAATAATAAATATATACATACATTTAGCATAAAGCAGCATATTTGTCCACTCCCATGTTGATAAGAGTATTAAATACTTGACAAATCTCCCTTTAAGGTACATTTTAGATTAAATGTGTGATTCATTTGCGAATAATTACGATTAACTATTTTAATCGATTGACAGCTGTATTATTTACAGATGCATGTTGGATGTAATGAATGAGGGGGGTTTCCTAGTTCCTGGGGAACGTTCCTGTGGTTGAACAGGGACTGTAGATGCCAATAGCTAGACCTCAGGTATGTTAAACTTCTTTATCTCGTCTCCGGTCCTTCAGGCCCAGCAGAGGGAGCTCACGGTGAGACATGTGAAGGAGACCGAGAAGGAGCTGAACAGAAACTTCACGCTCCAGAAGGAACAATATGAAGCCACCATCCAGAGACACCTCACGTTCATCGATCAGGTAGGTGAACACATAATCTAATCCCAGCTGCATCGTGTTTCTGTCCTCCCTCTCGGTCTACAATCTGTTGTGTCTTTCTTCAGCTGATCAACGATAAAAAGTCTCTGAGTGAGCGCTGTGAAGGAGTGGTGGGAGAACTGAAGCTGGTGGACCAGAAGTACACCAAGAAGATTGCACAAATGCAGGAGCAACATGAAATGGTGAGAAGATGCTCAAACCAGCTGAAAAACTGGATGATAATCTAACGTTCCCGTGAAGATTTCACAATTTGCATGAGCACTCAAATAACTTCTGCTTCTCTGCTTTGCATCTGGTGTGATCGTGTGTTGCTTTCTTGCAGTGCTGCTTTTGTTTAACTGTCTTTTCTCTGTTTTCTCTTCTTCTTCTTCTTCTTCCCTCTCTTTCTTTGTCTGTTTATCTTTTTTTTTTCCTGGCTTTTAGGTGTGGCAAATTCTGGGTCCCTTGTGCGAGGTAACTTTTTTCTCCTCTAACCCGGTCATCCTCGGCACGATCACCTCTCTCTCGTTCTACCATTCCTTTTTCCTTTCATTCGTCTGTCCCTCACAACCTCTGTTGGACAGTCTGTCTGCATGTGAGTCTCCTCCGTCTTTCCTCATTTATCTCTAGCTTTAGACATAAAACTCACCTGTCATCATCTATGTTATTGGGTTTGTTTGAACTCTCCTCTTCCTCTTATCTTGATCTTGCAACATGCACGCCCCTTGATTTTATCACTGTTGTCGTCACCGTTTAAAACCTGAACGAAACACCTCCTTTGATTTAAATAAGACCGATACCCCGTCACTCTCACTGTGACACCAAACCACCGCTATAATCCCCCCCTCCCCCCTCCACAGGAAATCAAGAAGTTAAAGGAGCTAATGAGCGCCACGGAGAAGATCCGCCGGGAGAAATGGATCGACGAGAAAACCAAGAAGATTAAAGAGATCACTGTGAAAGGTACCGTAGCCTCCGCTCAGAGCGGAACTGTGAGATTAAAACATCTTTACTAAAGCTCCATTAAGATCAGGGCATACATCAGCTAGTGTGTGTAATGTAATGCTGAGTAATTCTCCTTTGCTCGAGGGGAACTTCTCCTGTCCGCTCTCATCAGGTACACTTTTATTTTCATGATAAGCCTCTACTGTGCCGGTGTCATGCATCCTTTAGCAGGAATGTGACGTCTTCAGCTTCTTTTCAGTCTCTATTGGCTCTGTAAGGTCTCTGACCTTCTGCCATCAATCTCAAAGATGCACGCTGCATTAGATCTGATATTCAGGGTTCTTACGCAGTATGGACAAGTATGGAATTTGATTTGAGTAATTTTCCAGACTATTGCCCCTTTCTGTTTTATAAAATATAAATTCTAAGTTTCTAGAAGTAAATTGAGCTTGCCCTGATAGCACCATATTACAGCTGCCGTCTACAGGGCTCTCCCTCATGACTTCTCCCATCAATATTTCCTCCTTTTATTTATTTATATTATTATTTTTATTAATTAAAAAAAATATATCTATTTATCTTTGCATTTATTTTTTATTTATTTTATATTTATTTTTAAATGTATTTATTTATTTATTTAATTACTTATGTATTTATGCATTTATTTGTTTATTTATCTATGCATAATTTTCCCTTTTCATTTCAGCCCTTATTTATTTCCCCAAACTTATTTATTTCTGTATTCTTTTCTTTAAACATTCGTTTTTACATTTTCTTTATGCATTTTTGCCTCATTATGCAAATGAGGGGACTGTCACTCAGATGTCACTCATTAATAAATAAAAAAATAAATGCAAACATAAATAAATGAATAAAAATAAATAAATAAATTTAAAAATAATTAAAAATCAATACATAAATAAATAAAAGGTGAAATTAAACAGAAGATCAAATAAATAAGGGAATTAATACAAAGATAAATAAATAAAGAAGCTAAAAAAATATCAATTTATGTCACATTTTATCAATTAATTAATGGCTACATTTATTTTAGTTATAAAATAGTAGTTATCCTTTAAGGGCAGCATGAACGAAGAAGTGTTCTTCCATGTTCTCCCACTATTTCCTGCCTGTGATGAGTTCAGTCCATGAAAGGTCACAGACAGATGTCAGCCACTGCTGATGTTTGTACAGTCACAGAGCTTGAGAAGCCTTGTTTGTATTTCTCTGCTTAGTGACTGTTTAGGTGTATTAACTTCTGTTTTCAATGATATTAAGCCCTAAAATAAACCTTCCTTTAAGTAATCTGACTCATGACTATCTGGAATTATTAAGATACATGAATCATCCCATTTTTCCTGAAGTAAATGTTACCCAGTGAGCCGTAAACATCCTGCAGGCTCCGACCCGCCACAGAACATGAACTGTATACTGTTCCTCCTCCTCCTCCCCCCTCAGGTCTGGAGCCAGAGATCCAGAAGCTGATTTCTAAGCACAAACAGGAGCTGAAGAAGCTGCGGACGCTCCACGAGGCGGAGCTGCTGCAGGCAGACGACCGGGCGGCACAGCGCTACGTCCGCCAGTGTGAGGAGCTCCGACTACAGCTGGAGAGGGAGAAGGACGAGCAGTGTCAGAGAGAGAGGGAGCTCGGCAAACAGAGGTAGGCCTGTCACATCAACAGTGCTCACAACCAAAGAGTATAGAAGCAAAGAGACGAGACTCTGGTGCCTTTAGCCGCTAAATGGTGCCATTTTTGGACTGAAAAAGCCGATGAGTCTGTCCTAAAAGTTGTGAAATTATGGGCAAATATGCTGCTTTATGCAAATATATGTATATATTTATTATTGTAAATCAATTAACAACACAAAACAATGACAGATATTGTCCAGAAACCCTCACAGGTACTGCATTTAGCATAAAACAATATGCTCCAATCATAACATGGCAAACTGCAGCCCAACAGACAACAACAGCTGTCAGTGTGTCAGTGTGCTGACTTGACTATGACTTGCCCCAAACTGCATGTGATTATCATAAAGTGGGCATGTCTGTAAAGGGGAGACTCGTGGGTACCCATAGAACCCATTTACATTCACATATCTGGAGGTCAGAGGTCAAGGGACCCCTTTGAAAATGGACATGACAGTTTTTCCTCATCAATACTTAGTGTAAGTTTGGAGCGTTATTTAACCTCCTTCACGCCAAACTAGTATGACATGGTTGGTACCGATGGATTCATTAGGTTCTTTTAGTTTCATATGATACCAGTATCTTCAGTCTAGCTTTAAAACTGAGCCACTACAACTTCAATGTGTTTAAGAAATTAGTGGCGTTAAAACAGATTTTTTTTTGTTTTTGTTTCCGTGTGTGTCAGATATGAGAAGCAGTTTCAGGAGGAGGAGCTGTCCCTGCAGCAGCAGAGGAGGCGTCTCTACAAGGAGGTGGCCGATGAGAAGGAGAGGCTGGCTCAGCTGGCTGCAAGGTAAGGTCAAAGGTCACCTTGGTCTCTGTCCACTGTGAAAACCTGAAGTCATAAACCAGAGTTGTTTATCCCACGAGAGACATCCCCAGAATGTTCCAGTAGTTGGTCGTTGTTATGTCGTCTCCAGAAAGTTTCTCTGGCTGTCTGGCTGTTCCAGTCTCCTTCAGTAGTTCTGGCTCACTGTTGAGGTGAAACCTTGAAGTTTCATTGCACTGGAGCAGTGTTCAGTTTAAGACCCAGACACACCAACCGGACATCAGAGAACTAGTAGTGATGAACGCCACCAGTTACGTCGCCTCACATCGCCTTTGTTTTGGCCAAAAAGTTGCACTCAAACACACCGCAAAGACTACAGCCGACCGCCAGCTAGCACAGACGTTCTGCTCCTGCGTGAGAGGAAATAACTCTCCACACCAGCAGGCGGCGCTAGTCTGTAGTCATCATTCAGAAAGGGAAACAGGAAGGCCGAGGACAGAGGATATACAAGCTGTTGTTATGATACGTACAGGAAACAAAGCGGCGTCTGTCGACCATTTTCAAACCGCTCTCACTCACCACTTAGCTTCATTCCAGATGTTCATGTCGCTGTGTAAATATCCGTGTGTTGGAACGATCAGATGAGATGAAGATGAAAAATGAGAAGAGCCTTCTGTGTTTGTCTTCTTAACGTTACGTGTTAGCTTGCTTTCCTCACGTCCGTTTCTCTTCTCCTGCACTGATTTGTTTAAGCTGAACAGCCAATCGGAGTGATTTCTCTCAGCGACGAGCTCCGCTGCCGATTCAACATGCTGAATCGGCCGAAAAAACTCAGAGACGGGCAAAAACTAGGCCGCCAGACGCTCACCGACCGTCGGCTTGGTGTGTCAGGACCTTTAGAGATGTTTGTTACAGACTACAGGAACTATTCTTTAAACCCTCCATCCTACAGAAATTCTGATCATTCCCAAGTTCAAGAGTGTTTGTGCTTGAAAAGACTAACCTACAGTCCTGCAGGGATCATAAAACACATGTAGCCTTTAAAGATTATGCCCTAAAGAGATGCTATTACAGAGTGACCTTTAGAAGATAGAGGACTGAAATGAGCTCTATTAAATGCCATTTAAAGTAAAAAGAACAGCACAAGGCAGTGTGAACTAAAATGAAATGTTATGATGTTGTTCGTGCGTTTGTGTGTATGCATTTGGATGCATACTGTTTATGGAACACAATGCATTATACATGTGAGGGATAATGTACAGCTAGCGGGTCATTGTTGTGAAATGAAACCCGACAGGGCGATGCGGAGGGGTCTTACATCGCCCTTATTACACGACTACTTATTTAAGAAATCACTAATTTGACACAAAAACGGTCCGCCAGAGTCCGACAACAGAACTGCGCCCATAGCAACGGTCTGTTATACATAGCAACAGTCTGTTATACATAGCAACAGTCTGTTATACATAAATAACAGACCGTAGAACGCCATGATTGACCAATCTGAATCGAGTATTCAACAAAGCTGTGTAATAAACCCCAGTAATAGCAGCTTTTCATATTTTGAAATATGAAATGTCATCCCACATTGATGATGCTGAGCTGACTGCCGGTTCCTAAATAGCAAACAGAGAAGACTAAATGTATGTCGGGCTCTGTAGGATCCCTTTCTAATAGCAGCTTTGGTGCTGCCCAGAACATCCTGAGGGAATCAACTGTATGTTTATAGATGATGTATATGAAGATCATCGTGGTTCTCGTGTTTGTGTTCCCACAGGCAGCGCGCTGAGCTGGAGGATCTGCGGCGTCAGCTGGAGGAGAACAGCTCTCTGGCTGGACGAGCCCTCAGAGAGGAGCTGGACAAGACCAGAGAGGAGCAGGAGAGGAGACACCAGGTGATGAGTGGAAACAGTGCAGAATAACAATCAGACATCATCAGGAAGTCTGTCACATCTGTGAAGTTATCAGCTAAAATAAACTGAGTGTTGTCTGCGTGGCCAGGTGGAGATGAAGGCGTTACACGAACGTTTGGACATCGAGAAGCAGACCTGGGAAGGAAACTACAAGAAGAAAGAGGTTTGTTGACATGCTGTGCTTCATCGAGTATCACCTGCTGCTTCTTTTGTTGTTATGGTTTGGATGGCCTCTGAGCGAGGCGAAAGGCTTTACCACGGTTTTGCACTCAGCGGCTCACGTTACCGCAGTCTTGTAAAGGGAGGATTGAGTAAAGGAGTAGTCAGTTGGTTGCAATCTGCAACCACACCACTAGATGCCACTAAATCCTGCACACTGTACCAATCAAAATAGTTTAATAAATAAATAAATAGTTATATTAGTATGCATATTTATAATATTTTTATTGTTCAACACAGGCCATTTTGGTAGAGACATTAAATATGACAATAGAATAGAAATCATTTTGTTTTACTTTTGTAGGCGGACGTTTTACTGGCGTCAGGTAGTCGCTTTCAGTCCATCACGGCAGAATAATATCAGTGTTTTAAAAACGTCTGTTGTTCCCCTTTAAGTCTTGGGCTCATAGGGCCCTGAAGGCATCTGGATCACCCGAGATGTGAAACTTCCCTATCAGTGTAAGAAGAACAGGGAACAAGCTTTTCTGCTAAAAATGATCTTTTTCCGTTATATATATATAGATATTTATATCTATATATCTATATATCTATATATATATAGTGACTGAGGCAGGTGGCATGTTTCCAGCTCTCTGGAGTGCAGCAAAGTGAGAGCGAGCTGTGCTTTCCAGCTCTACTTAAATGTGACTTGGATTAAACCCTCAGGAAGAACAGAGTCAATGAGTCAGAGTTAGGAAAACACATCAGCGATACATGCAGGAATGTGAGGACGTTAATAAGTAAAGAATTAACCAATAAGGAAGAAATTACACATTTATCTGAGCCTTGGTGTGGTATATTAACATTTTACCTGCATGGGTATGTGTGTCTATGTTTGGAGGACGGAACCTGACAAAATCCAAAATAAATTAATAAATAAATAAATGACTCGATAAATAAATAAATAAGTAAATAAATGTCATTTAATGTAGGAAAAATAATATTAAAAATAAATGTAGCAATTATGAATTCATAAAATGTGACATAAATTGATATTTCTGTTTTAATTCGCTTCTTAATTTATTTATCTTTGTCTTATTCCCTTTTATTTATTTGTGTATTTATTTTTTATAAATCTTTAAATGTATTTTTTTATTTTTTTATTTTTCACTTGGTTTTTATTTATTTATTTCTGCATGATTTTCCCGTTGTATTTCAACCCTTAATTATTTCCCCAAACTTAATAAACTTAATAAAAAATAAATGCAAAAATAAATAAATAAGTTAATAAATTAATTGAAAAAAATAAATACATAAAAAAATAAAAAGGAAAATTAAATTAAATAATTAAATAAATAAGAGAATTAATACAGAGATAATTAAATAAAGGCGCAAATTAAAGAAATTAACAATTTATGTCACATTTTTTCAATAAATTAATGGCTACATTTATTTTTAATATTATTTTCGTTAAATTTAATGACAGTCATTTATTCATTTATTTTTTTATTTTAGCAGGTTCCGTCCTCCATATGTATGAGATCAGAAAGCAGCCAGGACAGACATCATGTGTGTGTGTGTGTGTGTGTGTGTGTGTGTGTTTCCACAGGAAGCGTGGCTACTGAGCCGGGAGCGCGAACTCAAAGAGGGACTGCGACGAGAACGTGACAAAGAGATCGAGCTCGCCATCTGGACGCTGGAGGAGGAGACCAGCAAGGACAAAGAGGAGTGTGAGAGAGCAGCTGACAACAGGTGTGTGTGTGTGTGTGTGTGTGGTGACATCACAGGTGTGATGATGTTTTTCCTTTAGCACTATGATGACAATGTGTCCCCCAGTCTACACCGACACTTTAAACTGCTATAGTTACAAATCAGTTTTTGAGTCCCAATAAAAATGTTGCAAATCCTAGTTGTGTCACACTTCCCCTCCGACAGCTTCACCAAATGCTAGAAAAGTTCTAATCAACACCAACTGACTGTGTTGTCAGGTTGAAGCGCGTGAGGGAGAAATACGAGGCTGAGCTGGGCGAGCTGGATCGCTCCGAGAGGACGGCCGTGGAGAAACAACAAGAGATGAGGAAGCAGCAGATGGAGACGCAGGGAGAGCTGATCAGACTGCAGGCGGCGCTCCGACAGAAAGAACTGGAGACTGAAGACGTCACACAGGTAAGGAGCAAAGCATTTATAAACACTAGGGCTGTCTATTAGTTGTAACGCCACTAATTTCGGCTCAGTCTTAAAGCTAGAGTGAAGATACTGGCATCATATGAAACTATAAATCCTAAAGAATCCATCGGTACCAACCATGTCGTATTAGATTCCATTTGAACTTGAACTCGTCTCTTCAGACCAGGGACAAGCTGGTGGATGAGCGTCGCAGCCTGGCAGAGGTGGTACGGCAGGAGTTCGCCGACCGGCTGGTGATGACGGAGGAGGACAACCGCAGGATGAAGGTGGAGGTGTCAGAAGTTCGAGCGAGGCTGCGGCTGGAGGTGGAGAGAGTCACCAGGGAGAAGGAAGAGGAGCTGGCGGAAGTCCACCAACGGTAAGGAGGAAGAGACAGAGGAGGATAACAACACAGTGGCTGTAATGGTTAGATTTATACTGTTTTAAATCATGAAAAAATAACTTAATTAAGTAAAACCACAATGCTTTATAAGAGTCTGCTGGATAATCTAATGACTAAACACAACAAAGATTAAAATCAAATGACTTTTTGGCGACTACTGGATGAAAACGTTCTGAGTTGTCGTCGACTGAAACTATGAAGGATAAAAATTATTAAAATGTGACTAAAGCTAATAAACATGTTGTCTTAAGATGAAGACTAAATTTAGAATAGCTGCCAAATTAACACGGCTGTTTCCTGTGATTTTCCAGAGTGAAGTCGGCCATCCTGAAGAAGGAAGAAACTGTCAATAACCTGCGGAAACAGCACGAGGTGAGAGGCCTGATGGAGCTGACAGATCAGGATCAATAAACTCAGAGATGATTAATAAACTCAGATATGATTAATAAACTCAGATAGATGATTAATAAACTCAGAGATGATTAATAAACTCAGATAGATGATTAATAAACTCAGAGATGATTAATAAACTCAGAGATGATTAATAAACTCAGATAGATGATTAATAAACTCAGTTTGACAGCATGTATAAATGTGGTCCTCTGCTCTGATAGGCTGCCCTGAAGAGGGCGGATCACCTGGAGGCCCTGTGGGAACAGCAGAGGAAGCAGCTGCTGGAGAAGTGACGGACAGGAAGGCTTTATCCGTCTGGACGCCCCCCCCCCGCCACCACCACCACCACCATCTACCCCCCTCCCCCCCTTGAACCTGTGGAACTGCAGAAGGTTGAACAAGTGACTGAACCACCTTGTCCTACCTCATTTGAAGAATACAACATGGGGAAAAGCTCTGGGCCTCACTGTATAACCCCCCACCCCGACCCCGACCCCCCCACCTGAAGGACATGAAGGAGCGTGTCTTGTTGGAACTTCCCTAATTTAAATGCCACAGACCAGGTGGCACCAGATGAAAAGACTACGGATGGACGTCCCATTCGTCTTCTCTTTCCAGAGGAGGATTGCTGCAGTGTTTTGTGACTGTACCTTCCTCCTCCTCCTCCTCCTCTCTCCCTCCCTCCCTCCCTCCCCCCGGAGCAGGAATGCCTCCATGTTCCCCACAGAGCTGCCACGGAGAACTGTTCCAGATGTTTCTGAGACCAGCCCAGGCCTGTGCTGGTGTACAGTGGGAAGTGTTTGAGGGGTGGGGGGGGTTGCTCTTTCTGGAGGACGTTTACAACCTAGAAACTGAGGCCGTGTTCAGACCTGACATTAACATGAGTCCTGAGTGATCCCATCACAAGTGGACAGTAGGGATGTGACGGTGAGGTTAATAAACTCGTGACAACACCGGTGTTACCGTTTACACCAGATGTTTTACAAGAAAAGATGACGCTCAATATGTGTAGAGCGTTTACTTTGATATCTACAGTCGGGTGGCGGTGCGTCTGGCCTCTCTGGTCCAGCCTTCGCTCCGAGGCTGCAGGTTTTCACCCGGCGCCGCTCCGTCCTCCGCGCCTCATTAACGTTATGGTTCCCTGATAGCTTTGGGTTTAAATCTGAAGTATTGCCAAATAGACGCTTCGACACCAAATCCTCCGCCATCGTCTCGTCTGTCAACTCTCTCTCTCGTCTGTCAACTCTCTCTCTCTCGTCCCGTGTGTGAAATCTGACTCCTGCTGCTCTGAGCTGAGACTCCGTACGGAGCAGACACTTTCACTTTCAGATTGTAGCGTCCGTCGTCCGACTACGTATCGTTAACACGCAGCTGATACGAGTAAATGAACTAAATGTGTTTTATTTCTGTAAAAAAAAGAAGCAAAACGACGGTGGGGGCGGTGTATTCCCGACCACCGTGTAACACCGACTACCGCGGCACGCCTAGTGGACAGCTCTAAGTACGTCTGTTCACGCCTGGCATTAGAATGCGTCTCCTCTGGTCATCGGAGTGTGATTGGCTCTCTCTTCCCCGCTCTATATGCAAATAAACACGCAGTAAACACACGGCTAATGCAACGGACGTTATCACGTACTATCACATGATGTCAGTAGTGATATCATACTATCTACATATTCCTGAATTCAGGTACGGTTTTTTAACGTCAGAATAAAAGGTTATTGTACGGGGACCTCCGTGCCGCCAACACCGCTGCCGTTGCCAGGAAACAGCGGCGTACAGAGCTTCAGAGAGCCGAGATGAGAGCGAGGGAGCGGGTAAGCGGGTGTCAGCTCCGTGCAAAGCAGCGGAACAAAAACACAGACAGTATGATAATGATGCACTTCCTGTCTCTAGTCTGATCGTCTGTAGATATGTAGCCTATAGATAAGATATATTTTAATAAATAAAATAAAGTTGTACCGACAGGATCCAGTAGAGTAAAGAGGCCGTTTCCATGCCGCGAGGTACACCAGCGCTCACATCTGCCGGTCATATGTTGCCCAACCACCTCTGAATGTGGTCTGTGTGATCGGATCTCAATGCGTCTTGAGTGCGTTCACACCTGTACTTAGAGCTGTCCTCCTGTGATCCGATCACCCAGGCCTGATGTTAACACCAGGTCTGAACGAGGCCTCAGATCAGTGAGCATCAGAGCTACAGTCTTAGCTTCTGTTTGTACCAAGTCAAGCCCCCCTTTTTATCTTGTTGAGTCATGTGTTTTGTCCCAGTGCCCCCTCAAGGCGAGCGCTAATTACAGGATCTATAACCTCTCCCTCGCTGCTCCCGCCCTGTGACTCGCTCTGAACAGTTTGTTATGTGTGTAACAGAGAAGTTAGAAGAGGTGAACTAACGCTGGTTAAGGTTAGAGGATGTTGTTAGAAAGAGAGAGAGGATGCAGCTTAGGAAACAGGGAAAAGAAAGATGTGACGTCCGATGGCGTGTTTGAGGTCAGAGACGAGATGATTGTAGAGTGGCTTTCTGAAAGTGAGGAAGGAAGAAGAGGAGGGGTGGAGGGAAGAAGGAATGTTTATAGGATTAGGAAGGCAGAGCTGGGACAGAGCGGGCCAGGGTGGTAGGAGGGTCTGAGGGGGCACATGTGACCGGAGGTTTGTTAAAAAGCCATATACTTTAGGTTTGGCCTGATTCAGAGGCTGCACTGTGACAAAACACATCAAACTCAACAGGGGACGGCGACGGCGGCCTCCCGTCACACACACGTGTAAACTATCTGGATGTTTTGTAACTCTCTCAGGAGTCACCACCTCTCTGCACCTCTAATGTGTATTTCATTGGTTTCTTTTCTAATTTCTTAACCCCTACAATGATCGGAGATTAGTCCAAGCTCCTCTCGCAGACACAAAACGTCTTTGTGGGTAAGACTTCAGTGAGTTAGTGAGGGGCTGCAGAGGGAAACTCTAAACCTGGAAGTGAAGCCTCGTGATGTGAAAGACCACCTCACATCAGGACATATTTATTCTGTTTCTCTCTTTCCTTTTATTTATGTTCCAATTTAGCACTCACACGTGACCTTTATTACAGAGAGGTCGAGGATTTGAAGGATTTTTTTCATTCCTCAAAGCTTTCGTCAACACGTCGAGTGTTTTTATATAGCAGCCGTGCTAAAACGTTCTATAACTATGCCATTAGTAGATGGTTTAAATACAGTACGTCAGGTTTTTTCTGACTTTGGAAGTTGTCCGAGCCACAATGTGAAGAGTTCATATGAAGTGTAACGGAGAGCTGCAGGAATGAGTCCTACAACATGGAAGTTAGTCGGCTTTTTTAGCACGTCCGGTTCCCTCGTCTGGAAGTCAATGGGTTTTTAGAAGGGCTGTCAAGGTCAAGGGACGATTAATCGCACATTTTTTATCTGTTCAAAATGAACCTTAAAGGGAGATCTGTCAAGTATTTAATACTCTTATCAACATGGGAGTGGACAAATATGCTGCTTTATGCAAATGTATGTATATATTTATTATTGTAAATCAATGAACAACACAAAACAATGACAGATATTGATCCAGAAACCCTCACAGGTACTGCATTTAGCATAAAACAATATGCTCAAATCATAACATGGCAAACTGCAGCCCAACAGGCAACAACAGCTGTCAGTGTGTCAGTGTGCTGACTTGACTATGACTTGCCCCAAACTGCATGTGATTATCATAAAGTGGGCATGTCTGTAAAGGGGAGACTCGTGGGTACCCATAGAACCCATTTACATTCACACATGTGTGTTAATGTGTTAAAGAAATTTGTGGCGTTAAAACAAATTTGTGTTATTAGCGCATTAACATTGACAGTCCTAGTTTTAATATGTAATTTTTTTAGTTTAAAAACAAAATAAAAATGGAAACAATAGGAAGAAATAAACATTAGAAATGTAATTATTATTTTGAATAATAATATTTAATTAATAGTAATTTTTCATCACAATAATTACCCCCCAAAAGAATTAAATAAAACCATAAGATCTTTCTCTTTTACCCTGAATCCCTAAAAAAAACACATGTAATGCCTTAATCATAAAGGCATCATTATCACATTAACTCTGACAGCCCTAAATAGATTTCAGTTAGATGCCTGAAATAATGTCTGTGGTTTATGATATAAAATACATCAATAAATATTCCACTCCTTAATTTTGAAGCCTTTATATGTCTTAAAAAAGGAGTCTAAAGGAGACTAAACGTCAAATCCCGTTGGCTTTTAGTGGAGGGAACCAGAGCGACACTAACTTCCTGTTGGCCTACAAATATACATCATCCCTGCAGCGCTCTGTGTAGTATGGAAGGGTCGGGGTTAACGTAGTGAAGCTTTATGGGTAATGCGGTGTGTGACCTGAGGCACTAAATCAGAGTGATTTGTCGCATCAGCCAAACAAAAACCAAAATATTGAAATCGACTCAGAACAGAAATAATAAAATAAGTCCCAGACTAGAGCGAGACAGCGGCGGTTGATGTGTGTCACACATCACGCCGAGTTTCACGCTCACTAACTGGAGATTCACTGTGAGTCACGAGGACGTTCGGAGGTCCGAAGCACCACAGTGTGCTCTGCTGGTGTTGGCACGGCCGCCGCTGGCCTCCAACCCGAGAGGGGCGGCGCCGTGTGAGTTGGCATTCCTCGCGCATGCCCGTCCTACAAGTGCCAATGCGCCTTGCCTTTGTGTGCAATTTGAGTGTGTGTGTGTGTGTGTGAGCCACCGTTCCTCCCACGTTGACCTGAGATGACCCCTCGTGGTGTCACATGCACACTCACACATGCACAAAGTACCCTGTTGTTGTTGTTTTTATTCATTTGTGTACAAACCATTCCAGCTGTTCTTGTTTAGATTTCTACATGTATAATAACCCAGAACTCGTAGCTCTTGATCACACTGTTTTCTCATCTCGTTCTAGTTTAGTTTTTATTGTGAGTGATGGTTCGAAAAACTGTGAAGAAGAAGATGAAGAAGATGGCGACTGATTTCTGTTTCAGCATAAAGAGAAATAAAAAGTAAAGACTGTTTGGGAAGACGCTCTGGTTCCTGGTTTCTGTCCACTGTGGGAAAACAGACAATTGTTTGCTTGTTTTCTGTCCCCCCCTCGCCGCCCCGCCCTCCCATCATCCCTCGCTCTCTCAGACCATAACTCATGGGTTGGGTTGGGAGGCGAATCTTCAATCTCATGTCGTCAATAGTCCGTGGAATCCAGATGATGAGCTGTTGGTTTGGAGGCTGAGATGATTTACTGACAGCGTTTAAATGCATCGATTCATTCCTCAACGGTTTGCTGCACAATAGTTCTCTAAATGTCGAGTCCTCGCTGCCATTATGACGTTAAAAACACCTCTGGGATGTTTCAGCCTATACATCTGGTCGATACACAGGAGTACCGCAATATTATGTTGTGCGATACCGTATCGATTCTCGAAAACGCTGAATTGATTTTTAATTAAAATCTCCGTCATATGAAACTATAAAACCTAATGAATCCATCGGTACCAACCATGTCATACTAGCTGGTCATGAAGGAGGTCAAATAACACTCCAAAGTTAGGCTAAATTTTCGTGAAAATTCACGCAGTCTTAGATTCTTAATATGGCATAAGAATTGTCTTTTCTTACTTTTAAAGGCTGCATTACAGTAAAGTGATGTTCTAGCTGTTTTATTATTTGCCTTTTACACTTAATCATTTTATCCACATTACTGATGATAATTTATCGAAGTAATTGTGTAAATATTTTGTAATAGTCAACCCTACAATAATGTTATATCGGTAGAGAATCCATTGGTATTAACCAAGGAAGTTAAATAACGCTCCAAATTTATGCTAAATTTTGGCGAGGAAAAACTGACATGGCCATTTTCAAAGGGGTCCCGTGACCTCTGACCTCCAGATATGTGAATGCGTGAGGATTATTGTCCAAAAAAAAAGTCAGAAAGATGTTCAAAAAAATTCAAGAAAAAGTCTGAAAAAAGTCCAAAAAAGTCTGAAAAATGTAAAAAAAAAAAAAAAAGTCTGAAAAATATCTGAAAATGTCCAAAAAATAGAAAAAAAAAAAAAGAAAAGTCCAAAATTGTGTTTAAAATGTCCTAAATAAGTCTGAAAAATGTAAAAAAAAAAAAATGTCTGAAAATGTCCAAAAAATATCCAAACAAAATATCCGAAAAAAAGTCGAAAAAAAATAAAAGAAAAAAAAAAGTTTGTTAATGTCCAAATAATGTCCAAAATGAATTTGAAAAAAAGTCTGAAAAAAGTCTGAAAAATGTAAAAAAAAAAAAAAAAAGTCTGAAAAATATCTGAAAATGTCCAAAAAATAGACGAAGAAAAATCCAATAAATGTAAAAAAAAAAAAAGAAAAGTCCAAAATTTTGTTTAAAATGTCCTAAAAAGTCTGAAAAATTTAAAAATAAAATGTCTGAAAATATCCGAAAAATAGCCGAAAAAAGTCAAAAAAAATAATGTCCACAAAATATCCGAAAAAAAGTCAAAAAAAAGTAAATAAAAAAAAAAATGTTTGTAAATGTCCAAATAATATCCAAAATAAATCAGAAAAAAAGTCTGAAAAAAGTCTGAAAAATGTAAAAAAAAGAAAGAAAGTCTGAAAAATATCTGAAAATGTCCACAAAATATCCGGAAAAAAAAAAAAAATTGTTATTCATGTTATTCTTTCTATTCTAAAATTGTGTATTTCTTGTGTGTTCTTTATGCAATGACAGTTTTGCTAAAAATAAATTTAAAAATATTGCAATATGAGGCGGCACGATGGTGCAGTGTTCTCCCATGTTAGCGTGGGTTTTCTCCGGGTGCTCAGGTTTCCTCCCACAGTCCAAAGACATGCAGGTTTGGTTAATGTTGACTCTAAATTGTCCCGTAGTTGTGAATGGTTGTCTGTCTCTACGTGTCAGCCCTGTGATAGTCTGGAGACCTGTCCAGGGTGTACCCACCTTCGCCCAAGGTCAGCTGGGATCGGCTCCAGAGTATTTCTGAGGTATTTCTGCAGCACGGGGGGAGAGGGAAAAGGTCAGCAGGTGACGTAGAAACCAAAACGGTTGCTTAAAGTGTAGCTGGTGACTGCAGGTTTCCAGTCGGCACCCCGTCTTTTTCCCCCTCACTCCTGTATTTATTTACTTGACATAACACATTGGCTTGACATAATTAATGCAGTCTTTAAATGTCAATCATGCCGTATGGGTTCCTCCCAGAACCATGTAATAAGCCTTATATATTTGGCTCCTAGTTCTACAGTATTTTCTAGAAGCTGTCTTGGCCACAAGTACGTTTCAGGAATGTAAGGAAGGTCATTTGACCCTCTGAAATACAGATCTATATTGTTCCGCTAAGGTTGTGTATTTAAACTTGTGTTGGTTGATTTCTTTGGGTTTTATAAGCTGAAGTACTAAATAGGATAAGAGCGGTGACAGATAATGGATGGATGGAAAATCGCAATATGTGGCCTTGCTTACAGTATCGCAATATATTGAATCGTCAGCCCGGTATCATGATACGTATTGTATTGCCAGATTTTTACCAATATGCAGCCCTAACATCTGGAATAATGTCCAGAGCTGACCCACTTCTTCTTCTCCTCCTCTTTTCCTCCTTCGCCCTCCAGCTTGCTCACTTCCTCCAGACTGCCAAAGCAACCGGTGGTGCGTACTGAAACGTGTCTCTCCTTTCAGCATATTTCCTTTCTTTTCACAGAGGAAACCGAACCCGGAGAGGCACAGCGACCATTGACTCTCACTTGGCTCGGAGGGCCCAGCTGACTGACTGCTGGCTGGATGGAGAGGCTGAATGGCTTCTTGTGAGTGGCTGAAGTGTTGTGATTCTTTAAGAAAAAGCTGTCAGCTGTGTGGAGGAAGTTCAGGCTGCATGTTGCTGCTTGTCACCGGACAGTTTCTGTGTGTATTTACATGCATACATGTGTGTGTGTGTGTGTGTGTGTGTGTGTGTGTGTGTGTGTGTCAGGGTCTGCACACATTGTGAGCATAGCAGAGCTCCTCAGAGCTGCCTGCTCATGTCTAACTTCATTACAGCCTGAAGTCAGTGTTGTTGAGAGAAACAAGCAACCAGGTCGACAGAAACAAACACAAAAGAAACAACTCTCCTCCCAAAAACAAGCGACCTCACCTACTGACCCACCACAACATGAAAGAGAGATCACTTCATATATATGTATGAATTCATTTTGGATTGCATGCATTAGATTGCATTAATTATAAAAATTACAAGCTAAAAGTGGATGCAAAAAGGACGTGAAATGTTCAACTTTAAGGTTATAACGAGAAAAATGTAGAGTTACAAGCTAAAAATGGATGCAGAAAGGACATGAAACATTCAATTTCAAACTCATAACGAGAAAAGTGTAAAGGTAAAAGCTAAAAATGGATGCAAAGAGGACAAAAAACGTTCAATTTTAAGGTTATAACGAGAAAATGTAGAGTTACAAGCTAAAAGTGGATGCAGAAAGGACATGAAACGTTCAACTTTAAGTTTATAACAAGAAAAATGTGAAGTTACAGGCTATGCAAAAATGGATGCAAAAATGACATGAAACGTTTAATTTCAAGCTTGTAACAGGAAAAATGTAAAGTTACAAGCCAAAAATTTATACAAAAAGGACATAAAACATTCAACTTTAAGGTCATAACAAGAAAAATGTAGAGTTACAAGCTAAAAATGGATTAAAAAAGGACACAAAACATTTAACTTTAAGTTTATAAAGAGAAAAATATAAAATTACAAGCTAGAAATGGATGCAAAAAGGACACGAAACGTTCAATTTCAAGTTTATAACAAGAAAAATATAAAGTTACAAGCCAAAAATGTATGCAAAAAGGACATAAAAGTTTCAACTTTAAGGTTATAACGAGAAAAATGTAGAGTTACAAGCTAAAAATTGATGCAAAAAGGACATGAAATGTTCAATTTCAACTTTATAACAAGAAAAATGTAGTTACAAGCTAAAAATGTGAAGTTCCAAGCTAAAAATGGATGCAAAGAGGACATGAAACATTCAATTTCAAGTTTATAACAAGAAAAATGTGAAGTTACAAGCTGCAAATTGAATGTTTCATGTCCTTTCTGCATCCATTTTTAGCTCATAACTTTACATTTTTCTTGTCCTAAACTTAAAGTTGAGCTGCAGGCGTCAGTGGGCTTCTTCTTCCTTCTCTCTTTCTCTCTCTCTTCCTCTCTTGCAGTGCAGCAGAGCTGAGCAGAGCAGAGTGGAGTTGAGGGGGTTGACCATTTGCCAGCAGCTGTTGCTCATTTCACAATGGTCCCGCCCATCCAGAGCCGAGGCTGGCAGTGCAGCAGCTCCACACTAGATGAGCAGCAGAGCTCCCAGCTCACTCACAGGAATATGTCTCCATTATGACCATCTGATCCACACAGCACAGAAGATCTGCTACCGGTGAGAGCACTTTTTATTCTCTCTCTTCTATCTGAGGAGCTTTTGTTTCACTTCACTGTGACTAGTCGTCTCTGAGAAGAAGGAAGAGACATTGAGTCATGGTTTGTCACAGTGTTTCTCTTCTTCCAGTCTGCTCTGACTCTCTTTCTCAGACAGGACATCTATTTAAAGTAGAAATCTCTCATATGTCCCGTCCTGATGTGTCCTGTTATGTGTGTTATCAGAGAGCAGAGTTTATCACTGGATCACTGCAACACATTCTTTCCATTCCCCCATTTATAGGCTGAGCCAGGAGTGCCAGTCTGGGACTCTGGGTCTCTCACATTGTCATCAGTTGCTCTTATTATTTGTGGATTTAAAAAAGCAGCTCAGGACTGGAGGGAAGTTTAGAGAGCAGATGTGTGAGCCCGGCCTCTGGCTGTGTTCATTACTCATACAAAGAGGTGAGAAGTGAAGAGGAGGGGGTGCTCAGAGTCTATGTTAATGTCTACAACTTCTGCCCACACAACACATCTTTGCAGCATTCAGTTGACCACAAAAGGCCACACGTTTCCGGTGAAATAAAGGCTGCTGCTTCCAGCAATTGTTGTCACACATCAACTGCAAATGACTTTCTGTTTTTTGTCACTTCAGTTAGCTTTGGGTAAGAAATGTTTCCTCTTCAGCTCCTCTCAGTCTGTGTGACTCTTCACTGTTATGTGCAGTTACAGAACAGTGAGAGCAGAGAGGACATAGAGATGAACATTGTGCACTTTGTGTCCGGGAGCACGAGGAAAGGTTTCATTAAAAAGGGATTATTTCTAGGGATGCACCGATCTCACTTTTAAAGTCCCGATACAGCTCAGATACCTGGGCTTTGGCCGATATCAATACGATACCAGTGTTGAATTAATAAGCTGTAAGCCTCACTGTGCGGAAGTCACTGTTCTTTTATGTGTAAGGCAACATCAGGCTTTACTTTAACATTGTTTTCTTAACTTTAGAAAACAAAATGTAACAAATAAATAATTTTTTTGTATTTAATTTATACAAATTTAATTTCTATTTATTATGAAAATAATAACTCTTCACCAGCAACTTGGTAAAAATCTTTAAAATTAATACAATTTTGTATTTATTATTAAAATAATAAATCGTACACCAGCAACTTGGAAAAAGATCTTTTAAAATTAATCAAATTTGTATTTATTATTAAAATGATAAATCACACACCAGCTACTTGGTAAAAAAATCTTTAAATTTAATAGAATTTGTATTTATTATTATTATTATAATAATAAATGGTACACCACTAACTTGGTTAAAAAATCTTTAAAATTAATAGAATCTTTATTTATTATTAAAATAATAAATTGTACACCAGCAACTTAGTAAAAAATCTTTAATATTAACAGGAATTACAAACCTTTTTAATGCAGCAAAAACCTGGTCAAAATTTAAACAGGAATTACAATTCCAGTATATAATGTAAATAGTATATAAACATAGAATTGAATTGAATAGATTAGATCCATTGTGACTGATACCTGATTCAGCTATTTGAGTCAGTATCGGCCCAATATCTGATCCGGTATCGGTATCAGTGCATCCCTAATTATTTCTGTTGAAAGATGAAGCCTTTGCTGTGGTTCCAGCTCTCTCTTTGTGTCTCCCTCCTCTGTAGTTGTGCTGAGAGAAGCCCAGAGTGGAGCCCAGATCCTATTGTGGGATAATTAAATCCCCGCCGTCACCGTCACCAAATAAACCCCTGACCCGGACAGCATCCTCTCCTCAGCCTCCGTCCTCCGCCTCCTCATGTTCCTCCGGGCGGAGAGGAGGGCAGGGCACGCACGCACAGCCCGCCGGCCGCCGCCACACGCTCCTTGACGGGGATGGCGTTCCAGAGGAGGCTGGTGCTCGGCGCGGTGACCGTCTTCTCGCTGCTGGGCGTCTACGTCCTGTGTTTGAACCTGGAGAGGTCTCTGTCCTGGCCCATGGTGCCACTGAGACATTTCCACGGCTTCACGCAGGGACCGAGCAGGTGAGTCAAGGACGAAGTACACCTGTACTGATTTAGTGGAGGTGACAGTCGGTGATGGTCAGGGCCGGCTCTAGACGCTCTAAGGTCAGGGGTCAACCCCCCAAAACCCTAACTCCAGCCACGTAAACCACAACAATCAGACATCACAATGGTTTTAAGACACAAATATATAATTGTATCTTCATTAATAACTCTATTTATTAGAATATAAATAATCAACTGGTCCCTGATGTTGATGTCAAAAAAAATGTTTCCTCAGTTTCACTACAGTTCACGAACAAGTGAGAAAGAGAGTTACAGGGCTGAAAAGTGTATTTCTTTCTCTATTTATTTATTTATTTGTTCATTTGTTACCTTAATGCAGAAAATGGGGAAGGGCGCCCACAGGCATTTATTTATTTATTTATTTATTTATTTATTTATTTATTTATTTACTTACTTACTTACTTACCTATTTATTTATTTATTTATTTATTTATTTATTTATTTATTTACTTACTTACTTACTTACTTACCTATTTATTTATTTATTTATTTATTTATTTACTTATTTTCTAGAGGGCGACCAGCGCCCCCCAGAAGGTGACGCCCTAGGCGACCGCCTATATGACCTATACCTTAAGGTCCTGACACACCAAGCTGACGGTCGGCTGTCGGTCTAGTTTGAGGACGTTTTATTTTTAAGTGAACTGTGTCAAACTTTTATTATTTTTATACATATTCCTTTAAAAAAAAACTGCATGACAGTGAACTGCATGACATGACAGTGAATCAGGAAGGTAATTAGGGAGTCTTTCTTATTTCACATTACTGGCCACGTTCAACACGTCGTGTGTTTCATCTGCTAAAGGAAATAATAACCACAAAACAAGCAGAAAGTGAAACTGTCTGCAGTGCAAAGAGGATACGCAGCGTCTGCTGAGACTTCAGAAACTACAAGTGACATGCCCACTTTATGATAATCACATGCAGGTTGGGTCAAGTCATATTAAACTGTCACACTGACACACTGACAGCTGTTGTTGCCTGTTGGGCTGCAGTTTGCCATGTTATGATCTGAGCATATTGTTTTATGCTAAATGCAGTACCTGTGAGGGTTTCTAGACAATATCTGTCATTGATTTGTGTTGTTAATTGATTTCCAATAATAAATATATACATACATTTGCATAAAGCAGCATATTTGTCCACTCCCATGTTGATAAGAGTGTTAAATACTTGACAAATCTCCTTTTTAAGGGACATTTAGAATGGATAAAAAATGTGCCATTAATCACGATTAACTATCGACAATCATGCGTTTAATCGTGATTAAATATTTTAATCGATTGACAGCCCTACTTCTTATCAATATATGTTCTTTGCTTTTACTTAATCCTGATTGGTGCAGGTGATATCATCTTTTCCTAACGGAGCCACTTAAAACCAGCGAAGGAGCTCAGAAAAAAAACACAAAAACATGTTTTATGGGATATAACCATAAAATTATCTGTTCATGTAGAACTCCGACACTCGTAGTGAGAAATCGTCATTATTTAATTTGAAATCAAATCAAAGCCAACACAAAAACACAACATGTTTCACTGTCATAGAACCGTGTTCATGTTGTTTAAATCGCCTCAATCATGGACCGATGAGGAGATCAGGCCGGTTTAGAATTGAGGTCAGATTCAGCAGTAAAATGGAGTTAAAGGGTTAAACTTTTAGATCATGAGTGGTATGAAAAGTTCCATGCGTTTTTTTTTTTTTGTAACCAGCACTTATTCCCCCTCTAGTTGTGTCATTGTGGTTTCAACAAAGGAGCCACACAGCGCTCCGGCTGCACTAATGAAAAAAGCCCCCGGAGTTACTGTTTCACTCGGAGGTGGTCTCTTACACGCGTATGTGAAATGTAAGCCTCGTTGTAACGGGCGGCGCTCCAGCTTTAAGAGCCAGCAGAACCCAGATAAAATGCCAGAGAGAAATGGCTGTTTCTCAAAGGTCTGTTTCAGACACTAAATGCTACGTTTGGGGCGCGTGGAGCTCGCTGGTCTCTCATTTTAAGAGCTGTTCTTTAATTTAAACTCCTGAAAAGAGGTTGTGAGTGTCCTCTTCACTTCCTGCTGTAGCTCCGTCTGCATGTAGGAGACCTCCGTGAAGCCGATTGCATTTAGAAAATAAAGATAGAGATGCAATATTCATATATATAATATAATATTATTTGTTCAAAATGTACCTTAAAGGGAGATTTGTCAACTATTTAATACTCTTAATCAACATGGGAGTGGACAAATATGCTGCTTTATGCAAATGTATGTATATATTTATTATTGGAAATCAATTAACAACACAAAAACTGCATGTGATTATCATAAAGTGGGCATGTCTGTAAAGGGGAGACTCGTGGGTACCCATAGAACCCATTTACATTCACTGATCTGGAGGTTAGAGGTCAAGGGACGCCTTTAAAAATGGCCATGCCAGTTTTTCCTCGTCAAAATTTAGTGTAAGTTTGGAGCGTTATTTAACCTCCTTCACGACAAGCTAGTATGACATGGTTGGTACCGATGGATTCATCAGGTTTACTAGTTTCATATGATACCAGTATCTTCACTCTAGCTTTAAAACTGAGTCCTCTACAATGACTAAAATATTGTGTTAATGCGTTTAAGAAATTAGTTATGATGGCATTAACTTTGACAGACCTAGTTTTAATATGTATTTTTTAGTTGAAAAAAATATAAAAAATTGAAACAATAGGCGGAAATAAACAGAAGAAATTGAATTATTATTTTTAATAATAGTGTTTAATCGATAGTATTTTTTCATCACAATAATTACCCCCCAAAAGAATGAAATAAAACCATTAACTCTTTATCTTTTATCCCTTAAAACATGGAATAACACAATCTGTACAAACCTCTCCTGTATATATAAAACCTATTCTCTAATATTCATCTTATATATATTCACTTAATCCCATATGCATATAGCTCATATATATATATATATATATGACCTCTGTGTGTATAGATATAAATATAACTCCACCTCTTTATAATACTCTTATACAACATGTTTTATACAATATTTCTCTTATTCATAAGAATATAACATAATCTATTCTTTGCACCTTAACTGCAATCTGTATATATGTATATGTCTATTTATATACAGCACATGTATCCTCATTTGTACATATTGGCTTAATCAGCACTTTACTAGTCTGGTTACATGCAAAACTGCATTTTGTTGTACTTGTACTACATGCAATGATAATACAGTTTAATGCCTTATTCATGAAGTAAATAAAGCTTTATTCAATAAATGAAAAACTAGGACACATGTTTTAAATTCATCTTCTTCTCTTCATCTCTACAAACTGGTTCCAGGTGACTTTATGAAACACAAACCGGCTGCGTTTCACCGACTTTCCTGCAGTTGATCTTTGATCTTTGTTGAACATTAACAAAGTTCCAGTTACTCTTTAATTCAGCGGTTTTTATTGCATTCGTGTTTCGTTAACTAACGGGGCCTTTATGAGGTTTACTTAGAGCCCAGTGACATCATCTGGTATGTCAGGTCAATAACAGAGAGTCAGTCAGGGTGAAAATAAGTGCCGTGGTGGTTGTTACCTGCTGCAGCCGTCCGTCCTGTCTCAGGATTTATCTCTATGAAGTATTTAACAAAATAAGCAACAACAACATCTTAACTCAAAGTCCACTTTCTAGCTTTTATGAGGAACCTTCAGCTGCTTCTCCTTCTTTGTTAACGTCCTCCCCCCATATACAAGTCCCATACTAACCAAGGTCATGTGATAAGCTATCTCCATGGCAACTAACAATCCATCTGCTGGAGAGAAGATGACCTCGAGAGCTCTGGACTCAAAACAGAGTACATGTCTGGACCGCGTACGATCAATCTGTGAATTTATGGTTAAATTGTTACACATATAGTCAGAGGTCATGTCTGTAATGCTAAATCCAGCGGGACACGAGGACACTAGGACACTAGGGGCAAAGATTATTAATGAATACTTGCCAAGTACACTTAAACTTTTCTGTATACTTGCTGGTATAAGCCAAGTACACTTAGACTTTTCTGTATACTTGTTGGTATAAACCAAGTACACTTAGACTTTTCTGTATACTTGTCGGTGTAAGCCAAGTACTCTTAGACTTTTCTGTATACTTGTCGGTGTAAGCCAAGTACACTTAGACTTTTCTGTATACCTGTCGGTATAAGCCAAGTACTCTTAGACTTTTCTGTATACTTGTCGGTGTAAGCCAAGTACTCTTAGACTTTTCTGTATACTTGTCGGTGTAAGCCAAGTACACTTAGACTTTTCTGTATACTTGTCGGTATAAGCCAAGTACTCTTAGACTTTTCTGTATACTTGTCGGTGTAAGCCAAGTACACTTAGACTTTTCTGTATACTTGTCGGTATAAGCCAAGTACTCTTAGACTTTTCTGTATACTTGTCGGTGTAAGCCAAGTACTCTTAGACTTTTCTGTATACTTGTCGGTGTAAGCCAAGTACACTTGGACTT
Organism: Sebastes umbrosus; assembly: GCF_015220745.1. Classification (NCBI taxonomy): domain Eukaryota; kingdom Metazoa; phylum Chordata; class Actinopteri; order Perciformes; family Sebastidae; genus Sebastes; species Sebastes umbrosus. The sequence goes on along the minus strand of NC_051288.1, from coordinate 25,418,795 downwards.
TTCTGTATACTTGTCGGTATAAGCCAAGTACTCTTAGACTTTTCTGTATACTTGTCGGTGTAAGCCAAGTACTCTTAGACTTTTCTGTATACTTGTCGGTGTAAGCCAAGTACACTTAGACTTTTCTGTATACTTGTCGGTATAAGCCAAGTACTCTTAGACTTTTCTGTATACTTGTCGGTATAAGCCAAGTACACTTAGACTTTTCTGTATACTTGTTGGTATAAGCCAAGTACACTTAGACTTTTCTGTATACATGTACTTGTCGGAATAAACCAAATAGGCGACTACCGGACGCCAGTAAAACGTCCGCCTACAAAGTGCTGTATAAAAAGTAAAACTAAATTATATTCTACTGAAATGACCTGAGTTGAACGATAAAATATTATAAATATAATCAGCATTTTTCAGTCCAAAATGGCGGCCAGCGGCTGAGTTTCGTCTCTTTGCTTCTTTACTCTTTGACCATATAGAGTACAAGTCCCATACTCACTCAGGTCATGTGATAAGCTATCTCCATGGCAACTAACACTCTCCATCTGCTGGAGAGAGGAAGTTTGAAAGCTTTGGAAAAAAAACAACCTTGGAGTTAGTAGAGAAAACATTTAATGTCTCAGATATAATTCAGCCTCCGCCCTCGTCTTCATGACTGCAATACCCAGTTATGCAGTGTGAGTCATAAATCAACTTATTTTGCAAAATAAACTTCAGATCCTCCCATTTTCTCATAATGTGTTATTGTGTGGAACGTTATTAAATTAATTAAAGGGTTGGTTCACCCAAATTACACAATAAAACCCATTTACCCCTAGCAGTTCTTAGCCACAGACATGCTCTGTCAACAGTTAAATAAATCTTACTTTGGTTATTTTTATGTGCCTGTCATAATAAAATAAACCGAAAAACATATTATAAATTATAAAATAAGATAACAATATAAAAAAAATAAGATGACATAGAATACATAGCATAAAATGGAAATTAAAACCCAATTATTATTAATAATAATAATAATAATAATAGCAATAATATAATAATAGCAATATAATAATAATAGTATTAATAATAATAATAATAATAATAATATTATTAATCAGTTAATCATCTGTTCTTTTCTTTTTCTTTTCAGTGGTGGAGATTAGAATTTTTTAACACCAAAACTCAAAGTATTTAACCTTGAGTGAACTCTCTACTTGTAGGTCACTCCAGTCTTCTAAAGGGTGTAACCTCACTGTTGGTCTTATCTGTGTCGGCCAACAACCCAAAGTTTCCCCGGATAACACCCTCTCAGTGGTGTCGATTTTCTCATCGTACTCTCATCAACAACACAAATAAACTATACATAAACTATACTATACTTCAACTTTATTTTATTAAGTAAACTTAAGTATACTTTAAGTATATTCCCAAGTATACTTTATGTAATAAGTATACTAATATCAGTGTACTAGTAGTATACTTGTAAGTGTTCTACTTAAATACTTCTTGGGACTAAATTGGCCAAACCTTTTAGTTTATACGAGCATACTTTTAAGTATACTAAACTTTGAGTACACAACTAGTTTATATCCAAGTTGTATTTTGTACTGCAACTATAATATGAACTATACTACAAGTGAACTTGTAGGTATACAGTTAGTTTATATATTTTGTAGCCCATTTTTTTAGTTTATGAAAGTACACTTTAAAGTATACTCTCAGTAAACTACTAGTTTATTTAATAGTTTTTACTGCAAGTGTACCTGTAAGTTTTGTTAAGTGAACTTATAGTACCAAATATGCTAATACTTTTCTGTATACTTTTCAGTATAAGTCAGGTATACTTGGACTTTTCTGTATACTTGACAAGTACACTTATACTTTTCTGTATACTTTTCAGTATAAGCCAGGTATACTTGGACTTTTCTGTATACTTGACAAGTACACTTATACTTTTCTGTATACTTGTTGGTATAAGCCAAGTACTCTTAGACTTTTCTGTATACTTGCCAAGTACACACAGACTTTTCTGTATACTTGTTGGTAGAAGCCAAGGACACTGTTTGTCACTGTTTGTCTCTGATAAGTACATAAAAAGTAATCTGAATGTATACTCTCTTATTTTAAGTTTAAAAGAAGTATACTGTACTAACAGCACACTTGAATAAACTTCTTGTTAGTAAGGGGAGAGAGACAGAGGAGGAGAGGAGGGGGTTGTTCAGATGATTTATTTCCAGCAGCGACCTGCCGGGCTCACCGCCAAATCTTGTTTCTGTCCTCCACAGCGGCTCACGAGACTCCGTGGAGCCTCTTGACCGACAGAGCGACGGGGACGGGTGGCCCCGTCCGGCCCCTGAGTCCACCTTTCACCCAGAGCCTTCCTCTGGAGCAGCTCTGCATCAACACACCACACAGGCTCCCACTTTAAAGACTCAACCACCCACAGCCGATGAACACAAACCAGCAGCAGCAGCAGCCGAGAACAAGGCCCCGGATGTCTCAAAGTCCAGTTCTAGGTCTGATGGCGTGGATAAAACCAGGACCAGGACCAGTACCAAAGGCCCCAAGCTGAACCGCCAGCAGCCCACGCAGGCAGCCGGACCAACAGAGCCTCCCTTCATCGGAGACACTTACATGAGCGAAGACATCCCACCACAAACAGTGAGTTTGCTTGTATAGTCAAGCCCCGACAGTATGTGTCCACTGTTTATATGATTATAGCAGCTTTCATTCTGACTTCATAGTTTTTATTTTGTTTAATTAGATTTGATTTCTGTCCTGTTCCTGCGTCAAATTGCTGTTGTTTTGGATACTACAGTACCAGCAATGTGTTTCTGATAGGGCTCTCAAGGTTCAACTTAAAAAAACTTTATTACGTTCCTCATATACATACAGGTAGTTGACCTCTGCATTTAACCCATCCTGAGCATTTTAGCGGCTGTAAAGCGCCCGGGGGAACTACTTTAGGTTCAGTGTCTCTCTCAAGGACGCTACGACATGTAGACAGTAGGAACCGGGGATCCAACCGCTGACCTTCTGGTTAAAGGACGACCACGCCTTAGGTTGTAGCGGGCTCAGTTTTAAAGCTAGAGTGAAGCTACTGGCATCCAATGAAATTAGATGGTGTCTGATACCGACGCACAAGTCTCCCCCTTTAGCTCTGTCAGATACAAACCGGCCATATTTGAAGCTGAAGTAGGCGAGGTTGGGAAACTGCTGCTGACCAGCGTTAATACCGGAGCGCTTCCAGTGAACTAAACCTGCACAGATCAGAGCTGCAGACTTGAGACTTGGATTTGAGTCAGATTTACGTCACTAAAATTGGAACTTCAGACTCATGTTTTGACCTGGTAAAAACAATAACAAACAGTGACAGGCTAAGCCTTGCATAGCACACAGGTTATATATTTAATTACTAAGCCTGTGCATGAAAAAATATTACTCACGCACAACTGTGAAACCTGGCGATATGTCATATTTTTCTTTTTGTCAACAAATCCCATAAAACGACTAAAAACCCAAACATTTAACCTACTAAAAGGTATTGTGTAAAAACCTAAGGAACCTCATCTAAACCTAATGAATCCATTGGTTCCAACCATGTCATACTAGCTTGTTGGGAAGGAGGCTAAATAACCCATTTTCATTCACATATCTGGAGGTCAGAGGTCAAAGGACCCCTTTCAAAAGGGCCATAACAGTTTTTCCTCGCCAAAATTTAGCGCAACTTTGGAGCGTTATTTAGTCTCTTTACCAACAACCCAGCATGACATGCTTGGTACCAGTGGATTCATTAGGTTTTATAGTTTTATATGATACCAGTATCTTCACTGTACATTAACCTGTTACAGCCTCTGAAAGACAATAGTTAATAGTTTTTGGACAACAATGGAGGTGCCACATGATCATCTGTGTTGCATCACAACTTCAGATTCTTCTGGTTTCCATCAGATGCTGTCATAGGGCGGCTGCCACAGCTGCACTGGGTGGGACTGTGTTTCCAGTAAACGCTTCATAGAAAATAAAGCCACGGCTCCGTTTTCTCCATCTCCCACCCTGAATGTGTCATCGTCAGCGCCGAATCTCTTTTGTTGAGCTGTCAGTTGGTCCACTGAAGGATGAGAAAACACACACAGGATAAAATGAAAAAGCATTGGGAGCGAGAGAGTTCTGTAAGAGTTTAGCACAGTAATGCATCAACATGATGTGAGTTTCCTGCCATGCACACACTGTGCTTTTGTACAATACAGCTGTTAAAGGAACAATGTGTAACATTTATAATAATATAATATTCATAACTATGTTAGGCTTGGTAAAAACTATCAACTCCGTTAAGCTGCAGTTTAGGCTTTGAGCTGTTACATAAGAGGAGAGTGAACCCAGGTTGAACCGATGATCAGACAACCAGGGGCAGATAACTCCGTTAACCAGATAAAGTAGTGCCGTTGATGCGTTTGCATGTGAGTGTATGCTTCCTTGTCTGCTTGAATGTGGTTTTATATTGGATGTAAATGTCGTAATGAATACATCTGTCGGTGGATGAAAGCTCTCGTTGTAAGCGTAGTTCTTTAGCAGACCTGTAATTCCTCGATAATTGCCTCCAGTGAGAGTCTGGAGGTTAATCTCCAGGTTGTGCAACCTGCCAAGTGGAGCTCAAGCTGATGGCTTTGTGATGATCACATGGGACATAAATATACAGAGGACCTAGTATGCTCATATTCAGGTGCATACTTGTATTTTGGGTTTCTACTAGAACACGTTTTCATGCTTTATTGTTCACAGTGGATGTGCTGCAACTTCTCTTTTCACCCTCTGTCCGAGAAAAGCAAAAAAGCATGATAAGTTCCCTTTAATACTTCCTTAGTGTGGTTTGATTACAACGATAACTGTGTTACCTGCCTCCCTCAGGACTGCCCAGACAATATCCGAAGTCGGGTCACAAAAACAGGATTTGTCGACGGATTTCTGAAGCACATTCCAGTCCTGCAGTGGGCCGAAGACGTCACTCGTGAACAGCACCAGCGCCTGAGCCGGTACCCAGGAGCACACGGCTGGGGAGGGATCGATTACAAGAGTGAGTTTTTGTTCTATTTTTTCCTCATATTTATATTTATTTATTTATTTATTTATTTTCCTTTTTTGTTTTTACATTTTTTTAAATTATTTTATTTTATTTGTTTTTTGTAATTTTTTTCATTTTCATTGTTTTATTTATTTATTTTTTATTAGCAGTTTATCAAAATTCCAAAACCCACACAGTGAAACTGGGACCTGGACCACTTATGGTACATGTCCACAGCCTCCGTACTTTCCACGCTTCCCATTCACTGTCTATGTAAGCAGCCGTGCAATGCATTCTGGTAGCGTGGCATTTGTCACGCTACCAGAATGCATTGCCCGGCTGGACGCAGCCTGTGGACACGTACCGTTAGAATCCGATGGCAGTTACTCACTTTGTAATGCTCTAAATTGGTTATTGATTAGAATATTCTTGTGTCTGGATGTGCATCAAAAGAGTTTTTCATTTAACATTAAGTGGAGAACACATGACCTTCTTTTAGGTCGTGCCTTCATGTGTTTTTGTACTGACAGTATAACTCAAAATGAATTCATAATAGTCACCAAAGGTCGTCTGAAGTTGATACTGTACTCTCTGTTTGCATTCCAAATACATCCTGACAGAAAGTATTTAGGATGATCTGATTGAGGTCATGTGGGCCTCATCACGGTTGCTAATCGTGCAGAGATAATTGCAGCTTCCTGTCTGTGTGCCCACACAGGAAGCCCCGGGGGGTTTTCTGTCTTTCAGACTAATCACAAATAACTGAATCTGTGGGCGGATGCTATTACATAGTCACACACAGAAGAAAAAAAAACAGTGGTTCAGCAACTAAATGATTTTCCTCATGATTTAAGGATTTCTGTTTTTCTGTGTCAACAGCGTTGGTGGAAACTCTGTCCGTCCTCAACTCTTCCGCTAACTGGCGGCTGTTGGACGACTGGAAGGATCGCAGCAATGGATCCAAGTGTATCCGCTGTGCTGTGATCGGGAACGGTGGGATACTGAAAGATTCAAAGAAAGGGAAGGAGATCGACGGTCATCACTACGTCTTCAGGTACTCACTGACTCTGACCTCGTCAAGTCATCCTACGTAAAGAGCTTCAAGTCCAGTCAATTTCATTTATGTGGCCCAATAACACAAATCAAAATTTTTGCCTGAATGGGCTTTGAACTCATTATTTGGGGCACTCATACTGGCACATTACCAAAACCAGTTGGTGTGTCTTTAAATAGTTAAATTCTGACGAAAATATGATGGATTAAAGGATAATAAACAGGACAGATTATGTGCAGGATGTTAATGTTGTTCTCTCATTATGTTTGTGTGTTTTCATCTGTGATCTTCAGGACCAACGGGGCGATCATTAAAGGCTTTGAGCAGGACGTGGGGTCTCGGACCACCCACTACACCTTCTCCACCAACACACTGATGAACTCCATGAGGAGCTACGCCGGCCTCGGGTACACAGGACCCCCTCTGTCTAAAGTGAGGACCAAAGTCTTTCCTCCATAAGATACTAAACTTGTAACAGAACCGGGTTTGAGTCACCACCTCACACTCTGCTGCTCTCCAACAGGAAACGCGATACGTTTTTCTGCCGGATCACGACCGTGATTACCTGCTGATGAAGGCTGCAGCGACACACACTCGGGTGGAGAGAGGACATGAGCAGGCCAAAGAGTAAGCATCGCATACAGACTGTCATAACCATGATAAATATCATGTCATGGTCTGTTGCTCTTTATTTGTTCAACTAGAAAATCCATACAAACTTTAAACACTCCATAGTCCTTTGTAAATAAAGGCCAGGTCCATCTGCAGTCTGTCTGACGTCGGTTACCAAAGTAAGCTAATGAATGAGGTTATGAATAATGAACGCTGGCACTAGCTGAGTCAACGTTAGCTGTGACTTACCGTCAAACCTCAGCCAGTTTTTCTCCACACTAACTGGCAGCTTGATCGCTGATGACACACAGATACCAACATTGTCATACCATTGGTTCACGAGCCTTGTTAGAAGTGGGAACCAAGCGTCTGATATCTTCCACAGAGATAAACAAAACATTCATTTTGGACCTGCCAACATTTCTTAAATGATTAAATAACAATGTGAAAAATCTCAACAACCATTGGATGCGTTGACATGAAATTAGGTTCATTCATGTTCCCCTGGATTGGTACAGATACAAACAGAGCAGCTGTGCTGTGTGAGACAGCAGGTTAGTGGTTAGTGCTGTTGCTTCACACACAGAACAGTTCAAACCTCACTGTGGCACGCGGTCTTATCTCTACCACTTCAATATTCACACCCCATCAAGTGTCGCAACCCTTGTGGCTTTCTAGAGAAAGCAGCCTCCATGCTAACCATAGCATGTACAGTAAGCATTTACATTCAGATTGAATGTGTCATTGCACAGCACATGGCAATGATTTATTATCCAACCGTATTTTCTGATAAACTTTTAACCCTCTGAGACCCACAATAGACCCGTTTCTGTCTCTTTCAGGGGAGTCCAGGGGATTTTTAAGGGGAGATAGCAGGTCAACAGTAGACGTCACATAGAAGTGGTGTACATCATCTGAAAGCTGAGAACCTGAAGATTAATTTGAGATGCAGCTCAGAACTGTGTGTCAAATTGTTCTAGTCATAAATCAGAAATAAACATGAATTATAAGTTGTTGCAGCAATTTTGTGTTGATAACATTCATTAGAGATTTGGTGCTAAATTTAACCATTTTTTACCACTGAAGAATTGATAAAAAAATTATCAATAATCACTCCAAAATACCACATACACCAAGACCTTGAGGAACACCATAGAAAAAGCCATGCTGTGATTTGGGATCAAAAACTTTTGACATTTTGGAGATTTCTGCAATAATTGCATTTTTCGGGTGATTGGATGGCGAGCACTTCTGTTATGTAAACTGCTCAGAAAACCCCCTTATGGTCAATCTAGCTAGAAAAAGACATCCATCCTCTGAATGCTCTAGGTCTCTAGTTTGTGGCTGTAAAGTTTCATGAGGCTGTGATTACCCTAGAGGTCACCACAGGTCATTTTATACAGTGACATCAAGTTTCCAAAAATGGTCTCACTACAATGAAATGTCTCCTATGGGGACTAACATCATCCCACATGAATACAGTTGAGCTCATTTACATACACCATTTTAGAATAGGCGAAAATAACACATTTGTACTGCATGCAAAAGACTTTATTTTGTAGTAATGTTATATTTTTATCCCACAGTCCATCCAAGTACTTTGGAGAGGACGTGTCAACAGAAAAGCTGAAGATGTACCACCCGGATTTCATCCGTTACCTCAGAAACAGGTGAGTTGAATTCTCCACAGAGCAGCGAACAGACTGAGAGCAGAGATCACATTTCAAATAGTTGGAAATGAGATTAAAAGAGAAGCGAAGGCTGAAACCGGAGTGAGCTGCTGTGGGAAGTTCCCACACAGTGACAGAGGAGGAAAAGAGGAGCGTATCAGGGTGTTCCTGTAACTACGCTCACTGTTGATTCTCCCAAATAAAGAAAAATAATTCTCTATGAATCTTAATTTTAAGCATCAGAGTATTAAAGGTCCCATATCGTGCTCATTTTCAGGTTCATACTTGTATTTTGTGTTTCTACTAGAACATGTTTACATGCTGTAATGTTAAAAAAAACCTTTATTTTCCTCATACTATCTGCTTGAATATACCTGTATTCACCCTCTGTCTGAAATGCTCCGTTTTAGTGCATTTCAATGGAATTGCAACGGAATTGCGTTGCTAGGCAACAGCTTGGGTCCATGTTTACTTCCTGTCAGCTGATGTTATTCATATCCACTGCAACAGGAAATAAACTGGGACCCATTTAGAATGTTTACGTTTAAAACTTTAAAATTGTATATTTGTGACATCACAAATGGACAGAAATCCTGACGGCTTGTTTCAAAAGCTCAGTTTCTGAATACGGGCTGTGTGTGTTTCTCTGTGGATTAAGTGTTTCGATACTTTCACAGTATTTATATAGAACTTAAACCTGCTTAATAATATAAAAGACATGAAAATGTCACTTTTTACAATATGGGACCTTTAAATCACATTATTTAGTAATTATTGTTTTATGTCAATATGGGTAATAACACTGGGTATATATATTTATCAAGCAAAGCACTGCAAATTTTAGCATAAATCCAAAATTTCATTGCTGAGACTTAAAGATGTTTAACCTATTGTAACCTAACCTGTTGTGTTGTCTGACTTTCTTCTTTTTTTGTTTCAGATTCCTTCGTTCTAATGCTCTGAAAACCAAATATAAGGACATTTACCGTCCGTCAACAGGTGCTGTGATGCTGCTGGCTGCGCTGCACACCTGCGACCAGGTGGGATTCATCATTTCTGTTTTGCAGTATAACTGTCATTGAGCTGTTAGTTTACTGCGGTACAAGGCTGTACTTGTCTGATAGCATGAGAATGTTTTGACTCGTAGCAGTTGGCCTTGTAAACACATGTCGGCTACCTCTGATGTAGCCTTGATTATGCAGCTCTGTGCACAGCATGAATTTATCCTGAACTGTGTCTCATCAGATTTTCTCGAATCCAATGTCACCACTGTCTAAACCTGTTTTTCAAACTTGTGTGGTGGGAATGGAAATGAGATCAAGTCAAAACATGACAGTTTAGATGACATGCTGTGTTTTAATCCTGACTGTAGCTTCTCTGTTTCTTTCTTTGATGAAGGTGAGTGCGTACGGCTTCATGACCCCAGACTACAGGAAGTACTCCGACCACTACTACGACAGCATCTACCACCAAGTCGGCTTCTTCATCAACCACGACCTGCGTATGGAAATGACGCTGTGGCAGCAGCTGCACCAGGCCGGCCTTGTACAACTCTACATGCGCGATTGAATTCAGGTCGACCAGAAATCACGTCGTCATCCTGCACACGAGTCGCCAGCATGGTGACAGGAAGTCCAAAGATGGACAACCTTCCTTGCCTGGCTGGTCGTCGTGACTCTGAACCGAGCAAAACTAAAAAAAAGTAGCAGAAGTTTTCTTTTTATGAAGGATTCTGATTCTGTGATGGTTCAGCATGGAGATTTAGTTTTATTTTTTGTTTTAGTATTTGTTCTAATTTTAAAAAATCTACATTCGTTCGCCCAGAAAGCATTTTTTGGTGATTTGCGGGTCAAAATAGGTCCAAAAACATCCGCGTTAAAACCACATTAACTTTGGTTAAAAACATTTTAGTCAATGTTGGTCGTCCACTTTGACTCAGACGGAAATAATTCAACAACTATTTGATGGATCGCCGTTCAATTTAGTACAAATATTCATCAGAGGATGAATCTTAATGACTTTGGTGATATCCTGATTTTATTTTTATCTAGCCCCATCATCAGGTCGACATTTTAATTTGTCCAATAGCTCTCTTTTCTGTTAGTAAACATGATGACGTATTTTGTGGGCGTTAAGAGGAGGCAGAAAAATTCTCTGAACATGTTAGTTAGGTAGTTAGTTTGTCTGTCTCCGGAACTTACTGGAGACTGAGAAGCAGCTCAAACATGAGCTTAAACTGCGCTTTGTTGTGAGCATAACATTACAAACTACATTTGGTGTAGCTGTACTGTCGTCCGGGTGGAAACAGTAGAGATTATAGACGCTGTACAGCGCCAGAAACAGGTTGAGATAACAATAACGAATCATGTAGGAGAACTACGATGGCCGACGGGAACACGTGAATGTCTGTATCTAGAGTTAGTGTTTGGTTTGTCCGTTCTGGGCTACTATAGAAACACGCCCGCCGGCTCTGTGGAGAGGACCCGCTCCCTATGTAGATATAAACGCCTCATTCTAAGCTAACGGAAACACAATGATTCTTATCAGCTGATTAAACACTAAAGAAAACATACTTATTAATATTATATTTTATTTCTGCTAAGATCACCCTAATTGTTGCACACTGGTCCTTTAAGAGATGCAAAGAAGAAGGGATTGGGAAATGGGTCAACTGAAGTGCTCTCTGAAGTTAGAAGTGTCATCGTCAGTAAGGTCGATCACCTGTCACCTGTGTATTGCTTTATCGTTTTTATTTGATCGGATAATGTCTAAGCAATGAGGAATACTCTCGGGACCGGGAAGTCCTAAAACTTTATCACCTCTGACAAAGTTTTAGGACTTCCCGAGAGTCAAAAACAAACGTTAAACTTGACCTTTAATCCTCACAGAGCTGCTAGGTCACAGAAAACATTTAAAAATGTCGACACAAGCTGCTACGAACTTAAATAGAGTTTGAAATGTTGAAAGAAAAGTCACCCATATTATTTAGCAAATCACCAAAAACTATGTTTACTAGGATGAGATCAGAACGCGTCATACAATCAGTTAAAGTGGGTTCTTGTTACTGTGGGACAAGACTGCAATTGAGTTGGCTGCTCGCTTAAAATATCCCGTCTCCTCGCCCTAAATAGACGGTCGGAGCGCTGCTGGCAGCGGCTAAGGTCTATTCTGACGTTTACCCAGATTATGTTCTCTCTCCGAGAGTGTCTGTGTGTGTTTACTGTGGAAGGTAACAGGACATGTGAACCTGGAAGTGTATTTAATTTAAGGGACTTAATGCAAGCACACAAGTGTACTTTTATTTGTTTCTCACAATGTGCCACACTGATGATGATGATAAGAGCACTGCGTCGGCTCGACTGGACTTTCAGTGCCTTGTTTTGTTTTTTTAAATGTGAATTTGGATGAAGCACTGTGGCCGAGGTGGAAGAAACGAGGAAGTCGGTGTCGTTTTCACCCTTTTTGGAGTCGTCTTGTGGAATCTGCCGCCACACCTGGACTCCTCTCTGAGCCGCCGCGATGAAGAGTCAACGCTCCTTAACATTTATTAAACTGGACTGAAGCATCACATGCTCAATAATAAGATATATCTTACTGTATTAACAGCAATGACAACATACTGTAGGTGTGAGACGGAGGGGAAGAGAATAGAAACCAAAGACAAACTGCAAATCAGGGAATATTTGTATTTAACATTTACTTTTTTGTATAACATCGAATCAATACATATTCAGACAAAGTGATCCAGTCATCTGAAGTACTGGATTGTATTTTTACAAAGTGCAACAGCGGAAGAGGAGACCTTTATAGTGCAATTTCTGACCCTGATTTTAATATCGGTATAAAAGTAAACTGTGATTTTTATCTCAGAGGGTTTGTGATTCTTTCTTGGTTGGTCACAGAAACTTACAGCTGCCGTGGTTTTGTGTAATTTCACGGAAATTAACTGTACATTCTTAGGAAGATTTTCTGGAAAGGACGTTGTAATTTAATTTTAGGGAAAATGGAGTGTTCAATTGGTCCTATTAATTAAATCAAATCAACTGCTGTGACAATTTACAATTCATTATATATGTGGAATAAAGCTTCAAATACTAAATAAATACAGTTTAAATGGAGCAAACATGTTGTCCTTTAGAGATCAACAACTTCTTATAAACTCAGCTTTGGCTGTCAGAGTTAACGCGATAATAACACTTTAACGCAATTTTGTTTTAACGCCACTGATTTCTTTAACGCATTAATGCAATTTGCTATTTTTAGGTTGTTTAGGCTCAGAAATACTGATGAATCCATCGGTACCAACCATGTTATACTAGCTTGTCGCAAAGGAGGTTAAATAACGCCCCAAACTTGCACTAAATTTTGGCGAGGAAAAACTAGCATGGCCAAAAAAAGTCAGAAAAATGTCCAAAAAATGTTTTAAAATGTCCGAAAACATCTGAAAAAATATTAGAAAAAAGTCTGAAAAATGTCCAAATGAAGTCTGGAAAATGTAAAAAACAAAAAATCCAAATTATTTTTAAAAATTTCCGAAAAAAAGTCCCAAAGAAGCCTGAAAACTGTCTGAAAATGTCCAAAAAAAGTCTGAAGAATACTAGCTTCTCATGAAGGAGGTTAAATAACTTGCACTGATTTTGGCGAGGAAAAACTGAAATGGCCCATTTTCAAAGGGGTCCCTTGACCTCTAACCTCCAGATCAGTGAATGTAAATGTGTTCTATGGGTACCCACGAGTCTCCCCTTTACAGACATGCCCACTTTATGATAATCACATGCAGTTTGGGGCAAGTCATAGTCAAGTCAGCACACTGACACACTGACAGCTGACTATGTCACAAGATCCACCAGGAAGCAGGAACACAGATTGTTCTGGTATTTATGTTTGTGAGCCTGTTTATTGTTGGTACCTCCGTGGGAAAAAGTATTCAGATGGCAGCTGTGTGCTACTAACACCACCTCTATAATTTTAGCAGGCAAACCCTCCGATCGAGGCGTTAATCATTGGCTGACTGCCTTGGACACAGCCGATGTTTAACCCTCTGAGACCCACAATAGAGCTGTTTTTGTCTTCTCTAGGAGGGTCCAGGGGGTCTTTAAGGGGAGATAGCAGGTCAACAGTAGATGTCACATAGAAGTGATGTACATCATCTGAAAGCTGGGAACCTGAAGATTAATTTGAGATGCAGAACTGTGAAGATTATCATCAAAAACATTTGACATTTAGAGATTTCTGCAAGAATTGTATTTTTCAGCGATTAGATGGCGAGCACTTCTGTTGTGTGAACTGCTCAGAAACCCCCTTATTGTCTAATCTATATCTAGGAAAGCCATCCATCCTCTGAATGCTCTCAATACAATTAAATGTCTCCTATGGGGACTAACATCATCACACATGAATACAGTTGGGCTCATTGGATCCACAAGAGTCTCAGCTTTACAGTGAGACCCAATTTATGTAATTCAGAGACTGTTTAGGGACCCCAGTATGCAGAAATATTCAAACACATCATTTTAGTATAGGCGAAAAAACACATTTATACTGCATTCAAAAATGCGTAATGTGTGTGATTATCATAAAGTGGGCATGTCTGTAAAGGGGAGACTCGTGGGTACCCATAGAACCCATTTACATTCACATATCTGGAGGTTAGAGGTCAAGGGACCCCTTTGAAAATGGACATGACAGTTTTCCCTGGGTGTTATTTAACCTCCTTCCCGAAAAGCTAGCATGACATGGTTGGTACCGATGGATTCATTAGGTTTTCCTTGACTGTAGCTCTAGAGCTGAACTTGCTACAGCCTCTAAAAGACAGTAAAGTCTGTCAGGATCGAGCATTTAGTGAAGTGAAAACAATCCTCACACTCCTTCAGCTGATGATCCTCAGAGAAAGACGAGCGTTGTGTAGGGAGGGTAGATCTGGTATGCAGGGCCTCTCTGTTTCCTCCTCCTCTTATCTGTCACACTCTCTCTCTGTAGTAACACTCTCACCATCAGATTAACCACGTGACCTCCTCGGCTTCTTCTTCTCCATCTTCAGCATATCTGAGAGCTCTGAGGGAGTGGAGGGAGACACATACTGTAGAGCCAGATGTGCATGCTGTGGTGTGGTCGGGGTGGGGGCTGCAGTAGGGAGTTACCGGAGCCATGAGTCAGGAATTGCAGCGTTGCCAAAATGTCTGGCAGCAGTACGTTGCAATTACATACTGCAGTTGGTATACTGGCAAGATGAGGCCTTTTTCAGACTGGAACATAAAGAGATGCATTTAGGTTATGAACAGGTTATCAGTTTGCATGATGGGGATCCTATTTTCCATAAGTTTTCCATCAAAACTGGTGAAATACAAAGGTGTGGATACTCAATGAAGAGTGAGTTGTAAAATGAAGGGGGAAATTAACCCTTTGAGACCCACAATAGAGCTGTTTTTGTCTCTTTTAGGGGGGTACAGGGGGTCTTTAGGGGGAGATAGCAGGTCAACAGTAGATGCCACATAGAAGTGGTGTATATCATGTGTATAAGGGTTTAGAACTTTATGAATGAAGTATATGATGGTCATCCCCATGCTCTATTATGTCTCATAAGTTGTTGCAGTAATGTTTGGGTTGATACCATTTGTTACACAGATTTGGTGCTAAGTTTTACCATTTTTTACGACTGGAGAATTGATACAAAATTATCAATATCCCTCCAAAATACCACATTAAGACACCAAGACCTTGAGGAACACCATAGAAAAAGACATGCTGTGATTTGGTTTCAAAAACTTTTGATAATTTGGAGATTTCTGCAAGAATTGCCTTTTTCGGCGATTGGATGGCGAGCACTTCTGTTCTGTAACCCCCTTATTGACAACCTACCTAGGAAAGCCATCCATCCTCTGAATGCTCTAGGTCTCTAGTTTGTGGCTGTAAAGTTTCATGAGGCTGTGATTATCCTAGAGGTCACCACAGGTAATTTTATACAGGGAGGTCAAGTTTAAAAAAAAAGGTCTCACTACAATGAAATGTCTCCTATGGGGACTAACATCATCACACATGAATACAGTTGGACTCATTGGATCCACAAGAGTCTCAGCTTTACAGTGATACCCAATTTATGTAATTCAAGACTGTCATTTTTTATTTATGATACAAAAAGTCACCATAGATTCATCTTAATAAAAGCTAAAGAGTGAGCTGCTGTTCTCTCAGACATGAAGAGTTACTGACTGCTGACCTCTAGTGGTGACAACAGCTCAGTGCACCAGAGAGGTCTTCACCTCCATCAGCATGTACAGGTTGGATTATGGCCTCCACCTCCTCCCCAGAGAGGATAGCTAGTTTGGATTTTTGACACTGTAAATGGTGAGTTAATAACTGTAGCTGTGCTAGCCGTATTTTATCCATAGTATATATAATAATGCACTTTATTTATATGCACTTTTCAAAACAGACTTACACAGTTCTCTACAAAGAAAACAAAGAATTTAAGGTCTCAAGGTTAATTTATTTCTCATTTTATAACACAGGGTTGCACAAATGTATAGAGGACGGAACCTGCCAAAATATAAAAATAAATTAAAATATAAATAAATGACTAAATAAAAATATAATTAAATGTAGCAAACATAAGATTAAAAATAAATGTAGCCATTAATTAATTAATTAATTGATAAAATGTGACATAAATTAATATTTGTGTTTTAAGTTGCTTCTTTATTTATTTATCTTTGTATTAATTCCCTTATTTATTTACTCTTCTATTTAATTTTCCCTTTTATTTATTTATGTTTTTATTTTTTATTAATTTCTGAATTTATTTTTGCATTTATTTTTTAAAGTATTTATTTATGCACTTATTGGCTAAATGGCTACATTTATTTTCAATGTTTAATATTTTTGCAACATTTAATGAGATATTTATTTATTCATTGAGTCATTTATTTATTTATTCATTGTTTTATTTTTATTTTGGCAAGCTCCGTCCTCCATAAACATACAGTTTAACATGAATCAAAGAACGAAGAACAAATTATACTACAGCTATTTCGTCACGGTTGAGGAGGAGCCACAGAATTCGGGTCAGCCAATAAAGCGTTCATGTGTCTAAAACAACTTGAACTAACCTACGTTTCTCCAATTCTATTTTTTTTTTTTAAATCTTTTTTTTCATTCAGCAAACTGATATGAGCAGTCCTCACACTCCCTAAAGTCTTGATCCACACGAGGAAGATCATTCTTCAGAGAGATGGTCTTCCTCTCCTCTCACAGATTCACCAGGTGACCTCTACTTCCTCGGTGTCTTCTCCGTCTTCACCATGTCTGAGAACTCTGGCGGCGAGGAGGGAGACACACAGAGCCAGATGTGAGTGTTTCTGTGCAGTTAATTTAGTCTCTTTGCTCTCTGTAATAACAAGTGTGCACTATTTTAATAACTAAAAAACAAGATGTTGGCATTATGATTACAGCAGCTCTATATCATGCTGAGTTTACAAGAGATAGAAACCAGCTGACATGTTTTCTATTTACTGTACACAATGTAATGTTTGACTCAGCTTTGTGAAGTCAGGGAGCAGACATGAAGAGCTACTGACTGCTGACTCTCGGTGGTGACAACCAGTCGGTGCACCAGAGAGGCCCTCACCTCTGTAGTCGATGCGTCCGTCTCCGTCGGTGTCGACGGCCTGGATCATGGCCTCCGCCTCCTCGTCAGAGAGAGGAGCTGATGGCGTTGCAGTCGGTACGGTCGACAGGATGTACCTGTGGAAAGATTTCATCAGTTAGAGTATCTATCTGTTAATTTAGTAGAAACAGACATTAAAGGATAAGGCAAACATAATCTACTAACAAGTATTGTGTGTGTATTAGGGCTGCCAAAGTCTTCCCTTCACCAAAATGTGTTTCTGAAAACATTTTATGTGAGAAATAAGTCATGCAGTTGCTAAATCTGTCTTTATTTTAGATCGACAACGGTTAGTTTAAAAGTTTCTCGGGGGTTTCCAGAGGCGGGCGAGTCGCGTCCGACGCCCCTGATTTGCATAAAGTAGCCTAGACCTCGACTTTATGTAAATGAGGACCGGCCAACGTGACGCACCGTCTCTCGAATTGCGCCGCCACGCTACCAGAATGCATTGCACAGCTGCTTGCATGGCTGGAAAGGACAGAGGCTGTGGACACGTACCGTTAGGGTCAGTTTTAAAGCTAGAGTGAAGATACTGGCATCATATGAAACTAGAAAACCTAAAGAATCCATCGGTACCAACCATGTCATACTAACTTGTCGTGAAGGATGCTAAATAACGCTTCAAACTTACACTAAATAGAAGATAAAACCCACCAGTAGGTGTAGTAGGCCCCTATTGACCCACATCTATGGGGCTTATAGCGACTGATAACGCCTATTTAATAGCCTGACAACAGTCTAATCGGCTGTGAAAAGACACAATGTTGGTTTTGACTCTTTCATTGGATGTGTTGAAAATAAGAAAACATCCTTTAAAAGTTCATACTTGATTTCGTTCCACTCGATGTAGCCGCTGCCGTCTTTGTCGAGCATCATGAAGGCCTTCTTGATGGCCTCCTCTCGCTGCTCGGAGGTCTTGAACTGCCTCATGTACTCCAGAAACCTGCTGTAGTTGAAGTTCCCTGCAGAGAGTCACAAAAGGTGACATCAGACGGTGAAATCATCGTCATGACTCACCTGTGAGCACCTCCTCATTCATCATACCGGTCACTGTTTATGCATGACTGCCACCTCAAATCCACACACACACACACACACACACAGACACACACACACACACACACACACACACACACACACACACACGCACACACACACACACACACAGTCACACAGAGTGTCACCCTGCTGTCTCATCTCCCGTGGCATGAGGTCGATGTCCTGCTCAGTGAGTGAAGCGCCCATGGCCACGGCCACCTTCTTCACCTGCGGCCGAAAGTCGTCCTGCATGTTCTACCAGAGTGTCCTGAGCTGCAGATCAGGAGAGGAATAAACAGACAACAACAGATCAAAAAGTATATTTACTTCAGTTATGTTGCTAAGTGCATTTATTAACCCTCTGAGACCCACAATAGACCCATTTTAGTCTTGTTTAGGGGAGTACAGGGGGTCTTTAGAGGAGATAGCAGGTCAACAGTAGATGTCACATAGAAGTGGTTTAATTTGGTTTAACTGTAATTTTCCCTTTTTTTTTATTTATGTATTTATTTTTATTTAATTTTCTATTTTTAAATGTATTTATTTATTTTTGCACTTGTTTTTTTATTTATTTTTAAATATATGTATTTATTTATGTATTTATGTATTTATTTATTTATTTATACACGATTTCCCTTTTGCATTTCATCCCTTATTTATTTCCCCAAACTTATTTATTTCTATACATTTCTTTATGCATTTATGCCTCATTATGCAAATGAGGTGGCTGTCAATAAATGCATAAATACATAAATAAATACCTACATTTAGAAATAAATATAAAAAAGTGCAAAAATAAATAAATAATTTTAAAAATTAATCAAACTTGATAATAAATAAATAAAAGACAAATTAAACAGAACTGTAAATAAATAAAGGAATTATTACAAAAATAAATAAATTAAAAAATTAAACCAGAAATATCAATTTATGTCACATTTTATCAAATAATTAATGGCAACATTTATTTTTAATATTATTTTTGCTAAATTTAATGACATATTTATTGATTTATCAAGTCATTTATTTATATTATTTGATTTTAGCAGGTTCCGTCCTCCATACGATCACCCTGCGATGACTGACAGGAAGTTGTGTGCTGATGATTTATTATATCTTCCTCTTCATTATGACTGAATCTCCAACAAGCATCTGCTGTTATGTTTTTTTTTTATTTATTGGCAGAAGCTTGTTAATCATCGCTGGCACCAAACGTCGCTTCACTCCAAATCAACACAAGCTCAATTACGCGGTTAAGTGATTAGTCATAGCTGTGTTACTCATGCAGCGGGAGGTCACGGGTTATTTTGGGTCCCCATCTTAATAATGTCTGCTGATCTCAGAGGACACGTCATTTCAGTGAAGTATCAGAGACGGTGTTTCTGAGGGTCTGCAGGTTAACGTCGTGGTGAACCATATGAAGCAGAGTATTGCTGCGTTTCTACTGCTTGTTTCATCACTCCTCTTTTCCTCTTCTACTCTCTTGTCCAATTTCACACTATCGTTTGCACTTCAAGATATCAATATATGAATGAGTGTTTTCTCCTTGCCCAGAGGTTACACAGACGTAGATCAAACAAGACCACTCTGCCGCAAGTTCTAAAGAGAAAAGGCCACAAATTAAACCAAGTCTACATCCGGTTTAACACCATGAAAGCAAGAGAGAAACATCAGGCGAAGCAGCTCAACAAATATTGTAAATCATTACCAGTTACAGTCACCAAGTCCATCCCATCTACTACTTTCCCCTTTGAAGATATCCCGTCCAGAGCTACTCACCACATTCAAGGTTTCCTGGTACAGTCCAGCCGACCCTCCCCCTCTCTCTGGCTCTTATATACGGGAAGGATGCACCACCAGTGGCCTTGCACCTGTCTTCGTCTCCCCGGTGGAGCCATTCTCCATTAACACCTTGGCTCCTGCTGCTGCTGCTGCAGAGAAGACTGGACTCGTCTCTCCAGATGTACTGGGACAAGACCTCCACCATTGGGCCTGTTAATAGGGTTGAACTGGAGGACAGCCATCCTGCGGTGGGCTTGAACCGCGGGCCAGCCTCAGTGGCTCGGTGCTTGAACATTATTCATAATGTTTGGTGCATCAGTCTGCAGTGGCAACAGTTGTGCAGACATACTAGTGATTCCTGGATGCATCTGCAAGATTTCATAAATAGCCACCTCGCCAATGACTGTTATTACACCCTTATTGTGTCGAGGTCATGATGAGGTCACGGTGTTAGCTGGAGGCAAAACAAAGGAAAGACTGGAGGCTAACACTAGCAGTGGGCTTAAGTTACACATCTTATATGTCATCTTGCTGTGTTGTTGAGGGCCAGAATCCAGATATCACAAACATTAGAGATGACAAACTGTGATTCGAGGCTCCAGCGAGCTACAATATCGGAGAAACGTTTTAGAGATGGAGAGAAAATGTTGCTAATATTTAGCGGCTGCGATAAGCAGTAGGCTAACAGGTTGCAGATTGTAGGCTAAGTTTTAAAGCTTAAGTGAAGATACTGGTATCATATGAAACTAGAAAACTTAAAGAATCCATTGGTACCAACCATGTCATACTAGCTTGTCGTAAAGGGGGTTAAATAACGCTCCAAATTTATACTAACATAAACTGTCACGGCCGTTTTCAAAGGGGATTCGACCTCACGCACTTGACAAATCTCCCTTTCAGGTACATTTTGAACAGATAAAAATGTGCAATTTATTTGCAATTAATCGTGATTAACTATGGACAATCATGCGATTAAATATTTGAATCAATTGACAGACCTATAGTTTTGACATGTGGGTAGTTCGGTGCATTGTTCTGAGATGCAGAACACTTTGTAGTAGACTGTTCCTACAAGTCAGAGAGCATTATTATATCTAACCCTTAACATCTGTAGCTCCCCTTCTGAGGCGAGGAAGTGCAGGCCGGGAAGTCTTATTCCACACACAGCATCCCCACTTTGATCAGAAGTCCCTGTTACCGGGATGAATCGCTCCCTGCCAGCATCACGACAGGCAGGTAATCAGGTTCGCTGCCCGTTCGCCACACACTGACATACGAGAGCTGCAGGGCAGAGAGCTGGCAGATTAGAAATGGGGCTTTCTGCAGAGAAAGTGTGCTGCACGGTTATATAACTCAGTTGTGTGTGCTAACGTTAAATAAAGTATGAGCAGGGAAAGACTGGGCGATCGTGTATAGATCATTCATCACAGCAGAGCAGGTAGTGTACAGCACGACCCGTGAAGCTAGGGTTCGATATTTGTGAGAATTTCTTGTGCTCCTTGGTTATTTATAGAAGAACAAACGTCTGCAGGCCTGTTGAATTGTATGTTGAGGCTTTGAGTTTGACTCCTGCTGTGTATTGATCCAGAATATCAGATTCCCGTGGGCGCTACAGTCTACCTTCATGACTTCTAACAGAAACTCCAGAGCTGCCGGAGTTAAGAATCTGTTTTCAAAAGACTTCACCGACAGAGGGGAATATAAAGTACTAAAGAAATTGTGAAAAATACTAAAAGTTAAAAGGTCAGTTCACCCAAATGACAAAAAATTAAGATTACTAATGGACTTTTGGTTTTATTTTGGTACATTTTTTTTTACAACTTGTTTTTCCGGAAACTGTATTCTCATTGGATAATCCACAGATGTCATCGTGTTTCTGGAAACTGTTCAAGTTTTTCAAATGTCATTACATTTGGATGTCTGATACTGATAGTTTACTAGTTTTATACTGGTAGCCCACTTCATAGTTTATGAAAGTACACTTTAAAGTATACTCTCAGCTATCTATTAGTTTGATAAGTATATCGCTATGAAAAGCTTAAAGGGATTGTTTGTAACTTTGTAAGCGTATAAATGTACCGGGTCGGCACACATGCGCGCTCGCATATGCGCGTTCGCGTGTAGCCGCTGTACCCTCCTCCTCTGCCTGCTCGCCTTCACTCAGACAGCGCGCGCGTTCTCCCTCAGCTCGCTCCACCTCTAGACGTGAACGCGCGCTCACTCCACACTGCAGAAGAGTTAGTTTAGCTCTGAGAATATCTAGTGAATGTACAGTGGACGTTTGTTCAGAAATAACTGCTGCAGCTCCTCCAGACCAACAGAGGTTTCCCTTGTCTTGTGAAGTGACGGGGCTCCTCAACGAGTTACGTTGTCTTCTCGTTACCGACCGGGCGCCAGTGTCTCCTCTGCTCTCTCCAGCTGCGGGCGGAGAGAGCAGAGGAGACACTCTGCAGAGCCCTGCTGCATCAGCCTGCGCTGAGGCAGGAAAAGCCAACACTAGGATCAGATCTAAATCATGTTCATGGAGAGACCTTCGTCTGGTCAGCTAACATTACTGCCAAGCAGCTGAAATATAGAGTGATATTGTGGTTTTAGCTGACGTGTGTCACCTCACTGTTTTGAGTGATGCTCGTTCATGTCTATGTAGAGCGAGCAAGCGCGAGCCCGACGCTGACTTTCGTTGATTTCACGGCCACAGGTGTCGCTGTTAAGAAGCATTTCTGAAAGTTACAAATAGTCCCTTTAAGTACCAGTACGCCTATAAGCCAAATATACTTAGTCTTTTCTGTACACTTGTCAGTATGAGCCACTTCAGTATGCTTTTGTTAAGTATATCTCTGATAAGTATAAAAAGTAAACTGAAAGTATACTATCTTATTTGAAGTTTAAAAGAAGTATACTAATAGCATACTTGAATAAACTTCTTTTTGCTCGTGCAGTGTATATAGTACACTACCTTTAACATCAAGTGAACTGTGTTTGTGCCAGGACGCTCTTATTGAGCGATATTTTCTTCTTCGCTGAAACCTTCAAATCAAACAGCTCTGATGTTATTGATCTGAAGGTTCGATATTCTCTGTTGGAGCGCAGACTGATAATTCAGTGTGACTGCTACACTTCACTAGAGGATAAAGAATTAAAAACCACAATCTTCACATTCCTGTCAGTCTCACCACCCTTTATTAAAAAAATAAAATAAAATCTTTGGCACAAAGAAAAGTGTAATTAATCCCATTAAGATCCCTGAATTGGATGTCTGAAGGAGTCGTCCAACAAGCCTCGGAGCCTAATTGAAATTGACTCCATAAAGAGCCGTTCAGCTGAGGCGTCACATCTAACAGACAGACATTAGCGTGGTGGATTAGCACGCCAGAGTTTTGCAGACAACTTCCTAATGATGTGTGAAGACACAAAGCTGAATCCTGTCGCAGTGGGTGTAACACTATACTGCACTGTATAGTGTGTGAAAATGTGTGTTTTTATTCCTGCAAGATATACAGTACACAGAGAGAAACAACATCATACAGAATGATTAAAGAGGAGCGCTGAGCTTCAAACACGGTGCACGTTGATGTGCAGGTTATATAACCTCCTCTCTAATGAGGGGTAATAAGACAAGCCTCCAGGTTGGGAGGTTGCTGCTAATGATTACTTTCAATTAAGCTAGTAATCATTTTTTCAATCAATTGATTAATGGTTTAGTCTATAACCCCCATTTACATAAATGAGGGGGAAATATTAGAAACACCTTTCAGTATAATACACTGCAGTACAACCCCACCTTACGACCTCAGTGATTAACATAAAGTACAATTATCACCTTTCTATCAGTCTCCTAAGGTAGAATTCATATCAGAGCTGTTGTGTTGGATTGCATCAGATTGTACAGGTGTACCTAATAAATTGGCCAGTGTGTGTAGTAACCTGTGACGAGGGGTCGTGTGCATAAGAAGTAGTCAACGCAACGTCACAAACTGGTTTGTGGACCTTAAGTTCGGCATTTTAGCCGTCACCATCTTGATTTTCTTGGAACTAAGTACAACCGAACCAAAGAACATATATCACAAAGAAGTGAAAGTCAGTTGTTCGTTCCATTGCAACGTCAGCGCCCAGCAGCAGAGCTACGCCTCCGCCATTTTGGACTGAAAGCGACACCAGTTAAATGCCTAAAAAGTGACGCATTAAAGTAAAACTAAATTATTTCTGTTCTATTGTCATATACTACTGAAATGGCCTGTGTTGAACCATAAAAATATTATAAATATAAAAAGCGTTTTCACTCGACGTCTTTTTTAAACGTCTTTTTAACGTTCAACTATTGATGTCAACCTGAGTTGCACGTCCGCAGACGCCCAAAAGGGGTCCTGGTCAGACATCTAAATATTGAACCCAAGTTGCACGTCCACCAGACATACAAAAGTGTGTCTGGACTGACGGACGTTATACAGACATGATCTAAACGTCTTCCTGACTTCACATGTTTGCTGGGAGAAATCTCAGAAAATAAACTGGAAACTAGTGTTGGGTCATTTGGGTGAACTTGCCCTTTTATCTACAAATCATGTATATTTACAACACTACTTGCTGTCTGTGTGTGGTCAGATTAAATCTGATGAAATGTCAGCATTTAAATGCATTACTTTGTTTTGATAAGGGTTTTTATTTTCTTATTTCCTGTCTAAACAGGAAGTTGGGGCAGGACAAAATGCATTCAAAAGTGTAAACCAATAGAGAGCCAGTTTAGGAGAGAGAGGCTGTTTGATTCGATAGGAGTGGCAAAGGGGGCGGGACCAATTAAATGTTTGTGATGACATCACTGGTTAAGATTTTATGTTCCAGCCAATCAGAGCAAGGTGAGGTTACAATTAAAGATTCACTTCCTGGAAGTTTCCCAGGAGTTTTCATTTCACATCAGGAGGTTTTACTGTTTGATTTTTAAACTGTAGAGAAATGAATGGAAGCCGGTGGCTGCCTGTAAGGTGAGGAAGAACACATTTCAACAACACAGTAATGTTGTAGCACGGTGTGCAAAATGGTTCGCAGTATTGTTTTAGTTGTAAATGTGCAAAACAAATATGCAAATTCACCAGTACAGGTCCTTTCTTTGGTAAATGTTTGTAGGAACTCAGAAGAGTTTAATTCCTTTTGTTGGGAGGAGAAACAGACTGTCGGGCAGCCAGCAAATAAACAAGCCAAATGAGTTTTCAAATGTAATTCAACAAATTAGTAATCTGCTGTTTCCAGACGCAACATAACAAAGCTGTAGCTGGAGACATTTTAAAGGACAGGGACGTTATCTGTCTCCCTGCAGTCACAGTACGATCCACAGCTGCACAGCTCTGTTACTGTACGTCTGTCACTTCATGGACGTTGTTTCTGCCTGCAGGTTACTTTAACACATTTAGACTTCCTGATTACTCTCCTGTCTGTCTGTCTGTCCTTTAATTATTTGCTCATGCAGGAGGAGGATTGTTGAATGAATGGTCTCTTCTCCTCTGTACATGTCTTATAGTCTAACAGTGTGTAAAGTGCTTCATCTTATTGTTTATTGTGTGTGTCAGTGTACTGTTTAGCTGTAAAATGAGAACGTTTGTGACCCGGCAGCCATGTTGAGATCAAGTTGAGGAAATACCAAGCACCGCCCACCAGCCGGTTCTCATTTTACAGCTATACCGAATACTACAAGATGATTCTGAAAACATCTGAGGAGAGAAATAAGCATTAAAGTAACAGAATATTGCCTTTAAAGGGACTGTTTGTAACTTCTTACACGTATAAATAGGTCGGTGTCTCATGCACGCTCGCCTGTGTCTACGCTGTTCAGACTCAGACTCCAACACAAACTCCAGTGAAGCACCAAAACCTCTTGGTTGTATCTAGTGAAGCCCGTCTGTTAAACAGTGTTGGCCGCGGTCGAAGGACGCGGGGGAGACCGTAGCTTTGGTCTCCAGGACCGGAGTCTCTGCTGCACTCTGCTCCTCAGCTCCTCTGCCTGCCTGACTTCACTCAGCTCGTTCCATGTCTCACGTGCATGCGCGCTCACTCCACACTGCAGAAGAGTTAGTTTAGCTCTGAGAATATCTAGTGAATGTACAGTGGACGTTTGTGCAGAAATAACTGCTGCAGCTCCTCCAGACCAACAGAGGTTTCCCGTGTCTTCTGAAGTGACGGGGCTCCGCAGAGAGAAACGTTATCGTCTCCGACCAAAACTCCGGTGTCTCCCCCGTTCCCTCCGGCCGCGGTCGGGAGGCTGAGGCAGGAAAAGCCGCTGACTAAATATAGAGTGATATTGTGGTTTTAGCTGACGTGTGTCTCCTCACTGTTTTGAGCGATGCTCGTTCATGTCTATGTAGAGCGAGCACAAGCGCGAGCAACGGGACGCTGACTTTCATTGACTTAACGGCCACAGGTGTCACTGTTAACAAGACATTTCTGATTCTTACATAGAGCCCCTTTAAGTGTCCAAAAATACATGTTGTTGTCTCCAGAGCAGCTGTGAAACTCTGCTGAAGGGATGATTTTGTATAAAAACATCTGTATTTGTTATATTTCTACACTCACATACTGAGGTTTTTCCCCTTAATTTGACGCGTCTGTATCTCAGAATGAATTAATCTTCATGCAGAGGTTCTGCCATTTGCTGACTGGAAAGTGTATCTGCATCAGAAGGAGCAGATGGGACATTTCTAGCCAATAGAGACTAAAGGAATAAACCATTTTTTTGTGCATAGCTAAATGTGATTTTCCTCTCATGTACCTGTAGAGACAGTGGAAGCAGATAAATGAGGACAGAGGGTGGCTCGTCATCCCTGTCTTTGATTCCATTTCAGACCTTTTTTATTTTCTATTGGAGTGACGGTTTGATGAAGAAGAGCTCAGAGAGGAAGAGGAGGATGGATGGTGGATGGACATAGTTTGCATACAGGTTCCTATTTTTGGACGTTTGATTTGTGTGACAGGAATATTCCTCCTGAATCTCTTCACTCCTCCTCCTCCTCTTGTTTCACTGTCTCGTCACGTCATATCCCACTCTCTCTCTGATACATCCATGTCTGCTGTTGCCCTGGAAACAGAAAGCTGGAGGAGGATGAGGTGGATTTCAGAGGGGATTGAGCTTTATAGTCACTTCACATCTTACATCAAATGTGATGAGTGTCTGGTTAACTATCACTGTACTTTTATATTATTATCAGCCAGTTCATGCACAAAGCTAATCACGCCTGCTCGCCCGCTGAGAAGCATCACGCAGATCAGATCATAATGATAATTGTGTTGTGCTGGAGTTACACCAACGCGTTCTCATCCCAACTCGTCACATGCTGACACTTTGTCATCCCCCTCGGCGTCTCTTTTCGGTCGCAGTAAACACGTGGTTAACAATGTGAATTAAACAAAAACACTTGTTTAGGTTCAGGCAATAAAACCACTTAGTTAGGTTTAAACAACGACATGGTTCAGTTTAAAATTCCTATGCTTTACACTGTATGTTTACAGTGAAAATGACACTGACAAATTCAGAAATAAATAAAAATAACTCGATAAATAAATAAATATGTCATTAAATGTAGGAAAAATAATATTAAAAATAAATGTAGCCATTAATTAATTGATATAATGTGACATAAATTGACATTTCTGTCCTAATTTGCTTCTTTATTTATTTATCTTTGTATATTTATTCTTCTGTTTAATTTTCCCTTTTATTTGTTTTAAATTTATTTATTTTCTATTTATTTATTTATTGTTGCACTTATTTTTTTCAAATCGTTTTTTAATAGTTTTTTTTTAAATAGTTTTTTAATAGTTTTTTTTATTTGCTTCTTTATTTATTTATCTTTGTATTAACTCCCTTATTTATTTACTCTTATATGTAATGTTCGCTTTTATTTATTTATGTATTTAATTTTCTATTTAATTATTTATTTTTGCATTTATTTATTATTTTTGCACTTATTTTTTTATTCATTTTATATTTATTTTTAAATGTACATATTTATTTATGTGTTTATTTACTGTATTTCTGCATGATTTTCCCTTTGTATTTCACCCATTATTTATTTCCCCAAACCTATTATTTTTCTGTACGTAGCGTTTAATATTGACGCGGATGGGTTTACATTGTAGTTAATGGAACGCCCAGTGCGTCTCATACCGGCGCTAAAGGGTGCCTCGTGTGTTGGTATCTAACGCTGTGACAAAGCGTAGGTATTTGATGTCCTGGCAATGAGAACGGGCTGGTAACACTGGAGGAATGTAAACAGCCGTCCACCCCGTCCGTCTCCATCCTCACCCCACAATTCAGAGCCGTCCGCGGGGGGGGACATGAGGGAGGCTGGAGGGGCACGGAGCCCAGCTTTAACAACTCCCCCCGGAGCCTCCCTCACTCTGCAGCCGGGCAGCTGCACATGGCCAGTTCCTCCTCTCTGGTTTCACTGTGGAAAGAAAGACTCTCAGCCTGGAACTCCAACGCTCTGATGGCAGTTTAGAAACCGGCTTTTACTCCGTTTACTCCGGAGAGTATTTCTACAATTGCTTGACTCTTTGTGCGTCAGAAGAACAGTGTTTACATTTATTTGTGGTCAATCTGAAAGCAACGCTGCGTTTAATGGTTCCTGAGGAGCCGACATTCAAAGACTCCTAAACATTGATCTTCTGTAAATAGAGGGAATTGTGTCGCTCCTTCCATTTAAGAAAAATCACCGTTGAGAATTGCTAAACTTCATTTACATAATTTCTACTGATATAGGCTCCGTTTTTGTACATTAGATTCAAGACCTTTATTTGTCCCTGAGGGGCAGTTGGTTTTGCCGCAGCAACAACAACAACAACAGCTCATCACATAAGACAATTTACATATACATCACCACATACTAAAACATTTAAATACAGGGATGTTTTGACTGATGGTTGTCTGAGGCGGGAACCAGAGGGCAGGGGGCGGGTTCTGTCCGAAATTATGGATTCTGATTTCTTTATCAGCTGTTTGTTGTAGAGTTCAGACAGACACGTCTGCTGAGTGCTGATGATTTTGCTGCTGACTTTAATCTCCCTTGTTAATGAGTTCTTCTGTTTGAGGTTGAGGGGATGCATACTGGCAAAAGTGACTCAATAAAAGATTTATAAAACGGTGTCATCAGGGATTCGTCAACCTTGGAACTCGGCTGGCTTCCT
The DNA here is from genome assembly GCF_015220745.1 of Sebastes umbrosus. Classification (NCBI taxonomy): domain Eukaryota; kingdom Metazoa; phylum Chordata; class Actinopteri; order Perciformes; family Sebastidae; genus Sebastes; species Sebastes umbrosus. The sequence goes on along the minus strand of NC_051288.1, from coordinate 25,389,765 downwards.
CAAACAAAAAGAGACGCTGCTGGCTTTTGTTACTCAGCATATCTGTATTCCTCTCAAAGGTCAACTTATTGTCAGTTATGATGCCCAAATACTTCATACAATCTCAACATCTTGTCCTTTTAATTGTAGTATTTGCAGGAGTTGGTTGTTGACGTCTGAAATCAATGCATGTGTCCTTAGTTTTTATCACGTTCAATTCTAAAAAGGCGTCATTACACCAGCTTTTTCATTATTATCAGGGCTGTCAAAGTTAACGCATTAATGTAACTTGTGGTTGGCATCATATGAAACTAGGAAACCTGATGGATCCATCGGTACCAACCATGTCATACTAGCTTTCACGAAGGAGGTTAAATAACGCTCCAAAGTTACGCTAAATTTTGGCGAGGACAAACTGTCATGTCCATTTTCAAAGGGGTCCCTTGACCTCTGACCTCCAGATATGTGAATGGGTTATTTGCATAAAGCAGCATATTTGTCCACTCCCATGTTGATAAGAGTATTAAATACTTGACAAATCTCCCTTTAAGGTACATTTTGAACGGATAAAAAATGTGCGTTTTATTGTTTCTGTGGTTGCAGAGACCTGAACCTTCAGGTGAAGAGCTGGATGGATGAGACCTGGACCAGGACTCCTGAGGAGCTCACTGGACTGGACCTGAAGCTGCAGGATCACAGTCTGATGGACTCTGGAGGAGAGACGGAGGTAGGATTTGTCACACTGACACTGAAAGCTAGAAGCAGGCCAGAAAATAACAGGTTTTAACAAAGACTCCATGTCAAATGGACTTTCAGAAGATGTCAGTTGGTCTCGGCCTCTTTCTGGGTCTCATGAACGGAGGAAAGGGAATAACTCTGGATTCAGCTATTAGTGCATTTTACAACTTGCAGGACCTGATGATTTAAATAAGGACTATTGGAGTGTTCATGGGGAGTTTCTTTATGACTCTTACTAACAGTGGGTTCACTTCTTTAGTGAATTAAATGGTGAAAATTAACTATTCCCAATTTTTCTGGGAACCCCCTGGAACTATGGAGGATGGGACCTGACAAAATCAGAAATAAATGAATAGATAAATAAATAAATTACTCGATAAATAAATAAATAAATAAATAAATGTCATTAAATGTTGCAAAAATAATATTAAAAATAAATGTAGTCATATAAATTGATTTTACTGTTTTAATTTGCTTCTTTAAATTAATGCCCTTTTTTATTTACTCTTACGATTAATGTTCCCTTTTTATTTATTTAGGTATTTATTTTTAATTTTTTAAGTAACTAATTTATTTTTGCATTTACATTTTATTTATTTTTGCACTTATTTTTTATTTATTTTATCTTTATTTCTATGAATTTATTTATTTATGCACTGTTTTCCCTTTGCATTTCACCACTTATTTATTTCCCCAAATTTCTGTATTCTTTTCTTTATAAATTTATTTATGCATTTCTGCCTCATTTGGCAAATGAAGGGGCTGTCGATAAATGCATAAATATATAAATAAATACAGTATAAACATTTAAAAATAAATATAAAAATTAAACAAAATAAATTCATGAATAAATAAACAAATAATGCAAAAATAAGTAAATACATTTATAAAAATCCATAAAAATAAAAAATAAACAGAAAAGTAAATAAATAAGGGAATTAATACTGAGATAAATAAATGAAGAAGCAAATTAAAACAGAAATAGCAATTAAATAGCAATTAATTAATGGATACATTTATTTTTAATATTATTTTGTATTCATTTAATGACATATTTATGTATTTATTGAGTCATTTATTTATTGATTCATTTGTTTTTTAATTTTGGCAGGTTTCGTCCTCCATACTGAACTCCCTCAAGGAGCCCTGGTTGAGAACCACTGGGTTAAGTTGTGCATAAACAGCTGATTGAGTTGACAAAATGCATAAATGGAGAGAGCATTGTTAAATGAACTTTTGTAAAGATTATTTTTTCTCATAATTGCTTCTACTTGCATCACCATGGTGTCTTTAAGCCGCCTCTCTATATGTGATCTTGGCACATCGTTCACATACAGAAGTACAGAAGGTCTTTGAGTCTACTGTATATATGTCTATTAATTATAAATGATACATTGCATAACTATTCATGCATGCAACAACAAAGAGCAGCGTGCACAATAAGAGTGATGCAGAATCCGGACAAAGACTAAGATTTGTATGCTTGGACAGATCTTTCTCTCCTTCCTTTGGCAGCTCAGTCTGTGACTCTGTCGCTCTGCGTGGGCGAACTACCACAGTCCTAGTTAGAGTGTAAGAAGGAAAAGTTGACTCCCTCTGCTGCCAGGAAGCCAATCTGATGGGAAGGAGAGGAGGAGGAGGGAGGGAGAGAGGATGAGTGCTGCCGGGTGGGGGAGGGGGGCTTCATGTATGAACAGAGGGATTAGAGAGAGGGGAGAGTCCGGAGAGCCACCAGGTCCCCTCTGAGCGCCTTTCCACGGTGTTACATCACAGGCTGTTCAGGGGAGATTTATTATTATTTTAATATATACAGTATATATCTCATCTTATCTAAGTGAGGCAGAGGAGGAGACGGCTGCAGGCTGCAGGTTCTGCCTCCAGAAGAACACAAGTCCTAACAGAAATACTCACTTTGTGAAGATGGACCAGAAATACAAAACAGAAAAGTGTCTTTTTAACTGCAGAAATAGACTCTTCTCTTCTCTTCTCTTCTCTCTCCTCTCCTCTCCTCTCCCCTCCTCTCCTCTTCTCTTCTCTCTCCTCTCTCCTCTCCTCTCCTCATCTCTCCTCTTCTCTCCTCACCTCCCCTCTCCTCCCCTCCTCCTCTCTCCTCTCCTCTGCTCTTCTCTCCCCTCATCTCTCCTCTCCTCTTTCTCCTCTCCTCTCCTCCATCACCTCTCCTCTCCTCTCCTTTCCTTCCTCTCCTCCATCATCTCTCCTCTCCTCTCCATCACCTCCCCTCTCTCTCTTCTCCTCACCTCCCCTCTCCTCTCCTCCTCCTCTCTCCTCTCCTTTCCTCTCCTCTCCCCTCATCTCTCCTCTCCTCTCTCTCCTCTCCTCTCCTCCATCACCTCTCCTCTCCTCTCCTTTCCTTCCTCTCCTCTCTCTCCTCTCCTCTCCTCCTCACCTCTCCTCTCCTCTCCTCTCCTCTCCATCCTGCCCTGCACTGTATATTCTAGTCAGCTGAACACGTTGAAGCAGCAGCAGTAGCCTCTCCTCCTCCTCCAGCTCCTCCTCCCACCCTACAGACTGAAATCCTGCTCCATAAATTCTATTTGGTCGCATTAAACCGAGCAAAGATGGCGCTCCTGCTGCTGTCAGCACCTCGGACAGCTCCTGACTCCTCCAGCTCCAAACTCAACCTCTGATCTCTGTTGATTTACACGCAGAGGTGTCACATGTCTGATCTGGAGCTGTATAGATGATGTGACTGCATCCAGGTGTCTTTGGGAAGCTGTGTGCAACCAGAACCAGAACAAGGGGGAATACAAATCTGGATCAACTTGACTGCTAAACAGGACTCCCTCCTCTTCCTCCTCCTCTTCCTCAGCAGCTACAGTCTCTAGATTGAAGAGTTCAGGAGGAGAAATGGAGGAGCCGCCGGTTCGGAGAAGGAGAAATGAAACCAAGAACATTTAGTGTCGCCTAGTTTCCTTTTCTCTCCTCTCCAGAGCTCTGCAGTTTCACTTTTGTTTTTTTTGTATTTGCACCGCCGGTTGTGAAGATGTTGCAGCTGCTGCTGATGATGTCTTCTCTGGTTTTCAGCCGAGGATTTGCTCTCAGCTCCCATTTCAGCTCAGGTGAGCGACATTCCGCTGCTAATCATGCAGAATAATGCTGTTAATGTGCTGTTAAATCATCATCTGCATGAACACTATCACATCTTTAACCTAATTCAATAAGACGAGCAGTGCATGGTGCATTTTTCCTCATCTGCAACGCTGTGTGTCCTTGTGCGTTTGATTTGAGATTTTGGATAAAAAAAACGCGCAGGAGGAACATCATGGTGCAAAGCTGATGTTTTATTTATTTATTTATTTTCTGACTTATTTTTAATTTTTTTATATATATTTTTTTAAATGTATTTATGCATTTATTTGTTTATGCAAGATTTCCCTTTGCATTTCACCCCTTATTTATTTCCCCAAACGTTCTGCCTCATTATGCAAATGAAGGGGCTGTCAATGAAAGCATAAATACATACATTTAAAAATAAATATTAAAAAAAATAAAAAATAAGTGCAAAAAATAAATAAATAAATAAAAGGGAAAATTAAACAGAGGAGTAAAGGTGCAAAGCTCGTAAAAAATAATATATATTTTTTAAGTCCAGCTCTTGATGTGTTCCCTTCAGCTGCTCAGGTCAGCTGACTTTAAAGGTGGGATGTAGAAGTGAAGGTGAGAGGTGAATTGTGGGAGCAGAGGTTGTCCACTAATTGGAGCAGGAGGATGCAGCTGGTGTTATCAGTTAGTGCTGGAGGATTATGGGAGATGATGATGATGATGATGGATGTTGATGGAGGAAGAGGCCTCATTTGTGGTGAAATAATCAGAAATCCCTGCAAAGCAAACAGCTATTTTTTATTATGCAGCATAAGCAGCTACTGGCATGTCATTCAGGTGGTTTCTATGGCAACCAAAAGGTGCAGCAAGCAGTCTCCGGCTTTTCCCGTCTCCTGTTTCCAACAGTGAATAAAAAAAAAATGGATTTACTCCCAAGAGAATTGTCTAGAGGAACATCGTAGTAGAGAGTGAGAGACTCTGGAAGCCTATTTTTTAATCCTTTAAGTGGGTCTCTGCTGTTTTTCTCTCACTGATGGCCACCTAGGTTTCATAATGCCCTCATGCCCTTTTTCCAAACACATTAATTGAATTGCATAAATCCCTTCTCTCTCCGGTTCCAGGGTTTTAGTCTCTGCAGCGGTCGGTTTGTTTCATTCTCTCTCTCGTCTCTCTGTTGCTACGGAGAAGGAACCAACGTTTGTTTGTCTTTTCTGTTCTCTGAGAACTAGGGATGCTCATTTTGAAAGATTGTCTTAACCGATAACCGACCCTCGTTAACCGATTATTAACCGATAAGATTTGTGCCTCATGCAGCGGTGTACCAGCTGCAGGAGCACAACAGATATTGGTTGATGGGAGTCCAACACAGTGGAGGATATTACTGATCCAGACATCTCTACATATCTGACTGAATCCCTTGAGACTAAATGTTGTCTGTTAATAACCAACTGTTTGATCTATAGGCTGAGATTTAGTTGGAGACGACAGTCTGATGCTGCTATAACGTTAATATATGACTGTATAACTGCAGTTTTACTTTCGGAGGTTGTAGCAGGTTCAGTTTTAAAGCTAGAGTGAAGATACTGGCATCATATGAAACTAGAAAACCTAAAGAATCCATCAGTACCAACCATGTCATACTAGCTTGTCAGCAAGGAGGCTAAATAATGCTGCACTGGCATGCCCATTTTCAAAAGGGTCCCTTGACCTCTGACCTCCAGATCAGTGAATGTAAATGGGTTCTATGGGTACCCACGAGTCTCCCCTTTACAGACATGCCCACTTTATGATCATCACATGCAGTTTGGGGCAAGTCATAGTCAAGTCAGCACACTGACACACTGACAGCTGTTGTTGTCTGTTGGGCTGCAGTTTGCCATGTTATGATTGGAGCATATTGTTTTATGCTAAATGCAGTACCTGTGAGGGTTTCTGGATCAATATCTGTCATTGTTTTGTGTTGTTAATTGATTTCTAATAATAAATATATACATATATTTAGCATAAAGCAGCATATTTGTCCACTCCCATGTTGATAAGAGTATTAAACACTTGATAAATCTCCCTTTAAGTTACATTTTGTTGTTTGTTTTGTACAGTTTTAGTCCATTCAGTGAATTTTCTATCTGTTCCTTATGAAATAAAGTAGTTATGGTAAATGGACTTGCACTTACAGTATATAGCGCTTTTCTAGTCTTCCGACCACTCAAAGTGCTTTTACATCACATATCAACGTTCACTCATTCACACACTGATGGCTCAGCCTTCGGGAGCAATTTGGGTTTAAGTATCTTGCTCAAGGACACTTTGACATGTGACCGGGGGATTGAACCGCTGACCTTCCGATTGGTGGACGACCTGCTCCACCTCTGAGTCACAGTCTGGACAGAGCTGTATAGCTGCTAGCTCATATCTTTCCATTATTTTGTTTTCATGTGTGCTTGTTGGAGGGAGCACCAGATGATATTAATGAAGGATGTGAGGGAAAGAAAACAATAGTCTGGAGGTAAATGGGAAAGAGAGAGAGAGAATGTCCTGTAACTTCCTCTCGTGATGACCGCTGCTGCATAAAGGGATGACATCACAGCCCAGTGAAGGCAGGGCTTTGTATCAGTGGGGGTGATTTTACTGGCAGTGCTGGCTGGGTTCCCGGGCCCCCAGGTTATCCATTTCACATCCCTCAGAGGGCTCTTGGCTGCGCATACAGAGGAACGCTCTAATTATATGGACACAGAACAGACTGGGGGGAAGCAGGACGTAGTGTGTTTGAAAGCCCGGTGGACTTCCCTCTCTCCAGGCTATCACTAAACCAGCCAGGTCCAGGTGCTGGAGGACACGGCATGAGCAGGTAAACCCAGGGGAGAGGGACTGGTGGCTGGGAGGGATGGGAGTTAAGAGTAGATGTAAATACTGTAGCTGGAGGTGGAGCACAGAGATGGGATGTGAGTTAACAGTAGATGTAAATACTGTAGCTGGAGGTGGAGCACAGAGATGGGATGTGAGTTAACAGTAGATGTACATACTGTAGCTGGAGGTGGAGCACAGAGATGGGATGTGAGTTAAGAGTAGATGTACATACTGTATCTGGAGGTGGAGCTCAGAGATGGGATTTGATTGAAGATGAAATAACATGAGAGGTTGAATCATTTGCAAACAGTAGCTGATGATGTTTTGACTGAAAGAGAAGCTCCCAGGATACTGTACATGATGTACAGTACAGAGGCGGAGGACACAAAGCCGTGGCTAGAAGTTGGCTTCATGCCATTTTTACAGCAGTTTCTCCTCTGATCCACACCTCAAACACCTCCCCGACACTCAGCACTGATCTGAACAGATGAGAGGCCTGTGGTGGTCTTTAGTTGTGGATATCCTCCAGCAGGGTTTGTTTTTTTGTTGTTGTTGTTTCTGTAGAACAGCTTGTTCAGAACATAATGATTCCCACAAGTGAGGCTGCTGCAGACATGATGCCTCTGATTGCTAAAGCTTCGGCTCCCTGAGAGAGCCTCTTTGTGTGTGAGCGACGCTGATTGTATAAAAACTATTTTGGTTGAAGGAAACAAACAAGACTCCCACTCATTCATCTCCACCTTTTGTTCACGTTCAGTTAGGTGATTAAAGTGAGTTCCTGTCAACCTCGACTGAATGAAAAGAGAAATAAGCATCCTCAGGTTCCTATGATATCTTACGAAAATAAGTTATTCCTCCTTTTACGTCCGTTTTCCTACCAATGTGCAGCAACACGTGTCAATTTACGCTCGTTACATGCATGCAGTGTTTTCATAATAAACTTCCGTCTTCACAGGAAACAACAGGTCTCCCCTTTACAGACATGCCCACTTTATGATAATCACATGCAGTTTGGGGCAAGTTATAGTCAAGTCAGCACACTGACACACTGACAGCTGTTGTTGCCTGTTGGGCTGCAGTTTGCCATGTTATGATTGGAGCATATTGTTTTATGCTAAATGCAGTACCTGTGAGGGTTTCTGGACAATATCTGTCATTGTTTTGTGTTGTTCATTGATTCCCAATAATAAATATATACATATATTTGCATAAAGCAGCATATTTGTCCACCCCCATGTTGATAAGAGGATTAAATACTTGACAAAGTTTCTAAAGCTTTTTCTGTTCACTAGTTCCAGCAGTAAAACGCTGCTTATAGCACCATGTGAACCCCTCTTGATGATGATAGACTGCTGAAGCTTGATTTTATTATAATTTTTACCACAACAGGAATCAAACCGGTGTGTTTTTATCCCCTAATCCTCCCACTGATGGTCAGAATTGAAAGTCCGACACAGGCAGAGAGTTTGATGCTCTGCTGCTGCTGCTCTGATATCTGATGCAGGATCTCTGCAGTGGTTTCACGGTTTACCAGCCGGTCACTTCCATCTGGGCCTGTTGTGGACCTGACTAATGGGATAGCTGATGCAGCGTGACATCAGTCACCTGGTTAGATCTCCTCTGTGCTGCTGCTCCGTCCCCCCGGCCTGCATCACTCTGTCTCTGCAGCTCCTGATGAGGACAACAACAACATCTCACAGTGAAAGTTGTTTGATCAGAGGGATTATGTTGTTTACTAAACACACGGCAGGCGGGCCTAATGGTGTGTGTTGTCCTCTGAGCCAGCTGAAATAGAAGGAGAATAGGAGGGAGTGAGAGTGCTTTCCCATAATATACTGTAGCACCTGTGTTGGTGTTTCAGCACCACGGACAGCTCCCTCAGTGAAAACAGACCGGGCAGCGAGCCGAGGAGGAAAACTGAGGCTTCATTAGTGAAAGTATTTCAGTTTTTTAATATATATTTAGTATAAATATCTTGGCAACTCTTCATTTGAACACCAATTTATATTATAAAATATATTTTTTTAATGACGCATGTTGAGTGTCAGCTCCCTCATTTGCATAATGGGGCAGAAATGTAAAAAGAAATGAATACAGAAATAAGAAAATAAGTTTGGGGAAATAAATAAGGGGTGAAATGCAAAGGGAAAATTGTTAACAAATAAATAAATAAATGCAAAAATGCATAAGTAATTACATGCATTTAAAAATAAATATGAAATCAATTAAAAAGAATGCATAAATAAATAAAAATAAATACATTAATAAATAAAAAGAAAAATTAAAAAGAAGAGTAAATAAATAACAGAATTAATAAGGATAAAATTAAATAAATAATTGATCAAATGTAACATAAATTGATATTTCTGTTTTAATTTGCTTCTTTATTTATGTATCTTTATATTTATTATTTATTTACTCTTCTGTTTAAATTTCCCATTTATTTATATATTCATTTTTATTATTATTTTTATATTTATTTATTTATTTGTTTATTTTGTATTTACATTTTTATTTACATTTGAAAATAAATAAAAAATAACTGCAAAAATAAATAAATAACTAATATTAAGCAGAAGAGTAATTCAAAAAGGGAATTAATACAAATTAAACAATTAAATAAAGAAGCAAATTAAAACAGAAATATAAATTTATGTTACATTTTATCAATTCATTAATGGCTACATTTATTTTCAATATTGTTTTTGCTACATTTAAAGACATATTTATTTATTTATTTATTGAGTCATTCATTTATTTATTCATTCATTTTTTATTTTGGCAGGTTGCGTCCTCCATAATAACACTATTACCATGAGAGCATGAAGTCTCTTCAGATTCTTAAAAACAACAACGATCCAGAGTGACAGGTCGACCATCTCAGAGACGCCGCCTCGCTGCATCACACCGACGTCCTCTTTATAAGATACGATAGCGAGCCTCAAAATAAAGCAATTTGCTCTCCGGATGAAATCATGCGAGCTATTATTTCTTTTATTACTTTGCCTCTCTGTGTAATTATGAGTGTACTGAGGGAATAATTTCATTTCCTGGTTCCATTTTAGCCTCTCAGCTGAGGCATTAATGACAAATTGATTTGCTGTGGGGCGATGCACCGTTAGAGAGACATCCAGCCATCATCTGGGCTCTCTTTAGTCTGTTTGCACAAGAGAAGCTGATCACTGGACTGGAGGACAGGAGGGTCAACAGATGAGTGGAGTGCTGCACATTCAATCAATACGCCAAGTTGTTGATTTATTTTTATCCTCTTCTTGTCTTCTTTTGGTTCTGATTAGGGCTGTCAGTAGATTCAAATAGTTAATCATGATTAATCACACGTTTTATCTGTTCAAAATGTACCTTAAAGGGAGATTCGTCAAGTATTTAATACTCTTATCAACATGGGAGTGGGCAAATATGCTGCTTTATGCAAATGTATGTATATATTTATTATTGGAAATCAATTAACAACACAAAACAATGACAGATATTGTCCATAAACCCTCACAGGTACTGCATTTAGCATAAAACAATATGCTCAAATCATAACATGGCAAACTGCAGCCCAACAGGCAACAACAGCTGTCAGTGTGTCAGTGTGCTGACTTGACTATGACTTGCCCCAAACTGCATGTGATTATCATAAAGTGGGCATGTCTGTAAAGGGGAGACTCGTGGGTACCCATAGAACACATTTACATTCACACATCTGGAGGTCAGAGGTCAAGGGACCCCTTTGAAAATGACGATGACAGTTTTTCCTCGCCAAAAGTTAGTGCAAGTTTGCAGCTTTGTTTAACCTCCTTCATGATGAGCTAGTATGACATGGTTGGTACCGATGGATTCATCAGGTTTTCTAGTTTCATATGATACCAGTATCTTCACTCTAGCATTAAAACTGAGCCCGCTACAACATCAAATTGCAAGTTGCATTAAAGAAATTAGTGGCGTTAAAACAAATTTGTGTTATTATCACGTTAACTGACAACCTTAGTTTTTTTTCTCCTCTCCTTTACTGTAGGTCGCTCTCTTTGCCTCCCCTGGTTCTCTCTTTCTTAACTTCCATCTCTCTCTATACATATATCTATCTATCCATCTCTATGAAGTGTGCTATGGAGGCCCTCCCAGTCCCTGCAGTATCACAGCAGGCTGTTAAGTCCGTGATTTAGAGGGATTCATCGCTGGCCACGCTCGCCTGGCTGAGAAATGGAGTGATTGGTTCAGACTACGAGTGTTTCCTCATGCAGAGAGAGAGAGAGAGAGAGAGAGGGAAGAAGAAGAAGAAGAGGGAATAGTGTTAGTGTAGGAGGAAAAGAGGAAATGATAGTGACAGCAGAACAGATCTGAAGCTCCTCATTCAGGCAAAAGAGGAGATTTTAGTGAGTAAATCAGATTGGAGCTGGAGACAACAAAAGGAAGTGATGCCCTCACTCACTCTGGTACTGTGTGATTCATGAGATGCGTTCTGATTGGTCGGGATCGTAGTTTTGAGCTCCTCAACGATGTAAAATTCAGCAGTATTTGTCATATTAATAAACCTTAACAAGAATGTTTCTACTGAATGATGTTATACTTTATTCAACAACGTGCTTGGACAATGAGACACCATTAGTGATGGAGATAAATAGGACTGTCGCAATAACCACAATTTTGCAATAGAGCGCAATTGAAACCAATGTTTAAATCGAGCCTGATGCTGCCTTACACATAAAGGAATGATCCCAGTCACTTCCACACAGTGAGGCCTACAGCTTATTAATCAAACACTGGCATCGGATCGGTATTCGGTATCAGCCGATACCCAAAACCCAGGTATCGCTATCGGTATCGGGACTGAAAAAGTCAGATCGGTGCATCAGATGTTATGATTGGAGCATATTGTTTTATGCTAAATGCAGTACCTGTGAGGGTTTCTGGACAATATTTATCATTGTATTGTGTTGTTAATTGATTTCCAATAATAAATATATACATACATTTGTATAAAGCAGCATATTTGCCCACTCCCATGTTAATAAGAGGATTAAATACTTGACAGATCTCCCTTTAAGGTACATTTTGAACAGATAAAAAATGTGCGATACACTATTTTAATGGATTGACAGCGCTGGTGTCTATCAATCAAAGCTTAATATATCTTATTCCTCTGTGCTTTAGAGCTCCATTGTTTGCCAAACGCTCTATTCTATTAAAGGCGCTAAATTTGAAACTCATAGCATATCTGTTGTCTCCCCTCAGAGACACCACCAGAGCTAACGGTGTTTACCTGAAGGGGGGAACCAGAGGGAGGGCGCTACACGTCCATGACGATTAATTAATCAGGCAATTAATCGCAATTAAATGTTTTAATTGATTGACAGCCGTAGTTTAGACCATATGTCGTTTTTGTTTCAGCATATTAACGTCACAGCGAAGCATGTTATGAAAGATTTACCCCAATTCTGCCCCCCTAAGAATGATTCCTTTGTGCTTTATCCCAACTTATTGAAAACCTTTTCAGTTATCCTACTCTCATCATCAGTGTATGGCTTTGTTGTTGTTCTCATGATCTGCATGGCGGTGGACTTGTGAGGTCAGTGCCTCTGACCACCCACACAGCTGATCAGCCACCGTATGCGTCAGTAGCTGTAACGCAGCAGATACTCCCTCAGAGTCTCCATGGCAACACATCTCAGCGAATCAGTGTTGTCATTCATTATGGGTCAATTCAGCATTTCAGAACTCGTTGAGCGATCAAGGTCTAAGTGAATGAATAAAACACGTCTCTCTCTGCTCAACTAGGCTACATTATAATTTAACACGTGAGCCGTCAGACGCCACACGTGAAGCCGCTGCGGCTGGAGGAGTTTGGTTATTCATGTTATGCTATGATGGGGAGTGAGCAGACACTCTGAGTGTGTATCATTTCCTTTATGCATGTGACAGTGTAAGTCTATGAGTATGCCAAAATAAAAAATAAATGAACAAATTACTCGATAAATAAATAATTCATATTCATTCATAAGTCATTTAATGTAACAAAAATAATATTAAAAATAAATGTAGCCATTAATTAATTGATAAAATATATTTTTGTTTTAATTTGCTTCTGTATTTATTTATTTATTCTTTGTATACATTTTTATTTATTACTCTTCTATTTAATTTCCCCTTTTATTTATTTATGTTTTTATTTGTGTTTATGAATTTTAAAATGTATCTATTTATTTTTGCATTATTTTTTATTTATCTCTTTATTTGTTATTTTAATTTTTATTTAAATTTGAAAATAAATATAAAATAAATAAAACATAAATGCATAAATAAAAAAATAAATGCTAAATACAAATATAAATATATATATCAAAATAATTTAAAATGTATTAAAAATAAATACATGATTTTAAATTTAATAAAAATAAATATATAAATAAATGAAAGGAAAAATTAAACAGAATAGTAATTAAATAAATAAAAGAGTAAATAAACAAGGGAATTAATACAAAGATACATAAATAAAGAAGCAAATTAAAACAGAAATATCAATTTATGTCACATTTTTATCAATTAATTAATGACTACATTTTTTTAATATTATTTTTACTACATTTAATGACATATTTATTTATGGACTCATTTATTTATTTATTCATTTATTTTTTATTTTGGTAGGTTCCCTCCTCCATATATGAGTGCATGTGTGTGGACGTGTGTGTATATATTGTATTTGTACCTGTCAGTATTCAATAGAATGAGCAAGAAAAGAGAGCATCTGTAGTTTGTGTAGTCTGTGTGTGTGTGTGGGTGGATGTGTAAGTGTGTTTGCACGTTGTGTGACAGCATTTGCTCCAGTTTCTAGTTTTGGCTGCTTCTCTCTGCCTCCTCTCGGTCACAGATGAGCTCATCCAATATTTAGAACATCAGTCAGCCGGGCCTGGATCAGTGTTCCCGGATCACAGCCGGTCCGGTAAAATATGTACATATGTGTATATATGTATATGTAAATATGTGAAAATCTGTCATGGCCATTTTCAAATGGGTCTCTTGACCTCTGACCTCCAGATATGTGAATGAAAACGGGTGATACGGGTGCTCATGAGAGCAAAAATCAGACATGACAGTACTCCGGTCCGTAGCTCTGACCCAATTCAAGCACTGGTTATACAAACCGGTTACATAAGAAACCAATTAGGCAGTGAAGATAAAAAGAAATCACAACATATCTTATTTACCCTCTAGTGTTCTGTTAGCATGCATTTATAAAGCTCCATGTAAGATTTAACATGTCTCCGCTGCATGAATCCAGATCCTCACAGCTATATAAAGCAGCGTGCACGTGTTCATCACATGTTGCCTCATCATGGTACTAAATTCTTGTCCTGGTTCTGAACAGGTGGTGTTAAATTTCAGGAGCCATTTCCTGCTAGAAGCACTCCAGATACATAATGTCTCTGCCGGCCATGAAGCCGTTTCACAACTGAAGTGAGGAGGCAGCCTGGTACACTAAAAGTGTCTCCATGGCAACCGCGCTTTTCGAAAAACCGGCGCACAGCAGGGGGGGCGCTTTGGAGAGGATCCGCTCCCTGTGATCGTGCATAATCATGGCAGACACATATCACAAAACCTGGCCGGCATCTCTCATTAATACTTGAAGAGACGCTGCGGTCTGTGAAGAGATGCTCCGCAGCCTCTCTCTGTTCTTCAATACGACGGCCCTTTTAAAGTGAAGACACTTGATTAGTTAAAAGCTGCTGTTATGCAAATGTCCGGAGTAAAACAAGAAAAAAAAATACCACCACATTCCGGTGAGTCTGTCTGCAGTAATAATGACTGTTATTAGAAATGTTCATATTCAAATGAGCAGACTTAAAATGCAGTTTCTGCTCCTCAAAGTGTCATTTTCCAAACAGGAAAAGCCTCGTCTACAAGTTGTGTTCAGGCTGCTCTCAGACACCGTTTGTAGCTTTACCTACAAAAAGGTTATGCAATGTAATTCATATATATTGCTGCCTTCAAATATATTTTAAAACCTGCTTTGTTTACATCCATATTTGGTAGCTGCAGTCTTCTTCTACCCTGACTTCTGCTGTCGATCTGCAGAATAATGTGACAATGTTGGCAGGATGGAGTAACCTGCATGCTCGTGCATTTGTGGTGCCTTCAGATGTGGTCGTGTTCACCGTGTTCACCAGATGAGTCCATATGAACGCCTCCTCTCTTGTGGTATTCAGGACCTTGTAAGTGGAAGGTTTCTGAAAGCTCAGAGTTCACGAGTAGCGACGTGTTTGTTGACGTTGTCAGAAATGGCGGAGGCCTAACTTGTTATCCTCTGTGGCTTCTAGTCGCCGACAGTAATGTTAATATTGCCTCTCACGACTTGAACCACTTGAATGCCCAAGCATATCGTGTATGCGACTTCTCATGTTGTAAACACGAGCTCACGAGTTTCATTTGAAGGCACCCACAAAATCAGTTCCTATGTAATCCACATAATCGTGAACCAGGAAGTATAATGAGCGTCAAACGCCGCATTGGGATGGAGGTCGGCGTGGATGGGTGGGTTAAAACACACCAGACTGTCATCAAGGAGACCAGTGTTCATGTCCCGTGTGAAACCAGGCGTCAACATTGAGTTATTTGTCATGTAACCACATTGTTTCCTGTGAAGATGGAAGTTTATTTTGAAAAGACTGTATGCATGTAATGAGCAGAAATTCTCACGTGCTGGACATTTGTAGGAAAACACACGAAAAATTAGGAATAACTATTCGTAAGATATGATACGAACCGTTGTATGAGCTTCCTTCTATCTTGCTGTAACGGTGATAACACTGCAGTTGAACCTTATTTTAGTAAACACACTGCTAAAATCCACCCGCCGTGGTTCCCCTTAACATCCTTTTATAGCCTTATTAGCATCCTTCTTCCAGTTGTGTTATATATTCTTATTAGTTTTCTTCCTTATTGTGTTATCGTAGAATACAGTGTTTATGTTATCGTATTACATCGAGGAGCTCACTGTTTTCATTCTTTTATGGCGCGGATCAGTTCCCTGCAGTAAGAAGACACTAATCACAGTAAACAAGGTTCTGTTGTTGTAAAGAAAACTCCACGATAGAAAGTGAAGAGAAAAACACATAGCTGTTGATGTGCTAGTCGCTCTACATAACAAATAAAAATGACAAGTTAAATTCATAAGCAATAGATATTATTGTTACTCAGTCAGGGGTTTAGCTGCTGCAGCCTTGAGGGAATAGGGAAGACACCGGAGTTTTGGTCGGAGATAACGTTTCTCTTCACAAGACACGGGAAACCTCTGTTGATCTGGAGGAGCTGCAGCAGTTATTTCTGCACAAACGTCCACTGTACATTCACTAGATATTCTCAGAGCTAAACTAACTCTTCTGCAGTGTGGAGTGAGCAGCATGCACGTAAAAGTGGAGCGAAAGAGCGAGAACGAGCGCGGTGTGTGAGTGAAGGCAGGCAGAGGAGCAGAGACTCCGGTCCTGGAGACCAAAGCTACGGTCTCTCCCGCATCCTCCGACCGCGGCCAACACTATTTAACAGACGGGCTTCACTAGATACAACCAAGAGGTTTTGGTGCTTCACTGTAGTTTGTGTTGGAGTCTGAGTCTGAACAGTATAGACACACGCGAGCACGCATGGGACACCGACCCGCAACGATTTATACGTTTAAGAAGTTACAAACAGTCCCTTTAACTAGGTAGTTCTGTCGCCTAAACCTAACCAAGGTGTTTCCTGTGAAGACAGAAGTTTATTTTGAAAAGACTGTAAGCATGTCATAAGCGGAAATTGACACGTGTTGCTGGACATTCGTAGCAAGAAAAATGAGCAATTTTTCGTAACGATATCATATGAACCGTTGTATGACGCTATGTTGACGTGTTACAGCGTTGACCACACGCTACCCTTCTGCCTCATGATACTACGCCAAAGGCTGCCACTATAACAACGCCGGGGGGCTTCTGGCCAAACGACTAAACATGACGAGTCGGGATGAGATCACGTTGTGCGAGCTGCTCTCCTGTGAGGTGTGTGTGTGTGTGTGTGTGTTATGTAATTGCCTCGGCATCTGTGCCGTGATGTCACATCTGAGCGTGTGCAGTCAGCGCCGGCGGGGACGGAGCGCAGGAAGAAGAGATTCATTCTGCTCCAGTGGCCTCGCTCTTCTTCCTCCTCTCTGGAAGAATCATCCACACACAGACAGAGAGAGAGAGAGAAGCAAAGAAAACGAAAATCTGAGTGTTGAAAAAGAAAACAGGTTGCTGTTTGTGAGAAGAGGAAGACAGCTCCCCGGGAGACGAGTGAGGACAAAGGAGGACGTCAGAGATTAAGGACGCAGAGGGAGAAGTGGAGGAAGTAATAAGCATGTCTGTGATGGGTGATAGTTTGTATTTTCTCTGCTCCATTGAGTCGCACCGACTGAGATGATTCATCCAGATGAGAACCACAAACAGCAGGACGTTGTCTCTGCTCTGTGAGGTCCACTCAGGTGAACATGTACCGCCATGTTCCTGCGTGTTTCCTGCGTGCTCTCGTACAGTTTGTCAGATGTTTCTGAGCGTGCATACACGACGGCCTTACATCTACATAAAGCCTTGTTTTGTTTTCATGCCTCGCTGATCTCGGTGCTACACGTGAGCTGCACGCTCCAGAGACCCATAATCCCTTGCGTCTGCGCCGCTTCCCCTCACTACAAGGACTTGATAAATGCCAGGCTTTCACTACGTACAGTATCACACTGAATGAGAGTCTCAAGGTAACATCTTGACAAATGCTTCATTCTTTGAGGCTGTTCACTGAATATTCATTAAAAGATCTAAAGAGAGTGTTTGTCTGGTTTCTCCCACACTGACTAATGTGATCATGAATGCAAAACAAAGTGTGGATTAGTACTAACCTTGTATTTATAATAGTAACAGAAGCACTACGTTCTTCATATGCATAATTTAGCGGCGTCAATCAATTAAAATAGTTAGTCGCGATTAATCACACATTTTTGATCTGTTCAAAATGAACCTTAAAGGGAGATTTGTCAAGTATTAATAATTGACAGATTAATCAACAATGAAAATAATTGTTAATTGCGATTATTAAAAGTGTTAAAAGTGTGGCTGCGCTGTTCAGACTCAGACTCCAACACAAACTACACAGAAGCACCAAAACCTCTTGGTTGTATCTAGTGAAGCCCGTCTGTTAAACAGTGTTGGCCGCGGTGGGAGGACGCGGGGGAGACCGTAGCTTTGGTCTCCAGGACCGGAGTCTCTGCTGTACTCTGCTCCTCTGCCTGCCTTCACTCACACACCGCGCTCATTCTCGCTATTTTGCTCCACTCTTACGTGCATGCGTGTACACTACACACTGCAGAAGAGTTAGTTTAGCTCTGAGAATATCTAGTGACTGTACAGTGGACGTTTGTGCAGAAATAACTGCTGCAGCTCCTCTAGACCAACAGAGGTTTCCTGTGTCTTGTGAAGTGACGGGGCTCCGTTATAGAGTGATATTGCGGTTTTAGCTGACATGTGTCTCCTCACTGTTTTGAGCGATGCTCGTTCATATCTATGTAGAGCGAGCACAAGCGCAAGCAACAGGACGCTGACTTTCGTTGACTTAACGGCCACAGACGTTGCTGTTAACAAGACATTTCTGATTCTTACAAACAGTCCCTTTAAATGGCTGAAATATGAAGATTGTATGAGAAATGAATCAACAGATTAATCACAATGACAATAATCGTTAGTTGCAGCCCCAGAATGAAGGAAGTAAAGCAGGAAGAGAAAAGAGAAAGATTGATCTTGTGTTCTAACTGTAGTGGAGAAAAACAAGAAAGTCTCAAAACTCAAGTAAGATACCTCAGATATTGTCGTGACTTAGAGTACTGTTGTGTTCCACGGCTGGACGTGGTGCTGATGTGGCCGGCCGGCCCTCCAGGGAGCCGTGTGCTGAATAAACCAGACGAGGCCGAGGTGTTTCTGGGCAGCGTGTCGTCTGGGGAGGGAAACGAGAGCCTCAGGTGGAAGCTGTCTGCTGCGAGGGAACAGACAGATGAGGCCGCACTCGGCATACTGAAGAGCAGCTCTGCCACAGTAGGACGTATCTGTCGGGAAGACGGCACATCAATGCACCCCGAAATAAACTCCTGACAGCTGAAGAGCCGAGGAACTATTCTCCTATTTGTACGATGTCGCAGAACAGAGATAATACGGCAGCTCGGGGAGATGTGTTTCATGGTTAGTTGCTCTGAATTACAGCTTCCTGTGTAATGAGGTTACAGTACGTTGGCTGCCTGCTTATAAGGAAGGAGGAGAGACTCCAAAATGATATGACAAAATTATACGATTTAGTTGTTTTTATTGATTTTCTACTGTGCACAATGGTAGAATGTGATGATGCACAGGGTAAATGTCATGGCCAAAGGCTCCACTGTGTGTACGTAGCATCCTGTAGTGGATATCAGGAGTATTTTAGAGCCAGATTCCCTTTCAAGATGTAGAAAATCCCATTTGGCACACTTTGGGTATCCAAGTTTGCCAAATGGAGAGTCCTCCTGGTCCTATCCTCACTAAAACCTTTGTAGAATCTATGTGCTTTGTGTTATTTATATGTGCTTTGGCACACTTGTAGTCAAGGAGTTGCTGAATGAATTCAGTGGCATCTCTGTGCATGGCATCGTTGCTATAAGGGTGTTATCCACAGAAAACACTTCAGGGGAGGATAAAAATGTACATTTCTCCTTTGGTTCATCACAGTTTACTCAGGCATAGTAGCAGTCACAATGTTACTGACACTGGGGATGAATTCTCTGTGGTCTTACCTATCCATAGAGACCAAGATCATGCATATAGACCTGCTAGTTGTGAAGCTATTAGTGATTTATTTTGGGTATGTCTGTCTGGGAGAACCACACCTTCCAGCCCCCTACAGGGCTGAAGGGGTTAACGTGTTGTTTCTCTCTCCCTCATGTTGTGCCAAAAATGTACGCCTGGTTTTATTTATGCGAGTGTGTAGAAGGTTAATTTCCGTTGGTCTTTGTCTTGGCACAGCGTCTGTGAGCATTAGGAGGGCTGAACGGGATTTGGGGGTGTAACAGTCACCATGGAAACCAATTCATTTAAAAAAAGAGTGCAGCCTGTTCTTGAGTCAGACACGTCGGCAGCTGTTGGCGAACATTTGGTCGTGTTTACATTCATATCTCGGATGATAAACCAAACAGTTGTTGTCTGTCTGTATGAAGAGATGACCAGAAGGACGATCACTGCGTCGTTTCATGTGCACCGGCAGCTGGTTTCTCTACGGCCCCTAACACAGATCGGTGATGACCAGATCATCAGCTTCATGCGGTTCACATGTGTTTGGCCCGTATGGGCTTGTTTAACCATCTCTAACGCTCCCTCTGCCCATCTGGCTTCCTCCCATCTTCTACCTCGCCTCTGTTGTTGTTGTTGCTTTATAACTGATGAGTCTTCCTGTTGTCATCCCGTCCCCGTCTCCCTCTCAGCGATAGAAGCTCGGTGTCAGCAGTAGAGCTGCAGAGGACAGACGGGGGGGAGCGCTGATTTATTTTACCAGCCCAGCATTTTTAAAACCATCGCTCGGTTGGCTGCGAGCGGAGAAGAAGCTCCGTCTCTGTCACCGGTTTGGCTCACATGCACATATCTTACAGTGAGAAACATCCTACGGTGCACGGCAGCTGGATTCTCGCAATGTCACACGAAAATCCATCTCGTTTGTGTCCGGCAAGCCAGACAGCGAGCCGATCGGCGTCCTGTGAGGAGCTGCTGGCGGCTACGGGTTAACATGCTTACAAAAATAATGAATGGACAGGAATAAGTTGCAAGAGATATCTGATACCGGCTGATACACTCACCGACATGTGAATAAGAAGAGGTCCGGCACTTATTTTCCTCCACTTCAAGCACTGACTCAGGTTCAGCTTGGTGTAAACAAATAAATAACCTTTAAAGTGTAAGAATCTGCACTTTACAAACATTCATTTATATACCCGCTAGATTTTACACCTTGAATATGTGAAAAAAAGGCCAAATAACCTCCTTCTGAAGGCGTCAGGTTGTAGAGAGAGCATCCCTCAATACTTGAGACAGGCTGTTATTTTGTTGTTGGTCTAAAGTCTGTGAGTTGCTACACATCACTCACCTGACCGCCGGCGTTATCCTGAGAGATGGAACCGTTATTTCTGCTCCTGATGGCATGCAGGGGGACATCCCCCAAACCTCACAGCCGTGCAGCCGGTACGTTTGGCAGTGAATTAGTGCATATTTCTCACAGGGATTTAACGTGACTCATAAAGATTTGTAGTTTGGGCACGCCTGGTGTTCTTCCAAAATGTTAATGTTTCCAGCAAAAAACACTCAACAGTTTGAATTAATCTGTTTTTTAATAATCTTCAGGAATTCATTTTCAGGGGGAAGAGAGGCCACACACACACACACACACACACACACACACACACACACACAGATACATGATGAACAGTATGAGCGAGCTCTGTTGTGGTATACGTGTAGGATGGCGACCTTTACGAGACGCTATAGGTCACATTTGCATCTGACATAGAGCGCTCTTTGTTTCCCGATCCGCTGGTTACCATGTTTGTACCTTTTAAACATTATAGTGTGTGTGTGAGTAGGGGGAGGCCCTGTCTGGTCCATCAGAGGTTATAACGAGGTGGCAACCAACGCTGAAGTGCTTTAAACCTGCATTCTCTCTAACAGCCAGCAGGGGGCGACTCCTCTGGTTGCTAAAAGAAGTCTGATTGTATAGAAGTCTATGAGAAGATGAGCCTACTTCTCACTTGATTTATTACCTCAGTAAACATTGTAGACATGAGTTTATGGTCTCAATCTCTAGTTTCAAGTCTTCTTCAATACAGCATGATGTTCATTTAGTAGATTATGGTCCCATTTAGAGTCAGATAGACCATAAAGCAGGGGATGCTTTAGTGCGGGGCTACCTACCACCCTCTCTCGTGTTACTTCTGTCCACAAATCAGTGGGTGATGTCACAGCGATTACATCCACTTACAGTCTATGTTTATAGCCTTTAATTTCATTGCTTCTAACGCTGGGGACGCACCAAGCCCACATCAAAGAACTAGCGGTGATGAAGGCCATCAGCTCGCCTCAAATCACCTTTTGTTTTGGGAGTTATCTAATAGGATACCTCCTCATTTCACTACAAACACCTAAATAAGGAGGCAGCTGGCTGGAGGGAGATCACCTGAAAGTTTACTTAAACTATTGTTGGCTGTATTGTACGTCATTTTCAGTAAATAGCAGAAGAGAGCGAGTACTACTCATCCATCTTTTAAGTGTCTACGTCTCCAGTCTGATCTGGACCTGATAGGTACGTGGTTTGTTTACATGACGCAACAGAATATTTAACGGTGTGTGGACACACCGATGTTGTTAGGCTATAAATAAATAAAAATACCACGAATCTATCTTCTTATCTTGTTGGTTTCTTATTCCGTCAATATGAAGACACAACAACCGACGCAACACTGTGCCTGTGGAGGTGGACCTGTTGTGGATCACAGCTGCAGCATTGAACTGGGAATCGCTCGCTCTATAACGGCCTGTCGGCTTATCTGAATGGAGCAGGCTGAACAATAGCGACACACTCATCACTGATGGCTGAATTAGAATTGGAACCTGTGAAGCAACAATACAAGCCAATACAGATTTACACATTAATGTGCTGGTAGAACAATAGTTTTCTTAATAGCTGCAGAGTTAATGTCTCATTCAGGCCGGTATAGCGGCTGGTGACTCAACACATCATGATGTCATGATGACGTCACGGTGTTAGCTGGAGGCTAAACAAGGGAAAGACTGGAGGCTAACGAACACTAGCAGTGGGCTAAAGTTACACATCTAAGATGTCATCTTGCTGTGTTGTTGGCTGCCAGAATCCAGATATCACAAACATCTGAGATGACAAACCGTGATTTGAGGCTCTAGCGAGCTACAATATCGGCTCTGATTTAAATGTCCAACAGGCCAACAGCACTTTAGTGTCTCTGACAAGCCGAGTCCCACCAGAACACTGACTCATACCTGTACTGTTCTGCTGGAGCTCAGGCAGCTTAGTTACTTATTGTTTGCTCTGCTAGAGGAAAGGAAACGCAGACTTGTCTCCGACTGCTCCGATTGCTGTGTCACTTTATGACTCTTCTCTACGTGTGCTGATGTTACACTGTAATTTGTGTATATCCCACAAAATCAATGCGTAATCGTGAACCAGGAAGTATAAAGAGCGACAAACGCAGCGTAGGGAGGAGGTCCGGGCGGATGGGTGGGTCTAAAAACACCAGACTTTCACCAGGAGATCGATGTTCATGTCCCGTGTGAAACCAGAAGTCAACATTGATTTATTTGTCACATAACTTCCGTACTTTAGTTACAGCACTTCCGGTGTGGTGTAACTTAATCACAATCTTTTTCCAAACTTACATACTTAAGTTACGCCACTTCCGGTGTCATTTTAACCCGAACCACAATCTTTTCCTAAACTTAACCAAGTAGTTTTGTTGCCTAAACCTTACCAAGTTGTTTCCTGTGAAGACGGAAGTTTATTTTTAAAAGAATGGAGCGGAAATTGACGATGGACATTTGTAAGAAAATGCACGAAAAATAAGGAATAACTTTTTCTAAGATATCATACGAACCGTTGCACGAGTGTCATGAACATTGATTTATTTGTCACGTAAATTCTGTACATAAGTAACGCCTCTTCCATAGTTATTTTAACCCAAACGACCATCTTTTCCTAAAGCTAACTAAGTTTTTTCCTGTGAAGACAGAAGTTTATTTTGAAAAGACTGTATGTATGCGGACATTCACATGCGTTGCTGGACATTCTTAAGAAAGCACATGAAAAATAACTTTTTGTGAGATATCATTCGCTGTTTGACAAAGAAAACAGGAAGTAAAACTGTCTGGAGGGGGGGGCTTTAAGTCTCCCATTGAGTACATCTATCTTAAATAGTCTTATTCAACCTACAGTATAGTATATATAGTATACAGTATACGGGGCGATTGGTATTCTAACAGCACAGATTTCACTGGCTGTCGGAGGGTTTATGTGGATGAAGCCGGCAGTCAGTGTTCACAGAAATACTGCGGCCGGCTCATTAAGCTGCAGAAATACCCGGAGTGATCGTCTCTGTGAAGGCAGAGCGAACTCGTGAGGATGTCAGATAGACTCAGTCTGTAGTTTCTGGTTCGGTCTGCTCTCGGTGAGACTCGGAGCCGCTGCTCATCAGCTCGCTGAGTTTCTGTGTTGAGTGCTTGAGGATATTCTCCTGGGGGGGGACGCTGCAGAGTACACAGCCCCTTCAGCCTCCTCTTCTTCTTCTTTCTTCTCTCAGATCCTCTCCTCTCGTCTCCTCGTGCTCGCTCCCTTTTCATCATTTAGTCATCAGGATGTGCTTCAGCTCGCTGCCTCAGGAGGCTAAAAATGGCTACCACCTCTCAGTAGCTGCGAGCTGCGCGGTGCTCGAGCTGCTGACATCAAGTAGTAAAAAGAGAGAAAAGATGCAGCAGCTCTGACGTCCCACCTTCTCGTGTTTTAGCTGTTAATGAAGCTCTCTGGAGGGACATGTCCTCGTGAACTAAGTGGCCCTTAGCAGGAGACATTTGTCTCTTTGGATCATTACAGCTAACAAGAGGGAGAATCCTCTATTTCATTAAGATTAGCAGTCAATGACATTGATTTTACGCAGCAGCTCGGGAGGAAAACACTGTTTTTGGGCGTCCAGCTCATCTCAGCTACAGAAAGAGAGGATGTTTAACGTCTTAGCTGTACAATAGCTGACTGGCCAAATAAGATGCTGTATGGCAGCATCACATGACTGCACCAGTATATTTCAATGATTTTCTCTCTCCTCTCCTCTGCTAGCCAACTTCCTAACTGCTGCACTAAGCTGGTTTCTGCACCTGCCTACTCTACACCTCACCGGGTACTCCACTGGAGCTCAGCTTTAAGATTAGATATGAGATCTTTCATTCTCCTCCAGATTCCTCACTCCTCTCCTACGCTCAGCACTTCCTCCTCCTTACCGGCCTGCTTTGGCACACCGGGAGGATTCAGGTAGAACAAAGGTGTCTTACTGCTGTTCAATAAACTCAGTTGATAGAGTGAAGATCCTGGTATCATAGTAAACTATAAAACCTAATGAATCAATCGGTACCAACCATGTCATACAAGCTTGTTGTGAAGGAAGTTAAATATCGCTCCAAACTTACGCTACATTTTGGTGAAGAAAAAACTGGCAAGTCCATTTTCAAAGGGGTCCTTTGACCTCTGACCTCCAGATATGTGAATGTGTCCAAAAAAAGTCTGAAAAATGTCCAATTCTGTTTTTTAAATGTCCGAAAACATTTGAAGAATGTCCAAAAAATATCCGAAAAAAAGTCTGAAAAATTAAATAAAAAAAATGTTTAAAAATGTCCGCAAAAATCTAAAAAAAATTCCCAAAAGTCCCAAAAAAGTCTGAAAAATCTAAAAAAAATATTTGAAAAACTCGTGAAGGAGGTTAAATAACTTGCGCTAAATGTTGGTGAAGAAAAAACTGTCATGTCCATTTTCAAAGGGGTCCCTTGACCTCTGGCCTCCAGATCAGTGAATGTAAATGGGTTCTATGGGTACCCACGAGTCTCCCCTTTACAGACATGCCCACTTTATGATAATCACATGTAGTTTGGGGCAAGTCATAGTCAAGTCAGCACACTGACACACTGACAGCTGTTGTTGCCTGTTGGGCTGCAGTTTGCCATGTTATGATTGGAGCATATTGTTTTATGCTAAATGCAGTACCTGTGAGGGTTTCTGGATCAATATCTGTCATTGTTTTGTGTTGTTAATTGATTTCCAATAATAAATATATACATACATTTGCATAAAGCAGCATATTTGCCCACTTGAACAGATTCAAAAATGTTCGACTCATTTGCGATTAAATATAGTTTCAGTAGAAAATGTCTCGGTATTTTCTTCTTGCTTCCAACAGTAGATTTATTGTAAACCTTTAAAAATGGGTCACTTTAAATTTGAGAAAAGCCAAGACGCTGCTGGGCGCTGTAGTTTTTAGCAAACGTTACTCAAACAGGAGGAACTAATGCATTTGTTGGGGACGATGGATGGGTCCAACAAACACAGGACTTTCAACCAGGAGACTGCTGTTGTGACGTTTGTGACGTGTTTCCTGTGCCTCTATTATGTTGTTTACGTACGTATTTTACTTCGATTATGTACTTATTTTAATCCCAATCAGGATGATTTTCCTCAACACAACCACAAGCGTTTCGTATAAAGTCATAGAATAGAATTACAATAATAGTGTACAAGTGTATCAGCTGGACTTTAATGTTTTCATTGCGACTGCACGTGGACCTGTCCCCCGTCACACTCTGCCTCCTGTGCTGCTGCTGGGGGAGACGGGATTTGTAAGCGAGGGAGTTTTAAATAAACCACAACAGAGCCAGAATACGTCTCTGCTCGCTGTAATTACCCCCCTGACAAATAAAGAGTCATTAAATCTGAATCTTCTTGTGTAGCGTTTCAAAGCACTAAAGAGTTATTGACTGATTTTAGCAAAGCTGGCGTTTCCCTCTTCCTCCTCCTCCCGCTCAGCTTCATGTGGCATCATATTGCACTTTATATGGACACTCTTCCTGTTTTTATTTCGCCCATACGAGTGAAAAATGAATGTTGCAGAAACCCCAGAGCTGTGCAGCTAATCCTGCATTTAACTGTTAAATTTGCATGTTTTTCTATTCTTGTCCTCCTACGTTCTGCCAGCCGGCCTCCTAAACAACAGCGTTCGCCCCTCCGTCCAATTATACTAAGAGCCTGATGCTCGCTGAGAGCCGGTCGCAGCAGCTTTCAGAGGATCAGCGTAAACTGGCAGCAGGAATGACTCTCTGTGCTCTGTTTATTATGGATATATATCTGTGTGTGTGTGTGTGTGTGTGGAGCTGGGTGGCACTGCTGCTGGCATGAATCCGTGTGAGAGATTTACAGCTGAAGGCAACCCTGCATGGCTGTCCGTCCAATCTGTTTCCGTGGTAACCGTTGCATTTCGGAAAAAGCCACCGCAGAGAAATAAATCATCCGCCGCTCAAAAAATGCCCCCAAAATTGGGAACGAGATATTATTTATGAGATTGGACAGCGTGCACGAGGCGGCACACATGAAGGATAATTTAAACCGTCAAAAGTCTGAAAATTGTCTTCGTAGATACAGAACGAGGCTCAGAGCCGAGAGGTCGTACTCGCCGAACTTGAGGCAAATTCGTTTTAACAGCACTACGCAATCAATATTTCGGAGGTTGTAGCTCAGTTTTAAAGTTAGAGTTAGATACTGATACTGGTATCATATGAAACTATAAAACCTGATGAATCCATTGGTACCAATCATGTCATACTAGCTGGTCACGAAGGAGGTTAAATAACGCTCCAAACTTGCGCTAAATTTTGTCGAGGAAAAACTGTAATGGCCATTTTCAAAGGGGTCCCTTGACCTCTGACCTCCAGAAGTGTGAATGAAAATGGGTTCTATGGGTACCCACGAGTCTCCCCTTTACAGACATGCCCACTTTATGATAATCACATGCAGTTTGGGGCAAGTCATAGTCAAGTCAGCACACTGACACACTGACAGCTGTTGTTGCCTGTTGGGCTGCAGTTTGCCATGTTATGATTGGAGCATATTGTTTTATGCTAAATGCAGTACCTGTGACGGTTTCTGGATCAATATCTGTCATTGTTTTGTGTTGTTAATTGATTTCTAATAATAAATATATACACACATTTGCATAAAGCAGCATATTTGTCCACTCCCATGTTGATAAGAGTATTAAATCTCCTATTAAGGTACATTTTGAACAGATAAAAATTAATTTGTGATTAATCGCGATTAAATATTTTAATCGACAGCCCTAGTTTTTATAATTTCTTTGCCTCTGCTTGAGTATTTCTTTCTCTTAGTTCTCTACATTTCTCTCTCCGTCTCTCACTCACTGAAGGTCCTTTCAGACACAACGCGACAACGACACCACTGCGGCGAGCGCAGCTCAAACTTGCTTTGTCGTAAACAGCTCTCATCCGCTGGGAAACCACATTTGGTGTAACTGTATTGCTGTCTGGGTGGAAACAGTAGAGCTTATACACGCTGTAAAGCACCAGAAACAGGTTGTGATAACAAAAAGGAAAAAAAGGTGTGAAAAATGGGAGAATTGTGACGCCGGGAGGAAACCGGGAGAGGGGAATGTAAAACAAGAGTCTCCTGGGAAAATCAGGAGGGTTGGCGAGTCTGCCTGTAAGACAATAACTCAACAGAGAAATCTTCTGTTGGGCTTCAGGCAGAACTAGTGTGTGTAAATACTGTTAGTAAACTGCATTAATATTCAATCATTAATATAATAACTGCATCTCGCTTTTAATTAAATCACCAAATTTCTTGTTTTTGCAGAGAAATCCTCCTGAAAAAGTGATTTAGCGTTCAGGACACATGGGAGCTGTTTTATCTTAATCTTCAGCCATGTGGTGCCAGAGTGTCCTCCAGGGTGACTTCACTGGCTTTCATTGTGTTTTATTACTCTGTTTTCACGTTACAGAGTTGTGTGGTTAGAAAGCATTTCTTTTGGGTGTTACCATAATGGTTTAAGGAAATCACCATGTCCAATGTTCAACTTGGGACTTTGTTTGGTTGCACGTCAACTCGCCTTCTGTCTCTACGGATGAATAAATAAAAGGTTCTTACTGCTACATGTTCTATTCTTAAAGGGTAACTTTGGTATTTTTCAACCTGGACCCTATTTCTGTGCAGGACGGAACCTCCCAAAATCAAAAATTAAATTAATAAATAAATAAATGACTTGATAAATAAATAAATATGTCATTAAATCTAGCAAAAATAATATTAAAAACAAATGTAGCCATTAATTAATTGATAAAATGTGACAAAATAAATCATATCAATTGGTATTTCAATTTTAATTTGCTTCTTTATTTATGTTTGTATTAATTCACATTACTTTTTCTGTTTAATTTTCTCTTTATTGTTTATTTATTTGTATTAATTCTTTAACTTTTTTAATTTTATATCTATTTTTAAAAGTATTTATTTATTTATTTATTTATGCATGATTTTCCCTTTGCATTTCACCCCTTATTTATTTATTTCTGTATTCTTTTCTTTACACATTTCTTTTTTAGGACTTATTTATTACTTATATTATTACTTACTTATATTATCTATTTTTTTAGGGTTTTAGGACTCATTCCTGCAGCACTTGCAGTTTTAAGGTATTCTGTCCACGTAAAAGTCTCAGATTTATCTCCGGGGCATGTGGTATGTCCTAAGCAGAGGTTGTTTCTGAGGTGCAGTGACACAGTGGAAAATAACAAAGTTTAATCTTCCAACTGAATCCTCATTATGAAAAAAAGTCCCATTTATTTGGGTAAAAGTAATTAAATTTAGAGATAGTTCAAAGTTAATTTTTTATATTTGCAAATCACCCTCACAGTGCTGTTTTACAACGTTAGAAAAAGCCAGTAAGTGCAAAAGATCTGCTTCTGTTACCAGGTAAAGGTGATAAATCAGCACGTGCATCTTTAGCCTGCAGAGGTGTTGATCCGTCCTACGGGGCTGGGATGTTTCAGAGCGTTTCATTTTAGAGCAGAAACATGAAGGCGAGCTATAAATCAAACGTGAATGTCGCTAAACGGGAATATAGAGATCTCCTGAGGAAGCAGTCAGTTCATGAGCTGCTGTATAATCCTTTTACTGTTGTAATCTAATGTGCTTCAACATGCATTAGATCACATTAACGTAGTCTGTAACTCTTGTGTCCTGCAGATGGCGCTCCGCTGAGTGAGCTGTCCTGGTCGTCGTCCCTGTCCGTGGTGGCCATCTCCCTCTCGGGCCTCTTCACCGTCGTCTTCCTCATGCTGGCCTGCCTCTGCTGCAAGAAGAGCAAAAGCGGCTTCAAGGTGGGCCGAACATCATTTCTCACCACATGAAAGAAATATACAAGGCATGAAGACAAACGGACGCACACTCGTTAAATCATAGGAAGTCTTTATGGAGTCTTGCGTAGAGATATACTGTACGCACTCTCTCTGTCTTTGCCCTGGAACATTATTGCAAATGGCCTGAATGCGGAACATTCCTCTCAGCCTCTCATTAGACGTCCATTATACTCAGTGCACAAGGTCTCCAGCCAGTTGTGCTTGATGGGAAGAGGAGGGAATAAGCAGACAAAGGTGGTGTCGGCTGTGTTTATGTGGCGACGGGAGGCCTGCAGCTTTTCAGGACCATCCTGTGTCATTGATGTATGTAGACCCTGTTTCTGAGCAGCGCGTGGAAATGGGTCACGGCACCGCGGAAAATAGGACAGCAGGGAGCCAGGAAGATAGTGTGTGTGTGTGTGTGAGTGTGTCGGAGGAATGGTGAGGCTGTGCATATGACTGCAAAAAAGGCTTAAATATATGTGTCTCTGTGACTGTTCTTCCTGCTGATTCACCTCCATGTTTAAACATGTCACCTGGTGGAGTTTACCTGGAACATAGTTCTGTTTACATTCAGTGTTTCTCACCTAAATCTAACTCTGTGTAAAGCTGAGGCTGAACAGATCCCCTGGATGCATTTCCTTCCTCATAAAACATTTGCAAATAGACTTTTAGAATATTTTGAAACATGCATTATCAGGCTCGTTGGAGACGAGACAGGCCTACAATGCACTCCGGTTAGATTTGTGTCCGACTTGATCCCGACTTGCTCTGACGTCATGCACACGTGGATCGAGGCGGCCGCAGTTTTTAGAGCCAGGCGCCGCAGTTGCTCTCCACCAACTGCAAGACCCGGTGCATGATGGGAAACGCCTGGCTGTCGCCTGATCAAAGAGCTGATTGGCTCTTAGTTTTGACAACAAACACCACGTGTAGTAGGAAGTCACAACTTTCTGTGTAACTGTAATATTTAAAGATAGGGTGGACGATGTTGGAAAGCTAGCATAATGTGAAAGTAGCATCGCCTCAGGAGCTCCGTCTAAACCCCCCCCCGCCCCTCGGGGCTCCTTCCAAGGCAACGCCCCCCCACACACACATGCACGAGCGTCGTAACTACTTCACAGACACAGAGCGGAGAGAGGACCTCAACTCAACAACGCTACCTCATGACCAGTAACCGCGGCAGTGCTACTACAGGGCTGAGTTTTCTCTTCCATTCTCCAGGAAACGTGCGGCGGCAACACGCTTTGAGTTCAGGCTGGTGCACGCCAAGGGTAGAGAACGAGCAGGGAGGCATCTGATTGGTCCACTCCCATGTTGATAAGAGGATTAAATACATGACAAATCTCCCTTTAAGGTTCATTTTGAACAGATAAAAAATGTGCGGATAATCTATTACATATCTGTATTGATTGACAGCCCTAGTCACAACACAGTTAACGTACAATTCAAGTCAATTTAGAGGAAATTGCAGTTTACGTCGCCGTGACATTGTGAGGAGAAACACATGATTGCGGCTGTCGGTGGCGTTTCTCTCTGAGTCAGCGACATGTTTTCAGTAATGAGGAATGTTCGCCTTCGGGTGCATCTCCATCTTCTCCCTCTGCCTTTCTCCCTTTTTTCATTTTCTCTCCAACTTTGAATGTCTGAAGAGCTGCACTGATTACAGAAGTAGCCACGTTACATAACATCCTGTCCTCTCTAAGTGTGCATCTTGACTTGTTGTTGGAATGCCAGCTCGTTACATACGAGTACGTATGACGTGCCTCACGTCTGGTTCGTGTCTTCGGCGGGTCGGACCACCCAGATCGGACCTGTCGGGGTGTGTCCGAGGAAGGGGCCGGGGTGGGAGGAGGAGGGGGGGAGAGAGAAAGGGCGCGAGGGCGTGAGGAAGGCCGTACCCATGAGGCCACAGTGCATCCGGCCTCAGGGCCCCATCTGGAATTAGACACAGCCTCTCCCAGAGCAGGAAGAGGGAATATCAGGAAAAAAACTTCAAGAGGGAGACGAGGGATAAAAGCTCTCTGTGTTTTACAGACAGTTGAGGAAAGATGAGAAAAGATCCTCTCAGCTGTGAGAAGGAAGCGGCTTGAAGGAATAGTTCAACATTTAAAGAAATGATATTCACTTTCTGGCTGAGAGTCAGATGAGAAGATTCATATTTCTTGTGCATGGTTTAAATGAATCCTTCATATAACCTTTTAAACCTGCAGTAGGCAGAATATTTTTGGTATCATCAGGCAAAAATTTCATAATAACCTTTCAGCATATTGTAATTCAAGTGTTCTGAGAGAAAACTAGACCTCCTCATGGCTCTGTTTTCAGCTTTAGAACATCTAGCCTAGTGACGGGAGACTTTGACCAATCAGAGGTCATTTCAGAGAGAAGCGGCATCTTTCATTATGTGCTTCTCTTCACAGTGTCACGGCGACATAAAACATAAACAAAAGTAAAATTGTATGATAACTGCTTACATAATGTTGTGACTAGGGCTCCAGAAACCCTCACAGGTACTGCATTTAGCATAAAACAATATGCTCCAATCATAACATGGCAAACTGCAGCCCAACAGGCAACAACAGCTGTCAGTGTGTCAGTGTGCTGACTTGACTATGACTTGCCCCAAACTGCATGTGATTATCATAAAGTGGGCATGTCTGTAAAGGGGAGACTCGTGGGTACCCATAGAACACATTTACATTCACATATCTAGAGGTCCTCGCCAGACTTTTTTCGGACATTTTTCCGACTTTTTTTTTACATTTGTCAGACCTTTTTTGAAATTTTTCCGACTTTTTTCGGACATTTTTAAGCATTTTTTGGACTGTTTTTTTTTTTTTTTTTTTTTACCTTTTTCAGACTTTTTTTCGAATATTTTTTGGACATTTTCTGACTTATTTCCGACTTTTTTGGGGATATTTTTTGGACATTTTCGCACATTTTTTGCACTTTTTTTCGGACATTTTTAAACATTTTTTTTTTTTCAGACTTTTCTTTGAATATTTTTTTTTTGACATTTTCCGACTTTTTTCAGACTTTTTTTTTTGACATTTTTCCGACTTTTTTCCGACACTTTTTTTTAACCGTTTTTTTTTTTTCAGACCTTTTTTGGACATTTTCGCTACAATCTAACAATAGCAAGTTGCATTAAAGAAATTAGTGGCGTTAAAACAAATTGTATTGTGTTAACTTTGACAGCTTTAATGTAAAGCTACAACTGTTTAGGGCTAAAACACAGAAACTGCAGTCAGTTAAAGGTCAGAGTAAGGGGTTTAAGGGTTAAGTTTAAGGTTCAGATTCTAGTTAAGGCCTTTACTGATGCAGCTGAAGGTCATAGGTCAGAGGTCAGGATCTAACGCAGTCAGTGGACAGTCCTCACAAGTACAGTGTTAACCAGGAATGTGTGTGTTGTCATGGTTTTGTGTGGAAGGGGACTGCCCTACAGATGTTCTTTGGCTTTTGGGAGAGAGAGAGAGGAAGAGAGGGAGAGAGGGAGTGATGTCACATGTATAGTATGTTACCCCCCCTCCTCCTCCCCTCTCCTCCCTCTTCTGTATTTTTCTCCCTCACATTTTTGTGGGGGCTCAATAACTCGGCTCCCTCGTGAGGAGGTTCGGTCTGGCCCTGTGAACTGGGAGATAGTGCTCCTCCTCCTCCTCCTCCTCCTCCTCCTCTTCCTCTCTCCAGCTTCTCTCCCTCCATCCATCCCTCCGTCCCCAGCAGTCCCGGGGACACTCAGTGGTCAGAGCCTCTTCCTCCTCCTCATCCTCCTCTTCTTCCTCTCTGGACTCAACAATGCAGGATGATGAAGCCTGTTTTCTGCAGCCGCCGCTAAACCTCCTGCTGCTCTGCACCCATAAAACTAACGGGGGGACCACTGAGTGTGTGAGTGTTAATGTGTGTGTGAAAGAGGTTGAGATGCTGACACCGAGGCTGAGGGTGTTTGACGTGCTGCCGTCCTCACCTGTGGACTCTGAGGAAAGGTAAGAGATGCTGAGGGGTCACGGAGCAGCAGATTTAAAGGATGAAGCAAATGTTTACCTGTAAATCTTTGCACGTTTTTAATTCTTAGATCTCTGTTAAAGCTGCATGTACAATGGACAATTGAATAATAGTTATACATTTTGAGCAATTATAGCCTTCAAGTATGATCTTATCAGGATACTAATGGATCACACAACCCATGTCCACGTCTTCGATCGCCATATATCTTTAAGTTTCTAGTTTCAAGACTTGGACGTACTCCGACAGCTGAGAAATAAATATATACAACCGTCTTGACTTCATTCTTTTTTAAATGTTATTTTCCTTTTTCATCAACTTTGCAATCCATTCAGCGATGTGTAAATTACTGAAGTTTGTTGGACGGCTTTAAGAATGAAATCACTTCATATGAAATCATAAATCTGTGGCAGATTTCCATGTGAAGTAAACGTGTTTTATTGAGTCCTGAAAAGATTATTAGATGATTGACTGATTCTGGTCACTGTAGCTGACATTAGTAATGTTTAAAAAGGTAAAAAGACGAATGCATGTATGCTGAATTTTGATGATTGATGCTCCCTTTAATGTAGTGAGTGAGTGAGTGTGCAGTAGAGTCGTGCAGAGAGCTGCACATAGTTTTTCTACCGTGTAACACAATGTCATTTAAAACTTTTTTCAGTACGTATATGTTTATAACTTGATTACATCTCCTGTTATTCCCGTCAGACTGAAGTTACTGTTCCTGCAGCTCGTTTGTGGCTCATTTTTTAGGATCCAGACGAAATGCTGCTCTTGTCTGATTGATGTGATTTTAATGTATTTGAGGTTTGGACTCAAGATGTCACTTTGCATTTTGGGAAATTGTCATGTGAATTTCTTCTATTTGGTGATTTACTTTAATGATTAATCAATTAATTGAACTATTCATTGTGTGCAGGCGTAGTTTCGATACCGTTTACTGCAGGATAGATAGATAGATAGATAGTAACTTTATTGATCCTGAGGGAAATTCAAGTTTCCAGCATCACAGTTCCATAGTGCAAACATATTAATAAAAAGGCACAAGTTAGTAATACAAAGTATAAAGTATAAAAAATATACTAGATATAAAAATACCAGGGGATGAAGAAAACTGTTAAAAATGAATATAGTGCAGCGTAACAACTGAGATACAGGACTATTAAAAATGTGAATGTCGTGCAAAAAGTGATGTAGTGCTGGATAATAAAATATAGGAGATGTATAGTAGAGACCAGGGGATTAAGAAATGTCAAATATGGAATATAATGTGGGATAACAACTGAGGTAAAGAGTTTAAAAATAAAGAAAAGATAGACTTAAGTGCAGAATAAAGCTGTACATTGTTTGTAGAATACAGTAAAACATGTCTATAAAGGTGCAGAGTAGAGCTGTTGGTGCGGTGCAGAATTAAAAAAAGGAGTGTCTGGACATTTAGCGATAATGTTGCAGGTCAGTAAATGCTGGTGTTTGTGTTTGTTATGTTTATTTGTTTCACACATATATAAAAAGACAGTAAAATACGATTCACATGACAGGAATGTAAAATCCGTGTGAGGGTGTAACCTATAATGGCTTCTATTAAAACACACCCAAAGGACACACGAGATATTACCACGACAGAAACCAGCAGTACAGTTTAGATATTAGTGTTCAAAACATTTCCACGTATAAAAATATAGAGTGTAAAGTAAAAAAAATATAAAGAAACAAGAGTTAATGTGCGTGCATATGTGTGTGTGTGTGTCTTTGACAATGTGTGTGTGTGGATGTGGAGAGTGAAACCACATGTTGAATGGGAGGGCGAGCGAGGCCGTGTGAAGATCTGGATCTGAGGCCGAGGGAGGGCGTGCACGAGTGTGTGTGTGTGTGTGTGCTCACATTCTTGGGGGACAGGATGAGGTGTTTGTGTGTGTGTGTGGGTGGGTGTTGCAGAGGGCTGCAGCAGGTCACATTTTTCCAGTGTCGGGACCCCTCTCCTCGGCTCTCCTCGGCTCTCCAGCTCCCAACTAAGAGACTTTTATTCTGACATCCGGTCGGTGGATGCATGCAGCCAACTCCCTCCTCCTCCTCCTCCTCCTCCTCTTCCTCCTCCTCCTCCTCCTCCTCCTCCTCTTCCTCCTCACTCTTCATCCTGTCGCTTCGTTCAGCAGACAGAAAGCGTCTTTCACTGTTCAACCCGCCCAGACCTCAATGTAACACACTGTCATAGAAAACTAGAATGTATCTGGCATTTGTATCTCTCTTTTTTTTATACTCATCTTATCCACCTCATCACTCCAAAAGCAGTTACAGAATAGTTCTGTGGAAGATGCTCCACCCAATGAGTCGACCCGTCAAAGGAAGAGAACAATGTATTCAGAAAATGGAGCAAAAGAGAAGAAAACTAGACTAAAACCTGAGTATATATCTGGACTGTGTACGATCAGTCTGTGAATTTGTTGTATTAATTGTTCCACTAATAGTCAGTGGTCGTGTCTATAATGTTAAATCCAGCGGTACATGTCCACATTGTCCGGCGAGGACACTAGGGGACGCTGGATGCTCCACCAAAGAACGTATATTGCTATAAGTCAACCATTTTGGACTGAAAGCGACTACCGGACGCCAGTAAAACATCCGCCTAAAAAGTGCCGTACAAAAGTAAAACTAAATTATTTATATTCTATTGTCATATTCTACTGATATGGCCTGTGTTGAACAATAAAATATTATAAATATAATAAGCGTTTTCAGTCCAAGATGGCGGCAGAAGCTTCTGTACTCTTTGACTCAACTGGCCGTTCAAGCGGTGACGTACCTGATCGTTGAAAGCACCCGATTGGTCCGTTATTCCATCTAAACAATCCACCGAAACCGACTTCTGAAAACATTTAAAACGAGAAATAAGTGATGCCACGGCTGAATCTGGTTTCATTTTAGAACTAGATTGCCCAGTTTCACAGTTTGGTCAGAGTTTCGTGAGCCGGACGGATGAGTCGCGCCCAACGGGCCCCATTTGCATAACAGACTATTTCAGCCTTTTCATTTTGAAAGAGCAACGGCCTATGAGGAAAACATTTATGAAACTTCCATACAGTCCATTTAACAGAGACTCATCTCTTCTGTTCAGTTTCTTTCAAGTCCAAAATGATGTAAGAATCTCTCTAGTCAGTGATGAGAGTGTGATCAGGCTGTAAGGTCTCTGGTGAAAACACTAATCTGTCTTTGCCACTCCGAGTTGTGAAGACGTATTGATCGTTGATCTGCCGCTTTGTGCCATTCGGGGCCGCTGAAGCTGACAGTCTTTCTCTCATTGTTTAGTGAATAATATCCTCATTGTCGGTTTTGATGTAACATTCATTTCTTCCGTTCTTGCTGATTGAGAGTGAGAGTCTCTGAAAGCATCTCAGCACTAAAATCATCAGGCTTAATTGTGAAGTTGAGGATTGAGTTACATGTAATCTCAGCACAAATAATCTCTGGGTAGATCAGACCGGCTTTGTTTACACTGTGACGTTCCAGTCACACTGAAACGAGCCAAGACAGCTTGCCTCAGTTTATCTCAGCTCTGCTTCGGTGCTTCAGCCAAAGATATCAGTGTCGCTTTCTATGTACATTAATGCACCCGTATGTTCTACAACACCCCTAAAGGCAGAGTAGGGCTTGATTGTGAGGTTTGTTTCCAATTTTGCGTCTTCACATCCTCCCACGTTACAAGTTGCCAGTTGACAGTCTAATGCACGCCTCCAGGAGGGACGTCGGGCTTTGAAGCAAATTTTCGTAGTAGCCAAACGGCGGTACTACAACTTCCGTGTCCGTCACCTCTTTGGCCTCTTCATGTATTTCTGTTTTCCAGGAATTCAAGAATGTGGACGGGGAGGAGTACCATGCAGACATGTCCACGTTGGCCTCGCCGGCCTCCAAGGGCAGCCCGGACGTCTACATCCTGCCGCTCACCGAGGTGTCGCTGCCGGTCGCCAAGCAACCTGCTCGATCAGGTCGGTCGAAGCCTTCAGTTCTCTTCAGTTTAACCTCTTAAACGCTGTCACTTCCACCAGTGGCTCCATCTGCTGTAAACTAACTAACTAACTGATGTTGTGCAGCCAAGCACAGTTGAAAAAAAAACAGAAATTTTGCTGAAGAGGGAAAATCAGGTTGAAGTTTTATTTTATTTCTGTATTTGGTATGAAAAAATAATGGTGCGTGAAAATTGAGCGTTAAAGAAGTTAAACTTGGTCCACCACTTACATTTCTTTACATTTATTTTTACTCATTAAATCTTTGAAATCCCCAAACTACGTTTAAGAAGATTTAACACCTTTTCCCTATTGCTTAGAAAAGTTAATCGCACATTTTTTTATCTGTTCAAAATGTACCTATACCTAATCCTCTTATCAACATGGGAGTGGACAAATATGCTGCTTTATGCAAATGTATGTATATATTTATTAGGGCTGTCAAAGTTACCTCGAAAATTGCGTTAGCGCAAATTCGTTTTTACGCCACTAATTTCTTTAACACATTGACTTGCAATTTTTAGGTTGTAGCGTGCTCAGTTTTAAAGCTAGAGTGAAGATGTCATACAAGCTTGTCGTGAAGGAGGCTAGATAATGCTCCAAACTTGTGCTAAATTTTGGCGAGGAAAAACTGTCATGGCCATTTTCAAAGGGGTCCCCTGACCTCTGACCTCCAGATCAGTGAATGTAAATGGGTTCTATGGGTACAAAAAAAAAAAATATCAAAAAAAGTCTGAAAAATTCCAAAAAATATCAGAAAAAAGTCCCAAAAATGTAAAAAAAAAAAAAAAAAAAAAAAAAAGTCCAAAAAATATCCGAAAAAAGGCCAGCATTTTTTAAATTTTTTTAAAAAAAAGTCCAATTTTTTTTTTAAAATGTCCGAAAAAAGTCTGAAAAATGTCAAAGAAAAACTTTATGATCATCACATGCAGTTTGGGGCAAGTCATAGTCAAGTCAGCACACTGACACACCGACAGCTGTTGTTGCCTGTTGGGCTGCAGTTTGCCATGTTATGATTTGAGCATATTGTTTTATGCTAAATGCAGTACCTGTGAGGGTTTCTGGACAATATCTGTCATTGTTTTGGGTTGTTAATTGGTTTCCAGTAATGACATGGTTGGTACTGATGGATTCTTTCGGTTTTCTAGTTTCATATGATACCAGTATCTTCATTCTAGCTTTAAAACTGATCCGCTACAACCTAAAAACCACAAGTTGTGTTAATGCGTAAAAAGAAATTAGTGGCATTAAAACAAATTAGTGTTATTATCACGTTAACTTTGATAAAATATGAGATGAATGGGAGGTCAAAGAATATCCAGTCGTGATATAATTTTTGATGGTGCTTTATAATTCACGTCTTCAGTCATTTGCTGATGCAAACCTTGCAACAGCTTTTTGTAAAAGAGCCAGAGTCTTACACATGCGAGGTACATTTCAAGGGTGTGAGAGTAATGTAAGAGCGAGGAGATCTGGCGTGAGTCAAAGTCAGTCCCCGGAGTGAACACCGCCCTCACGCTGGCCTCAGTCAGCTGGGTCTCCACCTATCCCACAATCCCTCGCTGCAGGTCCCCACAGAATGGACTCTGTGCTCTTTAACTTTCACTCTCTCCCACAAACATCTGCCTGTTGCGTAACTGCGTCCAGGCGGCCGGCCGGCCTACTCCGCTGCTGGGAGGAATGTGAGGCATGCGAGAGCACAAAACCCCAGTGAGAGTCTTCCTCTCTCACTCCGTCGCTGTCTCTCTGCCTCGACGTGACAATGGTCCTGGTTGTGTGTTAATGGGCGGATGCTGCCTGATAAACTGGTGACACTGGAGTGAGACTTAATGGATCATGCCCACGCAGTTAAGTCAGGGATCAGTCTGGATCTTATCTCTAAGAGAAGTGAATGTTTTACATTCACACAGTTTGACCCACTCTAGTTAAATGTTACACCAAGAGCTGGGTAACAAGACTTGATCAGAACCGAGTATATGTCTGGACCGTGTATGTCTGTGAATTTGTGGTTAGATCGTTACATAAATAGTCAGTGTTCATGTCTATAATGTTAAATCCAGCGCTACATGTCCACCCATACTTGCCGACCTCAAAAATAGGGAGGACTTCTAAACCAAAGTTGGATGTCCGGGGGTCCTCCAACATAAAAATCTGAGTTTCAGAGACAAAATATATCAAAATATTAAGTACACTGCAACAGCATTTTTATGTTAAATAGCCCTGCTTTTAATTTTACTTTTAATTCTCAGGAAAGAAAAACAATATAGATATTTTTTTATGGTCGTGAGCAGCTCTCTTCCACCAGGAAATGACATTTGGTGTAGCTGTATTGTCGTCTGGGTGGAAACAGTAGAACTTATAGACGCTGTGCAGCACCAGAAACATTTTGAGATAACGAAAAGGTAAAAATGGGTGAAAATCGGGAGAAAAACGGGAGAGTTGTGACCCCGGGAGGAAACCGGGAGAGGGCGATGAAAAACGGGAGTCTAGGGACGCGCTGCTCCACTCAACTGGACATTCAAGCGGAGATGTACCCTCTCGTTGAATGCACCTGATTGGCTCCTGGTTTTCTGCTCGCCATTTCTTATAGGAAACAACATGTTGACCTGCTCGTAAACTTTCTATTATTCCGTGTAAACAATCCACCAAAATCTAATTCTAGCGAGAAACAGGCGACACTGCTGCTGAATCTGGTTTCATTTTAGAACTAGATCACCTAGTTTCACAGCTTGGTTTCGCTGGACAAGCTCATTTGCATAAAGTACTGTTCTCCGCCTTTTCATATTGAAAGAGCAACAGCCAATGAGGAAACTCCAACACTTGACCAATCGTGTAACTTCATCGCTCAGTCAGTGACGGACTTTAGCGTTTGGTTCACCCAAATCACAAAGAATATATTTCCTAACTTGCTCCGAGCGGTAGCTCAGCCATGCCGATGGGTTCAGTTTTATTTGCTGAAGTTTTTAGACGACAAAAAAATTAGCTCAATACAAGAAAAGTTAATGGAACGGTGTTCAATCATGGATGTATAATGAGACCTGGATACGGTGCCGCCACTCAGCTTTTGTTATAAGTGAGAATCTTTTCCTCAGTGATTTGTGTGAACTGTCCCTTTAACATATGAAGCTTTGTCTTCTGTGAATAATAGAAACCATCTGAGGTCCGGGACTCATTAGAGCTCCGTCAGGACGGCCTCACCCACTGACATCATCAGAGGAAACAGATTTATGTTTGAGATATGAAATGGATCCATCATACTGTAGCCTGCTAAGACACCTCCTCTCTTATACTTTCTTTTATTGTTTCTTATATTTGTTGCTCAGGGTTTTGTCCTCTTTTCCTCCAACTATGCTCGAGTTTATTTGTTTACCAGTACTTCTTATAAATGTAAAAGTCCTCAGTTAGGTTTAGGCAACAAAACCACTTAGTTAGGTCAAGGACAAACATCCTGGTTGGGCTTAAAATAAGTATGTAAGCAAAGTAAAATACGTACAGAAAAAACGTAACATAACTTCGGAAAACACATCACTAACGTAAGTTAAAGACAGCGGTCTCTTGGTTGAAAGTCCTGCGTTTGTTGGACCCATCCATCTCCCCTCCCTCCCACCATCAGCTGTCTCTCTCACTCAGTTTTTCCTCGCCAAAATGTAGCGCAACTTCGGAGCGTTATTTAACCTCCTTCCTGATAAGCTAGTATGACATGGTTGGTACCGATGGATTCATTAGGTTTTTCTAGTTTCATATGATACCAGTGTCTTCACTCTAAAACTGAAGAGGGTTCAGCAAACCCGGTGTAGGTTCAGGTCTCAGATTTTAAATCTCTGATGATTCCTGAGAGCTGAGGTCGACGTGGAAGTTGAAGTAGTTGAAGTGTTCCCTCTTCTCTCTTCTGTCGTCCTGCTGTGCACCGGTGCTGTCCAAGGACTGTGAGGAGAGGTGGAGCTCCTAATGAGACAGCAGTACTGTAAGAGCTTGGCTCCGTATCGAGGCCCGGTCCCCATGCAGGACCCGCCCTGATGCAGCTGTTCTGTGCTGCAGGCTGCTCTGCAAAGACTAATGGAGCTCACACGCCCACTCAGAGAGGACAATATGTGAACGGAGAGCAAAAACACACATTAAAATGTCCTTCCACTCTCATGGATTCCATCCACTGAATAGCATCACACAATCACTCTCTCACACCGACCTCTAAATCATTTCTAACTGAGTTACACAACAACAACGGGCAAACATCACGAGTGACTTTAAATGTCCAAGGACAGCGCTACAGCTCAGCACCTCAGCAGAGACTCGGATGTGCTGGAATGGGATTTCCATTTGGCTCTGAGTGGTTTAGACGCTGTGCATTTCGCTAAAGACTTCCCGGCTACTATTAGCGATGAAGCTAGACGCATTCTTCAGAGAGAGATGAAGCACGCGGCTTATAGAGTCCAGACAGGGCTGTCAAATGGAAATTGAGTTAGTGTGTTGGCTGTAAAGACATCCAAGAACTTAGTGTACCAGGGTGTGTTTTCAGTTTGTCACAGTCTGAAAAAGAAAAATAATAAATACTGATATTGTTCTGACAAGGCTGCACCTCTAAAGTCATATTCTAATAACAGAAAAATGCAGACAAACATGGGCCGCCGTATGAATAACATGATACTTTGCAAGGTATTTAGCATGCAATAAGAACGCCGTTCTTGCTTTTTGTACGCCATGTAGTCTGTACTGACTGCAATGTGAATATGCTACGCTCCGAGCTAGTGACATAGAATAACAAATGAGAGAGACAGCTGATGGCGGGAGGAAGGGGAGGTGGATGGGTCCAACAAACGCAGGACTTTCAACCAGGAGACCGCTGTTTTTAAGTTACGTTAGTGATGTTTGTGACGTGTTTGCCGTTTACGTACTTATTTTAATCCCAACCATGATGTTTTTCCTAAAAAGTGGTTTTGTTGCCTCAACCTAACTGCGGACGTTATCATAGGTCGAAGTTAAGTTAACACGATAATAACGCGTTATCGCAAATTCGTTTTAACGCCACTAATTTCTTTAACGCATTAACACAACTTGTGATTTTTAGGTTGTAGCGGCTCAGTTTTAAAACTAGAGTGAAGATACTGGTATCATATGAAACTAGAAAACTTAATGAATCGTGAAAAAAGTTAAATAACGCTCCAAACTTACGCTACATTTTTGTGAGGAAAAACTGTCATGGTCATTTTCAAAGGGGTCCCTTGACCTCTGACCTCCAGATCAGTGAATGTAAATGGGTTCTATGGGTACCCACGAGTCTCCCCTTTACAGACATGCCCACTTTATGATAATCACATGCAGTTTGGGGGCAAGTCATAGTCAAGTCAGCACACTGACACACTGACAGCTGTTGTTGCCTGTTGGGCTGCAGTTTGCCATGTTATGATTGGAGCATATTGTTTTATGGTAAATGCAGTACCTGTGAGGGTTTCTGGACAATATCTGTCATTGTTTTGTGTTGTTAATTGATTTCCAATAATAAATATATACATACATTTTGCATAAAGCGGCATATTTGTCCACTCCCATGTTGATAAGAGTATTCAATACTTGACAAATCTCCCTTTAAAGTTCATTTTGAACAGATAAAAAATGTATGATTAATCACAATTAACTATTTTAATTCATTGACAGCCCTACTTTCTACCAAATTTAATTTTAGTTAATTTTAGACGTTCTGCTAAGAAACCAACGACAAGACAAGACTTGGCAAAGATAACGTATACGATATAGTCTTTGAGAGTTTAGTCCCATCATTGTTTCGTCAGTATTATGTATATCTGAGGTCAACATGATGGCGTAGGTTGGACCCGTTGCTTGCCGTTGTTATCGCCAGAACCCAGTTCATTCCTCCGTGTCATGGAGCAGGTGGATAATAGTCCCAGTGTGTGACCACTAACTGGTCCTAACTGGTGCCATGCTGCCCGAAGCAGCCACACAATGGTGGTTATTCTGCTTCGGGCCGGAGGGAGCGTGAGTGGGTGTAAGGAATGACCAGTCTGGGGGGGGGGGGAGACGAGGGTGTCCAATATGGCCTCCACACAGGGACTGGACTGTGTGTTGGTCTGGAGGGGGGGGACGACAGCACCACAAAGATCTGTCTGTCTGCCTCGACACCCAGAATCTAAGAGTCATCGTGGGGGAGACACGGAGAGAAAGAAAGGGATGGATGGTGAGGGGGAGGGGGGAGATGTCAGTCAGTCCCGTTTCATTCCACTGAGCCGGGACGGGACGGCGGGAAGGACTCGGGTCATCAGGGGATGCTGGCAGAGATGCATCGGGGTGTTGGAGGACAGTCAGACGGATCAGCGCCAGACTTGGCTCAGTATAGATTTGTTTACTGGTGGACGATGGGCAACGTCCACTGGCATGTTCGGATCTTTCATTTTAGAGAGGGTTAATAACAATCGACCGGACAGACGATGGATTCTACAGTTAAGAACCGGGATATGGTGCGTCTGTGTTTTTGTTTTATTCTTTATTATGTTGACCTCAGATATACTATTATTGAGGTTTATGATTCATCTGCATATAAGTATCTTCTTTTTACGTTTTCATATAATAATTAACGGTATGATGTCTTCATCTGTTTATATTAGGGCTGTCAAATATTTAATCGCATGATTTTCAATAGTTAATCACGATTAATCACACATTTATTATCTGTTCAAAATGTATTTGAT
Organism: Sebastes umbrosus; assembly: GCF_015220745.1. NCBI lineage: Eukaryota > Metazoa > Chordata > Actinopteri > Perciformes > Sebastidae > Sebastes > Sebastes umbrosus. The sequence continues at coordinate 25,345,404 of NC_051288.1, read as the reverse complement.
GATTTTCATCCAGGAGACCAATCCTGGAGACCAATTTTTTATTTGTCACATAACTTCTGGAGTTATTTTAACCCAGACCACAATCTTTTCCTAAACCTAACTAAGTAGTTTCATTACCTAAGTCTAACCAAGTCAATCTATTTATAAACCTAACTAAGTAGTTTTGTTGTCTAAACCTAACCAAGTCCATCTTTTCCTAAACCTAACCAAGTCCATCTTTTCCTAAACTTGACTAAGTAGTTTGTTGCCTAAACCTAACCAAGTCCATCTTTTCCTAAACTTAACTAAGTAGTTTGTTGCCTAAACCTAACCAAGTCCATCTTTTCCTAAACTTAACTAAGTAGTTTGTTGCCTAAACCTAACCAAGTCCATCTTTTCCTAAACCTAACCAAGTCCATCTTTTCCTAAACTTAACTAAGTAGTTTGTTGCCTAAACCTAACCAAGTTCATCTTTTCCTAAACCTAACCAAGTCCATCTTTTCCTAAACCTAACTAAGTAGTTTTGTTGTCTAAACCTAACCAAGTCGCTCTTTTCCTAAACCTAACCAAGTCCATCTTTTCCTAAACCTAACCAAGTCCATCTTTTCCTAAACTTAACTAAGTAGTTTGTTGCCTAAACCTAACCAAGTCCATCTTTTCCTAAACCTAACCAAGTCCATCTTTTCCTAAACTTAACTAAGTAGTTTGTTGCCTAAACCTAACCAAGTTCATCTTTTCCTAAACCTAAGTAGTTTTGTTGTCTAAACCTAACCAAGTCCATCTTTTCCTAAACCTAACTAAGTAGTTTGTTGCCTAAACCTAACCAAGTCCATCTTTGTGAGCTGTAATGTGATTTGTAGTAAATGTTAAAGGGCTAAAACATGTAAAACCACGACATCATCACGAAGAGTCCGATGGTGGAGGATTATCCGTCACTGTAACACCTCGTCCTCTCTCTTCTTCTCCTCCAGTCCAACTCCTGAAATCCTCAGATCTGAGCCGCCACAGTCTCCTCTACCTGAAAGAGATCGGGAATGGCTGGTTCGGGAAGGTAAGCCCACTTCTGACACCTCAGTCTTCATCACTTCCTGCTGCTGCAGCCAGGGCCAGGTAGATGAAACGCAGCGTCAGAGAGCCTCACATCATCACGGCTGTTAGTCTTCACTGTGATATTTAGAACGAAGCAGGTTAAAAACGTCCGACACGCTGCGTTATCTGTAACGTCTGAGCGTGTGTAATACCGACCTGATCCCCGTGTCTTTGATGTCCCAGACTTCGCCCTAAAGGACGAATGTTACGCCGGTAACGGCTCAAAGTGATCCCCCTCCACTGTGGTGTGGCGTCGTGTTTCTACAACCAGATAACATGTTGTTGTCGCTCTCTCTCGTTCTCCCCCCCCCCCCCCCCCCCCCCCCCTCTGTTTCTTTGTCTGTTCACTCATGAATATACATGCGTCCTCTCCATCCTTGTGTACCTTCACTGGGTATGTCCATCTGTGTGTTCTGTCTGTCTTTGGATCCCCTGAACTCCTGCATGACTGCTTCCTGTCTGTCTGTCTGTCCGTCTGTCTTTGTGTGATGGTCACTCCCTCTCCACGCTCAATGGTTTGTCTGTCTGTGTGTAAACGTCTGTGTGTCTGTGTGTCTTCCCTGTGCGTATACGTCTCTGTCTGTACTGTTTCAGGTTCTGCTGGGGGAGGTGAACGCAGGCCTAAACACCGCCCAGGTGGTGGTGAAGGAGCTCAAAGCCAGCGGCAGCGTGCAGGACCAGATGCACTTCCTGGAGGAAGCGCAGCCTTTCCGGTATTGATTTACACTAGAGCATTTTTATCTGTTCAAAATGAACCTTAAAGGGAGATTTGTCAAGTATTTAATACTCTTATCAACATGGGAGTGGACAAATATGCGTCTTTATGCAAATGTATGTATATATTTATTATTGTAAATCAATTAACAACACAAAACAATGACAGATATTGTCCAGAAACCCTCACAGGTACTGCATTTAGCATAAAACAATATGCTCAAATCATAACATGGCAAACTGCAGCCCAACAGGCAACAACAGCTGTCAGTTATTTTATTATAATTATTGATGCATTAATGTGTTCATCACTTTAATGTTGCAGCTGGTAAAGGTGGAGCTCATTTTAATTACTGTATTTACAACTGGGTAGTTCAACCTATAAAAATACATCATAATTATTAGTTGATTTATATTTGTATTAATAATCTGAATCTGTAGAGTAACTAAAGTTATCAGATAAATGTAAAAGTACAATAGTTTTTATTATTAATTATAACTTTGTATAAAATGCACAACGATTCATTCTTTTCTTTAGAATTGGTGTATAATAATGGCATCATTTGTAGTATATTTTCACAAATACTGTTGATATACTGTATGAGTTTTCCCACTATGTCAGTGTGGGTGTTTAGGGATGTATTTTTACTGTAGTAGAACTACTATTTATGATGTTCCTCTCGTCCTCGGCGCTCCAGGTCCCTGCAGCACCCGGCCCTGCTGCAGTGTTTGGCCCAGTGCACCGAGGTCACTCCCTACCTGCTGGTGATGGAGTTTTGTCCGCTGGTGAGTATCCAAACCCACCGGCCAGGTGTTGGGAGGGAGGAGGCCTCAATAAATATGAACTTAGTGCCAAGCGGATGAATCTGAGGAGTGCTGCCACGACCCTGTTTTGTTCCCCTGCTGGAATGCAGTATAAATGTGTTATTGTCTCCTATTCTAAAATGAAGTATCTGAATATTTCTGCATACTGGGGTCCCTAAACAGTCTCTGAATTACATAAATTGGATATCACTGTAAAGTCGAGACTCTTGTGGATCCAATGAGCCCAACTGTATTCATATGTGATGATGTTAGTCCCCATAGGAGACATTTCATTGTAGTGAGACCATTTTTTTTTTTATCTCACTGTATAAAATGACCTGTGGTGACCTCTAGGGTAATCACAGCCTCATGAAACTCTACAGCCGCAAACTAGAGACCTTGAGCATTCAGAGGATGGATGGATCAAACTAGAGACCTAGAGCATTCAGAGGATGGATGGATCAGACTAGAGACCTAGAGCATTCAGAGGATGGATGGATCAAACTAGAGACCTAGAGCATTCAGAGGATGGATGGATCAGACTAGAGACCTAGAGCATTCAGAGGATGGATGGATCAAACTAGAGACCTAGAGCATTCAGAGGATGGAGGGATCAAACTAGAGACCTAGAGCATTCAGAGGATGGAGGGATCAAACTAGAGACCTAGAGCATTCAGAGGATGGATGGCTTTCCTAGCTAGATGGACAATAAGGGGGTTTCTGAGCAGTTTACTTCCATACAGGATTCCAGATACCGAGCCAGATTTACAGTACATGCCTGAACAAGAGCCGGGTGACTCCTTAAGCTCAGTATAACGACCAGACTGCCCTCCGGTGGTCAGAGGCTGTAACATACTACATGTTTTATTCCTGTCTCCCCGTGTCCAGGGGGACGTGAAAGGTTACCTCCGGAGCTGCAGGTCCTCAGAGGCCATGACCCCAGAGCCCTTGATTCTTCAACGGATGGCTTGTGACATCGCCTCAGGACTGTTGCACATGCACAAACACAACTTCTCACACAGGTAGAGAGCACAATTCTGCTGTTAAATACCACACACACACACACACTCGTCAAGGTTACACCACCAGGTGTTATGATGTGTAAAAATCTGCCTTTTCTCGGTTGCTTCCTGGAACAATATCCTGGTGCTGCCTGAGTGCTCCTTACAGACTCCAGCATCAGTGATTTTGTTGCAGGCGGTGACCTCTCGTCTCCAGAACAACCCGAGCCTCCACACACACACACACAGAGAGAGAGAGAGAGAGAGACAGAGACAGGAGTGGTGCTTCATATCAGAGATAGCAGTGCATTATTTCATCTTGCTATCAGCCGGCGTTCTGCATGCAGAGCTTCTAAATCTGTTTATGCTTCTAGAAATATGACCCTCCTGCAATGTTCTGCTCTTTGTATGTTTATAAATAATGAAGTAACAGCTGTTTACCCCCCCACCCCTCCTCTTTGTAACAGCGACCTGGCTCTGAGGAACTGCTTGTTGACCGCTGAAGTCTCAGTGAAGATCGGAGATTACGGCCTGTCCCAGAACAAGTACAAGGTGGGTTTATCACAGCACACAGTCAAATATGCAAACATAAAGAGTGTTAATTTGCAAATGACTTAATTTGTTTTTGATTATTTGGAAAAGTAAATAGTGATAGTACAGTGTGTTGTCTGTAGACATCGTTATGCCACGTAACAACCACTAGAGGTCAAACACTGAGAGGATGAATGGATTACAGGTTTTCTCATTCGCTTTGGCTCAAATCTCTGAACAATTTTGTTCACAACAGATTATAATCTCTCGTTCATTCAAGCAAATTGGACGTGTTTTTGGCACACAAAAGAGTCAGTACCGTTATTTACAATTTGCACAATAACCACTGACACGTGTCTTGTCTTGCTGATCAAAACTGATCAATCAATCAATTCAAACTTTATTTATATAGCACCTTTCAAACAAGTCAAATGCAATTCAAGATGCAATGAAAAAAATATAGAGTGTTAAAAATGGATTTAGCACACCAAAACAACCAATATAAAAGTTCATTGAATAAGAAAGCAATTAAAGATGGGTATTTAAAATAATAAAAGATAAATAAAAATACAAGGAAATAAAAATAACAATAAAAATAAATCTAAATTATGAAACTACACAAAATAAGCAGATTGTATTAATAAAATGTTAATAAAGTAAAAGAGAATAATAGAGATAATAATGATCAGCAATAAAATGTTGATTAAATAAAATAGAGTAAAATAAACACTATAATGATGATAAATAAAATAAGTATTGAAAATAAAAAACATAAAATTATAAAAAAAAAATTATGATTCTCAATGAAATTGTCGTCCTCTTCACAACTTCTAAACATTCCTTCATCATGATTCATTCAGGATTACAACAAAGCAAATAATTGTGAAACAGTGACGTTAAAATGCTCTTGTTTCTTTTACTGTGCAGCTGATATGAGAGAATAAAGTCTAATAAAGTGTGATTGTGTGTTCTGTCCCTCCGTCCCGTCAGGATGATTACTACGTGACCACAGATCAGATGTTCGTGCCGCTGCGTTGGATCGCTCCGGAGCTGGTGGACGAGGTGCACGGAAACCTGCTGGTGGCTGACCAGACCCAGCACAGCAACATGTGGTAGGATGTCTTTCATTTTTTGCTGTGTTACTAAAAGTACAAGAGCAGAGGGCATGCTGGGAGAACTGGCCCAAAAAACAGTTAGAGTTAAAGAGCCAGAGTAAGTAAAAAATGACACAGACTCGTTGTGATGGCTGTTTTTCTGTTTCATCATCTCTATATCTATGCTGTCCTGTGATGTCCTGTGATGTCCTGTGATGTCCTCAGGTCTCTGGGCGTGACCATCTGGGAGCTGTTTGAGTTGGGCAACCAGCCCTACAGACACTACTCCGACAGACAAGTCCTGACCTACGCTGTGAGGGAGCAGCAGCTGCGTCTGCCCAAACCGCTGCTCAAAGTGCCGCTGGCCGAGCGCTGGTGAGACAAACATCTCTAGAAACATTATTAAGAATCATCCAAGAGTTGTCATTGTTTTGTGTTATTAATTGGTTTCCAATAATAAATATATACATACGTTTGCATCAAGCAGCATATTTGTCATTAAATACTTGACAAATCTCCCTTTAAGGTACATTTTGAACAGATAACTTTGGACAATCGTGCGATTAATTAAATATTTTAATCGATTGACAGCCCTAGTATAAATGTATAAATCAGAAAATCTGCTAATTTTCACATTTGAGAAGCTGGAAACTGCACTTATTTAGCATTTTTCCTTAAATAAATGACTTATACGATTAAATACATATAATTTTATATATATATATATGCAAATGCCTCGGGACCCTCAGTGGCCCCAACAGCCCCAGGTTTATTATTATTAGGATTATTTCTGTTTTGGAGTTATTACCTAATGCCGATGCTGAAATCTCCATTTAAGGTACATTTTGAACAGATAAAAAATGTGAGATTAATTTAGGATTAATGGTGATTAACTATGGACAATCATGCGATTAATTGTGATTAAATATTTTAATTGATTGACAGTGCAATACAAAAACAATTAACACTATTGCATGTTCTCTTTAATATCTCGTGTGTCTGTTTTTCTCGTGCTCGGCCTCTTCAGGTACGAGGTGATGCAGTTCTGCTGGCTCCAGCCCGATCAGAGACCCACCGCAGAGGAAGTCCACTTGCTGCTCAGTTACCTGTGTGCCAAGGGGGCCAGCGAGGCCGAAGAGGACTTTGAGAGGCGATGGAACTCCCTGCGTCCCAACACCGTATTCAACAGCCACCGCGCTGCCTCGGCAATGCCGCGAGACCACCCCTCGTCCACCTCCTCCTCCTTCCCGCTCCTGGAGCAGTTCTCGGCCGGCGACGGCTACCACTCGGAGTCCGGGGACGATATACTCACCGTCACGGAGACCAGCCACGGCCTGAACTTTGAGTACAAGTGGGAACAAGCCAGAGCAGACCAGTCGTACAGAGCCTCGGACTCCTCTAGCACCCTGGGCCAGGTCGGCCATCGCTGTCCGGAAGCGTTTTACCCACCGGGGGGCATCGTGGGAGGCTGCCCCATGGAGAGCCTCAGCCACGGGGTTTCTCCGTCTTACTACCAGTCCAAACATCTACATGCTCCAAGCATACTCCCCGTCCTCAGTGCGCACAGCCCTTCAGTAAGCAGTGAATACTACATCCGCATCGAAGAGCCAGTAGACTGTAACGTTGACCCGGACTATACCATGTGCCCCTACAGCCCAGACTACCAGGGCAGCAGTGGGAGCTTCCTGACTGGGAGTGCGGACTCAGGCGAGTGCATGGCTTGCCCGTCACAGGCTAAGAACATGGATCCCTACTGGTCAGCGGATATCCATAAGTCAGACATGTACGACTCCAATGACTCAAGTCCTGCTATCTCCCTGACAATGGAGCCCCTTTTAGGGCAAGTGTTGGACAACAGCCCGCTACGACCCTGGGAGTCTAGTCACTATGTGTCTTATAAAGACAGAGATGGGGGTTACTACTACGAGCACTCGCCCCCTTTGGGAATAAATCCCTACCTGATAGGACGTGATTCCTCCAGTGGGCGTCATCAGGAGAGCTGGGGGTCAAGGAGCCTGCGTCAGGCCTTAGGTGAGCTGGAGAACCCGCTCGGTATAACTCCCGCCGTCGGCAGCGCACCTCAACAGGCCTACAGAGACCCATACCTGGACACGAGTCAGACCTCCATCATAGGGAAGAACGTGTCCGGAGGCTACTACGACATGATGGGCTCCCTGAGGAAGACAATGCCCAGCCACACCAGGCACAGCAGCCACTCCGTCAGCATCAACATGGAGACGGAGGGGGCACTCTTCATCGGGCACCGAGACAGCGATACGGAGGAGGAAGACGAAGAGGACATATTTGTCGAGAGACACACCTGCAACACTTGGCCTTCAAAACACCGTCACAGCAGCGGCGGCGGCAGCGCCGGTCACCACAGACGAGCGAGCCACAGCTGCAGACAGGACGCGTACGTAGATTTCCACTACACGATGCCGAGCACGGACATCGAGGACTCGTGGCCGGAGGAGCACAGCCTGGCCTTCCACTCTCTTCCCAAACCCGTCGACTACCTGGAGCCCATCCAGGCCAAAGATAACAGTGCCTGCCTCAGTCTGAGTAAACATCACGCCATGGTGCCCTCAGACAACTGCAACGCCTACATCTACCTGTGCCGCGAGGGTGAGACTCAGGTGCCGGCGTCTGAGAGAGAGTGCTGCCACTCGCACTTTGTCGACCCGCTCACGGGCTTGCTGGTCAGAAACAACAGCTACAGCCACGGCTACAGTCACAGCAGCTACGTCAGCGATAAGGCCGTCGACGTCCCGAGCAATGACGAGATGATCAATCTATCGCCGGCTCCGGGGGGGCCCATTGTGGCCAAACCGGCCTTGATAAAGCCAGAGGACAGCAGAGAGCAGTTGGTCGACCTCACAGCCGATGAGACGCTCTTCAAAGAGAAGAAAGACGATTTAATAAAAGAAAATCTAATCATGCAAAACCCACCACAGCCTAAAATAGAAGACGTGACGCTGACGATGACTGTGGCCGCTCCGCCTCCTGAAGACAACATGCACGTGATGGTGGTGATCACAGACCCGCCGTCGGAGTCGAGTCAAGCTGGCGACAGCGGTGTCGACCGCTCCAGCGTGAGCCTCGCCGACATCCTCGACTGCAGCGACGGCGACAACGACGAGGACGACGACATCACAGACGACATCACCGACGTCACCTCGGGCATCTTCGCGGACGAGTCCAGCGAGCTGAACGTTTCTCCCGCCTTCAAGTCGCTGCAGAAGCAGGTGGGAACCCCCGACTCCATGGACTCCATGGATCTGCCGTCTGCGGCCGGGTCTTGCGAAGGCTTCAGCCCGGCGTCCTCCCACCCGTCCAGTTCACCTAAAGCGATGGACAGCGGCTATGACACGGAAAACAACGAGAGCCCCGAGTTTGTACCCAAAGAGCCTCATGAACCCCGTGAACAAGCTCTGGGGAAGCCTGACCTTGATATGAGCCTGGAGGAGGACAAGGAGCTGGAGGAGGACAAGGAGCTGGAGGAGGAGGAGGAGGATAAAGTGGAGCCCACAGAGGGTGAAGACTCACAGACAGGCGAACCCGTTCTTTTACCACTCAGCGATAAGACGCCATACAGAGACTCTGCCTACTTTTCAGACTATGAGAATGAAAGACAGTCTAGAGATGAGGGGGAGGAGCTGGCAGAGAGAGGAAGAGATGAAGAACATGTGGAAATGGACTTGGGAGAAAAGAAGGGTGAGAAGAGGAAGAACGAGGAGCTCGATGACGCTGCAGTGAACAAAGACATCAAACTTGAAATGAAACACTTATCAACAGGAGGAACCGAATCCTCGTCTCCACCAGAGATGGACGCGTATCTGTCAGGTCAGGATGAGGTTCTGGGTCTTCCTCTGGAGCCCTCTGACGCTGCTTCACTAGCAGAGGGCGGGCTGGACGAATGGCCGTCTCAGGAAGAGAGCTCGTCCCTCGGAGACTGGGCGGCGGAGGTGGTGGGAGCCATGGAGGAAGCCCTCGGCGCCCTTAATGGAGATTGCTCCTCCAACATCAAGGAAGAAGAGGAGGAGGAGGAGGAGGAAGTAGAAGTTCAAGATTTAGAAACAACAGAAGAGATCAAGACGATTCAAAACAGAGCATCCTGTGAAATCCTGCACACGCTACCCAAAGACGAGGTGGCCTTGCAGCACACGGCGAACACCAGGAGGTTTTCTTCCTCCTCTCCTCCACCTCCGTCCACCCCTCCTCCAACGGAGGGCCGAGGGTCTCCGGCTAACGGGGACGAGGCGGACGAGGAGGACGGCGACACCGACGACAGTGACGAGTCGGACGAGGAGCTGCGGAGCTACAGCGTGCAGGAGCAGAGCGGCGGGGAGGAGAGCGAGGACGAGTTCCACCCGGTGCCCGTCATCGTGAGCGACAACAGCGAAGCCCACAAACTGCGCAGCCTCTTGAAGATGCCGACGCTGCTCACCACGGAGAGCCTGGAGGAGGCGCTGGAATCCAAGAAGAAGACGGTGTCTTTTTTTGACGACGTCACCGTCTATCTGTTCGATCAGGTGAGTGGCAGAGAGGGAAATGGTTTCATTCATTTATTTAACATTCAAACCTACATCAACATTTTTAATATTAACATTATTTATTAACGTGAAAAGGTCACTCGTAGTGCTAAAATAATCCCCGATTATGCAGCTCTACAGAGCTTTTTAGCCTCTTAACATTTATTGTACTAGTGCAGTGCCCGTTGAAAGCAGTCTGATTACTTGCCTCCTGGTATTACTGGTGATATGCTTGCAGCGTTGTCGGGGGCTTGTGACCGTTCGTACGGTCGGCCGTCGGACAGTTTGGAGCCGTCAGTGAGCGTCTGCCAGCCTAGTTTTTTCGACGTGTCCCGTACCATCGCTGCCCGTGTCTGAAGTTTTTCGGTCGATTCAGCATGTTGAATCGGCAGCGGAGCTCGTCGGTGAGAGAAATCGCTCTGATCGGCTGTTCAGTTTAAACGAATCAGTGCACGAGAAGAGAAACGGAAGTGAGGAAAGCGAGATAACAAGTTCAGTCAAGAGGACACACACAGAAGGCTCTTCTCGTTTCTCATCTTCATCTCATCTGATCGTTCCAACACACTGATATTTACACAGTGACATGCACATCTGGAATGAAGCTAAGTGGTGGTTGAGAGTGGTTTGAAAATGTCCGCTTTGTTTCCTGTACGTATCATAACAACAGCTTGTATATCCTCCATCCTCGGTCTTCATGTTTCCCTTCTTGAATGATGAACACAGACTACTGCCGCCTGCTGGTGTGGAGAGTTATTTCCTCTCATGCAGGAGCAGAACGTACGTGCTAACTGGTCGTCGGCTGTAGTCTTTACGGTGTGTTCGAGTGCAACTTTTGGCCAAGACCAAAGCGACTTCAGGCGACTCAACTGGTGGCCTTCGTCGCTGCTAGTTCTTTGCATTGATCTTGTGTGTTTTATCATTTTCTTCACTACCACCAGGAAAGCCCGACGAAGGAGCTGTCTGAGCACGGCTTCCCTTTAGGAGCAGATGGTCAGAGTTCACAGAGCAAATCCCAAGAGAAGCTCAGCGCCTCGGATGACTCTTCAGACGGGAACATCTCAGAGGAGAGTAAGTACGAGAAGACAGTTTTTAATTAAAAACATCCAAATACCAGTTCTTAATTATGTAATCGTCTGCTCTCAGGTGCAGGCTACGAGTGGGAGGACGACTTCCCTCTGCTTCCTCTATCAACGTCCTCCGTGGCGTCTGACTCCCCTCCACCTCGCTCCATCCCCAAAGCTCCGGAGCCCAAACCGGCCGTACAGTTCTCCCGCTTCACCGTCTCCCCCTCCAACGTGTCCCGGTTCTCCATCACTCACATCTCCGACTCTGACATGGACTCCGCAGGAGGTGGGTCACCTCATCTCTCCTCTTTAAAGACATGATTTCTGTGATTTAGGGAGGAGATTTTACGGACTTACACATACAATTATCTAGTTTAGTAGAATTTCTGATCAAAGTGAAAATGGTTTCTAGATCAAAGTTGCAGAGAAACTTAAAACTGTGAAACTTAACAACATAGTTAAGGTATCTATTTTCATATCAAAGCTGAGCTATAAAAACTATGTAAACTATATCAAGTCACCATTAAAGAACGTCAGCGCCAAACACAAAGAACACATTGAGCTGGCCATAATCTGGAGTGTTTCATTCTGACCTTGTGAAACACCTCTTCAGTTTGTGTTTTAATCAAAACTATTGGTGCTCATTGTTTCAAAATACTCGGATATCTGAACTTAAACTTGGATCCTCCAAGGTTTAATTTAAGACTTGAGTAAATCTAAAACTAGCCAAATTCCAAATCATGTATGAACATGCATCTTTTTAACGCCACTAATTTCTTTAACGCATTAACGCAATCAATCTCTCGGAGGTTGTAGCACGCTCAGTTTTAAAGCTAGAGTGAAGATACTGGCGTCATATGAAACTAAAAAACTTGTTGAATCCATCGGTACCAACCATGTCACACTAGCTTGTTGGGAAGGAGTTTAAATAACGCTCCAAAGTTACGCTAAATTTTGGCAGGAAAAGGGTGAATGTGTGAGGGTTTTTGTCCAAAAAAAGTCTGAAAAATGTCCAAAAAATATCCAAAAAAGTCTGAAAAATTTAAAAATAAATAAATAAATAAATGTATAAAAAAAATTCCGAATTTGTTTTTTAAATGTCCAAAAAAAGTTTGAAAAATGTCCCCAAAAAAGTCTGAAAAATGTCTCAAAAATATAAAAAAAATGTCAAAAAATCTGAACATGTTTAAAAATGCCAAAAGAAAATCCCAAAAATGTCAAAACAAATCTGAAAAATGTTTAAAAATGTCAAAAAAAAGTCTGAGGAAAAACTTTCCCGACCCGGTACATTTATACGCTTAAAAAGTTACAAACATTCCCTTTAATAATATTTGCTCCACTCTTGCCTACTGCATCTTTAAAAGGCTACTTTAATCTTGTATTATCTCAGTCTGGGAAACTGGCCCATTAAAGATGCAACTGTTGGCTTCATCGTGTTGTGAATTAAAATGTAGATACCACGCTAATCACATAATAAACCTTCTTGCCAACACTTTGGAGGATCGAGCTTCCTGACAGCCTGCAGAGAGATGTTGTGTTCATTAATCCTCTCTGCCTCGTTGTGTGTTTCTTAGGAAGCAGCGAGGACGGGGACAAAGAATAATGAGCTGTGGATATTTACTGCCTCTCTCCGAGACAACGACTCGAGACTCGCATGATTTCTAATTTATTTTCTAACGTCAGGTTTTAGAAAACACAAGACAGTGCCTCTTTACCGCCTGTGGACACTTTTGAAAGGTCCGTGTGACCTAAGCTGTTTAGAATACTGAAAAGAGAATGGTTAATATATAAAACAGAATATTAATATATATACTGTATGTACGATGTAAAGAATCTATGAAAGCGGAGGAAACTTTGAATTGTGCATATTTTTCGGATCAAAGAGACACAATGGAAGGACAGACCTTTTGGAAAGCATCACATTTACCACCTCGTTCACTTCTTAGTTTATGATGGGAAGCATTCACCGGAGTGTGGAACCACCTGGACTCACAGAAGACGGTTCAAAGACAACCTTTCGGCTTTTCATCAGAGGATCAGCACTTTGAACAAGACCGTACAGACTTTATACTTTTTAGGAAACTGCTTTACTTGTCTTAATAAATATCGACGAGTTATCCTTGAGGTATCACAAGTAATATAATGTTTAATATTTGGGACTAGCGTGTCAGAAGGAAGCAAAGGGAATTTTAATGTCTAGTTACAGAATGTTTTTGTGGAAACAGCTGATCAAACCTGGACAATGTGATATTGTTTTGTTGTTTTTTTTGTATCAGGACCACTACTGTACTATTTTACTGTTTTACATTCATATGTGGCTCATTCTCTCCACCGAACTGAGTGCCAGCACCGTCGTCACAACCCTCTCCATGGTAAACATCAGGCACAACATCCGCACTATAGTACGACGGAGTATTAGGGCCACGTTGAGGGAAGACAAATCTGAGATTTTGAGAATAAAGTCGCAATATTATGACTTTTTTCTCGTAAACTTCTGACTTTATTCTCATAATATTAAGACTTTTTTTTCTCATAAACGTCTGACTTTATTCTCATAATATTAAGACTTTGTTTTGTAATATTATGACTTTATTCTTGTAATATTACAAGATTTTTTCTTGTAAACTTCTGACTTTATTCTCGTAATATTACGACTTTTTTCTCTTAAACTTCTGACTTTATTCTCATAATATTAAAAAAAAAATTCTCGTAAACTTCTGACTTTATTCTCATAATATCAAGACTTTTTTTTCGTAATATTATGACTTTACTCTTGTAATGTTACACGTTTTTTTCTTGTAAACTTATGACTTTATTCTCACAATATTACGACCTTTTTTGCTTGTAATATGACTTTATTCTCGAAATCTCAGATTGATTTTTTTCCCCTCAACGTGGCCCTAATACTCCGTCGTACTAAAGTGACAGGAAATGAAGGAAGTCATTTCAGATTTCACTCTTATTAAAGATTTAACAGGTTTTTTCAAATATAGCAATGCATGGTTTCAAGTATCTAGAAAACAATATCTATTAGAATTCATTGCTGAGACACAGACACACATGTTCATGATTTAAAACACTAGTTCTCTAATGAAGATATGGACCAATACGGGTGGGCAATATGGATGAAATCATCACAGTATATGTAATATTATATTGCAATAATGGTATACATCTTAAAGTACTTTTTTCTGAACTTCACTTTGAATTGTTAGTTCATTAATATAATGTCTACTTTGAAGTTAAACACCTGACGAATCACGGTTCTTCATCACATTGATGCAAAGATCCAGTAAATCCAATATTGAAAAAGCAGAAAGCAATAATTCACAACGGCGGAGTACAACCGGAGATACTAAAGGAAGAGAACAGTTTTTTTTTATTGTCAGTATATATCATCATATTGCCCAACCCGTCAAGGCCAATATATCAAAATGCAAACTTGCAGAACAATATTAAAAAAAAGGCTGTAAAGTTCTATTTTTCTCTGCACATCAGTTTTTGCGTGTATAAATCAGCACACTATACATCCGGTATCATTCCTACCACGTCATGTTTGTAAGAGAAATGACAAACAGCTGTCTGACTTTACTGTCACCTGCTGTATATTGGCGTGGTTTTGTACTCTGATTCTGGTATTAAGCTGAACTGTTGAACCTTTTCTGATTCGAAAGAAAAAAAAAAGTTTGATATAATTTTGGGTTATTAAATATATAAAACATGACGACAAAATCTGAGCATCACATTGAAACAGTAACAGATTTAAGAGCACTTGAAAAGCTGAAATATTGAATGTGTTGAGCCACGTTGTTCTTTTGAGTCGGGACAGATGGAGTCGGTGTTGAGTTTTATTTGTCTGATCAGCTGGTTGAATCGAGGGCTGACGTCATGATCATGAAAATGTTCCAGCGCTTTGCTTTCTGTGTGTGTAAATGTACGGAAGTGAGATGGAAGGTCGGGGTCGACGGTTTGGCTGCTGTTTCGGCTCAAAGAATCGGGACGCCACCTTCCCAAACGCCCCCGCGATCGACATGTAGTGTCTTCGAAGTATTTGTTTGCCGTCCAAGGCGTTAATATCCTGTAACAGTTTAGCATAGAACCATCTACTGTAGACAGCTGTCCGTAATATTTTTGTATCTCCACACAAAAATACTTTAAAGAGTATTGATGTACTGCAGGAGGGAAGGTCAAAACAAAATGTGTCTCATGTTTTATTGTTGCCAAAGAGATGTTGTGTTGTGGTTCAGGGGCAACAGTCGCTGTTGTTTTTAACCCCAGAATGGAGACGGAGAGGAGGAACGTTACAGGAGCTTTGGGCTTGGTCTTGGTTTGCGATACTGTCAGTAACACTCACTGGCCCGGTCACATCATTACTTTCTGTACCTTCTATCAAATATAAATAAAGTCTGTTTTACACATCTTAAGATATCTTTTGACTGTTTATTAATTAAAAAAAAAAAAAAAAAGATCTGTGGAAGTTCTGTGTTCACACAAGAGAGTTCACACTGGCATCGTTGTTTTATTTGGTATAATTCTGTCTCTTAAATCATTTATATAAGGAGATTTAAAGGTCCCATATTGTAAAAACTGCCTCCTTCTCATCCCTGCTTTAACCTTTAACCTGTCTCCTCCCACTAATCAGCGCTGGTCAGGTGTCTCTCAGGTGGTGAGGAGGAGGCGTGGTCCAGGAACAAAGAGACAGAGAATTGTTTGTGAGGAGAGACGGAGGAGTTCAGGTTGCAGCTTTCTGGGGAAAATAACCAGATTTAGCTCCTTTTTATGGTTTTACCTGGACCGGCTGAAGACAGCAGAGAAACCAGCGTGAACTGAGGACGATAAAGACTAAGCAGCAAACAAAACCAAACCAAACCAAACCATGACCCAACCCCACATTCGGTGAGTTTGATTACTTTTTGGAGTTTTACTTATTTTTTTTAAATGCATGGCTTTGTTTTGGGTTGGATAAATGTGAACAATCTCGTGGACATTCCTCCAGTTAATATTTTAATTTTAATTTTGTTCTACTATATTCTCTATTTTTGTGGCATACTATACTGTGACATGTATGATTTTTTTTATGGCATACTATACTATGACTTTTTTATGACATTTTTCAACATACCACTCTGACTTTCACCATTTTTTTGATATGTTATACTATGACTTTATTTGCGGGGTTTTTTTTACACATTAGACTAAGACCTTTTTTCGACATACTATGACTTTTATAGCTTTTTTTCAACATGCTATAGTTTGACTTTTTTTAATGAGACTATGGGCCCTATTTCAACCATCTACAGCTCATGGTCTAAAGTGTATTTAGGGCGTGTCCAACTCCACATTTGCTGGTTAAAAGGCGCATAATCTGAGCGCCAAGTGTTAGCAGAGTGGAATTATGCATCATGTGTACCCAGTGAAAAGTCATAATATAGCATGTCGAAAAAGTTTTATGAAAAAAAGTCACAGTATAGTATGTTGAAAAATTCATTTAAAAAAAAGTCATAGTATAGTATGTCGAAAAGTTTCATTAAAAAAATCATAGTATAGTATGTCGAAAAGTTTTATGAAAAAAAGTCATAGTATAGTTAAGTATGTGGAAAAAGTCATACAAAAGTATAATAATAATAAATTCAACTTATATAGCGCTTTTCAAGGACTCAAAGACGCTTAAAGTATACTATACTATATGGGTATACAATGTAAACAGAGAGGTAAAAGAGGAAGGATATTGCTGGTGCTCTGAACTCCTTCCTGATCACTTATACGTTACGCAGGTCATCAAATAAGTCACGGCAAGAATTTATGACTACGATCACCTGATCTGACAGAACTATCATGTATTCTGATATATACAAGACACACAGCACAATGTGGGTAAATACTTGATTCTTTATTCTCAAAATGAAATCTAAAAACAGACACTGTGTTTGCCATCAAATCACATGATACAGGTTTGACTGTCAGTCATGTTTGTATTGTATTAGTCTTCATTAACATATCACTTAGAGTTCCACTGATACAGGTTTTACCAGTTTCAATACCAGTTTTTGGTTAATAGACTTACATCCTTCAAACCATAGATGTCAGTACAGTCATGTTGTTCCTACATGCAAGATTTAAGGTGCAGTTGCTCTTTACAATATACAGTAAATACACTGATTATCATGAGGTGAATAGCCTTTCACATTTAGAAAATTTAAACTGAGGCATACTTTGCTGGAACTATGTACCGTCTGCAAAGCAAGTTGCAAATCTTAGAAGTTTTTTTATATGAAGCCCATTTTTCAAACATTCAAATTTCGCTTCAAATCAGTTTTAAAATCAGTGTATATTTTTAAAATGTACTTTCAACCTCTCAAACCTTAGTCTACATTTTATGAATTGCAAAGGAGAATTCATATAAAAAAATATTTATATATATATATTTAAAGTTTTTTATATATTAAACATTGGTTTATATATAAAAAAACATTCTTTTTATATATATATATATACACATATATATATATGTGTATATATATATATATATATATATATATATATAAAGTTTTTTAAATATTAAACATTGTTTTATATATCAAAAACATTCTTTATATATATATATATATATATATATATATATATATATATATAAAACATTTTTTATATATATATGAAAACATTTTCTTTATATATATATATATATATATAAAACATTTTTTTTATATATATATATATATAAAACTTTTATATATATATAGACATATATAAACATTTTTTTAATATATATATATATAAAAAATTTTTATATATTAAACATTTTTTTATGTATAAAAAGACATTCTATATATATATATATATAAAACATTTTATATATATGTATATATATATATTTTCTTTTAGATATATAAAAACATTTTATATATATATATAAAACTTTGTTTATATATATATATATATAAAAACATTTGTTTACATATAAATATATATATAAAACATTTTTTTATATATATACATAAAACATTTTTATATATGTATAAATTCAACTTTTAACGAAAGGCCAATATCAGTGTAACTAATAACAACCTGTATCAGTGTAATCCTGATTGCTCGTCTCACTACATCAAAGTTATCTTAAACGTGACAATATGCAATCACAAAGTTTTTCTCCTGCTGATTGTATTATTTAATTTCTCTGTTGAAAATGTTGCTTTAAGATCAAACAAACTGCTTTTACACAATATTAATCAAACATCAAATCAGTGTAATCTGAGAACCAGTACATTATTATTACTGTAGGTACAAACACCTGCAGAGCTGCTTATAACTAATATTACAGAATATAGGATTATATAATTAGTTGATTAACAGTACTAGGAGTAGTGTGCTTATCAGTTTTCACTCAGCTCAAATGTATTCCACTGATGCTGTTGATTTTTCTGGCTGTTCTATTTTCTCTGGTATGTTTCATTACATTTGTTTTTCTCCGTCATCGGCTGAAACATCTGGCTTGTTAGATTATCCAGACAAATAACCCACTCTTCTGTTTTCCAGGTGTCCGACGCAGCACCAACACAAGTTTCCCTGTGAGGAGGCAGTGTTATTAACAGGTGAGACTAAACGGTGAAACACCTGACGAGATGTATAGCTCAGCAACATTAAAGCCCTTTTGTTGACAAGGCAGCGAGAGAAGCTGTGTTTTAAAAGCACAGAGATGTCGTCAGGCGACTTTTCAGACCGTCAGTCTTTAAAATGTACGAGGCAATAATTCAGGCTAACATATATTCTTATATCACACCATATACTCCTTGTTATGGAGGACGGAACCTGCCAAAATCAAAAATAAATGAATGACTCGATAAATAATCGTCATTAAATGTAGCACAAATGGGATAGAAAATAAATGTAGCCATTAATTAATTGATTAAATGTGACATAATTGTCTTTATTTATTTATCTTTGTATTAATTCCCTTATTTATTTACTCTTCTGTTTAATTTTCCCTTTTATTTATTTATTATTTTGTATGTATATATGTATTTGTTTTTATTTATTTTTTATTTTTGCACTTATTTTTTATTTTATATTTATTTTTAAAAGTATGTATTTATTTATGCGCAATTTTCCCTTTGCATTTAACCCCCTTATTTATGTCCCCAAACTTAGTTATTTCTGTATTCTTATGCCTCATTATGCAAATGAGGGGGCCGTCGCTCAACGTAAATAAAAAATAAATGCAAAAATAAATAAATAAATTGAAAAATTTATAAAAAATAAATGCATAAAAGGGAAAATTAAACAGAAGAGTAAATAAATAAGGGAATTAATACAGAGTACAAGTACAAATAAAAAACATTCATGTCACATTTTATCAATTAATTGATGACTACATTTATTTTTAATATTATTTTAGCTACATTTAATTACATATTTATTTATTTTTGGTTTTGGCAGGTTCAGTCCTCCATACCTTGTATGTTTAGAAAGTGAAAAAGTGAAACCCTGCTGCTGTCCATCACTATCACCCATAAATGTGAGCTCACGCCTTCACAGAAACACAACTCAGAGGAAAACAATCAAGAGTGATTTTTTTTTTTTTTTTAAAGTTATTTTTTTGGGGGCATTTTTCCATTTTTATGACAGGACAGTGGATAGAGTCTTGAAAGGGGGGAGAGAGAGAGTGGATGCGGAAAGGGCCACAGGCCGGATTTGAACCCGGGCCGCCGCGGTCAGGACCAAGCCTTAATACATGGACGCCCGCTCTACCAACTGAGCTAACCCAGGCGCCCAAGAGTGATTTTTAAAATGATTCTGGCTTCCAATGTGCTTTCCATGCTAGAAGATCAAATATAAATCAATTCTAGCTGTTATTTATATTAAATTACCTCTCTCAACTAATATAGAGATTATTGTAAATGTGAATTGTTTTCATTTGCTGGTCATATTATGATATAGTAGCACTACTGTAATACTGTGGTTGAATCGGAGCTGTGTGTCATTGTGTAGCGGTGATCCAGATCAGTACTCCCCCGGCGGAGTCGAGGCCTTCTCCACGGAGTCATAGTGAGCTTCGTCAGGCAGGTCGTCCTCCACTTCATCCTCCTCATCAGAGAGGGGCGGTTTGGCCGGGGCCTCCACGACCGGCCCGGTGGGTGGAAGAGAGAAAAGACTAGGAAGAGAGAAAATACAGTGGAAAAAAACCGATAAATATTATGCAAATCATGGATAATGCAACGGTCGGTGAGCACAGGATGAAACAGCTCTTTTTCAGCAACAGTGCAGTTGAAATGAAGTAAATAAAAGTCTCATGCAAAAAAAAAAAAGAGAGAAAGGAAGAGGGAAAGTTGAGCACGATGCTGAAACATGCAACTCGTTTTCTGAATTGAACTTTATGCCCCACAGGTCGGCATGCAGTCACATCACATCACATGATGGAAATAAACCCCAAAAAGCTGCTCCACGACACCCAAAGACGACGTGACAGTGAAGCAGTTCTGTGTGATGATGGAAAAGAGGAAGCGGTTACATGAAGACCCCGCAGACCCGAGGTCAGTCACTTACGATTTCACGGTTTTGGTCAGTCAAAAGCGGGCGTAATCAGGCCCTGTACTGAAAGAGACAGTCCCCATGCGTCAATAATCAGGATCTCCTCAAATACCAAGTGAAAACTTCTAACATAATACAGGGAAATGTATAGTTACTGTATACAGTGTGTTCTAACATAGCTTTACAGTAAACAGTATAGATATTTAACTACTATTAACACACGTTGTCATCAATATTAAAGGAGCAATATGTAGGATTTATGATTTCAACAAATGAGACCATGAGTGACAACTGGGAGGCTCCATTTAAAAAAACTAAAAAAAACTTTACTGTTTCTTGTCTGAATTTTGAGGTGCTGCTGCTAGTATTTCAATATTTAAAAAAATATATATTTTTTTACTTTTTTTGTAACATATTTTACTGACTTTTTGTTTTTTTTACTTTTTTGTGAAATACTATACAATGACTTTTTTTTTTACTTTCCTTCTTTTGTGACATACTTTACTGTGAATTTTTTTTTTATACTTTTTTTTCGACATACTATACTGTGACTTTTTTTTTTTTTAAACTTTTTTGTGACATACTTTACTGTGACTTTTTTTTAATTATTTTTTTATACTTTTTTTTCGACATACTATACTGTGACTTTCTTTTTTTTTACTTTTTTGTGACATATTTTACTATGACTTTTTTTTTTTTTTTTTTTACTTTTTTGTGACATATTTTACTATGACTTTTTTTTAATTTTTTTTTTATACTTTTTTTTCGACATACTATACTGTGACTTTTTTTTTTTTTAACTTTTTTTGTGACATATTTTACAATGACTTGTTTTTTTTTTTTTACTTTTTTGTGACATATTTTACTGTGACTTTTTTTTTACTTTTTTTACTTTTTTGTGACATAGTTTACTGTGACTTTTTTTTTACTTTTACTTTTTTGTGACATACTTTACTGTGACTTTTTTTTTTTTCGACATACTATACTGTGACTTTTTCTTTAACTTTTATTTCGACATACTATAGTGACTTTTTTTTTTTTTAACTTTTTTGTGATATACTATACTGTGACTTTTTTTTTTACTTTTTTGTGACATATTTTACTATGACTTTTTTTTTTTTTACTTTTTTTGTGACATATTTTACTATGACTTTTTTTTTTTTTACTTTTTTGTGACATATTTTACTATGACTTTTTTTTTTTTTTTTTTTACTTTTTTGTGACATATTTTACTATGACTTTTTTTAATTTTTTTTTACTTTTTTGTGACATACTATACTGTGACTTTTTTTTTTTACTTTTTTGTGACATATTTTACTATGACTTTTTTTTTTTTTTTACTTTTTTGTGACATATTTTACTATGACTTTTTTTTTTTTTTTACTTTTTTTGTGACATATTTTAATATTAATTTTTTTTTTTTTTTTAATTTTTTGTGACATATTTTACTATGACTTTTTTTTTTTTTTTTTACTTTTTTGTGACATACTATACTGTGACTTTTTTTTTTTTTACTTTTTTTGTTACATATTTTACTATGACTTATTTTTTTTTTTTTTACTTTTTTGTGACATATTTTACTGACTTTTTTTTTTTTTTTACTTTTTTGTGACATATTTTACTATGACTTTTTTTTTTTAAACTTTTTTTGTGACATATTTTACTGTGACTTTTTTTTTTTTACTTTTTTTGTGACATATTTTACTATGACTTTTTTTTTTTTTTTTACTTTTTTGTGACATACTATACTGTGACTTTTTTTTTTTTACTTTTTTGTGACATATTTTACTGACTTTTTTTTTTTTTTTACTTTTTTGTGACATATTTTACTATGACTTTTTTTTTTTTTAAACTTTTTTTGTGACATATTTTACTGTGACTTTTTTTTTTTTTTTACTTTTTTTGTGACATTTTACTATGACTTTTTTTTTTTTTTACTTTTTTGTGACATATTTTACTATGACTTTTTTTTTTTTAAACTTTTTTTGTGACATATTTTACTATGATTTTTTTTTTTTTTTTACTTTTTTGTGACATATTTTACTATGACTTTTTTTTTTTTTTACTTTTTTTGTGACATATTTTACTATGACTTTTTTTTTTTTTTACTTTTTTGTGACATATTTTACTGACTTTTTTTTTTTTTTACTTTTTTGTGACATACTATACTGTGACTTTTTTTTTTTTAAACTTTTTTTGTGACATATTTTACTATGATTTTTTTTTTTTTTACTTTTTTGTGACAAATTTTACTATGACTTTTTTTTTTTTTTTTTACTTTTTTGTGACAAATTTTACTATGACTTTTTTTTAATTTTTTTTTATACTTTTTTTTCGAGATACTATACTGTGACTTTTTTTTTTTTTAAACTTTTTTGTGACATATTTTACTATGATTTCTTTTTAATTTTTTTTTTATACTTTTTTTTCGACATACTATACTGTGACTTTTTTTTTTTTTTTACTTTTTTTGTGACATATTTTACTATGACTTTTTTTTTTTTTTTACTTTTTTGTGACATATTTTACTGACTTTTTTTTTTTTTTTTTACTTTTTTGTGACATACTATACTGTGACTTTTTTTTTTTTTACTTTTTTTGTGACATATTTTACTGACTTTTTTTTTTTTTTTTACTTTTTTGTGACATATTTTACTATGACTTTTTTTTTTTTTTTACTTTTTTGTGACATATTTTACTATGACTTTTTTTTTTTTTTTTTTACTTTTTTGTGACATACTATACTGTGACTTTTTTTTTTTTTACTTTTTTTGTGACATATTTTACTATGACTTTTTTTTTTTTTTTTACTTTTTTTGTGACATATTTTACTGACTTTTTTTTTTTTTTCACTTTTTTGTGACATATTTTACTATGACTTTTTTTTTTTTTTTACTTTTTTGTGACATATTTTACTATGACTTTTTTTTTTTTTTTTTTTACTTTTTTGTGACATACTATACTGTGACTTTTTTTTTTTTTACTTTTTTTGTGACATATTTTACTATGACTTTTTTTTTTTTTTTACTTTTTTTGTGACATATTTTACTGACTTTTTTTTTTTTTCACTTTTTTGTGACATATTTTACTATGACTTTTTTTTTTTTTTTTTACTTTTTTGTGACATATTTTACTATGACTTTTTTTTTTTTTTACTTTTTTGTGACATACTATACTGTGACTTTTTTTTTTTTTTAAACTTTTGTGACATATTTTACTATGATTTTTTTTAAATTTTTTTTTTATACTTTTTTTTCGACATACTATACTGTGACTTTTTTTTTTTTTACTTTTTTTGTGACATATTTTACTATGACTTTTTTTTTTTTTTTACTTTTTTGTGACATATTTTACTATGACTTTTTTTTTTTTTTTTTTACTTTTTTGTGACATATTTTACTATGACTTTTTTTTAATTTTTTTTTATACTTTTTTTTCGAGATACTATACTGTGACTTTTTTTTTTTTTAAACTTTTTTGTGACATATTTTACTATGATTTCTTTTTAATTTTTTTTTATACTTTTTTTTTCGACATACTATACTGTGACTTTTTTTTTTTTTTTTACTTTTTGTGACATATTTTACTATGACTTTTTTTTTTTTTTTACTTTTTTGTGACATATTTTACTATGACTTTTTTTTTTTTTTACTTTTTTTGTGACATATTTTACTATGACTTTTTTTTTTTTTTACTTTTTTTGTGACATATTTTACTGACTTTTTTTTTTTTTTACTTTTTTGTGACATATTTTACTATGACTTTTTTTTTTACTTTTTTGTGACATATTTTACTATGACTTTTTTTTAATTTTTTTTTTATACTTTTTTTTCGAGATACTATACTGTGACTTTTTTGTGACATATTTTACTATGATTTTTTTTTAAATTTTTTTTTTATACTTTTTTTTCGACATACTATACTGTGACTTTTTTTTTTTTTACTTTTTTTGTGACATATTTTACTATGACTTTTTTTTTTTTTTTTTACTTTTTTTGTGACATATTTTACTATGACTTTTTTTTTTTTTTTCACTTTTTTGTGACATATTTTACTATGACTTTTTTTTTTTTTTTTACTTTTTTGTGACATATTTTACTATGACTTTTTTTTAATTTTTTTTTTATACTTTTTTTTCGAGATACTATACTGTGACTTTTTTTTTTTACTTTTTTTGTGACATATTTTACTATGACTTTTTTTTTTTTTTTACTTTTTTGTGACATATTTTACTATGACTTTTTTTTTTTTTAACATTTTTTTCGACCTACTATACTGTGACTTTTTTTTTTTTTAACTTTAGTGTGTTAAATGTAAGATACTGAAAGTGAAAGTATTGACATGCACTAGGAATAATTAAAATATAATGCACAAAATGTTTGTGAGGGTCGCTCTTTGAGAAACTGCTGTAGAGACTGCCAGTCAGACTCAATGATGATCTTACTTGTTATGGTAACTCATATGTATCACATTCATAAATATAGTTCTACACACTCACAAATGCTGTGTGTTAACATGAAAATTATGACCCAAATATACTGAATTCAGGACACATGAAACAGGCAGGCACACCGACAGGCATAGAAACCACAACACAGTCAACTACAAATAAAAACAAACAGTGTCACTATAAAATGAAGATGCTGTGATTAGGAAACACAAACACATACGGTTGAGTTGAGAAAGGTACCTTTGCTAGCAGCAGGAAGAGCAGGCCAGTGTGTTTATGGTAGTGGCAGCTCAGGGCGGGTAGGATGCAGTTTAACTACTACTGTGCACTGAACACACACACACACACACACTCACACTGCACATGCAACAAGGCCGGTGAGAGGTTAAGATGGGAACCAACTCCGTTCCAGAAACGTTGACATGAGGAAGTGACGCCAAATGTGCACGAAAGCTTCTGGTTAATGCGTTAAAGCACGAGGATGATCACCAGCTTCTCAGCTATGAGACGGGAACGCTCATTCTTCTGTTAGGTTGTCATCAGTGTCAGGACCTGGAAAAGATTGTGCAAGAACCACAGCGACCTGGGGGAAATTGCCTCTTTTGTGGAGGAGGAAATTAATTTTTTTTCTCGTAACATTATGACTTTATTCTCAAAATCTCAGATTTGTTTTTCTCTCATTGTGGCCCTAATACTCCGTCGTAGACAGTACTTTGATGAGATTTTTTGTACAAACCTCTTCAAGACTTAGAAGCCAACAATATGAGGAAGACCAGGGACTAACTGGACCGACATACAGATAAGCAGACCAGCGTCTTTATTTAGCACAGAGACAATCAGACAAACAAGTTTCTTTTATCTTTCAAAACATGATGCTTTTACTCACCGGGGTTTTAAAATCAAGCCTTTAATTGCAAAGACAACAGTACAAGAAGGCTGAATGAGGGTTCAACATCACATTAACTCCCCTTGAAGGCTGCAGAGAGGCTGTGCCATAAATACGTGCCCTGGATAGACGTGGCTCAGCGTAAACACCACGCCGTTTCATTATAGGAACACTACCGACGCCTCATTTGAATCTCTGGATCCAGAAGTTCATCAGCATATTTATTATTGACGATAATTCAATGATAAAGTCTTAAATTGCCACAAAAAATATATATATATAATTCACGTTAGTCATTGAATCCACAGTAAGAGGCACTATAATGTCCGAACGTACAAAAAGATTTTAAATGGTTGCAGTTGAAAAGCAGATGTTTTGCAATGACGTGCACCGAACAACAGTACCAGTTGTCTTTTCTTCAAAATTTGATTATTCAGTCTGAAAAATGTAAAAAAAAAAAGTCCAAAACCCAAGAATATTCAATTTATGATGATAATTTAACAGAAAAAAGCAACAAATTGTACAACGGAGTATTAAACCACATTGAGGGGAAAAACTAAATCAGAGATTTCGAGAATAAAGTCATATTACAAGAAAAAAAGTCATATGAGATAAAGTCAGAAGTTTAAGAGACAAAAAGTCGTAATATGAGAATAAAGTCATAAGTTTCAAGAGAAAAAAAGTCATATATTTAATAGAAAAGTCGTAATATTATGAATATTACGACTTTTTTTTTTTTTTTTAAATAGTATGACTTTATTCTTATTAAATTACGACTTTTTTTTTTTTTTTTTTTTTAAATAGTATGACTTTATTCTTATTAAATTACGACTTTTTTTCTCGTAATATTATGACTTTATTCTCGTAATCTCTGATTTATTTTCCCCTCATTGTGGCCCTAATACTCCGTCGTAAAATTGTCACATAAGAGAAGCCAGCGGATGTTTAGCATTTTTAAAAATAAAGTCACGGTGATGAAACCGCTCCTCCGTTACGATCGTCTAATCAACGAATAGATTGAGCACTAAACTCAACTCAGAGCCTCGTGTGTCCTTCAGGGACATTCAGGGACGAGGGATAGTTGACCCCATTCAGCCTCGGCATGATATTCACACACCACAATAGATAGTCAAAGACCCGGAGCACCTGGGTTAGTGTGTCTGAGCACAGCGTTCAAAGGCTGATACTGAAAACAGTTACAGTAGGTTTGTTTACAGAAAGTCAGAAATATAGACTATTACTTTCATAAGGTGCGTTGTTTTAGTTTTTTTGTTGTATGAACTAATCATAGATACTTTGACAAGCACTTGTGTAGTATGGCACATTTATGTACAGTAAACATTCCCATCACAACGTCTCCGCTCCATAAAACATTTACATGAGCTGTCCACTACTCGTGATACCTCTTATGTCCGAGGAATACAAAACCTCACAGCATGGAAACTATCGGTAAATACTGAAAGACCCAGTAAAATATTGATTGTAATGCCGTTTTTTTACATGAAAATCCTCTTTGGGATCATTAATTTCACACCCTGATTATAACATATCCTTTACATAGTCATTCTGATGGGAGAGAGCACTGATGTCTGTGGTTCCGTTGGTGAGGAAATATGTAAAAGATGTGCATGCATGAAAGACAAGCAAAAGATACATTTTCCTCAGAGAAAATGTCCATCACGTTGATTTTTGAATATTGGGATGGCACAGAGTTTTTGTTGTGGTGCGGCGCGGCTCCGCACCGAGGCTTCACCACCGGCCCGGTTAGACAGCACAGGGCGGGGTAGGGGGGAGGAAGAGGAGGGAGATCAGAGAGAGGGGGGAGGATACAGACAAAAGCCTCTTCCTTGCTTTGATTGGCTCAGGGAGAGTTTATTGTCGTTAAGTGGGGAGGCAGGGAGGGAACGAAGGGGTAAGGGTTCGGCCCCCCCTGTCCTATCGCATCGTCTGGCTGAGTCTGTTTGTCTTTCTGTCCTCACACTGTGGAAATCAATTTTCCCTCTGTGGAACTGTGGACACAGAGAGGGAGAGGCTTCCAGGTGGGTGGGCTGGTTCAGGAGAAACAGCAGCAAACAACAACCAGGACACACGGAGAGAAGCAGAAAGCACGTCCACCCTCCAACATGACTAATAAAACCCCCCTCAACGTAAACCCACCTCTGAGAGGATGCTTATCAAATGAACGGTGAATGAGGAGGGTTGGAAGCAGGGTGAGCTCGTTAGTGATTGGGTGAGTGAATGGGTGGGTGGGTGCAGTTAGCAGGTGGAAGCGCTACTGGAGCTGCATGGTGCATGGGGGGGTGTTTGGAGGTCAAAGCACGAGTGTGATGATATTAATGAACAAAAAGAAAACTTAAATCAACTTAAGACAGAAACCAAATGAACCAAAACAACAACGTGTCCTCACACAACAGTTCGTATGATATCTTACGAAAAGTTAGTCCTCATTAGGGATGTCACGAAGACCAATACTTCGGTACCAAGTCGATACCAAAATTCTAAAAATGTGACGGTATTCTTTTTCTACAGTATTTTTAATATTCCTTCTATTTAAATTGTTCATATTTTATATGTCTGACTACTTTTTTTTTTTTTACTGTGTTGTATCTTGATTTTTGTTTTTAATGCTGCTTATTGTTTCTGCACTATATATCCCCTTTGCTGCTGTACACTGCAAATTCCCCCACTGTGGGACTAATAAAGGAATATCTGATCTTATCTTATCTTAGTATATAAACATCGAATTTAATTTAATATTTGAATTTTTTTTTATTTTTAATTTAATTATTTTAGACGAAAAAGGTTAAGAAGCGTGTGATCATGTGTAAATAATAGTAATAATCCACGATTAAAAAAAAAAAAAATATATATATATATATATATATAAAAATAATATAAATAATAACATAAAATAATATAATATAAATAATATAATAATATAAAAATAATTCCTGACATATTTGACTTCAGGACATCTCTGACTGCATACATGCTGAAAACCTTTTTACTGCATTAATTTAGATATTTTCCAAAGTAAAAGTCCCTAGAAGTGTATGATTCAACTGTTTCCCATAGAGTTAAAAAGTTAACAAAAATCGCAATACATATCGAATCGGCACCCGAGTATCGTGATAGTAACGGGAGATAGGTGAATCGTCCCAGCCTTACTAAACAGGGCATTACTTTTCGTATGTATAGCTACGAACAGCGTATGAGAACAGCCTGACCAATAACATGCCTTATAATATAATCCATTTTTATTTCTTAAAAAGGAAACAGTTATTTTGAAATGGTCGTGTCTGTCTGGGGGTGAGATGGACTTCTTAACATTCTTCAACCAAACACAGAGCCAGAGTCTTAATCACTTTATGATATTATCACTTATCGTATCCTATCAAACAGAAAAGAGCACAAAGAAAACAAAACAGAAATGTGGCGTGTTCTGCTGGTTGTGTGTTTGCGGGTCTGAACTTCAGGCTACGCGCCACAAAACGTCCCAACGTCCCTCAACTCTCCATCATCTGTTTGTTTCAACAAGTCAGTTCTGGTTCAGTCAGTTCACTCAGAATGGTAGTGTAGAAGATCCCAGCGCCCAACACCACCATCGTCCAATTATTCAACATATTTAATTTCTGCTTGAACTAACTGAACTGGATCTGAGTTGAACCAGATTTTTGTATCAATACAAAATAAAATATGAACTGCAAAAAGTGGTTCTTACCTTGTGGGGAAGCGGGGCTCGTACTCTTCAACTCCTTGCTGTAAAAACAAAGACAGAAGACAGACTTAGTCATGAATACTTACAATACACTACAAGATGATTCTGAGAATATGTGAGGAGAGAAATAGGCATTACAGTAACAGAATATTGATTCATATTTGATCAGCGCTGCCTAGTTTGACCGTTTGATCGGGGTTGGCGAGTGATTGACAGCTGATCAGAGACGGCAGACTCCAGATCAGCTCTGATTGGTTGTTTTCCTCCGGTCTGTGAAATCTTGCAGATGCCGTCAGGAGCACCGGAGGACACAGAGGCACATGATGTTTTTTCAGATTACCTGTCTCATGCACTACTGTCATGATATACTGATATAGTTTTATAAAAATAACTTTTTTTAAATCATATTTGCTCCATTTCTTCCCACTGCAGCTTCTAGAAACTGGAAAGTTGCGATGACCACAGCAGCCAGCAGATGGCAGCAGAGAAACGTGGTAGAAGAGCGAGACGGCAGCGTCTCAGCAGAGTGAGGCTCTTCCTACAGCAGCTGGATATCAACACTGATCTACTGTATGACTACACATCTCTCAACGAGAGAATATGAAAGATCTTATGATGTTCATATGACTCTAATAACACGTTAATACCTTCTTGACCTTCTTGCTAATTCCTTTTTGTAACCAGCAGATCCTCCGTAAGGCTGAATGTATGTTAGCATCTTCTGGTAATGTGCTCTCTAGTGATTTTCTCCGTTTGCCGTTGGGACGTCGTTGCGGTTTTAGATTATGCATTTCTTATGGATCACAGATCCTTTTATCGCTCATTAGACTGATTCTTCTATTGATCTTATTCAGTCTGTTTATTTAGTAGTTAGTCTCATTTACATCAGTCATCGTTTTAGGTCCTGTTACATATATTGTTGTTGTGTGTCACTATGTTTTATCTATGTTTTTATGTACTAGCTGCTCCAAACCATTTGCCCCTAGAGGGATTAATAAAGTTGTTTGAAGTGAATTGCTCTTTTTGATAGTCTGGTCTGTCCAGTCAGCATTAACTTTGGTGATTTGTAGGTCAAACATTGTTTGATTGTCTGTTAAAACAACATTTAAATGATGATAAGGTCGCTGAGTGATGAAGTTACACGAGTTTCCTCATTGGCTCGTTGCTTTTTCAATATGAAAAGGCGATAACAGTCCTTTATGCAAATGAGTTCATCTAGCGCGGCGCGTCCGTCCAGCTCACGAAACGTGGACCAAGCTGTGAAACTATGTTAACTTAAACGCTTAAAAAACTTAAATGTTTTCAGAAGTAGATTTTGGTGAATTGTTTAGACGGAATAACGTCTACGAGCAGGCCACCATGAAGTTGTTCCCTGTTTGAAAACCAGGGACCAATCAGGTGAACGTCACCGCTTGAACGGCCAGTTGAGTCAAAGAGTACAGAAGCAAAGAGACGAAACTCTGGTGTTGTTTTTGACAACAGCCGCTGCCATCTTGGACTGAAAACACTTATTAAATATATAATTTTATTGTTCAACACAGGCCATTTCAGTAGAATATGACTGTAGAATAGTAATAACTTTGTTTTACTTTCATACGGCACTTTTTAGGCGGACAGTTTACTGGCGTCCGGTAGTCGCTTTCAGTCCAAAATGGCGGAAGTAGCTCTGCTGCTGGGCGCAACGAACAATTGACTTTCACTTCTTGGCGATATACGATCTTTGCCCCTAGTGTCCTCAACGGAACTGGTGGACGCGTCCCGCTGGATTTAACATTATAGACATGACCACAGACTGACCGTACACGGCCCAGACATATACTCCGTTCGGACCGAGTCTTGTTGGATGTGAAACGAGTCCTAACTGTAATTTAAAACATACTCCGTTGAGTGTAACCGTGTACAATAAGTTTAATTTTTCACACCAAATTTAGCCCGTTGTTAACCAGAGGTTTTCTGACCTACATATCGAAGCATTGCGGACACTCTCAAGTGCACATGAGGCTGATGACGAACCCCCAGTTCTCCTTAAATGTCAGCAGAGATGTTTCCCTCCCTGACGGCTGTGAGGCGGAAGGAACACTTTAAGTTGTTATATGACTGCTGAGCAATTAAAGCATCGCCCACATGTTATGTTCCAGGTGAGGCGTGGGAGGCAGGCTGGGCTGATAGAAGGGTTCACTGCTGCATAAGTCTATTCCTGGTTCTGCCTTTTGAAAAATTAACCCCCGCTGCCTCCTCTCTCCCTCCCCTTTCATTCAGTCAGTGATCAACCGACGCCTGTCAGAAGTGCTTCCCCTCAGAGACCGAGGCAGCCGGGCGCACACAGAGAAACTTCTCCGATCTGAGCTGCGTTGCATCTTACACTCGACCTCCAGTAAACAGGAACATGGGAAGCGAAGGAGAACTGATTTGTGCGTCTATATGAGCTAATGTAGGAGGGCGTTCTCAGAGCTGGTAAAGGAAGAAACTAGGGATGCTAATAATTAACCGTTTAACCGCTATACGACATTAAGAAACGGTTAAAAAAATATACATATTAATAATTAATTAAAAACTGAACAAAACTCAGAGGACACCAGAGTTTTGTCTCTTTGCTTCTTTACTCTTTGACTCACCTGGCCGTTCAAGCGTTGACGTTCTCTCTCGTTGATGCACCTGATTGGTTCCTTGTTTTCTGCCTCCAATCCACCAACATCTACTTCTGAAAACATTTTCGTTGCATGCGACGCACTAATCTTGTCGGTTAACGGTTAATAATCGGTTAACTAGGGTTGATTATTAGCATCCCTAGAAGAGACAGCCTGTAGTGTATCTCAGGTCAGCAACACGTAGGGAGAAGCTGCCTCACAACTTTCTGAGACAGACGAGTGCAGCTCTTTGCCAGGTTTGGTGCGACGGCTCAGCTCATGTGTCACGTGTGAACTTGCGCGTGTGTGTGGGTAGATGCCAGTGTGTGTGTGTGTGTTTGTGTGCTTGTTTTTCAGACCCCCCCACCTGTGAGAAGCCTGGCACCGCCACGCTGTAGGGGCGTTGTTGTCTGCCATGCAGCGCCGCAGCGCTCTGTGCCGCCATATGGGAGTGGATGCCGTAATCAGGGACGGGGAGAGCCATGTCTTCTCTCTCTAGAAGGTTGCCCGTGCTGCTGCTCTTCCCGTGGAGGCTGGAAACACACAAGGAGCAGAAAATGAGGAAACAGTAAACATGTTGTCCCCCAGGCGGCCAATCAGGAAAAAATACTTTAGCCTGTGGGTGTTTATGAGGAAGATGTGCATGGGAGCCGTCAGAGGGCTGCAGTACTCTCTGTTTTCATTGGAAGGTTTTACATCTCACAAGCTGTCGGGCCAATCAGTGTCCAATCAAGTCTGTGACTTCCAGACAAAGGAACAGGAAGTGCTAAAATGCTAACTCATTTCCAGGATTTAGGACTCTTTCCTGCAGCGCTCTATTAACCTCAATAATATAACAAACTACAAAAATCATAAATATGCCTACAAAACAAATACATCAGCAATCACACAACATTCAGCTGATTCATGTTTAGTGAAGTAATGACTTTCACTTTTAGGACAAAATTAAAAACATACTTGTGTACTCGAAGTTGCCTCATGGAGCTGGCGTCAGCGTCATGGATCACCCGGGTGTAGGAGAAGGGAAACCAGCCACGCCTGGAAGAGGTGAAGGGGGGACACCAGATATTAGACATACAAAAAACTAATTAATAACTTTTTTAGGCTCATTGAAAACTGTTTTCTACCAAATAACATCAGTCAGCCTGAAAACAAATAAAAACTCACATCCTCGTCTTCTCGTTCTCTCCGTAGTGCCAGCCATCCCGGGCCTCGGGGACCAGCAGGGTGATCACATCGCCCTCGAAGAAGCTGAGCAGGGTGCTGTTGTCACCGGCCGCGTGGGAGAAGATGGCCTGGACTCGAGTCCTCCCGTTCTTCTCCAGCCCTGCCGCCATGGAGCTGGACCGGGGCAGCGTACGGGTCTCTGCTGGCAGAGACAACAGGAGGTATTTTAGATTTAAGCTTTAGACAAAAATGCTTTTTAGTTTTAGTCACCGAAAAGTGGTTTGATTTTAGTCAAAATATTTTCTCTCTTAATTTTGCCATTTATTTTAATTTAATCTTAGTCCTGTTTAGTCATCATATTATATTGAACATTTCTGTAATTTTAGTCAAACTTATTATCATGATCATTATCTGATAACAAACACAGGTTGAATGACTAAGAATGCAGCTTTGCTGTTAGTTTGAATCCTCCTGACTGACTGAGCTCATTAATGATGCGCGGTTCAGTCGCACCCACCAGTCCGTTATGAGAGCCAATCCGTTACTCAACCACCAGATCCCGACCCAACACCGCCAACTTGATGCATTATAGTAGCACAATGGTTGAGATTGAAACAAGAAGGACAGAGACAGAGGAAGAGAAGATGAAAAGTGACAAAAATAAAGAGTTTTTATGTTTTTAAACTACATTTTAGTCTTTTTTCATCAACGATATTTCATGTTTGATATCGCCACCGTTAGTGTTTAATGACGTCGGTGCCGTCTTCTCATCGTCTCGTCTCAGTCGTGGAAAAAAAGGTTGTTGATGAACAAATTTAGTCGTAGATTTCGTTAACAAAATAAACATTTCTCTAATAAAGACCGCTGACTGGTGTAAAACATGGAGCGTACCGCACCTCCAGACTTCTGCTATGAACCAGTTAACGACAGACACCGCAGGCATTTACTAGATGCACAACAGCTCTCTCTTCTGATATTACAAATGACTCAGTTTTTTGTAAAACCTGTCCTATATCTATTTTTACTCATCGTCTCTCTGTCTCATTTTTAATATCACATCTCCGTGTATTCCCGCCTGCTTTGGCCTGTTTTTTAATAAAACTCCACAGGTTGTGTGAGACATCCAGGCGGATGTGTTCCATTAGCTCTTTAATGGCTTCTTTCCTTGAGATGCAGTGATACTTTTCAAGGAATACACAACCTAATAGAATACATTTGCATACCGAATGCCAAGTTAAAGCTAACTGGTTTGATTAAAGTGTTCTTATGCCACCTTCATCCTTCCACATTAGTATACAGTGTGTGTCCTTACTCAGTGTGGTCTTGCTCTTGGCCGGGGCGACCTTGCGTACAGGCAGGGTGTTGGAGTAGACCTCGCCTCCATGCCGCTGGGTCTGCGGCGAAGGCTTGCCCTGGGCCACCTTGCCTTCCATCCACTGCTGGTAGTCCTCCCCTCCGTGAGCGCCCGCTGTGCCGTTCATCACCGCCATCCCTCCTTCAACGCCTCCCATCAGCCTCTGCCGAGACCGTGAAATTAGCATACAGGCAATTAAAACAAAGTCACCCGAAGCCGTTATATAACATCCGGCAGCTCATTAATAATAATGAAGGAGGTGGAGAGGATCTGGGTCAGGAAGTGCTGCTTAATGAAAAGACTACATTTGAGTATATGTTGCTTTTAAGATAAACATATGGAATGACTACTGGGAGACTGCAACCAGTTTCAAAGTGGATTTAATGAATTTGCGCCGCGGTTTTAATTAAAAACTCGAGCCAAACTGAGGCAGTCTTTCATGTAAATCTTGGAAGTTGTTCTGTTTCCAGTAGCGGGGGGGGGGGGGGGGCCGGCAGCAGGGCCGAGGACGGGAGGAATTTAAACCTCTTCTGTGCAACAAGCTAATTAGCATGGCGCGCTAACGAGTTCATTTGCATTCATAAGAGTTTTCTGAGGATGCGTTGAGATTCCCCCCCATGATGCAACAGCCCTCGACACATTCCTGGTTCTTATTAAGGGTCTCATTAGACACCACTTACCGGTGTTTGTGTGTGTTTGTGTGTGTGTGTACGTGTGTGTGTGCACTTGAGCTTCTATCTTAGTTGAGTTTTAGACCTTGAGACTGAAAACATGTTTGGAAAGCGGCTACATTTGCTAACAGAAGACATTCAGGCGTTCCAAATCTCATACTTGTTCTTTTTACTTTTAGTCCGTACTGCAGCTGCTCTTACTAAGTACATACTGCTGCATGCAGTACACATACAACTGAGACGTACCACTTCATCATGACATTGTGCCTTGAACTTTGACCCTCTTGCTCATATATCCGGTGCCTTCTGTCAGTGAGCGGTCATCTTCAGGCTGTCATCTGTCTGTGCTCAGTCTGCACAGAACAGCATGCTGGCTTACAAACTACAAAATGCAACTGGATGCAGTAGGACATCCTGGTATTTTTAGCGTACTGCATTTGACAAATAAAGAAGCCCTAAACGGACACTATTCTTCTTTGACACATTAACGCAACTTGCGATTTTAAGGTTGCGGCGGATTAGCTCAGTTTTAAAGCTAAAGTGAAGATACTAGTATCATATGAAACTAAAACGCCTGATGAATCCATCGGTACCAACCATGTCATACTAGTTTATCGTGAAAGAGCTCTCCTGACCTCTGACCTCAAGATATATATATCCCTGCTGGGCTGCAGTTTGCCATGTTATGATTGGAGCATATTGTTTTATGCTAAATGCAGTACCTGTGAGTGTTTCTGGATCAATATCTGTCATTGTTTTGTGTTGTTAATATGATTTCCAATAATAAATATATACATACATTTGCATAAAGCAGCGTATTTGCCCACTCCCAAGTTGATAAGAGGATTAAATACTTGATAAAAATCTCCCTTTAAGGTACATTTTGAACAGATAAAAAATGTGCAATTAACTATTTTAATTGAGTGACAACACTAATAAAATGTCTATAAATACTGCACAGGTCTCAGGTAGAATAAATGATGAATTAAAAGGTAGTAGTAGAGGAACCGACCTGCTGTCCCATGCCCCCACTGGCCCTGAGGGCCGCCAGCTCTGGAGGTACCGGCAGCGGTTTAGCACCGGGGATGGGCTCGGAGATGGGCATGCCTGGATGATGACCACCGGGGACCATGGCGCCCGCTACGCCGCTCATCTGCTGGGCCAGGAACATGGCACGATCTGGCAGTTTGTTGGGCTCGGCGCACGCCTGCTGCCACACGGGGATCTTCTGGGACAAAAGCTCTTTCCCCTGAAAGAAAGAAAGAAAGAAGGAAAGAAGGAAGAGATGGGTTGATGCTTGTTTTCAAAACAGTATTGTGCATGTGTGTATTCTTTTCCTCACTTTGCTAATAAATCCTTCAGATCAGGATTAGAAATATATGCACCCTCTGGAGGTAATGCTGCATCACCATGGCATCACATTATTCATACAAGCAGAAGCATGAAAAGGAGAAGGCGAGGAACATGGAGGAGATGCAGGCCACGAGAGATGAGAAGAAGGATGAGAGAGTCCTCCTCACTCATTTGAGAAGCTCTCAGATGCTGAGCTCTCAGGGCTGAGTTACATTCCCTCCATACATTATCCAGCAGCACAGTTACATAAAAGCTACGTCTCATTTGCATGTCGTCGTCGGTGAATAAATGAGGGAATCCATGAATATGGGATAGATGCTGCTCAAACAGTTTTAACTCCACCAGGCTTGTTGTGGAGGATAAACACAGCGAGGCTCTGAGGTTGTCTGGCCCCGCTGAGTGTACGTGGGCTGGAGGAGCGTCAGGTGTCAGGGTGTGGGCGGGATGAACCAATAAATTAACACTGATATTAAAGTACAGCAACAACACATTCATACCAGCAGAGTGAGCATCATGTCATTTGGGGATTCATGCTCCAACTGAAATAAGATAATGATTCCTCTGTCACAGTTAAATTATTGTTCCGTTCAGGTTAGATTAATAGATTTGGGATGCCCCCTCCATGTGTTTTCTATGTGCGTGCAGCTTTCTCAGTGTTTCTTGCTGCAGGTAGAAGCGATGAGTCACCGTGACCTCAGTCAGCCCTCTCCGATAGCTAAGGTAGAGTGTAGGTGGGACGTCTTTACCAGTGTGATGATAAAATCAACTAGCAGACGGTGGCTGTTTTTCCTTCATTCCTGCTTCGCCATCCGCAGCACCGGAGAAGCGCTCTCTGGCAGCGTGTGGGAGGTTTGCCAATTTGTAAAATGTTCCCAGAAAGTAAAGAGAGCTTTAAATCACCAGATTATTTCCTCCAGACCTCCATGCTAACGTACACTAGACTATAATGAGTGATAGCGCTGTGTATTGGCAAGAATCTGGCGATACGATCACGATACAGGGGTTACGATTCAATATATTGCGACACTGTAAGCAAGGCGATATATCGCGATTCTAATTTTAGGAAAACTGGTATAAAGACACTCCATATGTATAAAAGCTGAGCAAAAAAAATCACTATGTAAAATGTCTCCTATGGGGACTAACATCATCACACATGAATACAGTCGGGCTCATTGGATCCACAAGAGTCTCAGCTTTACAGTGAAACCCAATTCATGTAATTCAGAGACTGTTTAGGGACCCCAGTATGCAGAAATATTCAAACACATCATTTTTAGGATAAGAGAAAATAACACATTTATACTGCATTCAAAAAGCTGCATGTTTTTTGACCGTTTTCCTTAAATTAGATTTTTTTTAAAACGCAATAAATTGAATTGCTACCCCAGTATCATGATACGTATCTCGCCGCTATACAGCCATAATCTCTACTAAATATATATTCAAGACTCAACTGTACTTCACAGCCGAGTTTAAGACTAATTAAATCTCTTTCTGCTGTTTATTTATGCATCAACCCATCAGCAGTTTGTGCTCTGTGCTTCCTCCCTCCGTCTATCAATCACTCATTCAGACACTTTCACACCCACACAGTCAGTGAACCAAGTGTTCTCGCAAGAAGTAGGTCATCTTCTCTCTCTCCCGCTGCCTCCCCACCTCACCCACTCACTCCTCTTTACCACCTCACATGTCCCCAGTGTGAAGGGGTGAGGAGGAGATGCTTCTCTTATTAGTAGTTTCTTGGACGATATGAAACTCCTGACGAGTGATCTCCCGACTGCACGGCTGCACGTGAAAAGCCGAGACGCGATGGCGGAAAACTTTGAATGAAACGGACGAATAAATACAGAACGTGACGTGTTTGAGAGAGACAGATGGGAACAAGACAACATGTCGTAGTTTTAAAGGACCAGTGTGTAATATTTATGGAAAAGTATTAATAAGTAATAAGTATGTTTTCTTTATATATCTACGTAGGGAGCGGGTCCTCTCCACGGAGTTGGCCGCCATGTTTCTACAGTAGCCCAGAATGGACAAACCAAACTCTGATAACTTTCCTGCTTGAGCCAGAGTCGATAACGTTACTCGCTCCCGTCGTCGCTGCCTCTCTCATGCTTCATCACTCACTCTAATGGTACGTGAGGGATCGCCTCGCTTCCCAGCATTGGACGCTTGATGCCACTAGAAACAAGGAACGCTTTCCCTCGTGGGCTGCTGCTCCCAGCTTTCAAATCCAGAACCAATATGGCTCGTTTGGAAACTTTCTGCTCTTATATCACGAACATAGTTCACCGAAATGTGTTTCTGAAAACATTTTATGAGAAATAAGCCGTGCAGCTGCTGAATCTCTCTTTATTTTAGATCGACAATGTTTAGTTTAAAAGTTTCTAGTGAGTTTCCAGAGGCGGGGAGTCGCGTTGGAAGCCCCTGATTTGAATATGGAGCAGCCAACATGACTCCTCGTCTCTCGAATCGCGCCGCCACGCTACCAGAATGCATTGCACGGCTACTTACATAGACTGTGGACATGTACCACGAGCACGCTACTCTACAACAACAACAACAACAACAACTGGCTCTAGAGTTTGTGCAATAACACACTTTCCCTGGGACCAATGAAGTTCCAACTAATCAAATCATCTTTAATAAAGGATATTCCACAGAGCCCAGACTAGCTTCAATAAAACAAGAGGTGATTTCCCAGGATCTCACTGAGTAAAGCAATGACTTGGTGGTTAAAAGATGCCTCGATGACGACGTTCAAACTGGGATAAATATGGCTTTTAAATCGCTATATATAAATGTTTACCAGCACGACGAAAATAGATCAAGGAAATGCTGTTGAAACAATAAATATATATATCATTTAAATGTCTAAAAAACCCAGGTTTAACCTAGACATCTTTCAATGCGGAAAACTGTGACGTCACCAACACATGAACAGCTGTTGGCCGAAGCCGTTCCTTCTCACCTTGCTGTGGTAGACGCTGCTGTTCTTGGCCACGGCACACTGGCGGTCCACCAGGAAGCAGTACCTCCTCCTCTCCTCGGACAGAGCGTTCTTGTAGCCCTCGGCGATGTAGTTGTCCAGCTCGGTCTGCTTATTACTGATGGCCTCCACGTACTGCGGGAGAGAAGGGAAAAGGTGGCGTTAAAAAAACATGTTGGCATGTCCTTATTAGGACATTATCTCACTGTTCTGATAGGTAAGGAAGTTTATCTAATATAGCACCATCGTACATGTTTTATCTGTTCAAAATGAACCTTAAAGGGAGATTTGTAGATAGAAAACTACAGATTACTCCTTTTAATACATTCATTTTTTTATGTGTTGGATAAGTATGTTGTCGAGGCAGAAATATGTGATAATGAATGCATGAATTAGCTCAATGAATTACCTAATTAGCACGTCTAGTTATGCTTAATATGTGGCGGTGATTACAGCTCAGCGTTAGGTAACTAGAGCTTCTAATTTAAAATCACATCTCGCTGAAACCAGTTCTGCATGTGGACTTCAGCCTTCAGCAGAACTGGTGTTAATTCAACCAGCCAGTCTTTTATGACGGTGCGTAGGCTGCGTACTTTCTCTGCGAACAACGCCGTCATGGTCATTTACACCTCGCACTGTCTGGCGCTCTGAGAATCTCACTTTATTCAGGAATCTTCAAATGCTTTCAGTTACGTAAGTGAACCTGAGGACAAAGTGGGGTTCGCCACATGATGCTGCTGCCTCTGTGTGTCAAGGTGATGCTGGATGTGGATGAGTGGTTCCACTTGTTTGATGGAGATGTCCTGTGCCTCAGTTCAAGCTCTAAGAGGACTCAGTGGGCTGAGTTGTTGAAGGAGTAGAGGTATAAAAGCCAGACGCAGCCAAAAGGGTGAGCGAGTTTATACTGCAGAGCGAAACACCAGTCAACACATAACAGACACATCTACGATCGCATCTATGTGGAGTTTGACTTCTTTTGTTCTAATTCGTGGTTTTCAGGTCTGATGTGTAATGTGACATTTTAAAAATGCAAAGCGAGCGATTTGACTTTCAAAGCAATGAAAGCACAATTTGTCTGCTTTTTATATGTCAGGATTGTGATGTATGACGCCTGATTTAGTTTATAATGGCACAGTCCATTCAGGAAAATACACCTAAAACAGTTTTAACGCCATTATTTCTTTAACACATTAATACAATCGATCTTTCGGAGGTTGTAGCGGACTAAGTTTTAAAGTTAGAATGAAGATACTGACATCATATCAAATTAGAAGACCTAAAGAATCCATTGGTACCAAGTAGGAGATTAAATAACGCTCCAAACTTACGCTAAATTTTGGCGAGGAAAAACTGTCATGGCCATTTTCAAAGGGGTCCCTTGACCTCTGACCTCCAGATGTGTGAATGTAAATGGGTTCTATGGGTACCCACGAGTCTCCCCTCTACAGACATGCCCACTTTATGATAATCACATGCAGTTTGGGGCAAGTCATAGTCAAGTCAGCACACTGACACACTGACAGCTGTTGTTGCCTGTTGGGCTGCAGTTTGACATGTTATGATTGGAGCATATTGTTTTATGCTAAATGCAGTACCTGTGAGGGTTTCTGGACAATGTCTGTCATTGTTTTGTGTTGTTAATTGATTTCCAATAATAAATATATACATACATTTGCATAAAGCAGCATATTTGTCCACTCCCATGTTGATAAGAGTATTAAATACTTGATAAATCTCCCTTTAAGGTACATTTTGAACAGATAAAACATGTGCCATTAATTGATATTTGGTCTTAAAGGCTCATTTCAAAGCTTCTGTTTTTGGTTCTGACCCGGGATTTGGGGCGTATTCATCGTTCATCTCTCTCCTATACAGTCTCTCTGTTTCCCTGGTGGGAACACGGCTGATATACTGACGAGCCACATGGAGGAGCCACAGTGTCGCACCTCAAACCTCTCGTTGTCTCTTGCTCTCCTGTGTTTGACCCTAACGGGCATCAAAACTGGAAGAGAAGCTAAATGGAAACCATCTGCCAGAATGTGGTCAATTTAGCAGGAAAAGAACAATTTCTGAGAAGTGAACGAGGTCCTTCATGTGGGCGCACAAAGGCTGAACGAGCAGCGATCACCCACAGTGAAATATTAAATGGCGGCAGGCCAACGTAGCGGCAGCAGAGGAAGATGAAGGCCACCTATGAATCATAGAAACTGCGGAGGTGGAGAGGCTTTCAGCCAGCCAACAAAAACACACAGCGAGTGACCGTGTTGATCAGATTCAGACCAGCTTGGCGAGGTCAGGACGGCGGCGAGGGAGCAGTTAATCACCAGAGGGACTGACAGGCTGTGACACGAGGGAGGGGACGACGGAGTGCAGTTAGGAGTGTATTCTACGGATTGGAAGTCAATAGGCGGTTTACCCTGACGTTCATGTGTGTGTTATGAATTCCTCATGATTAAAAACCTGCTGAGAGCTCTGACACGGAAACTAAACACCTCACAGAGGTACGACGAGAAAGTGGAACATTCGCCCCGAGCATTAAGTCGTCCTCACCTGGAATCTACGGAGGACGGAACCTGCCAAAATAAATTAATAAATAAATAAATGACTAGATAAATAAATAAATATGTAATTTTTGTAGCAAAAATAATATTAAAAATAAATGTATCCATTAATTAATTGATAAAATGTGACATAAATTGGAATTTCTGTTTTAATTTGCTTCTATTATTCATATAAATACTCTTCTATTTAATTTAGCCTTTTTTATTTATTTATTTATTTTTTATTAATTTCTACATTTTATATTTATTTTAGCATTTATTTATTTATTTTCTCTCATTTGTGTTTATTTATTTTTGTATTTATTTATTAATTTATTTATTATCTTATTCATGTCTGTATTCTTTTCTTCACACATTTCTTTATGCATTTCTGCATACATTATATAAATATTATATATAGCATTAGATAAAAAATGCATGTGTTAAGTGCATTTAATTTGCGATTAATCACGATTAACTATGGACCATCATGCGATTACATATTGTAATCGATTGACAGCCCTTGTATGTACATGTAGAAAACAGAAAATCAGCTAATTTTCACATTTGAGAGGCTGGAAACTTCAATCATTTGGCATTTTTCCTTGAATAAATGACTTAGAAAATTAAATATATGTGATTTTATATATGTATATATATGACTGCAAATGCATCAGGACGGCAATTTCCCCAGGTTAATCCTGCCATGTCTACCATACAGTATATCTCCTATTACCTCATGAATCCTGTTAATACTGTTCCTTAGTTCTGGCACTGTGTGTGTAGGAGTATATAGTATATAGGACGTTCCTGCTGTAAGCTGAGCACAGCACAGTTTTATAACAGATCCCTGGAGCGCACCACTTCTTTGATGTACATTAAAGTACATTAATCCACCATAGCTGTTCCTGTTCTATTATTTAAGTAGCTTTAATACGTCAGGCCTGCTGTATGCGGCGGTCACATGTGATCACTCTCAGATATGTATGGAGCCCTAATTAGATGCCAACCAGCGTTTCATGCTGCTGCCAATCAGCCGCTCTTCGTCTGAAGCTCCTCTTCACACAAAATATAAAACGTGGCCAAAAGCTGCTCCTGGTTTCTGCTGACAGCGAGCGCAATCAGCATTTAAGACGTGTGCTGAGTGTGTCCAGGATTTATTGACTTATTTCTACGGCTGTCAATCGATTAAAATAATTAATCGTGATTAAACGCACATTTATCTGTTCAAAATGAACCTTAAAGGGAGATTTGTCAAGTATTTAATACTCTTATCAACATGGGAGTGGACAAATATGCTGCTTTATGCAAATGCATGTATATATTTATTATTGTAAATCAATTAACAACACAAAACAATGACAGATATTGATCCAGAAACCCTCACAGGTACTGCATTTAGCATAAAACAATATGCTCCAATCATAACATGGCAAACTGCAGCCCAACAGGCAACAACAGCTGTCAGTGTGTCAGTGTGCTGACTTGACTATGACTTGCCCCAAACTGCATGTGATTATCATAAAGTGGGCATGTCTGTAAAGGGGAGACTCGTGGGTACCCATAGAACCCATTTACATTCACTGATCTGGAGGTCAAAGGTCAAGGGACCCCTTTGAAAATGACCATGACAGTTTTTCCTCGCCAAAATTGAGTGTAAGTTTGGAGCGTTATTTAGCCTCTTACCTTACAAGCTAGTATAACATGGTTGGTACCGATGGATTCTTTAGGTTTTCTAGTTTCAGATGATACCAGTATCTTCACTCTGAATGACAGAATAGCGGCCGGGTTAAAGGGTTAATAATCTACTTTACCATGATGACAATGTCGTTCAGTATCTGTCCACCACTTTGGTCTAGACTGAAATATCTCAACAACTAAGATGAATTGCTGTGACATATTGTGACACTCATCTCCTGACTTTTCCTCTAGTGAGCTTCCTGTTTGTGTTCTTGAGTGAATCATCTCATCCCTCCTCGTTGTTCTCTTCGGAACACAAACACAGCGCTCATCTCACGACATCTGATCTCATCCCATCAAAACAAACGTGTCAGAAATCAGAAAACCCAAGTACTGTAGGCCGGCGGGAAGTGTTTTCACGTGGCATTCACACACGTTTCACACAAGGCAGGAAATTCCCACTTCCTCCTCATGATGGGATGATAATAATGTGTTTGATTGGTGTTACTACTCTGCACGTGTTGGGAACCTCAAACGGATGCAATTAAGTGTTAATATCAATCGTAATGTTGCTTCCCACTGAGAAATATCTTTATCGTTTCCACACGATAATCTGCATTCTTCCTTCTTTCTTATTACATTAACAACAAGAGGATTGTGCAGGACCTGATGCAGTGGACGTGGGAGGGAGGAAGAGTGATTTCTTTTACATTAGCATCATCTAAAGCCACAGAGCGCCCCTCTCTACCAATCACGCTCCGCTCACAAATGTACCGGGAGATTTATCAGACTGTAGAGGTAGCAGCTCAGTGCTTTATGGGCCCCGAGGGACACCGTAGTAAACGGGTGACCTCACATCGCCTATAGTTTTAATATCAACATCAATCACGAGCCGGAGGAGTGAATGATGACTACTTTAATCTTTAATCTTGCTGCATCACTTTAACTAACAGTTGGACAGTGGAGTATACAGCCTCATACATCCACACAAACACATTATCTGTCATAAGTACATTAGTATATAGTCATATATATATATAT
Source organism: Sebastes umbrosus (assembly GCF_015220745.1). Taxonomy (NCBI): domain Eukaryota; kingdom Metazoa; phylum Chordata; class Actinopteri; order Perciformes; family Sebastidae; genus Sebastes; species Sebastes umbrosus. The sequence goes on along the minus strand of NC_051288.1, from coordinate 25,300,592 downwards.
ATAACGGCATATTGTATGTTCAAAAAGGCAAATCTGTCATTTTATGTTTGGCTGCGAGCTTCACGGTGCCGACCACTGGAGTCTCCTGTTCCTGCCAAGACCTGGTTCCCATGAGGGCCAATATGACGCCCAGCAAGAATCTGGCTACACTCAGTACATACACCAGCTACTCAGGAGGTACATAACACGCTAACACACTCTAACACACATACACGCTAACACACCAGACAGTTCTCAGAGTGCATATCTTTTCCAAGACTGCACAAGCTCTGGTTTTGTTAAAGGTTAAATTAAAGTTACTCTGGCACAACAAAGACTGGATCTGCAGAAATATTTCTCATCTTTTATAAAAAATGTCTGACTGAGCACCAGAAATGAATCCTGTGTTCGTTGACCGAGCTGAACTCCTACCAAGACTTTGTGCTAACTAGCAAACAAACAAGGATGTAAAATAACCTTCTTACTGGAGGTAAAGGCGTAAAAAGGTAGAAGGTAAAGAGCGCCGAGGTAGCGGCCCGGTGTCTGAGCTGAGACTGGCTCTTTAAAGCCCAGAGGAGGAACTGCAGGACTTTTGGGGGCTGAATGTTCCTCATAGCTCCATCCGTATCGATTTCTGTAACGACCGGCCCGGTCGCCCCCTTTCACGCTCCACCAGCCATCCATCGAAGCAACACTAACAATTACACAATAATTACCTCCCCTGCTGCTCCTGCAGAGCGCCGCGGGGGCCGACCGCCTCAGCCTCTGGAAGTGCTGCACAATTAGCCCTTAACCTCCGACACCATGTTTTCTCTGCGCTGCCATGATGAGTTAAAACCGTACAGTGGTGTGAAAACCACACAGTCTCCTACTGTGTTATGCTGCTTCTACTGTAGAGTTGAGTTAGACATGTTGTCGGGGGTTTTTGAGCTTGTTTAATGACCTGTCTAGTTAGAGATGTTCCGATACAGATACCAGTATCAGAAATGCCTCCGATACTGCCCCAGATTTGGGATCGGGTATCGGCGAGTACGGCAGTCTATGCACCGATCAGATACCATCATTTATTAACCCAGACAAGAATCAACTTGTTTAACTGGAAATCAATTCTTCTTCGCTGCTCCAAAACCGTCACTGTGCTTTCGCCACAAGGAAGGAAAACCGGTGAACCGGCGACAGGGTCAGACCCGAGGCTCATTGATGCACATGGGGAGCGAAGGCTGGCCCGCGTTGTCCGATCCAATAGAAGAGCTACTGGAGCTCAAACTGCTGAAAAACGTTAATGCTGGTTCTGATAGAAAGGTGTCAGAACACACAGTGCATCGCAGCGTAGCCGCAGACCGGTCAGGGTATATGTTATATAATGTTATGGCTGATCGGCGTATACGCTCGCGGCCGACACATCGCAGTTGCAGCGCCCAAAGTTGGGCTTTGCTCAACGCGGCGAAAAGCCGCCGTGGGGCGCAGCAAATCATTGGAAATAACAGGTTTCAGAGCTCAGTGGTGTCGTTGTCGCGTTGCGTCTGAAAGGACCTTCAGTGAGTGAGAGACGGAGAGAGAAATGGAGAGAACTAAGAGAAATCTCTGGTATTAATATTTATCAGTTTTTATTCATTTTCTGCTCCTGCTTGAGTATTTCACTCAAGCAGGAGCAGAAAATGAATAAAAACTGATAAATATTAATACCAGAGATGCTTGAGTATTTCACTCAAGCAGGAGCAGAAAATGAATAAAAACTGATAAATATTAATACCAGAGATTCACACAAGTTCTCGCCAGAGGGGAGAATTATTCTGTTTTCTGTCCTGAGAACTAAAAGTAAAATTAAAAGTACGTCTATTTAATATAAAAATGCGGTTACAGTGTTCTTATTATTTTGTTATTTTCAGTCTTTAAAAGTCACCAGAAGGCAGGAGAAGACTCTGAAACTCAAATTTTCCCGTGGGAGGACCAGAAAACTGGAAAATCTGAATAATAAAAAGGTAGTTCTATGTCATTCATTCTCTGTATAAAGTTGTTCATGTTTTACAAAAGGGTTTAACATGAGCCAAGCCAAACAACAAAGATAGTAATCATATCACATCTATACATGGTCAGTAGTAAACAGCTGTTTAATAATAATGGAGACTGTGGATAAACTGAACATTTCAGGTCAAAATCGGACTAAAATCGATTTAGTTTTTGTCATTTCCGTTCAGATTTAATGCCCATCATCATCATCATCATCTTATAAGCGACTACACAGATATTATGCACACACCCACACAAGCATTCAGCATAAATAATTACACACACTCTCCCTCTCTCTCTCAGCCTCTCATTGGAGAGGAGCAGCTGATTGGACAGACAGCAGCTAACAGCAGCATCCTGTGTGCAGGTTGCATAAGAGGGCACGCCCACCATGTGTCACCACAACACCTACAGACGGGGGCTCAGAGACTCTCACCGTCTCCTCACGCCTCCGCTCAGATACCTGAACACCAACTCGACCCCGTTCACCTGCCCTACATATCATAAACAATACGTTATGTAACAGCGATGGAGCGCAGCGACTAATGAAATAGATGTAAACAGTTTGGAAGAGTGGATTAAACGCTGTTAGTGTTGCATTCTTTCATTCTACAGAACAGCTTTTTAATGTTTCTTTATAGTGTTTTTTAAAAATATATCTTGATATAACACACTTAAAGGAACAGTGTGAAGCAATCTAGTAGCAGAATGGTATATAATATTCATAACTATGTTTTCATTAGCGTATAATCACCTGAAACTATGAACTGTTGTGTTTTCGTTAGCTTAGAATGAGCCGTTTATATCTACGTAGGAATCGGGTCCTATTCACGGAGTAATGTTTGTTTGTTTGTTTGTTTGTTCGTTAACAGGATTACTCCAAAAGTCTGGGATGGATTTGAATGAAATTCTTTGGAGTGGTGGGGTGTTGCACAATAAACAATCTATTCAATTTTGGTGGCGATCCGGATCATGATCCGGATTCAGGAATATTTTTTAGGATTCCGATCCGCCTGAGGATTAAGACCACAGGGTATAACACATGCGCAGGGTAAATGATGGCACGTTGAAGACGCATGAACCCGCCTTCTTCCTCCTTCTGACAGCAGAGAGATGCGTGTGTGGATGTGTGTTTGGAAGCTGCTGGCCGTCCGCGGTGAGAAAGAACTGTAGATTTGGCGTTTTTTCACATTAAACACGGTGAAATTACAGTCGAGTTCAACCAAAGCACACTTGGTGATTGTTGGAAAGAGTAACGACGACGGTTTAGGTGAGTTTTATTTTGTTTGTGTCCAGTTTGAATGAAGTGTTTTACGATGCTCCGCTACGTACAGCTGATCTCAACATAAACAAAAACACACGTGGATGATGGCGCAAGCTGAACGGAGAGGGGGGCGGAGGTCTACGCTCTCCGAGTGCCATTCTAGTTATGGTATGGATGGTATTTTGCACTTGGCGGCTCACGTTACTTCAGTCTTGGAAAGGGAGGAGTGAGCGTAGGGGTGCTGCTGTAATTCATTTATTATCCAGGTCATTGTTTTCTTGTACAATAGCTGAAGGCTGGGGGGGTGTTGTTGGGAGAGCCAGCTGTCTGTATGTCATGTTATGTAACGCTGCTTTTGTCTGTATGTGTTTTAGAATTGTGTATTTGTGTCTATAGGACCCAACCCGGTCTCACGGGAAGGCGTATAAATAGCACGACATTAAACGGGACATTCATGAGTACGCGTTTTAGTGTTTTCACGTATCCTTTGTTCGCCATGCAAACGACCGCAGTTCAGGCAAGAAAACCACTGAGTTATGGTCCGTGTCCACAGCCTCCGTCCTTTCAACAATTCCCATCCATTGTCTATGTAAGCAGCCATGCATTACATAGCACATTGGCAAAGTAACTTACAAAACGCCGGTCAACACCAGTCTCTGTGTTTGTTGGTCCCGTAGCATTTACACGCAGATGCGTTTTCATTGCAGTCAGTACAGGATACATGGCGTACAAATGATGTAGAAATCAAGAAAGGCGTACTCATTGCACGCTAAACGCCTTGTGCATTATCGTGGCATTTATACGCCTTTTTATGGGAACGGGCTGATAGGAGACCCTCGAAAATGAGATGCTACGTCTCCAGATGCCACCAAATCCTGCACACTGTACCTTTAAGAATCCAGATTCATCCCTCACCTGAACATTTCAGCAGTTTGTTAGGTCAATATCTACATGACCATATGATTTATTTGTAACATTTAACTGTGAATAGTTTAGTTTTTTTGATAATTATCCTATTTTAATGTACTTTGCAAGTGTTGACCTTGATGGAAGCCACAGAGGTCAAACCTCAGCTGTCCTTTATATTACTGCCGCACACATTTCGCTGTATTTTCAACTCGGTAACAATCACAGTTCAGATCTCTGGAATCGTTTTTGCCGCAGTGAGTTTGAGTGGTGAACTTTCTCCATCTCCATTTCTCTCCCCGTGAGGAGCCTCGCAAACTGGCACCCAAACAGCGAAGAGCTTGGTCGGGGGTCCCATCCCATTCAGCTCAGCACGTCCTATCCCATCAGCGCCGTCACGGATTACCAGGCGCACTGAAGCTCAAATCCCATCAGGAGGAGAGAGGGGAAAGCATCTGTACGAGGAGCGGAGTGTGTGCTACAACCATGGGTCAACGTGAGTTTACTAAAAGTCTGTTTGGTGACTCGAACTCTGCTGAAAGAAAGATGATGAGAAACTAATGTTTCCTCAAGAGGCTGACTGGCAGATTGTCTGCGCCACATACTGGGCTGAAACTAGGGCTGTCCTCAATACCATTCTCTGGGCTTCGAAGCTTCGCTGAGAAATATTGGAACGTATTGGAAACTTCACGGTGCAGCTGACTGACATGTTCTTCTGTCTGTCTCCATCTCCTCTGTTTCAGCGCCGCTGCTGCACTATTGTACTCACGCGTCTACACACAACAAACAGCGATATCCATCTGAAAATAACTATTAACTATTACTACATACTTATATATAAAAAAAATAAAACAATATTAAAAACGAAGCTTTCAAATAGTGATTTGGAGGTATATTACCATAGCAACGGTCGAAGCTTCGAAGCATTCAGCCCTAGCTGAAACCATGTTCTTGGCGCTGGCTGCTGTAACCAGTAGGCTGGCTGCGGTAGTCCGCAATTACATTACTTGCCCACTGCCATTTTGCTTGTTTTATAGAAATAAAACACATTTAGTTCATTTTGGCGTATCAGCGCTGTGTTATCAACACATGGTCGGACGACGGACGCTACAAACTGAAAGTGTCTGCTCCGTACGGAGTCTCAGCTCAGAGCAGCAGGAGTCAGATTTCACACACGGGACAAGAGAGAGAGAGTTGACCGACGAGACGATGGCGGAGGATTTGGTGTCAAAGTCAAAAGCAATTGAGCTTATCTGGCAATATCTCGGATTTAAACCCAACGCTATGAGGTGACCAAAACATTAATGAGGTAATCTCCGTGCGGAGGACGAAGCGGCGCCGGGTGTAGAGAAAGCTGGACCGGAGAGGCCAGACACACCGCCATCCGATGTTAAAGATCAAAGACGGCGCTCTACACATATATAGCGTCATCTTTTCTTGTAAAATGTCCGGTGTAATCTGCAACACCGAGTTTATTAACCGGTGGGAAAATGTCCTCACCGTCACATCCCTGGTAACCATGTTATGTGTTTTTATACAGCTGGGCATGAGGATGCACTGTGAGCCACAGAGCACACATTCATTATTGATCCATATATACTGCACCATTCAACACATCTGACACTTCAGCCTCCAACACACATCTGCAGACACATCCACACTGCATTCACACACACACAAATACACAAACACACACACACACACACACACACACACACACACACACACACACACACACTGACCTGCATCTCCTTGTCTCCATACTTGGACGGGTGCTTGCTGCCCTGGCTCTTTCTGCGCAGTTTCTTCAGCTCCGCCTGGCACTTCTCCAGACTCTCCCCTTTGCTCTTGTGCTCCATCTGGTACTTCTTCAGCGCAGCCTGAGGGGGGCAGCACAAAGTCAGCAGTGCAGCGTTCGCAGCGCTCGCAGTCACAATTTGTTTCCGCTGCCCCCCCAAGCCAAAACAAATCAGTTACTACAGGTTTAAATTACATTAAAATATTTAAATCGCACATATTTTATCTGTTCAAAATGAACCTTAAAGGGAGATTTGTCAAGTATTTAATACTCTTATCAACATGGGAGTGGACAAATATGCTGCTTTATGTAAATGTATGTATATATTTATTATTGGAAATCAATTAACAACACAAAACAATGACAGATATTGATCCAGAAACCCTCACAGGTACTGCATTTAGCATAAAACAATATGCTCCAATCATAACATGGCAAACTGCAGCCCAACAGGCAACAACAGCTGTCAGTGTGTCAGTGTGCTGACTTGACTATGACTTGCCCCAAACTGCATGCGATTATCATAAAGTGGGCATGTCTGTAAAGGGGAGACTCGTGGGTACCCATAGAACCCATTTACATTCACTGATCTGGAGGTCAGAGGTCAAGGGACCCCTTTGAAAATGGACATGACAGTTTTTCCTCGACAAAATTTAGCACAAGTTTGGAGCGTTATTTAACCTCCTTCATGACAAGCTAGTATGACATGGTTGGAACCGATGGATTCTTTAGGTTTTCTAGGTTCATATGATACCAGTATCTTCACTCTGAGCCCACTAGTACCTCCCGAAAATCGATTGCATTAATGCTTTAAAGAAATTAGTGGCAAAACAAATTTGTATTAACGCGTTATTATCGCATTAACTTTGACAGCCCTAAATGATTTAAAAAACTACTGGACATCTTTTCAATAAAGAAGAAAAACTCAAACTTAATTCAACTTAAATTATTAACTAACTACTAACTAATTAGTGGCCTGTATTTAAAGCATCAACAACATCATTATGTAACCGTGCACCTGACACACCATGTCCTCGAATGCAACACCACGTCAGGTTGGCCTCTCCAGAGAGGGGAGTTATGGGTAATACAGTGTGAAGCATGTTGAGATCAGAGACTAAATGAACACCTCTCTCCTTAATTTCCCATCGGCTTTCATCCAAACCACTGCAGCAAGTTACATAAATTACTTCCCACTCTGCCCTGTGACTCATTCTGAGAAAATGAGGAGTTTTGCAAAAAAAAAATAGACTAACTAATTTATGCTGATCAGGAGTCTGGAATCAGTCCCAGAAACATTTCATCATTTGAGACGGGGGACGTACCGGCATGTTTGGAAAGCTCCACGATGAAGGTCATTCAGATTATTACAGCCAGATATTCTGATGTGTTCAAATGCAAATCAGCTACAGAGACATTAAAATCAATCTAGCTTGTCGTGAAGGAGGTTAAATAACGCTCCAAACTTACACTCAATTTCAGCGAAGAAAAACTCATGATCATTTTCAAAGGGGTCCCTTGACCTCTGACCTCCAGATCAGTGAATGTAAATGGGTTCTATGGGTACCCACGAGTCTCCCCTTTACAGACATGCCCACTTTATGATCATCACATGCAGTTTGGGGCAAGTCATAGTCAAGTCAGCACACTGACAGCTGTTGTTGCCTGTTGGGCTGCAGTTTGCCATGTTATGATTTGAGCATATTGTTTTATGTTAAATGCAGTACCTGTGAGGGTTTCTGGACAATATCTGTCTTTGTTTTGTGTTGTTCATTGATTTACAATAATAAATATATACATACATTTACATAAAGCAGCATAGTTGTCCACTCCCATGTTGATAAGAGTATTAAATACTTGATAAATCTCCCTTTAAGGTTCATTTTGAACAGATAAAAAATGCGTGATTAAATATTTTAGTCGATTGACAGCCAATACCAATATATATAAGAGTTGTTTCTACATGAATCACTTGGAAAATATACAAGCGAAAGCTTATTCTCTAAGACAGAAAGTTATCAGCTATATTTATGATCAAATGTTAAACAGAGCTTGTTTGCTGAAAACAGCTGTTGCTGAAAATGAGGGTGATGAGACCGAACCAAACAGTATACAGTATGTGCTGTAAACCAAAACAACTAGCTAAAAGTGGTTAAAAGGTTCAGTAGAACTCTGTGGTTTGTCACTGTACACACAGACACCAGCTTAGTCGGGGCGTCTATGTATCTGCACGTGAAAAAGGGAAACTCACGTTCAGGTAGCGCGCGTCCAGCTCGACCTTCTTCTCCAGCTCTGTGAGCAGCTCGTTGTGGAAAGACTTCAGCTGTAAGACACACAGGAACACACAAAAACCTCAGAACAATGCAACAAAAACAAGATTAACTAAACCTCAAGTAGCTCTGTGCTTAACCACGGTGGAGTATTTTCACACAGGAATGTCAGTGTTGCAGTGTGAGAATGACTTGAAGGGATGTATTTGTTTTGCTGTCGGAAACGTCACACCCAGAGGATTAGGAGAGGATGTCTGGTATGTAAAAGCATGCCAAAGTCAATTTACTGTCTCTGTGCATGTCCACTATTTGTGTGTCTCCGAGAAAATTACGTTCCAATACAACTTAACTTTTAGTAAACATATTTTAGTTGTATGGGAACGTCATTTTTAGAAGACAGGGCTGGTAGTTGTTGAGTGAGCAAAGTTGAACCAGTGGTAAAATATTGCCAAGGAAAAAATATTTTATACATTAACACACACGTTTTAGCAAAACACATCTATTGTCCCACTTAATGACCTCCACTATCTTTGTCTCTCTTTTATCATCCATGTTGGGAAACATAATATTGTCTTAAACTACTATCAGCAGGATACTTGCTGAAAAAGCAGGAACTCCACTAGGGATGTCACGAGAACCGATACTTCGGTACCAAGTCGATGCCACTCTAAATGACTCTAAATAAATAAATATGTCATTAAATGTAGCAAAAATAATATTAAAAATAAATGTTGCCATTAATTAATTGATCAAATGTGACATAAATTGATGTTTCTGTTTTAATTTGCTTCTTTATTGCTTTTTGCTTTCTTTATTCATTTATTTATTTATTTTTGCACTTATCTTTTTATATTTATGTTCTCTGCCTCATCATACAAATGAGGGGGCAATAAATACACTCATAACTACAAACAATAATATACAAATAAATATAAAAAATAAGGGCAAAAATAAATAAATACATTTAAAAATTAATACAAATAAATATAAAGATAAATAAACAGGGAAATTAAACAGAAGAGTTAATACTAAGATAAATAAATTAAGAAGCAAATGAAAACAGAAATATCAATTTATGTCACATTTTATCAATTAATTAATGGCTACATTTATTTTTAATATTATTTTTGCTACATTTAATGACATATTTATTTATTTATCGAGTCATTTAATATTTTTTTATTTTGGCAGTCTCCGTCCTCCATAGGTCTGTGTTAACTTTGTTTGTAACTGTGTTACAAAAGTTTGAATATTTGTGTTTAATGTCACTATTGCATTCATTCTCAATCTGTCTGGATAAGAGATAAGCATCAGCTCACAGCTTAATTTGTAAATTATACTAATGTACGTAATAATTGCCTCGGATCATTGACATCCATTACCCAAAACGATGAGATGAAGTGCAATTTAAAACACCCTTAATAAAATACTTTGCATGTTTCCACAATTGGCCAATTTACTCTTTGAAAGATTCAAATAAAAATCTTTTGGGGAACCGAATTGAAAAATGTTTTTTTTTTCAGTCTGTAATGGTGGCGATTTACATATGAGAAGATAAGTAAACAAACTGTAATTAAGTGAAGCTGCTGCCTTCAGAAAGTAGTAGAAGCTCCTCAGTGAGAGTGTGTGTCTGTGTGTGTATCTAGAGTGTGTCTCGCTGAGTATTAAATATTAAAATATATCTTGTTTGTGGAGACTCCAAAGCAAAAGGCCCACAGTCTGTTTGGCTCCCGACTCGTGGCTTAAGAAGTGCTGATTTTAGCAACACCATCACCACATGCTCACCATCTCCTCAAGCTGGATCTGGATCTGTCTGTGCACTTCAGCCATCTGAAAGAGCACCTCCCCTGCAGAGAGAAGACAAAGAGAAGAAAGACGATAAACAAAAAAAAGGGAGGGAGGGAGAGAGAGAAGAGAGAGGGATATTAAATCCTTCCAATGTCAGAGAGAGCTACACACATCGTGCAAAAAGGAAAGACCATGCAGCCACACAGAAGAGATGAGAGACAGGTGAAGGGTGTCGAGGGAGGAGGAGGAGACGATGGACAGGATGAAACATCTGACGAAAGCAGACGAAACTCATTAAAATAAACAGAAATATGCAGCACAGACAGAATTATGAAAAAGCAAAGAGCTAATCAAGCAGTCTACTGAATATCTTAAATACTGAAACCATTTCCATATTACCAAGAGCTTACAACACTACACAGGAACAGATCAAGTATTTCATCTTAAGACATATGTGCTGTACTACAACAGGACAGGGGAAATAACACCAAAAAAAGCAGAACCCAGAGAGAAGTTAAAAAGCTAAAAACACAAAAGAATAATAAGAAGAAAGAAAGTAAAGGATGATTCATGCAGCCAGGGAGGTGCGTGTCGTTTTAAAGATACCTACATGCTGCCTCCTCTGAATATGCAATGCGTTGTAAAAAAAGGAACAAAAAGATCTAGTTTGAGCAAAGAACAGAGGGATAGAGACCTGGAGAGACAGTGACAGATCAAACTACCCCGAGAAAAATGAGACACACGACAGGTTTTCACACAGAAAAACACACACAGACAGGCAGTTAGTCAGACCCTGTTTACACTCCGGCTGCAGAATAACATCTATGAGATCAGCATCACATTTCAAAGTTAAAAAACATCCAATATTAGATTGTTTTTCTGTTTTCTTATCTTAAATGTCTTTGACAAAGATACCTCAGATTTGGTTTGATTAAAAACTGTGACAAAGATTTGAACTGAGTAGAGTTCAACCAATACATCCATATATATATATAAAAATATATATATATATATGCCAATAAGTAACAAGACATTACACAGAAATGCAAATAGGGCTGTCGCAATATTGCAGGGGAGTCAAGCAACCATCACCCAGGCTCCACTACACCTAGAGTACATATATGAGTTGGTAAACAGGCCTCGGTACAGTCAGTAAAACATTATACAGCTGCAGCTCTGAGAGCCAATTAAGTGTAAATGAGTCCACTAATAAGCATTAACGGGCCTCATCTGCCTCCCGCCTAATGCACGCTGACATCAGATAATGGATGTTGCTGCAGCGCTGACATGACAGAGCGCTGAGGTGTGTTGGTGGACCTGTGGACACTGGACAGTGGACAGTCATCATGGGGGACACAGAGAGAGGGAGTGGGCTGCCTGAATGGGATTACTGGGCTTAATGGAAGTGCTGTGGTCATGCAGACGAGACTCAGGTGAAGAAGATTTAGGAGCAGGAGGTGGGAAGAAAATAAGTGTATATGTACTTAAGTACTGGACTTAAACTTTTGCTGCTCGTACTTCACCAAAGAACATACAGTATAATGATAAGAAATCAATTATATGTTCCATTGCAACGCCAGCACCCAGCAGCAGAGCTACGCGATAACGTGTTAACGTCAATTAATTTTAACGCCACTAATTTCTTTAACGCATTAATGCAACTTGCGGTTTTTAGGTTGCAGCAGGCTCAGTTTTAAAGCTAAAGTGAAGACACTGGTATCATATGAAACAAGGAAACTTAAAGAATCCATCGGTACCAACTATGGCATACGGACATACGGACAAACAGACGGACGAAAACCAAGATGGTGACGGCAAAAAACCAAGATGACGACGCCAAAAACCAAGATGACAACGCCAAAAACCAAGATGACAATGCCAAAAACCAAGATGACAACGCCAAAAACCAAGATGACAACGCCAAAAACCAAGATGACAACGCCAAAAACCAAGATGGCAACACCAAAGACCAAGATGGCAAAGCCAAAACCGAAAATGGCGATGGCCAGTCATGCCATACTAGCTTGTCAGGAAGGAGGTTAAATAACGCTCCAAACTTCTGCTAAATTTTGTTGAGGAAAACTGGCATGGCCATTTTCAAAGTGGTCCCTTGACCTCTGACCTCCAGATATGTGAATGAAAATGGGTTCTATGGGTACACAAGAGTCTCTCTTTTACAGAGATAAAACAGCATATTTGCCTACTCCCATGTTGATAAGAGTATTAAATACTTGACAAATCTCCCTTTAAGATACATTTTGAACAGATAAAAAAATGTGTGATTAATCTGGGGTAGGAAACGTCTGTTGACCCGCACGACATAAAGAAACTGAAGGCCTTTTTATCCAGACTTTATCACAATGCCCTCATCTCCAAAAACCATCCCAGCTTACACCCGCCCCCCCCCCCCCCGCCCTCCACCCATCTGCTTATGAAAATGCAGTGGCAGCTTTAACAACGCTGTAGAGGTGTCTGACTGCCGCAGGACGGGACATTAGGAGCGGTGAGGCAGATTAATGCACCGGCTCGTACTTTCAATTCTTCTTTGATTCTTGGAGGGCGTCCAACACACCCTCCATCCCATCCATTAATAAACGGCCGCCGGCCAACGACGAGCTACGGCAACTGGGCTGAACCCAAACACACACTGTCATCACACACACACAATTACACAGATGTTGATCTCAGCCAGAGGGCTATCACAAAACTGTACTTTACAAAAACACATTCAAGATAATATTAGTTTACAGAAAATAACTAATTAGCAGGGAGCGGAGGTTGTTTCAATTAACTACCTTTTATGTTTATTTGTTTAGTCATGTTTATTTCTGTTATTTTCATTTTGTTTTAGCCTTTTTCAAATAACTCTATGCTACGGTGGGCGACGCAAAAACATGAATATCCCTCATAGAAACATGGCGGCTGTCTCCGTGAAGAGGACTCGCTCCCTATGTAAATATAAACAGCTCACTCTAAGGGAACGGAAACACAACGATTCTTATTTTCAGGTGATTATACACTAAAGAAAACATACTTATTAATATCATATTCCATTTCTGCCAGTAGATCCCCCTAAATGTAACACACTGGTCCTTTAAAGTTAGTATTTCTGAATGTTAAAAGTCATAATGCGAAAAAAATAATATAAATTCTTATGACAAAACATTCAAACAAGGCAAAAACAATCATATTTTTCCCCTTAACTTTTACACTTTCAGTTTCATTGACTCATAAAATCTCTAAACAGTTAGTATGCCTTCCTACTGTCCTGCCTCCATAATCCAGATCAATGATCTCATCTCTTCTTCAAATACATGTGTAAGCAGCAGCCAGTGCTCGTGATGTCAATGGCAAGTCTTTGTAAGACTACCGTTATCATGGAAAGCATGAAGTAAATGTTAAACGTTACTTGTTAAGTTAAGTTCAGCATTTTGTCCGTGGCCATCTTGGTTTTTAGCAACCAGAAGTGACACGATAGGGTGGAGCTAAGTACAACCGAATGCTGAATAAGACATCTTTAGGCGACCAAAATGTTATCTTGACCTACAACCTACAATGATATACAGTATAATATCAGAATAGATTTAAATTTGTATGGTATGGTCCTGGTTTTACTCAAAAGCCTGTATATAAGAAATGGCGATTAAGACCATAAACTCATGTTTACAATGTTTACTGAGGTAACCAGAGGAGTCGCCCCCTGCTGGCTGTTAGAAAGAATGCAAGTTTAAGGCACTTAAACAAGCCAACAGTCAATCCAGATTATCTAAACCACTTTATTTGGAAGTGAAACTGAAAATGAGAGCACCTGAAATGTCGATAAAAATCCCTCATTGCGCAAAAAAACTGAACACAACTACAAGCACGTTAGGTCAAAGTTGGACCAGGAAGTTGCTCTGCAAAATCTGTTGGATGTTTACAACGGACAGTTTGGGTCACAATTTTACCGCTTCATATTTCTTTTCCTTTCCAAATAAGTTCAGCTAACATTTATTTTATTTTTTTTAAACCTGCTCGTGGTTCTCTGCCCATCTAACTTTCTGTGTTCCCAGATTTCAGCAGTTAATGTGGTGCAGAGTTGGACATGACGGCCAAAACTACAAAGATGAGCTCCAAGTTGTGATAAAACTGAATTATCCTTTAAAAATCAATACACTCCTCTAGAAGAGAAACTGCTGTCTCAGAGTGCAGGTCTGCATCATCTGGAAGATCCCCAAATTCCTGGATGTTCTTGTTTCATTGCACCCGTTTAATCCATAAACCTTCTCCACCTTGCGTTGTGAAATACTGGACTTCTACCCGCCAGGACTAAGCTGCTTACCGGTAATCAGAGCAGATCACAACATCTGAGGCTTAGAGGGAGGAAAGCACATTGTTGTTGTCCGAGCCCAGTGTGCACGGGTCCGGATCAATTAAAGACACCCACGAAAATCTTTCCCAAATAGATAGTGAAGCTGGCATCCCTACAATCACAAGCTGGACTTTTTTTTCACCCTCTTAAGGCCTTTAAAACCCGGAGCGTTTTATTAAATATTATACAAATATTACACAGAACAATGCCAATTTTTCTGAGCTTTCGCACCGCGAATAAAAGCATCAACCGATCACGTTGGACATATTCAATACGTAGACTACAACAACAACACTGAGGCTCCGTAGGCCGAACCAAGACGGCAAACTTTATTACTCCTTTCAACCTCGACAAAGACAGCGCAGACCAGATCCTCTCCTTACGTTCTTACCTTTCACAATAAAAGCCCTGGACATACAGTATACACTGCATAACTAAATATTCAAAGGCGAGTATTTTTGCATTTCCGTGTCATTTATTCGTCACACCCCTGATGCGTGATAATAACGCGTTAACGCAACTTCTGATTCTTAGATTGTAGCGGGCTCAGTTTTAAAGCTAGAGTGAAGATACTGGCATCATATGAAACTAGAAAACCTAAAGAATCCATCGGTAACAACCATGTCATACTAACTTGTCGGGAAGAACGTTAAATAGCGCTACGAATCTACACTAAATTTTGGTGAGGAAAAACGGTCATGGCCATCTTCAAACGGGTCCCTTGACCTCTGACCTCCAGATGTGTGAATGTAAATGGGTTCTATGGGTACCCACGAGTCTCCCCTTTACAGACATGCCCACTTTATGATAATCACATGCAGTTTGGGGCAAGTCATAGTCAAGTCAGCACACTGACACACTGACAGCTGTTGTTGCCTGTTGGGCTGCAGTTTGCCATGTTGTGATTTGAGCATATTGTTTTATGCTAAATGTAGTACCTGTGAGGGTTTCTGGACAATATATGTCATTGTTTTGTGTTGTTAATTGATTTACAATAATAAATATATACATACATTTGCATAAATCAGAATATTTGTCCACTCCCATGTCGATAAGAGTATTAAATACTTGACAAATCTCCCTTTAAGGTACATTTTGAACAGATACAAAAAATGAGATTATAATAAATAAATATTTGAATATATTGACAACACTAGTAAAGACCATTAGTCTCTTAACAAGAATCCCAACATGTCAAACTATTTAGTTTACAAATGGAGACTAATGACAGGATTTTAATTGAGCGCGTCAGCATTTCTGACAAACTAAATGTCCAACCCAATTAACCAAAAGAAAAGGCAGGTTATTGTTGGTCTAATACTCTCAAGGTCCATCGTTACGTCTGAGATTTTACAGCACACGTGGGGAGAAATTAGGTAAGCACCTAAAACACCTTCCAACTCACAGAATTAAAGCTTAAGAATTATGGCTTGTGCATCATCAACACACATAAACCAAAGTGGGGTAAAGGTCATGTAACGGATAATGTACAGCGAGCCAGTCATTGTTGTGAAATAAACCCAGACAGGACTCACATCGCCCTGGAGGGGTTTATTTCACAACAATGACCCGCTAGCTGTACATTATCCCGCTTATTACACGGCTAATTACTAAAGAAATCAATCACTAGACATAAAAACAGTCCGCCAGAGTCTGACAGCAGAACTGCGTCCATAGCAACGGTCTGTTATACCTAGCAACGGTCTGTTACACCTAGCAACGGTCTGTTATACAGAGCAACGACCTGTTATGCATAGCAACGGTCTGTTATACGTAACAACGGTCTGTTATACATAGCAACGGCCTGTTATACATAGCAACGGTCTGTTATACGTAACAACGGTCTGTTATACATAGCAACGGTCTGTTATACATAGCAACGGCCTGTTATACATAGCAACAGTCTGTTATACGTAACAACGGTCTGTTATACATAGCAACGGTCTGTTATACATAGCAACAGTCTGTTATAAAGAAATAACAGACCGTAGAACGCCATGATTGACCAATCAGAATTGAATATTCAACAAAGCTGTGTAATAAAATTCTCCCCATGTGGTCTCAGCTACTCAGCAATCATACAACAAGTGGTCAGTGTATATGTGTGTGTGTATATATAGAGTACAGAGTGTGTGTGTTGAGCAGGGCGAGAACAGGCCCATCACTCAGTGAGGCTAACCCAAGGGCAGCGCTCATAACTGGCTTTATTACCAACTACTGTCCATACAGAGAGAGAGAGAGCCCCAGTGAAGGGCCATATGGAGGAAGGTGTTTTATGTGGCGCTCCTCTCTGCAGGGACTGTATTATAGGAGCCTGGAAGCAAACACAAGCAGCTCTAATCCCCCAGAAAGCTGCAGAGGAGGGAGTACAAGGTGCTGCAGGGAGATTTGTCCTCTGGAGAGCCACATGATTGACACCGTTATTGTTGTTGCTCTTTAATTTCTCTAAGCGTCCGTGTGTGCACGCAAACACACCCCAAGGACAGACATTTCCACTACAGCAAATACAATTGCTCATTAGTATTTACATTTTAAGCACCTACTTGACTACAGAGTGACTTGACAATGACAGGTTTTGTTGTAAAAAACAATTTAATCAACATTTTGTACATCTGCAGTCCGGCATGAAAGAATATAATCCTGCACCGGGCTAGTAGTAAGAGTTTAAGCTAACCACGCTGTCAGCATGCTCCTAGTTATAAACAATAACATTAGGGCTAAAAATCCATTCAAATATTTAATTGCGATTAATCGCACATTTTGTATCTGTTCAAAATGAACCTTAAAAGGGAGATTTGTCAAGTATTTAATCCTCTTATCAACATGGGAGTGGACAAATATGCTGCTTTATGCAAATATATGTATATATTTATTATTGGAAATCAATTAACAACACAAAACAATGACAGATATTGTCCATAAACCCTCACAGGTACTGCATTTAGCATAAAACAATATGCTCCAATCATAACATGGCAAACTGCAGCCCAACAGGCAACAACAGCTGTCAATGTGTCAGTGTGCTGACTTGACTATGACTTGCCCCAAACTGCATGTGATTATCATAAAGTGGGCATGTCTGTAAAGGGGAGACTCGTGGGTACCCAGAGAACCCATTTACATTCACTGATCTGGAGGTCAGAGGTCAAGGGACCCCTTTGAAGATGGACATGACAGTTTTTTCTCGCCAAAATTTAGTGCAACTTTATAGCGTTATTTAACCTCCTTCATGATAAGCTAGTTTAACATGGTTGGTACCGATGGATTCCTTAGGTTTTATAGTTTCATATGATACCAGTATCTTCACTCTAGCAAAAGAAATTAGTGGCGTTAAAATTAATTTGCGTTAATTATCGTGTTAACTTTGACAGCCCCTAACTAACACAAATCTTTGCAATCTGATGACACAAGTGGAAGCGTGTCATGTCATAACTGGGCTCCCCTTTTTATCTTCACTTCTACAGCGTGTTGAAAAGAAAAATGAATCCTCTTAAAAAGGAAGATCGATTGGAATGAGCAGCGATACATAATCATTACAGGCCGGCTGACGGGCTGCAAAATGGAGACTGATTATTTGAGACAGCAGACGCTGGCTGGGATCGGAGGGACGGAGGGACAGAGGGGGAAGAGAGACACAGTCCGATAGCTTTTTTCTGTTTTGACGAACACATGCAGCTCTGCTGGTCAATACGACGCCTGGCACCCAACTCTTCTAATTGGGTCCCAAAGTAAAGATTTTTTTTTTTAACCGTTTTCTTTAAGTGATCCGTCACCTGGTGCATCTCTGTCGCTGTCTGTCTCTACGGATTTCACACACTGAGTCACAAAAGGCAGACGTGGTCTACATCAAGAAGGATTGCAGCTTGGTGACATAAGTTAACAAGGAGCTCACAAGTGGTACTACGTTCAGTTTTTAGAAACTGTGAATCCCACAAGAACAGGGAACAAAACCGGTATTAAAAAGCTAAAAACAGTTTCACGATCTGTCTTGTTGTTGCTTGATTAGTGTTGTAACGATACCAAAATTCTCACTTCGATACGATAAGCTGCCTAAATATCTCGATACGGACACTCAAACGATACCAAAAAACGCTAAACATCAGGAAAAGTAATGAAATAATAGATGACAGAACATGGAACTTAAAATCATTCATGTGATTTCTTTGATGGTTAATTTTATATTTACATTTATTTTTGATAGTGCACACGTATTTACATTTCATCTGTATTCTGTATCTATGTTTATATATATATTACTGTAATTTCCCCCGGGGATCAATAAAGTATCTATAAGTAATACTTTAACACGTGACCTTTGGTGGATTATGTGTTTGCCGAATTACAGGAGATGCTTGGAAAGATTCAGAAAAGATGGTGAATCCAATGTTATCTGTATATTTGATCTGTAATTAGAGCCGCGCTGTTATTTCTTTGTTTTTCTGAATGGAGTTCTGCTGATGGAGACAGCAGCTCAGAGCGAGACTGTGGTTCATGACCTGCTTTAATCTTATTTTCAACATCACTTGTTGACTTCTGGTTATCACTACAGTTTAGTTTTTGACCGCTTGCTTCCACCAGCAGTAAAGTTATAACTTCCTGCCCCCGCGGGATCCCGATCCTTTCTAATACCGTGCAACACTACTCTTGATTTTGTCTTATAAAGACCGCCTAGAGCAGAATGTTTTTGTGTGATCTGGATGTTTGTCAGTTTAATTCTGCAGCGCCTCAGATCAGAGCCGGTGCTTCACATTATTATCAGCATCATTAAGTCACCGTTTGGCCGAATCCCAACATCAAGGACAATGCAACACCTCAAGGACATTTTTATGGTCCGACACGTTATTAAAGCCACATTAAGGCCCTATTACATTTTCATTTGCTCAATCAAACGCTACACAATCCCTCCCTGATCTCTTTTTAACTGGCACTCAAAGAGACGTGCGGCTTACTGTTGACAAGACGGCTTGTTTCAAAGTGTGACACTCGAGACAGAAACATGAGGCGGAGACAGAGGAAGGTGGTGTGGGTGGTGGTAATGAATGAATGGCGGGTAGGGATGTGGGGGGGGGTGATCAAAGTGCTGGTAGTCGGGCCGGTGTGCTCTGTTGGCAGCGAGGGTTTGATTCGACCAGAGACGGTCTGGAGGCTGCTAATGAGCCGGGAACACATCGCTCTCCGCCTCGCCTTCCTCTCTCCTCACCGTGTGTCTGTCGTTTCTTCCTCTTCCTCTCTCTGCGTCCTCCCTTCACCTCCTGAGGTGACTTTGTAAAGGACAGAAACAGTGAGGGGAAGCTAAATTGGTTGTGATGACGAAGGATAGCTGCGTCTCCCATCTGAGATCGGTCACTGGGGTTTTGGTAATTAGACAGTAAGTTCACCCCGGATGGAAATTAAAACCCAAGACAGGTTGGAGGAAAAAAGATATTCACAGTGAGTGAGTGCCAAATTCTTAAAAAGTTATTTAAAGTGTGTAGGATCTGGCGGTATCCAGCGGTGAGGAGATTACAACCAACTGAACCCTCTCTTGTGTGCCAAGCGTGTTGGAGAGCTACGGTGGCCGACGCAAAAACCCGAATGTCCCTCTCTAGAGCCATTTGGAGCAGAGCCAGTGCGTAGAGTGTGTGTGTACGTGGGAAGTGAGTGGTGAAGCAAGAGAGAGAGAACGGCAGCGACGGCAGCGACGGCAGCGACGGCAGCGACGGCAGCGACGGCAGCGACGGCAGCGACGGCAGCGACGGCAGCGACGGCAGCGACGGCAGCGACGGCAGCGGGCAACGGGCAACGTTATTGACTCCGGCCCAAGCAGGAAAGTTAACAGGGTTTGGTTTGTCCGTTCTGAGCTACTGTACAGACATGGTGGCAGTTTGGTTGTATGGGAATGTAAGTGTTCAAGTGTCCCTTTAGCACTTGAGTCCTTGCCGTTGGCCCAGCTGCCCCTTTACATCACCTGAATGTCCCTCAGATTGGCTCAACTGCCCCAATGGTTGGTCCAACAGTGCCTGTGGTTACCGCGTTAGCTACTGTACTGCCGCCAAAGGTGCCCCCATAGAGTTGGTGCACACCTCTGCACACAGCAATATAAACACATATATAAAGTTTTCCATTGGTCTGGAGATGAAGCCTGAACATGCAGATGAAAAGAAGCTCTCCACTATCTTGTACTGACACTTCATCCCTCAGTGTTATATAACTCCAATTAAGTCTAAACTCCAGAAATATCCCTCAGGTCCCACTTTGTTCCCAGACTTGTCATCAACTGATGATTCAAAACGCCACAATCAATCTCTTTAAAGTTGGACACCAGCAGGAAGCGTCCCCTGCAGGATGATGTGCGTGGGAGTGGGAGAACTATTACACTGTGGTGAGATAGTGAGATGGTGAGATGACAAGGCAGTGGTAAAAGGGTGCGGGGGGAATAAAGTACTTTGAAAGAGTGCTCTCGCTGCAGTTTCCCTCCACGCAGAGTGAACGCCGGCTGAATTCAGATTGGGGTTGAAGCTCGAGGGAAATTCAGCCTGTGCTGGCTCAGAAAAATGAGGGTCGAGGCGAGGTCGACCAGTTTTTCCTCAAACGGAGCGACGTGAGGTTTCAAACGAGACACAGTTGGAGGGAAAACAATATTGTGGACGAATTTCCGTAAGAGATGCAAAGCAATAAACCAGTCTGTCGTCTCAGAGTGTTGCTGAGGATGCTGTTTCTCTGTCGTTGTTTATGAGTCTTTATTATTACTTTCATCTGCTGTTTACCTCTGCTTCCAGGAGCAAGTATATGGAGGACAGAACCTGCTTAAATAAAAAATAAATTAATAAATAAATGTCATTAAATGTAGCAAACATCATATTGAAAATAAATTTAGTCATTAATTAATTGATAAAATGTGATATAAATTTATATTTCTGTTTTAATTTACTTCTTTATTTATTTTTCTTTGTATTAAATCCCTTATTTATATACTCTTCTGTTTACTTTTCAGTTTTATTTATTTATTTTTAAATTTATTTATTTATTTATTTTGCATTCATTTTTTATTTTATAATTTATTTTTGCCTTTATATTTTATTATTTTATATTTACTTCTAAATGCATTTATTTATTTATTTATTGATGCAAGATTTTCCCTTGGCATTGCACTCATTCATTTCTGTATTCTTTTCATTACAAATTTCTTTATGCATTTCTGCCTCATTACGCAAATGAGAGGGCTGTCAATAAATGCATGAATACAGAAATAAATACATACATTTAAAAATAAATATAAAAAAATAAGTGCAAAAATAAATAATAAATACATAAGTAATTAAAAGGGAAAATAACAGGAGAGTAAATAAATATGAGAATTAAAACAGAAATATCAATTTATGTCACATTTTATCAATTAATTAATGGCTACATTTATTTTTTTATATAATTTTTGCTAAATTTGATGACTTCTTTATTTATTTATCAAGTAATTTATTTATTTATTAATTTATATTTTATCTTGGCAGGTTCCGTCCTCCATACAAGTTCTCATACTTCTACTGCCGCCATCCAGCCTGAGCGGTGATTTAAAACACTTCTCTCCCAGACAAAGCATAATTATTAGAGAGACAAATGAGTAGAAAATTATACAGTTAAATAAGCTGACCACAGGAAGGAAATTTTGTCTTTTTGACCCAGCAGAATTAAATTCTCCCCCGCTGCTGCCTAATCGAGTCTGTGATATCAGTGCTTGTATCAGAGCCTTGTTCCCGTTTGTGAACGCCTGCTATCCTTCAACAGTGCGTCCGATGAAGACGAGGAAAGTGACTCTTCTAAAGCGTGTTCCTATGAATTAATTATCCAGAGGGTAATTGTTTCCCAGACCTCAAATTTGGCCATATGAATTAACCTGAAATTGTTTTAATGAAATGGATGTTATGCTAAAGCGTGTTCAGCCTGCGGCGACGGGAATATATGAGAGAATGATGAGAATTAGATGAGGAGAAGGAAAATGGGAGAATAATATATGCGGATACACCGTGTTAATTTGGCACGGTCATGGAAATATCTGGTAGGGTCGTGGCTGGAGTTATGGAGATAATTGGTCTAGTTTAAGTCTCATTTTTGGCTATGAATGAATAAAACATCTGTATCAGTATATATTTAGGTTATTTATAAAAGGGTAAAGATCAGATCAGTAACACAAATCTGGTTAGAGCACGGAGTGACGCTGTCCGACCGCCGTTTGTGTCCCGTGTGAAACCAAAAGTCAACGTTGGCTTATTTCATTTAACTTAATAACACAAGAAACGTAGTCATTCTTAATCAAACCAAGATGTTTTTTACTAAACCTCACCAAGTAGTTTTATTGCGGGTTTTTCTTCTTTTTTTTCAATTTACAACGTTAACCACATGTTTAAAACGGTTTAAAACTGCGACCGTTATCCGGGAGGGAATAGGTTTCCCAGTTTCAGTTGTCAATAAAGATCGGTTTGAAAGCTCCGAGGCAGATAAAGTTAGTTTGCTAGCAGAGGTCTGTACAGGCCACAATGCTAACAAAGCAGAAACGTGCTGCCTTGATCATCTGTGCCATCCTGTCTGCTGAAACGTCTAAAAAAAAAAGAAAAGGCAACCAGCCTATATTGACTCGCAGGTGGCGAAAAAGACGTGGGCAGTATGGCTTGTCCATTTTTCAGATAGAACTGGAGCTAAGCTAGCATTTTGATAGCTAAGCTCTGATTACTGTAAAAAGGGGAGAAAAAAGGCGCTGACTTTGGGGAATCGGTTCGTGGCTCTGCGTCAACTGTTTGAGAACCTGTGGACGGCCGACCAAAATTTCTGACAGAAATTCATCGGGAGGAGTTAATCGTCCTCGGTCCCCCCCCCCCGTACACTGCACGGCAAACGACGCCTGAGGAAGCTGAAATTTGGTCGGACTATAAAATGCCCAGTTTTAGGACTGACGTAGAATATGATGCATGTCACGATCTAACGGGAAAAATGAACAAGGAGTGGGCATTGTCATCAGGATGTGTCTAGACAAGGAGTGGGCATTGTCATCAGGATGTGTCTAGACAAGTGTCTTTTTGTCCTTGAGGTGCTTTAGGTTGTTCTATGAATGTCATTTTTTTTATAAGGTTATTGTTGGTGGTTTCTTTCATAATTTTAGATTTGCATTTCTCTTTCTATCTAGGTCTCAGTGAGGCTTCTCTGGTTAAGTAAAAGGTTTAATCATATTTTATAAAATCCTCCATCTTTTCCTCGCATGATTATAAACTTCCATTTCTGATGTTTATCTCTACATTTGTACATGTACTGAAATGTCTGATTGTGACATTGTCCAGACGTCTTTCCTTCTAAGGAGGACAGACGATGTGACAGGTGGAGACATACAGTACGTCTGTGTATAAACTGCAGAAATGCAGGTTCACAGGTCTACAATCTACACATATTATATAAAGTAAAGCCAAAATGGATGTTTTTTTCTTCAGGTTCGTGTGCCAGAGTGCAGATCTGAGCGAGTACCACCTCTGCTCACATTTGCATGTGAATGGCGGAGCCCTTATATGGTCAGAGAGGGGAACCGGAACTGCAGGAGCTTCCTTCCTTTTTTTTTTTCCCTCACAACCATGTCCATATTTAGTATACGGAAGAAAAGACGCCGGCGCTCTCAGGCGCACTGACGTCACCAACAAGCCATTTTTGGGCTGCGGATCGAGCATCGTACTCCGGTCTCTCCTCCTCCTTCCAAGCGGCTACAGTCGAAGGCGTTTCGTTTCGTCTATTTTTAGAAAACGTGTGCAGAGTCGGCGTGTTCTCCCAGGGCTGCCTGAGCTCCCACATCAGTGCGGGGGCGTTCGCAGACACACGGAGCTGAGCGCCGTAGTGAAAGAGGAGAGGATGAGTGGGATGACACTCCACACTGCGGTCGCCGAGCCTCTCGTCTCTCCACACGGGGAGTCATGCAGCAGAGCGGCCGTTCAAACGCTGACAGCATCGTGTAAATTAAGAATGAAACACAGCGAGGCATCATTTCCTCTTCCTGTGTATCAGCTGTGTGATACACAACACTGCTCTCCATAAACCGGTCAGTGTCCCCATGAGGAGACGTGGCTCGGGTTATTTTGGGATACAAAAGAGGATAATAATCATGTAATGGTTTTTCTTTGTCCTAATTACTCAGTTTGAGCACCGCCTGCTCCGGCATGTGAGGGTGTGTGCTTGTACATTATGTGTGAGCATGTGTGAGCATGTGTGTGTGTGTGTGTGTGTACGCAACGAATATCTGCTTGTAATAACTTCTGCAGTTTGCCTCATTCAGGTGACGTACCTGTTTGTAAGTTTCACTCAGGAGCAGATGCTTCACATACCTCCGCAGCTATGTTCACCATGTTTCAGTACGCTGCACTACAATCTCTTGACTCAATCACATGGAAGCGTATCCATCTAGTCCAATAGTCCAAAACTCCACCTTAATGTCAGCTACTGTATTAACAAAAGGTCTTATGGTTACATAATTGTTTTAGCATGATAGTTTAATACTATCATTAATCGCATGATTGTACGTAGTTAATCGTGATTAATCGCAAGTTAATCACACTTGACTCACTGACAAGGAATCCGTCCTCTTTACACCCACTGTCTTATTACTCCAGTAGAGTTTAAACTGGGTGCAACAACTTCTAAACAAAGTCAGGTTTCTTATGCAGTTTGCTTCTTGAACAGGATATTGTATCCAAACTAGAGCTGTCAGTCGATTAAAATATGTAATCGCACGATTGTCCATAGTTATGTGTTCAAAATGTACCTTAAAGTGAGATTTGTCAAGTATTTAATACTCTTATCAACATGGGAGTGGACAAATATGCTGCTTTATGCAAATGTATGTATATATTTATTATTGGGAATCAATTAACAACACAAAACAATGACAGATATTGTCCAGAAACCCTCACAGGTACTGCATTTAGTATAAAACAATATGCTCCAATCATAACATGGCACACTGCAGCCCAACAGGCAACAACAGCTGTCAGTGTGTCAGTGTGCTGACTTGACTATGACTTGCCCCAAACTGCATGTAATTATCATAAAGTGGGCATGTCTGTAAAGGGGAGACTCGTGGGTACCCATAGAACCCATTTACATTCACACATCTGGAGGTCAGAGGTCAAGGGACCCCTTTGAAAATGGACATGACAGTTTTTCCTTTTTGTTTGAAGCGTTATTTAGCCTCCTTCACGACAAGCTAGTATGACATGGTTGGTACCAAAACCAAGTTCCTTAGATTTTCTAGTTTCATATGATACCAGTATATTGACTCTAGCTTTAAAACTGAGCCGCTACAACCTCTGAAATATTGAAAGTAATTAATGGCGTTAAAACTATTTTGCGTTAACGTGTTATTATTGCGTTAACTTTGACAGCCATATTTAATACATTTGACCAACTTTCCTTCACTCAATGATGTTATCCATTAATAGCATCAGTGATGCTAATGAAGTTATGAAACAGTGCAGTGCTCCTCCACCCTACAGTACATGATGTTCTTCACTTTCTCCATCAAACCCAGCTCTCCCCTCTCCTCCTCATTTCGCCCCGTCACATTCTGTTCCTCATCCTCCGTTCGTGTGCTAATGCTATTAGCTGCTGTTCATCTCGGCGCTCTGATTAATTACATCGTCGCAGCGAGTACAGTCGGAGTGAATCCTGGCAAACAGGCTCTTCCACCTCAGAGAGAGATCAAGCAGTTTTGAAGTCCGGCCCTGTTAATTCGGCACCGCCGCGCCCAGACATTTTCCCCTCAACAAAACCCAATTAAATGCACAATTACAAGCTGGCCGATTTTACAAATCTGCCTTCAGTCCTCATCAATTATGAAGTGCGAGGTAAAGCCCCGGGTGAGCGATTATCTCTGACAAACACACACACGTCGTTATCTGTGGCTTCTCAGCTCTGGTCACAGTTAGGGACACGTGCCGGCTGAAGAAATGAGCCACAACACAACCAAATGCACAATCTGTGCTATCTGCTAATTAATAAGCTGGCAGGCTTAAGAGTTTTTTAATTTATTGACTGTATGCCATAACAACGGTGCTCAATGTTTCCCCTGACCTGGAATCCTGACCTCTCTACCCATCATAGTCTGTTATTTCTTTATAGCAGACCGCTGCCAAAGCAGAGCTACGCCTCCGCCATTTTGGACTGAAAGCAACTACCAGACGCCAGAAAAAACGTCCGCCTACATATTTAATGTCTCTACTGAAATGTCCTGTGTTCTGGTCTGTGGTCCAATAGACCACAGACCATGGATGTAGAAGAGGGTCCAATAGACCACAGACCATGGATGTAGAAGAGTACTAGCTACTGGCCGATAGCCGGTTGTTTGGGATCATAGACGTTAATATGTCCACCACGGTACAGGCTTACAGCATACAGCCCATGGGTGTATTAGAAGATAATAAAAGTGATGAATTACAGCCTATATATCCATTATTACAGCCGCATACAGTTAGCAGGAAGCTGGCAGAACCAGATATGTTCAGAATCGTTATTTAGCCTCCTTTCCCGCTACACTCGTAAAATCGCAAGTTGTGTTAATGTGTAAAAGACATTAGTGCCATTAAAACTAATTTACGTTAAGGCGTTATTACTGCGTTAACTTTGACAGCCCTACTATTTATTATTATTCCTGCCTTTCAAAAGTACGTTAGGAAACGCAGCTGTGAAACTATGCTAAAAAGATGCATTCATGTGCTTTTGTAGAGAATAGGAAAAACGGCTTCCCTGCAAAAAAAATAGCTTCACAAGACAGGTCATGAGTTATTTTTGGATGTGTCTGAGCTCCCCACTATCACATGACCCTACCCATACACACATATCTGTTGTAAACATTGTCATGCATGACTTATTATCATTATTGTTATAACCTGAAGTTACTATTTAATAATCCTCCTAAAACTACTCTTTAAACTCTCTTT
The DNA here is from genome assembly GCF_015220745.1 of Sebastes umbrosus. Taxonomy (NCBI): domain Eukaryota; kingdom Metazoa; phylum Chordata; class Actinopteri; order Perciformes; family Sebastidae; genus Sebastes; species Sebastes umbrosus. The sequence goes on along the minus strand of NC_051288.1, from coordinate 25,273,285 downwards.
GAACAGGTAGTTACTGAAGCTGTGAGGCTCAACACAAGTAATGGAAAATGCTAAAAGCAGTGAGTGTTGTCAGTCTGGAGCGACCGCAGCTGCTCTGACTGAGCCCTGCTGATTTGTGGGGACGGCATCAATCCTTTCTGCTCAGCCTGGTCTGTCATTTGACTGGAGGCGGAGGGAGGTTCTGCTGAGTTAAAGGGCTGCTGAGTCATGGTTCGGCTGCCAGACAAAGAAAGCAACTCAAGACGTGCATCTCTGCAACACGCATGCAGACAAGAGACGACAGAAGCACGCGTCGTGTGAGACAGAAAGCATGAATACAGCAAAGCAACCAAGCTTGATGCACAGATGAATGATGGGATATTCTGTTGCATGCCGAGTCAAACGTCTTCATATGCCAAATTAAGTCATCGTGATTAGGGATGCACCGAGCTGACTTTTTCAGTCCCGATAGTGATGCCTGGGCTTTGGGTATCGACCGATACCGGTGTTTAATCAATCAGCTGTATGCCTCACTGTGTATTATGTGTAAGAAAACATCAGACTTGACTTAAACATTGCTTTTCCTAACTTTGTAAAACTAAATCTAACAAATAACGACATAGATATAAATGTAATGAATGGTTATTTATGATTAAAATAATAATATAAAAGACTTACTTTTTAAAATATGGGACCTTTAGTTATTAGTAGTAATTTTCAGAAGGATATCCCGGTTTGTTGTTGTGTACAGTAGTGCAGCAGCGCGATGTCTCGGCAGTGAAACGGGGGACATGGAGACAAATGTGAAGCTTCGAATACCATCGAATATTTCTCATCGAAGCTTCGAACCCAAAAAAATGGTATTTGTGTGAGCCGTAGTCGTAGGCTTGTACCGTACGCTCATTAAAGCTGCCAGATTATAGCAGGAAGTAGATGAACCCCCTCAGCCTTAACAGACAGTGGTTGACTCTGGACTATTTTATGGATTTGGAGCTGAAAGGAGGGATAGTTTTGAGCTTTTCACTATTTAAAATCAGAGTGGACACACAAGCTCAGCGGAGTATTGACTCAAAGAGACACAGGGAGGAGAAATGAAGTGATGAGGCTGGAGAAGAAGTGCAAGGGAGCGCCCACACAGGTCTCCCCATGAATAATGAATGCATCTTTTATATCCTCCTCACTTCACCTCGGCTATCCCTCTTTTACCGTCCTCTCCCTCATCCTCATCCTCTTCCTCTCCTCTACCGTTTCAGTCCACGCCTGCTATCTTCAGTCACATCAGAGTGAAAGAACGAAGCGGACTGGTCACACTTCCCCGCCGTGTGACTACAACTATGACACAGAGCGCGATAGTGATGTGCTGGCCTGTCCTACTTCATACAGATGTTCCTACCTGTGTTATCTAGCTAGAAACTCTCACTAATCACTACAGATGTGTCTATGATGAACAGAACCAGGGCTGATCCAACCGAAACCAGACAACAACACGCTGCGTGAGAGCTGAGCGAGCCGGGGGGGGACTGTTCCCTCACATCCTGCTGGAAGCAGCGGCAGTCAAACGGAAAGATTTCTCATCAGCACAGTAAACATGTTGAGGGCTTATTATGAAGGGAGAGCATGTTGTGAATATCAACTGCCAGACAAATTCCTTATTATTTGCTCACAGCGGTGCGTTACAGAAACAACTGGAGAGCATTTATCGGTCCTGAACTTAAGGGGAAACAAGAGATTAACCAAATAGGTCTGCTGTGATAAACATGCTGAATTAATTCTTCTCATATTAGAAGGAGTTTGTTTATGTGAATTGGGGGTAATAATGCATCCAAACTGCAGTAAAAGGATCTGTTTTTAGGATTTACACAGTCTTTTAAGCACCGAATTACCAGAAAAATGGCCGTGTGTGTGTGTGTGTCCGGTTTCAAGTTGGTCATCAGCTGCTTCTGCTCGACAGCCCGAGCCATCCCATTCACCATCTGCTTGTGCAAACCCCCCTCCGCCCCACCAGGGGTGCTACGCCACTACGAGGACTCACCAAGATCCTTAGAGCCTTGACTCTCGCTGGCCATCTCGCCCATCCGCACCAGAGCGTCGAAGTAGCCCTTTGCAGCATATGTGACACCTGGAAACATGGAAGCATTGGGCATCAGATCAAGGGGGTGCGGAGATCTGCAACCCCTCCCCTTACAGCCCACCCCCCCCACAGAGAGGTAAGGTTGGGCATGGGAAATAAAGAGCGACAGGCGGAAATGGAGACCAGGCAGGAAGAGAAGAAGCTCTATGGAGGCAACTAGAGGAAACAGAGAAAGACTAATCTAAGACCTTTTGGAGTAAACCCTTTTAAAAGGATTAGTTTACCCAAATTACAGAAACCATAACGGTATCTAGCCATGCAGACACTCTAAAATCTGCCATCATGAGGACTGGGTCTATTTATTACAAACTAAGTGCAACACACAAAACATCCAGGTAGGAGGCTTCCAGTTTTTATCTGTCACAGACCACAGAGCGCCTGATGAAATGACGTCGCTAAAGGCCATTGTGGGGACCATTTGCACCAATAACGCCACTAATTTCTTTAAGGCATTAACGCAATTGATCTTTCGGAGGTTGTAGCGGGCTCAGTTTTAAATCTAGAGTGAAGATACTGGCATCATATGAAACTAGAGAACCTAAAGAATCCATTGTCATACTAGCCTGTGGGTAAGTAGGTTAAATAACGCTCCAAACTGGGCGAAGAACAACCATGTCATACTAACTTGTCGGGAAGAACGTTAAATAGCGCTACAAATCTACACTAAATTTTGGTGAGGAAAAACTGTCATGGCCATTTTCAAAGGGGTCCCTTGACCTCTGACCTCCAGATCAGTGAATGTAAATGGGTTTTATGGGTACCCACGATTCTCCCCTTTACAGCCATGCCCACTTTATGATAATCACATGCAGTTTGGGGCAAGTCATAGTCAAGTCAGCACACTGACACACTGACAGCTGTTGTTGTCTGTTGGGCTGCAGTTTGCCATGTTGTGATTTGAGCATATTGTTTTATGCTAAATGCAGTACCTGTGAGGGTTTCTGGACAATATCTGTCATTGATTTGTGTTGTTAATTGATTTCCAATAATAAATATATACATACATTTGCATAAAGCAGCATATTTGTCCTCTCCCATGTTGATAAGAGTATTAAATACTTGACAAATCTCCCTTAAAGGTTCATTTTGAACAGATAAAAAATGTGCGATTAATCGTGAATAAACAGGTAAACCTAGATACTGTATTTGTGATATGAAAGGATTCAATATGAGATTCAATAAAATGCAATCAAACCCGAACTATAGCAACCGCCGTGGAGGTGAACTGAGTTTAATTAGTGCTACGTGAAGCATTCAAAGATGATATTTCAGCTGTATGGCTAGATACCACTATGGGTACGCAGAAAAATATGTTTTTTGTAATTTGGATGAACTGAATCTTTAAAGCACCATCTTGACGTGTCCTTACTTGAAAGTACGCTGACGAAAATATTAATAAACCTTCCACAGCGATGGTGTCGAAGCATTTTGCAATTCAAATGCTGCATATGTCAGGCTGCTATTATTCTGTGCGGTGCGTTGTCACACAATGCCAGGGACACTGGCTGAGACGTCACAGTGACTCAGGCCTTAGAAAGTGGGACAAGACGGCCTCAAGCAGCAGCAGCAGCGACGGTGAATTGAAGCAGGTCAGGGGTTAGCCACACGGAGACTGACAGCCATGATGACAGAGGACACATGTCCAGTCAGGAGATACATATGGATGAGGGCTGAGATTATCACAGGGCCGTCATGTTGATGGGTGTTTGTGCTTTGAACTGCCAGAGGACACTCATGCAGAATCCCCAAGAGAGGGGAGAAATGACAACGTATTAATAAATCCACACAGAAGCCAACGGAAATCTGTTCTGAGTTCAGCTTCACTTCTAGTTGACGAGTCCACAGAGACGCTGAGCGAAGCCCACTGCTCTGAAAGTTATTGTTTGGAGAATAAAGACGTGCCTGGCTGCTCATTAAACATACTTAAAAATGACTACTTCTTTTTCCTGTTTGTTTTTGTTTTTTTAATCTTGCGTTGCATTGTTTCCTTAAGAAAAAAAACTACAACAACCTAAACCATGACTAATATAATATGTAGATATAAGAGATAGTAACTGTAAATGAAAAACAAACTATTCAAAAACAAAGGAGAAAAAAGGTAGTAATAATAATAAAATAAAAAAATAAATAAAATAAATATATATATTTTTTAATTTATGAAAAAAAAAGTAGTTATGATAATAATAAATAAATAAATAAATTAAACAAAGGAGAAAAGGTAATAATAATAATAATAATATAAATAATTAAATAAATATAACATAAAAAAATATATAATACATTTTTTTTCTAATTCATGAGCAAAAATAAATAAATAATAATGTTAATAATAAATAAATAAAGATTAATACCTACTTACAGTATATCCCTGTAGTCCTGACTCCCGCACAGGATAAATACAGAGTACATTCTGTGTGTTTAAGGCACATTTGCAAAAGAGTAAATAAAACCGAATATAAAAATAATTTAAAAATATGAATATAATTAAATTAAATATTTAAATAAAGGTTGCAACTTCTGAAATAACTTGGCCAGCTTTCATTTTATCACAACCATGAACAGATATTAAAGTCTCTACACGGCGGTGCAACCCCTCCCGGGTAAGCTACGACGGAGACACAAGCCAAGACCCTTTCCTGGCTTTTCCTGAGCCTGGCTTGAGTTAAGCCTAGGTGGGATATGAGAGTGTGAGAGAGGGGATGGACGTGAGGCTAAGGCGGCCGGGTGAGCACAGATAATTTAATCGATGTCCGGAGAAATCCCAGCCGGGAGGAGAGCGAGGCCAGGTGAGGCAGGATTAGCTCGAGGAGACGCTTCACTTGTCTGTCAGTTGAAAAGTGACAGCGAAGGAGGAAAGGAGGAGTAGAAAGGAAGGAAGGAGAAGAAAGGGAGGAGGAGAAGAAAGGAAGGAGAAGAAAGGGAGGAGGAGAAGGAGGGCTCTGCCTGTAAAGAGGATTAAAACAGTGATATAAAGCCGATACAGAGCGGAGAGTGTCAGTCTAAATGAAACACAAACAAGAAACAAAGTCTAAATCAGCTGAGATTCACATTTAATCTGGTCAATCAAACCTCTCACATTCCCTCCCAGGAAACACTGATTTGATTCTTCGCAGGTCAAAAAGACATTAGACATCTAAACTGGACTAAACATTTAGATGCATTACATCTAACTGTTTCAACAGTGTTTCAGTATGGAGGACGGAACCTGCCAAATAAATAAATGACTCGATAAATACATAAATGTTACATGACTGTTAATATTAAAAATAAAAATAGCCATTAATTAATTGATAAAATGTTTTAATTTTCTTATTTATTTATTTATTTATTTTTGTATTAATTCCTTTATTTAGTTGCTGTTATGATTAGAGATTATTAATATATTTATTTATGTTTTGCATTTTTTTTAATATTTATTCAATTATTTTTGCATTTGTATTTTATTTATTTATTTAAATTTGGACTTATTTTTAAATTTATTTTATATTCATTTTTAAATGTACATATTTATTCTGCATCGCACTGACATTTGTGCTCAAACGATTAATTGACACAACAATATTGATAATCGATTAATCATTTATCAAGCAAACATTTCCTGTTTGCAGCTTCTTAAATGTGAGGATTTTATGCTTTTCTACGTTTGATACCGTTGTTAGTTGAATATCTTTGTGTTTCTGTTACAAAAAACAAGCACCACTTTGAGCTCTGGGAAATTATGATCTGCAAAAACTAGAAATAGTTGGCAGATTATCCAATAATAAATAGAATCATTAGATGTCCCAATGGTTGAAGTAATTGAAACAACCACGACGAGACCTTCAAAACTACCCAATCAGTGCTTACTGGGCTCGCTTTCCTTTCACACATGTAGCCTCCAACACTCCCCAGAGTCACAGCTCCCAGTGCTGCAGTAAAGATTAGAATAAAGACTGAATTCACCACATCCCAAACCACACATCCAGTCCAATCGAGCCCTTTAAACTCAAACAAATAAAACCAGACAACAGTCAGCCTCCTCCCTCCACCACGCCGGTTCCCAACGTCCCCAGAGATGCAAACCTGCTCTACTTTATAAAAAACAAAGAGGTTGCACTGGCATCTTTCCAGAGACGATAGATCCTCGCCGGGTGCCCGGCCCAGCTCTGCTCTGCCCTACTCTAAACCCTGCCTCTGTGCCGCTGCCTGGCATTGATGAAGTGTAATCCCCACTCAGGGAGTCGCAGCGCTATTTTTAGCCTTATCTATCAGACTGGAGCGAGGCCTCCTTTATTGGTCTTGCGGGCTGCCGAGTCTTCCCTGCATTCCCCCTCCGAGCACACGGCGAAGGAGAGACCCGCTCCGCACGGCACGCCGAGCACCATCGCTGAAAATATGATACGACCCCGATAACCTCCTCCCTGCAGCGCGGCATGAAGGAGCGCCGTGGAAAAGAGTCTTTCTTATCAATAAATGAGCTGCTTGGAGGCTTATCTGACGACATGAACATGGCAAGAGGAGGAATCATGAAATATCTTAATCTATGCTGACTCTACTCAATAAGCTGCAGGACATCCTTCACAACGATGAAGGCTGTTTATTTCTATTTATTACACGGCTTTGTTGATTGGTCGATCATGGTGTTCTACTAGGGCTGCACGATTATGGCCAAAATGATAATCACGATTATTATTTGATTTTAGCGACAACATATTTTATTGCACTTTCACATTAAAATAAACAGTTTTCACTTCCATGCTGTGCTGCGTCCTTGTTAATGTACAGATTAGTGCGGCAAGATGTCTATTTTTTTCTGCTATACATATTGCAGTATCAGAAAATACACGCCATCGCTTTGTTAGCTACATTTTAAAGTGAAATGCTTCAATCTGGTGCACTTTGAGAGCTAAATTAGCAACAATAGGAGCTAGATAAACAATTTTATGCCCTTAATTTAATCATAAACACATTGGTTCTATAGATAATATCTATCCCCAGAAGTGAAACCAAAACATCTTGCTCACTGGCTGGCTGGCTGTTAGTTTAGGAAGCGCTTGATTTGATATGCAGCAGCGTTTTCTTTGAGCAGAACGCGCATTTTAAACGTTGTTTGCTTGTACTTTAGTTACTCTTTTTAGAATATCTCCAGAACAGTGTTGAGATTCTAGAGTAATTCTAACAAAAGGAGACCAGGCGGACCAAAAATAGCAAAAAAAATGGCTTAAATGTTTAAATGTTCATTTAATTGTAGGAAGCCAAAATTGTGATCGCGATTAATATTCGATTAATTGTGCAGCCCTGCGTTCTACGGTCTGTTAATTCTTTATAGTAGATCGTTTCTATGTATAACAGACTGTTGCTATGTATAACAGACCGTTGCTATGTATAACAGACCGTTGCTATGTATAACAGACTGTTTCTATGTATAACAGACTGCTATGTATAACAGACTGTTGCTATGTATAACAGACTGCTATGTATAACAGACTGTTGCTATGTATAACAGACCGTTGCTATGTATAGTAATTTATTATTTCTTCAGTAAGTAGCCATGTAATAAGCGGGATAATGTACAGCTAGCCGGTCATTGTTGTGAAGTAAACCCCTTCAGGGCGATGCAAGACCCTTCCGGGCGATGCAAGACCCCCCGCATCGCCCTGTCGGGGTTTATTTCACAACAATGACCGGCTCGCTGAACGTTATCCCTCACTTATGATCTGAATATTTCTCTCACAGCCTTTTCTTCCTTCCTCCTATTTTAAATATTTTTTGCACCCTGTCTTGTCCTGGATACCGGCTCGTTCTCCTTTCCTTGTTCCCGTGGGGGGGCACCGTTACTCTCGCGACGCCTCCTGTTCCACTTCCCATTGGCTCATGCTCCACTTAGTTCCCCCAAGACACTTCCAGTGTGCTTTTTGTCTTTAACCTTGAGCCACTCACTGCTGCATGAACACCTCCATCTTCCACACACACAGTGCGACCATGCAAGCAACGAAAAGCAATGACAAAGGACGTACAGTAGAGGCGGACATTTAGGATCAATGAAACCGGCGTGGACGTCGTCACAGAGGAAATCAACCCCAGAGTGTCATCTCTGATAAGAACATCTGCAGGGCGACACTACCGCCGTCACTTTTGCGACAGTTTAAAAGATTCCGGACTTGATGTCAACAACACTAGGAGCTATCTGTGTCGTCATCACACCGCATCTCTACTCAGGAGAAATTAAAGAGGATATAAAAGCAGCGCCAAGTGTCGGGTCAGTTGGCCCCGAGCCTGGACTACTGGACAGACAGGAGGAATGAAAGAAGGACGAAGACGACGGAGAGGAAAACCAGAAACGGTTGGTGTGTACTCACTGGTGAGCGCCTTCTCGTAGCTCTTTCCCATCGCTATGAAGTTCCGCAAGCAGGGGTTGAACTGCTCCATGATGGACTGGAAAAAGGGGGAGAAACAAACAGCACGTTTGGTTAGTCTGGTAGCAGGAAAAGACACGGATACAAACTCTGATATGAGCCACAGTGACGGAGCTCCACTCTTTACTGGGGCACACACAGCAGAGTCAGCTGAGGACTGCAGCACGGATTCATTTCAAGCTCATGGCGACGACTGGAGGGATGAAATATAAGAAACAAAGAGAGAGGACAAGTCACTGGGTGGAGGTTGGGGGGGTGTATATGTTATGTGTGTGTGAGTGTGTGTGGATGGAGGGGCTATTGCTGTTTCCTCTCACCTTCCCTGCTGTCTCTATTAAAATAAACCCAGGTTTTGGCTGCTGCCTCCCCTCAGCTCAGCAGCAGACTTGGACCCATCACTGTTTCCTTCCTTCTCTCCAACACTCTCTGAACTCTGGCAGCACACTGATCCTGCTAATTACTTTTTTTTAAAGGGTCAGTTCACCCAAATTATAAATAAAACCTGTTTTCTATGTAGGGATGACGTCATCAAATCTCAGAGGCAACAAATATGTGAAAATTCAAATATTTAATCGCACATTTTTTATCTATTCAAAGTGAACCTTAAAAGGGAGATTTATCAAGTATTTAATACTCTTATCAACATGGGAGTGGACAAATATGTTTGCTTTATGCAAATGTATGTATATATTTGGGATGTCAAAGTTAACGCAATAATGCTTTAACGCTAAATCGTTTTATCGTCACTAATATCTTTAACGCGATCGATCTTTCGGAGGTTGTAGCGGGCTCAGTTTTAAAGCTAGAGTGAAGATACTGGTATCATATCAAACTAGAAAACTTAATGAATCTATTGGTACCAACCATGTCATACTAGCTTGTCGCCAAGGAGGCTGAATAACGCTTCAAATTTATGCTAAATTTTGGCGAGGAAAAACTGTCATGGCCATTTTCAAAGGGGTCCTTTGACCTCTGACCTCCAGATCAGTGAATGAAAATGGGTTCTATGGGTACCCACGAGTCTCCCCTTTACAGACATGCCCACTTTATGATAATCACATGCAGTTTGGAGGCAAGTCATAGTCAAGTCAGCACACTGACACACTGACAGCTGTTGTTGCCTATTGGGCTGCAGTTTGCCATGTTATGATTGGAGCATATTGTTTTATGCTAAATGCAGTACCTGTGAGGGTTTCTGGACAATATCTGTCATTGTTTTGTGTTGTTAATTGATTTATAATAATAAATATATACATACATTTGCATAAGCAGCATATTTGCCCACTCACATGTTGATAAGAGTATTAAATACTTGACAAATCTCCCTTTAAGGTACATTTTGAACAGATAAAAAATGTGCGATTTGATGAAATATTTTAATCAGATTGACAGCCCTAATATGTATATACTTATTATTGGAAATCAATTAACAACACAAAACAATGAGAAATATTTCAGAAGGGTCAATTCTGAAAGGTCTCAGGTCATCCTGTAGGCGTCAGCTACAACACTGGTAAAATAAATGTTAATATTTGACAGTGAAAACAGAGAGGGAGGAATAACCCGACCTCCAGGAACAGCAGAGAGGACGAAGACGATCAGAGCAGATTCAACAGTCAGCAACATGAGATGTGACTTTGCTTCTTGTGTGATCAAGTTGTGGGCGATCGGAGCAACGGGGAGAAAAGACACAACCAGAACTGAGACACATATTCAAAAATACATGAATCTAAATGTCCGTCTGGTGTCGGTCAGCAGCACACAGGAAGTGGAGCGTGTCCACAGCGGGACACACGACGAGCGGACGCCTGATCCTTCGTTAACAAGTGAAGGAAAAGTCACAAAGACTCACGTAATGAGTTTAACTGTCTCTGTCTGTCTCGGCAGTGACTCAACCTCCCCCCTCAGTCCAAGCTGCCCTTTCACTTCTCGCTGCATTTCCGGCAAACACCAGCAATTTCTCTCCCTTTGACTTTCCTTTCTAACTTTGAAATGAGAGCAGAGGATGGAGGCAGAGAGACGGTGAAGGGACGGAGCGATGAGTGGGAGGATCCAAGACACTGCGATGAATAACAAGCAGCCTTTGAATAATCAAGACCTGGGCTGGATTCAAAACTACATACTACACTAGCAGGACGCACTGATGTAGCAGGTAGTATGCAAACAAAAGCAAACTCTACAGTATGCCAATAGATGTCGTACTGAGAAAATCTCCAGTATGCATCGGACCAGTCTAGCTGCATAGCGCTGGAACGGTACAGGCTACGGTCACAACAACAGTCGCCAAAAACGGCTTGTTTTTTACATTTTTTCGTAGCTATTTCATCACTAAAATCCCCTCTGAACATTTTTGAGGTGAGAAATCATCTGTGTAGATTTTGAATATTGGCACTTTTACGATATTAGACGGCGAATCGAACATTTGCTCCAACGTTTTTGAAGTTTAGAAGCTCCACACTCGTAGATAAGAGGCTGTGATGCTGTGATGCTGTGATGTGCGGCGAGCGCAGCTCAAACCATGGCATGCCTCTGCCGGGAAATGACATTTGATGTAGCTGTATTGCCGTCCGGGTGGAAAGAGTAGAGCTTATAGATGCTGTACAGCGCCAGGAAGCGGTTGAGGTAACGAAAAGGGAAAACTGACATAAATCAGGAGAAATACGGGAGAATTGTGACCCCGAGAGAGCGATGGAAAACAGGAGTCTACCGGGAAACTGGGAGAGTTGGCAAGTATGTTGATGGATGGTTTGTTTCAATATCACAACAACAGATGTCCATTATTAAATTAAAGTTAACTTTTTTAACACTAGACCATGGGAACAAGTTGAATCATACACTTCTAGGGACTTTTACTTTACATAAATGTCAGTATATGGGTGCTCTACAGTTGTAGCGTCGGCCCATTTGACCACAGAGATGAGAGTGACGGCTGGCTTGACCGCACGTTACCGCGATACGTTTTTAAGTTGAAACATGTTAAACATTTTACAGCGTGGGAGCAGAAAAGTAAGAAGTGGACGGAGAAAGAGAACAGAAGACTGAGCAGAAGGCCGGAGGAGACGAGGGGGACATTTGAGGTTGACGGATATCTTTTCGTGGCTGCTCGCTACGAGGGATGCCTGCTAATGCCCGCCGGCTGACGCACAACAGTCACCTTGGTACACAAACTTCACCACGACTTCAAACAGGGAAGTAGGGCAGGACGACGCAGGGGTGCAAGAAAAACAGGCCGAGTGCCCAGTGAACGGAGAGAGTGAACCGCTTCAAGGTGCTTAAATCAGGTGGAAAAGAGCTTAAAGGGGAGTGGGACTTGGCTGATAATAAATACATCATGAGTGGAAAAAGGTTTTTGATCTACGTGAGGCTGCTTTCGGATCAAAAGAACCCTGCTATGGATTCACAGGGAAGTTTTTTTTTGCTCCAGCGTCTGAAGCCGTAATCACACACACACAAACATGAAGAAGAAAAAAAGAGGTTAGCTGCGTTTCTTTGTGCATTTCTGGGGACAAACAAAACCTATTTATACCCCGATTCCCTCTCGCCCCTCTCTCCCATCTCTGGGCGTAATCACGGTTATGTAAGGCATCGGGCTGATGAACAAACCCACCGAGTGGAAGCGCTCCAGTGAGCGGTAATCAGCGCCGCGGCTGTACCGCCGCTTGGCAGGAAGAAAAGGGACGATCAACAAAAGAATAAATATAGAAGATGGAGAGAGGCCTACTTCTCATGTCTAAATCAACAGATGAACCGAGAGAGGACAGGGGATGTCTCTGGGAACAGGGGTGTGTGTGTATGTGTGAGTGTACATAGCGAGTGAGTGATGAGAGGAGTTATGTAATGACTGTCCGACAGGTTTGGCCTCATGCCTCACATTCTCCTGATGGATCGGTGTGGCTGCTGTTTAAATACTGAATAAACACACACAGATGTCAGAAGAAGTTCATACAACACGACGAGAACCTTTTTACATTCAACTAAATAAGCTGAACTCAGTGCCCAAAGTGGGTCGGAACTCACCGCTACGCATTACCAGCTGATCTACATTTCACTCCTTGGTGTACTGTGACTTTTTCATGCGTACCGGCACTTCTCACGGCACTCTCCATATCAGGTTCTCTGGGAGATTCATAACGGTGCAGTGTCTCATAAGCCGTAAAAACGCCATAACATAAAAACTAGAGTTGGATTTTCCGCTGTGAAATGTTGCCAAATGACTGACATGTTCCTCGCTCTGACTTCCGTTACACTCTACACCAGCACCGCACTGTTGTTGTTTGCTGTCGTCACGTGACAAACTAGCTGTAATCAGTTCCTCTTCGCTGCTCTAAAACAGTAGTTGCCAGTGGCAGCCGTGATACATCTAGAACGACAGCACAATGAAGGCGACTGTTTTGGAGCGGCGGAGAAGAAGAATTGATTTCTGGTTAAACAATTTTAAATTTCTAGGTTAATAAATGATGGTATCGGATCGGTGCATAGACCGGCACACTCGCTGATACCAGATACCGAATTAGTGAACTGTTCGTCGTAACTTTTTTTTTTAGTTATGAACAAATACAATGAATAAAACATTATTTAAAAGATTTCTGAATCTGCTCTTTTGATTTATAGAATATGATTTTACAGGACAAATATTTTCAGAAGAACTGAATGTTCAGACAAAGGCTATGATAAAAAAAATTAAATAATCATTTAACTAGTAATAATAATGATCCAAAATTATTTAAATTGCATAGTTTTAAGTCAAAAACCTTAAAATGTTCACCTCCAAAAACTAATATCTCCTGGTATCTTTTATTCACTGTAGAAATCCAGAATGTGTCTCTGTATAATATTTGATCAGCGGTCGAAGTTCACGAGTGATTGACAGCTGCCTCCGTTGAATGAACAGCCAATAGGAACGCTCTCTCTCTGAAATGACCTGTGATTGGTCAAAGTCTCCCGTCACAGGCTAGATGTTTTAAATCCTGAAAACAGAGCCATGAGGAGGTGCAGAAGTCTAGTTTTCTCTCAGAACACTTGAATTACAATTTGCTGAAAGGTTATTATGGAGTTTTTGCCCAATGATGCCAAAAACATTCTGCCTACTGCAGCTTTAATCTGTACACAGAAACATAAAAATGACTCTTTGTATGACTCTGTTTTGTTTTTGCTGTAATCTGCCACAGACGACAAAAACAAACTATTTTTTTGACGGGAAGCAGCAACAAAATAAAAGCAGCTGAGCTTCACGAGGCAAAGCTGCACAAACATCTGCACAAACATCTGCAAAAATAAAGCAGAACAGCTCATCGCAATGAAGTTTGAAGCTCTTGATCTTTCTCAAACTGTGCCCTTCACACACACACTAACCATGTTAGCTGTGAATAAAGTCTTCTGATCAACAGTGAAACCCGTCAATCAGCATCAGCGCTGCCCTGCGTACGTTAATGATGAACTAATTCATGAGTTCCCCCCCTCCTCACAACGTGCTCATGAGGTTTAGGGGGTCGTTTAGTTGGCCGATTCTGTCTTAATCCGCTCTCAATCAGCTGAGCTTGTTCCTGCAGCGTCGGGACCTGATGGAGGCTGATTAGCATTCCTCTCAGTGAAAGACCACGTTTGACCGAGTTCATGGGAAATGAGAGGGATTACCCATCAAACCCTGCTTTGTCTCACTTTGTGCTTCGGTCACGTGTGTTAATCAACTCGCCAATTAATAACAATACAAGGATTGTGTTATCACGTTGCAGCGCTGGGGAACGTGCTTCTTTATCTCCGATCGACACAACTGAACGTTATCTGGACGCCGAACAACAACAACAACTTCTGCATTGTTCAAACAGACATCCAGATACAAACAATGATAAAGATCCTTTCTGTTTACTGATCATAACCCTGATCACCACAGCGGAGCGAATCACTGAACACCGATCCCAGAGGGAAGATAGAAATATTATACTAATAATTAGCTGACTCAGACCGAAGTGGGATTAACCTTTTGAGGGAGAAGTGTGACAAGTTGGTTTCAACATATCTCAATAAAGTCATATGTTTTCAGGACTGTCAACGTTAACGCTACTAATTTCTTTAACGCATAAATGCATATTTAGGTTGTTGCGGGCTCAGTCAAACTAGGTTGTCATGAAGGAGGTTAAATAACACTCCAAACTTACTCTAAATTTTGGCGAGGAAAAACTGTCATGGTCAATTTTTAAAAGGGGTCCCTTGACCTCTGACCTCCAGATATGTGAATGTAAATGGGTTCTATGGGTACCCACGAGTCTCCCCTTTACAGACATGCCCACTTTATGATAATCACATGCAGTTTGGGGCAAGTCATAGTCAAGTCAGCACACTGACACGCTGTAATAAATACTAGATGATAGAAATATGAATCCACTTGCTTCCACTCAGTTATTTTTTAATGTCTGTCTTTGTCTCCACCTGGTCTGTCCCTTGTCCCTCCCTCCTTGCTGGGGTTGCCAGGTCCCATCTTGCTGGGGTTGCCAGGTCCCGTCTTGCTGGTTAATCTGTTTGGCAGCGAGCGGCACGGCAGGTTCTAATGGAGCCACATGGCTGGCTCGGCTTTACAGCAATTTACGCCCCAACATGATATGAACCTGCTGCTGTTTATGCAGGCTCTGACTCAGCCCTCACACTCGTCTGCTGCCGCCAACTGAACCACACACACACACACACACAGATTGGCTTCCCTACACCATCGTGGCGGAGCCAGCTAGGTCACAATGTTCTTAATGCTGCTGTTTTCTTACCTTTGTTCTCTCGTGTGTTGAGCTGCTGAAGGTTGGCCCACATTAAACGATTTATCAAATCTTAACAGATGCGTAAAATGTGAGAGAGCCCACACATAACGACATAAAGCTTTTGTTCCTATAGTGTGTGGAGAGCAACGATTTGGCCAAGACAGCAACAACACCACACACTAACAGATTCATTCATCAACAACAAGAGTCCCCAGTAAAAAAAACAGAAATCTCACAAAATCTCTCTCGAGTAGTTTCAACCTTGGTTTATGCTCCTCGTAGAGAAGCCGGCACAACATGTGTGCAAATACTTGGAGATAAATAGGCAAAACACTGGAGAAAGAATATAAGAGATCGTTTTGTAAAAGCTAAAAAAAGTTCTCACTGAAAGAGTGGCGACCCGAGGGTCAGTACACAAATGTAATGTTTGGCGGTACGTTGGTGTTTAGTGTTTACTACTGTTGCCAGGCAACCTACTTTCCTTTCCGGCACCACTCGTTGACTTCTTGCTTTCTTGCTTATCCACAGAATAGTTTGTTTGTACGCCAAAATGTACCTAAAGCTGGCAGATCAGAAAATGCTCGTATTATGCTCGTACATTTTGGAAGTCATATTGGTGGTTTACCAAACGACCGTATGATGGACCCGTTCTTAAAGGCCTGTTGGTGCGGCTCCCTGTTAAAACTCATCAGATAAAATAGATGAAATACTCCCAGAGGAACATTGTGAAGTGTTCTCACACACAGACAAACACCCCTCAAAAAACAAACCCAGGCTCACATCGTCATCCTTCCTGCAGAAAGTGATGCTACATGGCAGCCAAGTCCTGCCTGCCAGCACTGAGAACAACTACACACACACAGATAAACACACACGAGCAGCACACAAACACAATTATACTCCAGAGTTACACAAGCACACACATTTTGTCACACTCGGACGCTTCCAGGGTGAACATCTGCCTCGCCGACCAGCCCAAACATCCTCTGCTGAGACGCAGTGAAGCTTGTTTTCTTTTCCTTGTAAGGATAAATATTTCAGATGGAGGCCAGACCAACAACATGTCAGTGTGAGATGGATGGTACTCCTCCAAGGTCCTGTTTGTTTGTGTGTTTGTTTGTGTGTTTGTTTGTGTGTTTGTTTGTGTGTGAGAGATGGCATGTGGATGTTCACGTGTTCCCAGTCTTCAGCAGGTCTGGGCTCATTTTTCTATTTTGCTGCTCAAGTTTGATTTTAAGGTTTCAAATTCCTTGTTTTATGATCCAAAATCTCAAAAATATTAAACTTATGAAGGTTAAAAACAGAGAAACAACATATTGATGAATTTCCTTTTAATCAAATCCATAAACCGTCCTCGACCAAAGACACTCTTAGTCGACTAAAGGTCTTTGCACACTAAGTTTTCGTATGCGTTTTTTTAATTCGTCATCCGATAAAAAAACCACAGAAGCCTCGCTCACTGAGTGCGATGCGTTTTATTATTCTATTCGTTGCGAAAATTCGCAGAACAAGACAAAACTGAATTAATTATGTGGGTGTGATGGATAGCGCTCGTCCCAAACGGGGCTAATGAATGACTGACGTGAAGAAGAAGCTAACGTTTAGCTGCCCAGAGCTCAATCACTGCTGTCTGATCTTTCATTTGTTTTGGGATCATCTCCGATTCCAAGCTGTTCCTCACTCCCCTGCCACAATCTATCTTTAAATTCAGCATCTCTGTATTCTTTCATTTCTTTATCGTAAAGCGCTTTGTGCTGAGAAACAAAGTGATTGTTTATTAAACGTTTGCGACCGACGGGGCTTCTGAGAGGTCAAACAACCCTCTTGCAAAAAACGCAGAAAAATGGGCGCCTGGGTTAGCTCAGTTGGTAGAGCGGGCGTCCATGTATTAAGGCTTGGTCCTGACCGCGGCGGCCCGGGTTCGAATCCGGCCTGTGGCCCTTTCCGCATCCACTCTCTCTCTCTCCCCCCTTTCAAGACTCTATCCACTGTCCTGTCAATAAAAATGGAAAATGCCCCCAAAAAAATAACTTTAAAAAAAAAAAAAAAAAAAAAAAAAAAAAAAACGCAGAAAATCAAACCTGTTCTAAAAACTTTAATGATAGACGAAAGTTTGGGAGTCGGTGTGTAAGCGTGATTGACACAACGTGAGGTTGTGAGACAATTTCAGACAGAAAAATACAAACTTGGTGTGCCAAAGCCTTCACACTCGGACGGACTCGTAAAACTGAGTTTCTCCACAAAGAATCACACAAAAGCACCGCTTTAAATCTTGTTTACCAGAGATGTGCTCAGAAGTTTCTTAGAAATCAGTTATTCAGCATGAAAAAAACAAACATAAAAAATGACTCATGGACTAAGAGAGGGGGAGCAGCTCTAGATCCTACTGGCACCGTTTGTTTGCTTATATAAATATGGAAATATTAAACTGATTAGAGATGTGTTTTCTTCTTCAGAACGCCAGATGTGATCGATGTCTTAAAATTGGGCTCCCTTCATCATAAAAACAACGAGGGCTGTCACTCCATTCAAATATTTAGTTGCACATTTTTTATCTGTTCAAAATGTACCTTAAAGGGAGATTTCTCAAGTATTTAATCCTCTTATCAACATGGGAGTGGATAAATATGATGCTTTATGCAAATGTATGTATATATTTATTATTGTAAATCAATTAACAACACAAAACAATGACAGATATTGATCCAGAAACCCTCACAGGTACTGCATTTAGCATAAAACAATATGCTCCAATCATAACATGGCAAACTGCAGCCCAACAGGCAACAACAGCTGTCAGTGTGTCAGTGTGCTGACTTGACTATGACTTGCCCCAAACTGCATGTGATTATCATAAAGTGGTCATGTCTGTAAAGGGGAGACTCGTGGGTACCCATAGAACCTATTTACATTCACTGATCTGGAGCTCATAGGTCAAGGGACCCCTTTGAAAATGGCCTTGACAGTTTTTCCTCGCTGTAACTGAGATATACGTCACAATGCAGAAGATAAAGACGCTCTAACTTCCGTCCTGACACCAGCTTGATAAATGTTCTGAACGGAGATCTCCATCTCTGCCTTAAGTCACATGACTGAAACAAAGGTCACTTCCTCCTCTCAACACGGAGGATTCCACGCTGGAACAGCAGGAGGTGACATCATGTGAAGTTCAATCACTCACATATCAACAGTCTCCAGAGAATCTCTCAAAGGAAGCTGAAGAAACGTTAAAATGAACAGCACTGTAATAATCACCACAGTCAACAGTCTCAGTGTTGATAAGTAAAGTTCACCCTGTGTTCCCCCGCTGTTTAGACGTGTGTGAACTGGTCGGGATGTGAAGGTTACTCAGATTAAACGCTCAAACGCACACACGGGAAAGGCCATTTACTCCAAGTCGTCGCCCTGGAAACGGCGAGGGCTCGAGCTGCATTGGGGCGTATTTGGCTACCGCTCACAAGTCAAGGTGACCCCTTGTCATCAAGTTTTACTGCGTGTGTGTGTGTGTGAGCACACCTCTCCATAACCTGCCACCACACTCTCATTCCTCATCACTCTCACGCCAACATACACTACAGACGCAATCTGCCGTCACCACATGGCGTTTTCAATCAAACAGCTCAGGTGGCGTCCTCAACAAACGAACACAAATACTCTGCTTAGAATAGTCCTGCTTCCTTCAGCTAACGTATACAGAAAATGTAACATCTACATCAGAGCTGAAAAGGGTCTTCTACGTCCAAATAACATCTTCATCCTTTTAACACTCGGCCCAGACGCTATTCTGTCTTTCAGAGGTTTGTTGCGGGCTGAGTTTTAAAGCTACAGTGACGATACTAGGGCTGTGTATTGGCAAGAATCTGGCGATACCATATAAGTCATGATACTGGGGTAAGGATTCAATAAATTTAGTTTTTTTTAATTTTATTTTAGGAAAACTGTCATAGTATAAAGAACACACCAGAAATACACCATTTTAGAATAGGCAAAAATAACAAATTTATACTGCATGCAAAAAACGGCATTGTATTTGCCCCAAACTGCATGTGATTATCATAAAGTTAACATGTCTGTAAAGGGGAGACTCGTGGGTACCCAGAGAACCCATTTATATTCACATATCTGGAGGTCAGAGGTCAAGGGACCCCTTTGAAAATGGATATGCCAGTTTTTCCTCGCCAAAATTTAGCATAATGTCATCCGCGACAAGTGAGTATGACATGGTTGGTACCGATGGATTCATCAGGTTTTCTAGTTTCTTATGAAACCAGGATCTTCACTCTAGCTTTAAAAACTGCATTATTATCAGGTTAACTTTGACAGCCTTGGGTAAAAATGTTTTTTTAAAGCTGAGCCCGAGGTTAAGAGGTTAATTAAAGATACTGTGTTTTGGAGAGTCGATACAGTATCACAATTTGTCTCTCCTTGAACATCCCCCGTCCCCCTACCCCTCTAAAACATAATACATAGAATGATATAGTTGGATGCATCAGATCCTGCAGTACAGGTGCATGTACTGTGTGTGCTTTGTTATCTTACTCAACGGTTTAGTTAAACCACATTCCACACGTCCTCCTGTTGTGTTACTGTGAGCTTTATCAGAAATTTCTGCTGATAACACAGAGAGGTGCTTTTATTCTCATGAACCCTGACGGAAACTTTCCAAATGGATTAGATTAGATGTTGCTCAACAGCCTTTTTCCTTCATGAATTTATTAACATGCAACCAAAAGTAGAACAAAGCTTATCGTAACAAAAAAAACCTTTCTGAGCTGCAAATGTTGTAATCTAAATGAACAAAGAAAGCAAAGAAGTGAAAGCACATGCTCTTAATGTCAGGAATGGATGTGAAGTTTGCTCATTACTGAAAGCAGCTTGTTGTTGCAGATGCCTGCAGGCAGCCCTGAACACACAAACATCTCCTCATCGGGGAAACCATCAAACAATGGAAACTATTGTTTACTACGTGTGGATGTTTACTCAATATTTTATTCATTTATACTTTAAATTTAAGCTGGGACATATCGCTGACAAATTACTGTTATTTACTTCAAGGAGGTATTTTTTTCAATTTCTAAATATTTCTATTATTGAAAAATGTGTGCTTTCTAGTCGGACTGTCAAAGTTAACGTAATAATAATGTGTCAATGCAAATTCGTTTTTATACCACTAATTTATTTAACGCATTAATGCAATCGATCTATCGGAGGTTGTAGCAGGCTCAGTTTTAAAGCTAGAGTAAAGGTACTGGTATCGTATGAAACTAGACAACCTAAAGAATCCATTGGTACCAACCATGTCATACTAGCTTGTCGAGAAGAAGGATAAATAACGCTCCAAACTTATACTAAATTTTGGCGAGGAAAAACTGGCATGGCCATTTTGGGCTGTCAATTGATTAAAATATTTAATCATGATTAATTAAAACAATCGAGGTTAACTTTAACAGTCCTAGTTTTTATTCGACGCATTTTCATTCACGGGTCGCTCGATATACTACATCACCTGCTCTGCGTTTCGTTCGTTGTACCAGGTCAGTCTCTGCGGCCATCCTCATATTTACAGAGGTATTTGTGATATGTAAAAGACAAACAAAATATGTAATTTTTCAGAGGCAGGGCTGGTTGAAACAGGAGAGGGCTTTACCAAAACTGCTGCCACAAATTTGGAGACACGATACTGTTTTTCCATTGATTGGAAATATAGCAGCTATAGCCCAAACCGTTAAAAACAACAGTATGTATTCAGAGGTGACCACATACTTTTGACCAAATCATTCTTAAACCATTCCCGAGCTGTAGTTTGGTGAGCATCAATCCTATTTTAATTCTTACTATGCTGCATTTGGTCTGCACTTGACTGAAAGATGCTGCTGTGTCGAGGCTTTATAACCTCTCATGCACCTGTACAGTCCAACTCCACTGCTCTGCCGTAACGTGTGCACCCAAACACATACATGCACAGATGCATTAAAATAAGAAGCAGTGGGGATCATTATTGCTAATATAGAAAAAGCCATTAGCGATCCCCACTGCATTATATACTGTATATATGTGGGGCGGTACACTGATGTATATTATGTCCATTAGTGTTTTGCTGCTGTCCCTCATTATTCTGTTCCCAGGAAATGGAGGTTATTTGCTTCTGCTCAGTCAGTGTGACAATCAGCACGCTAAAGCTGCGCTGCTTCAACGCCCTCAGGAGATGAAATTCAGTCCCTATCTGCTGTGTGTGTGTGTGTGTGTGTGTGTGTGTGTGTGTGTGTGTGTTAGTGTGTATGAATGTGTGTGAACTCAGCCAATTTCCCTTTCAGATGAGCTCTTATCTGCGTGCAGGCGAGCAGCGGCGGAGGAGTCATTGCCCCCTACTCCACAGATGCAGTTTCAGGAGGAGACGGGAGGGAGGGGGCACTTCCGCCGCCAAATATGGAAGTGCTGGAATTCCCCCTCGTGACAGGGCAACCCATCTTTATTCACCTCACGTTCGCCTCATACCACAGGAAAGCTGACGGCGAGGCGAGAGCGAGGAGGTGACGGGAGGGAGGGAGGGAGTCTCCACCGCCATCCTCGCCTCAGACTGACGCATCACCTCTTATCCACACACGTGAATGAGCATGTGCTCTCACGCCAACACGTATGTTCACAAGCGCAGGTGTTCATTCACAAATATCAATGGCCAGGGTTTAACAAGAAATACGACGGAGCAACACATTTCCTGTGCAAAGACACGACGTACGAAGCTGAGCGTAGCGTGCATGAGCGTGTGTGTGTGTGTGTCTTCACCGTGAAATGTGAAAAGATGCAGCAGCCTAACACAGCAGCGAGATAATGGTGCATTTCATCTTCAAATCCCCCTGAGCACACCTCGCCATCCCTCCTCTTCACCCTCCACCCTCAGATTACAGATTAAATGTCACCCTGGAGTTACATCTCCAATCAGACACACACAAACACACACATCCTGCAGCAGGAAATTCAAGTTCTTCCTCGCCTCAGTCCTTTTTTTCCCGCTTAAAGCTGAAGGGAGGCAGTTTGTTTTTAGCATTATTGGGCAAAAATTCCATAGTAACTTTACAGCATATTGTAATTCAGGTGGTAGCCCAGGGTAGGCAGTTTTCTGGTAAAGAAAAAAAAAGCAAGATTTTGGAAATACAGCCCATCATCCTGCAGCTCTTCTCTCGCCTCTCTCTGTCCAGGCAAGCACGGGCATATGCACGTGCTTCATACAGTAACCAGTACGAGTACTAGTCATTCATTTCAGTCATCATCCAGATGGTAGTCGTGATCCTGATGGCGTCATAGCGGCAATTCTATGAGAATTACCATCTTGTTTTCTTTGCAAACTTGTGGGCCTGTAAAGCCCTTTGAGATGGCAAACTGTGATTCGAGGCTCTAGCGAACTGCAATATCAGCAAGTGTTGCTAATAGTCCAGCCTTCTGCTAACCGTGGCCGTCATGGCTGCTCCACAGCTGTGAGCTCCGTTCTCTTTATACATCCACCTTGAACTCACGCAATAGGACTGATGATACTTTTTGATAAGTCTGTCTTCCGTTTTGGGGTTGCTTTGCAGTGTAGGCAATGGTTGCCAACGCTGGAACAGCAACTTTTCCTGCAGGATATCCTCCGTTGAATCAGGCTTTCACTATCTGAAGGGACGTTCACGCGCATCTGTACTTCTAGAACAGCCAATAGGAACGCTCTCTCTCTGAAATGACCTGTGATTGGCCAAAGTCTCCCGTCTTGGCCTGTAAACAGAGCCATGAGGAGGTGCAGAAGTCTAGTTTTCTCTCAGAACACTTGAATTACAATATGCTGAAAAGTTATTATGGATTTCTTTGCCCAATAATGCCAAAAACATTCTGCCTACTGCAGGTTTAATTTCAGTGTAATTAGAGTCAGAAAGCATCAGTGGCTCCACACTCTGCTTCCATTTGTTCTGCTCCATCCTTTGTCTCTCTGTGGAGTATCTGTCCCAGTAACTTTCCTTTCATCCTCGGCCAACCTGCTGCTCCCTGACAGCCTCCTGCACTTCTCCTCTCTCCACCGACTACCTCCCTCCAGCTCACCTCAGATAACTTACAGATGTGCTAACGGCTGCTGACGTACTGAACACACACACACAGCAGATGCCAACAGTTATGTTGTGGGACAGCTATGAGAGCTGTGTTGTAACAGAGCAGTTGGTAGAAATCGAAATAATGAAAGCACCGAGATGATGAACGACCTGATTTTGGGTACAGCCTGTGCTTAAAGACAAATATTCAATTCAGATGTAAAAACAAGCTACATAGAGAATGCATTCAGACATTACCGTATGTATTTGTATGAGATTGGAGTCCTAAACCTCAAATCTGTATGGCCGGTAAAAGATACCTGGCCAAACATGCACAACAATCTATCATGGTGAAGCGTTTCTAGCTCCAGCTACTCGCCTTCTAACAAATCAACTGCCATGCAATGACACACAAAGGTCTTCTTTCTAAACTGCACTAGCGATGAACCAACACAGTCTCACGGCAGTTCATGAAACAGTCACGAAATTTAATATATTTGATTCGTGTACACACACAATAATTTCTATAAAAAATAAAACTACTTAGTTAGGTTTAGGAAAAGATCGTTGTTTGGGTAAAAATAACTCCAGAAGTGCCGTAATTACATAAATAAAAATAAATAAAATTATATATATATATATATATATTCGTAAAATTTAATTTAATTAAAAAATTAAAAAAATTAAATTAAAAAATAAAATACCTAAGTACAAAAGTTGCGTGACAAAAACCACTTAGTTAGGTTTAGGAATAGATCGCGTTTTGGGTTAAAATAACTCCGGAAGTGCCGTAACTACGTAAATAAAAATAAAAAAAATAATAAAATGATGTATTTATATATAAAATAAAGTAAAATAAAAATAATAAATGAAAAATAAAAATAAAATAAAAAGTCCTGTGTTTTTTGACCCTCCCATCCACCCCGACCTCCTCCCTACACGGCGTTCGGCGCTCTCTATACTTCCCGGTTTGATTTTGTGCTGACCATCACAACAAAAATATGAAATTTATGTCTATGTACACAAATCAATACATTCAATTTTGTGACTATTTCACGAACTGCTTTGCGACTGGGCTGCAATACAATGCTTAATGCAGGTTAAAGGGCACGACTTTAACACTGTACCTGCTCCCCTCATAACAGCATCAAACAGACCACAACACCACTGTCAGACGGCGTCACAATGACGCTCACAAACACTGATGCTGCCCAAAGATCAGTGACAAGGCACAAAGCCTTTAACAAAGCCTGGAGCTGGAGGAGGAACAGTATTCTGCAGGGACAGAAGCACAAAGCTCAGCGATGTCGCTCCAAACTGAGACAATAGAGGTGAAGGCATGTGTGACTGATCAGAGAGGAGAAATCAGTGGTTTGAAACAATCAAACTGGAGAAATCCTGCTTTAGCGGAGCATTTGGATTCAATATGCTTCCTTCCACATGGAGGCTCGGTTTCACCTCAAATGACCTCAAACATGAACAACGAACCAGAGCAGCTCAATCTGTCCGCTAACTACCGAGGCTGCACATGACACCAAGGCATCTTCACATGCTAGTGAAGAGAGAAGAGGGGGAAGAAAAACGTGCACAGTGATGGAGCTTTCTGCCAAAAACCCCTCCCTTCTTCAGTCCATCCACTGCTGCACTTTATCTTCACCCCAACAGATGCCCTGCATCTCACCTGCAGCGCTCTGCCTGCAACACACAGCCAACGACACTACATCACAATGCAACTGAATATGGATGAAATACTGGCTGTGGTCATGCTGCAAACTATATAAACTGTATAATTAGGGCTGTCAATCAATTAAAATATTAATTGCACATCTTTTATCTGTTCAAAATGAACCTTAAAGGGAGATTTGTCAAGTATTTAATCCTCTTATCAACATGGGAGTGGACAAATATGCTGCTTTATGCAAATGTATGTTTATATTTATTACTGGAGATCAATTAACACAAAACAATGACAGATATTGTCCAGAAACCCTCATGTACTATGTATAATATAACTGTATATAAGCTCTGTCTGAGAAAACAGCTGGAGAAATACTATAGTTGACTGTTTTTGTCCACATGGGTTAAGAAATGAAAAGGCTCTACAGGAGGGAAAACAAACATGAGCACATTTGTACTTGTGTGACTGTGGGGATAAAGTGTTCGCTAGCATTGCTCACAACCCCCACACATTCAACTAAAATCCCTCCCTTGACAACAAACATTTTTGGCTTCACATGAGCTCTGTTGTAGCCTTGAGTCTTGAGGAAGTTGGACTTGAAAATATGACAATATTTACAGAAGGGTTTGTGGCTCCAATCACTAGAGGACGCTCCCTATGGAGGACGGAACATGCCAACATAAAAAATAAGTGAATGAATAAATAAATGCCATTAAATGTAGCAAAAATAATATTAAAAACAAATGCCATTAATTAATCAGTAAAATGTGACAAATTGATATTCCGGTTTTAATTTGCTCCTTTTATTTATTTATCTTTGTATTAATTCCCTTATTTATTTACTCTTCTGTTTAATTTTCCCTTTTATTCATTTATATATTTATTTCTATTTTTTTATTTATTTAGAAATAAATAAATGCATAAATACATAAATAAATACATACATTTAATAAATATAAAATAAAAAAAAATAATTAATAGATAAAATAAATGTAAAAATTAATTAAAAAATAAATAAAAGGGGAAATTAAACAGAAGAATAAATAAATAAGGGAATAAATAAATAAGGAAGCAAATTAAAACAGAAATATTTATTTATGTCACATTTTATCAAATAATTAATGGGTATATTTATTTTTGATATTATTTTTGCTACATTTAATGACATCTTTATTTATTTATCAAGTCATTTAGTTATTTATTCATTTATTTTCTATTTTGGCAGATTCCATCCAATGTTGGGAAGTGAGGCGATCCCTCGCAATATAAAACGCCCCTGTGGACAACGCCTCGAGATCCTCCATGAGGAGCTGGAGGACGTGACAGGTAGAAGGACTCAGACAGTACAAAGAAAGTAATCAATCCATTGAGCATCTGATCTCTCTCTGATAATCCACTCCTTCCATCAAACACCATCTCAAAGCAGCCTCGCCCCGACACTGGAGCTTCATTCAACAGACGTCGCCCGCGGCGCTGTTGGGATTA
Organism: Sebastes umbrosus; assembly: GCF_015220745.1. NCBI lineage: Eukaryota > Metazoa > Chordata > Actinopteri > Perciformes > Sebastidae > Sebastes > Sebastes umbrosus. The sequence continues at coordinate 25,246,817 of NC_051288.1, read as the reverse complement.
CGACGCTCGGCTGAATACACTCCTGAACAAACATACAGATGGTGCTTGTTCAGCAACCACAACAACCTGAGGACACACAGTTTACCCACACCATCAGCGGGTAACGAGCGGCATCGACAACTTCAACGCCCCAAATCTAGAGGGACATTTTTTACTTCAATCCCACGCCCACCGCTGAAGATGTGACATTTCATTACAGTGCAACAACAGAACAGTATGAGTGCTGACAAACACACACTGCCCACACACACACACACACACACACACACACACACACACACACACACACACACATTCATCCACCAGTGTGAGTCATCCAGATATTACATTCAGCATCTCTTGTTTCAGCAGCAGAGCAGCGGGGTTAAGGCTCCGGTCCTCTATTGTTGATTCGGAGTTATTGTTTTCTGGCAGCTAATAAAGAAAACAAACAGCACGCCGAGCTGCTGGATAACAAAATCACTGTTTACCCAGAGAAGGGTCATCATTCTCAGTCTGTAGCAGAACCACCTGGGGAGTAATTAAACCGCACTCTTCTTCTCCTGCGTGGAACCAGCTGCCCTGTAATGGTGGAATTATTCAAATATCAAATCTTCATGTTTACACCACTACTTTCAGTGAGAACCTGCAAAACGCTCGACACCAACTCTCTCTAATCACAGCACAGATGACTCTGACTCAGTCAAGTCATGATATTTCTCAACAGGATTTAGATACCCAGAATGAACGGCAAGTATCAGGACTTTTTCAGGACATTTTCAGTGTTGATCTAGCTGGTATGACAGACAGAGGTTGCAACATATATCAATATGTTCCTCTCTGTGGAAGTCGGATTTAAAAAGGCAATAGGGCTAAATCAATACATTCAATTTGGTGACTATTTCACAAGCTGCTGTGTGATGTTATGTTCTGTAATTGATGTCCCCGTCTTGATGCTGCATGATTTAACCGCTGACATTTGCCGCCTGTACCTTCCGTCCTCGGTGGAGAAACAGACCTGAGTGTTATCTAATGGGAGCTGGCACCTCTGGGCCTCTTCATCTTCCACGCCTTTAATGAATTAATAAAGACCTGTTAGTTTCTCTAAACACAGCCGCACACAAAGCTCAGCTCCCTCGTCGTCAGGTCGGCTAAAAAAAACACCCCGGGGGCCCCACCGCTGCTGCAACACAGACCGCCACGCCACGCCACACCAGCGGCAAGCATCGGTTTTCTTACAATCAGCAGCCGGCAGCAGGTCAAGCTGGCAGCGGCGCTCTGCTTCTCCTCCTCACTCCTGCTGACTCCATAATGATGCAGCCTGCTGGTGACAGGAAGAAACCCCACTGCTGCAGTGCTGCATGATGGCATTTTCATACTCGACCCCCGGTGTTCTCTCGCTAAGACGCTGCTACTAATGGTCCTGTTTTTTTATTCATTAATCTGACTTTTTACTTTTCCAATTAATTGTTTAGTCTATTAAAAAAGCCCATCACATTATGCCAAAGCACATGGTAGCATCTCCAAATGAATTGCAAATTAATCACACATTTGTTTATCTGTTCAAAATGTACCTTAAAGGGAGATTTGTCAAGTATTTAATACTCTTATCAACATGGGAGTGGACAAATATGCTGCTTTATACAAATGTATGTATACATTTATTATTGTAAATCAGTTAACAACACAAAACAATGACAGATATTGTCCAGAAACCCTCATAGGTACTGCATTCAGCATAAAACAATATGCTCCAATCATAACATGGCAAACTGCAGCCCAACAGGCAACAACAGCTGTCAGTGTGTCAGTGTGCTGACTTGACTATGACTTGCCCCAAACTGCATGTGATTATCATAAAGTGGGCATGTCTGTAAAGGGAAGACTTGTGGGTACCCATAGAACCCATTTACATTCACTGATCTGGAGGTCAGAGGTCAAGGGACCCCTTTGAAAATGGCCATGATGGTTATTTAATCTCCTTCACAACAAGCTAGTATGACATGGTTGGTACCGATGGATTCTTTAGGTTTTCTAGTTTCATATGATACCAGCATCTTGACAATCAACTAATCACTTCAGCACTACTTTTCAAACAGAAACTGCCTCCTTATACACCGTTATACCAGAGCCCATTCACATTAATGCAGATTCTGTCATCTTCCTCTCCCCCCTCATCATATTCCTCCTCCTCCTCCTCTTTTCTGTGCTTTCTCTGCAGCATAACGATCCACAGAAACCTCCCACATGTCACAACATCAGACGCCTCCTCCTCGTGCACCATTGATCCCTCATTAGAGCCTCTTCAGGGAAAGAGTGCGTGTGTTCGTGTTGCTTAAAGTCGGCCACAATCTGAAAGGACTCCCATCATTTCCTCGCTAGCTTAAATTCTCAAGTTACGCCACGCTGCCTCGGCCACACTATGATCATGAACTCCCGCCGACCCGACCTCCTCAAATGCATCTTTGGCTCGGTGAGCCTTCTCCTCCTCCTGCATCCACCAGCATCACCTCTGCCGTACGGAGAAGCTTTTAGTCTCTCTGAGCGCTCTCGCGGAGGCGGGTGGAACGGTGACAAGTTTCCTCACATAGAAGGAAAACCCTTGTCGTGCTTCTGCTGCTGAAATCTATCTCACCTGGAGAAAAGCCACCTCTCCTCCTCCTCATCCTCCTCCTCCGCCTCCCCCACCTGCCTCTGCTGAAGAGGAGCTTTGTTGTTGAAATAACAATGGAGGACCTGAGCGTTTGTCACCTTTTGCCTCTCGAGTTTCATCGAGTGCAGGGTGGTCCAATGTTGAGATTTTCCTGGAATACCTCTGACGATGCAGTCACACAGCAGTTTGTGAAATAGTGACAAAATCTAATGTATTGATTCATGTAGATCGACACTAAGGTCACATTTTTTTCATGACGGTCAGCACGAAATCAATTCGTATGCAATCCATGGAATTGTGAACCAGGAAGTATAAAGAGCTGTGTAGGGAGGAGGTCGAATTTGCTGGGTGGGTGTGGAGGCTGCTGTTTATGTCCCGTGTGAAACCACAAGTCAAATATGATTTATTTGTCACTTAACTTCCGAACTTCCAGTGTTATTTAAACTCAAACCGCAATCTTTTCCCAATCCTAACTAGGTAGTTTGTTGCCTAAACTCGTACTGTAGGTGCTGATGGGTCGTGTTTTTTTTTCTATTTTACACGTACAGTATGAGCACTCGGGTCGTGGCCGACGATCGCAGCGTACAGTATGAGCACATAAATCGGGAGATTTGGCTTTACATCGCAAACGATCTACTCGTAAAGCAAGAATGGGAATTACAAAACAACATTTCTAAAATCCTACAGAGCATATCCAGTTTAAGCCTAACTAAGTAGTTTTGTTGCCTAAACCTAGCCAAGTTGATCTATTCCTAAACCTAACTGAGTAGTTTTAATTTGAAAAGACTGGAGCGGAAATTGACATGTGCGTCACGTGTTGACATCTGTAGGAAAACGCATTAAAAATACGTTGTTGAAAGTCGCACCGGTGCCACTTTTTTTCAGACCGAGTACAAGTAGGAGTACTTACATTTGGGTTCATGCCGATACCGAGTACCGATACGAGTACTTATCTGTGCCAAAAGACCCTCGTTAACAGCCAGCTGGAGGGTGTGAGCGACACAAGGCAGGCTGGGGAGTCCCAAATACGAGGCGGTGCACCACGACCGGCTCTAGTTCGGCTTGGAAAGGCTCGCGGCTGCAGCTTTACAGCGCTCCCCGCCCGGACCTCGCTGCACTGTGGACAAAGTGCTCGCTGAGCCCTTTCTCCCATAAAAGGCGCCCCCCGACCCGTCTTGAAACACGGACCAAGGAGTCTAACGCACACGCCAGTCAGAGGGTGCAAGCAAAACCCTGTGGCTAAATGAAAGTCAGGGCCGGCCCAGCGGGGTCGGTTGCACCACTGGCCCGTCTCGCCCGCACCGTCGGGGATGTGGAGTGAAAGTAAAGTGGATCGGTGCCGTTGTATCGGAGCCGTTTTGCGAGTACGAGTACGAGTACGAGTACATGAACACAGTATCGGACCCGATACCCGATACTGGTATCGGTGCATCCCTAAAAAAAAAAGGTAAATTCGTGTCTACATACACGAATCAAATACATTTTGTGACTGTAGACATCGAGCTATTATTCTTTTCTCCGTCCTCTCACCGGAGTCATCTAACTGCATCTTATTGAACTATCGAATATCATCTCAGATTGGGAGTCCAGGGAACTTCCGCAGAAGCTGCAGTTCACTTTCACTATTTCAACAACGATCACTCCTTTCCTGCTGAAGGCATCAACAACACAGACAGCTGAAGGACATTTACTTATAAAGAGCCCAAGGGGATGATCGTCAGGCCAGTAAAGTCTACTTCCAGTAGAAGTTCCCACCGCTGGTTGACAGCTTCTCCTCTGCAACCTGAACTGAACCGCCCCGAGGCAAACTGTCAGTCTGGAGGTTTCGGTCACACCATGACAAATCTACATGACTGACTTGCACCATTATATTGCAGAAGAAATATCATTATAAGCAGAGACAGAAGGGAGGATGGATGCTTCCAGGGTGGGTTCACTGGTGCTAACATCTATCATTATTAGTGATACTTTCATTACTTATTGCTGTTGAGTTATTTGAAAACATCACTTTTTGCTGTAATAATCTGTGTATAATAATAATCTGTTGACATTTCTGATGTTTTATAGACTAAATTAACCTTTTATACATTTAGAATAATACATTTTAATACATGTCTGATCTTCTGCTATGTTCTGAACCATCCAGACCTCTCAGGTCATCTGGATCAGGTCTGCTTAGTGTCCCCAGAGTCACAACTAAACATGCAGAAGCAGCGTTCAGTTTTTATGCACCAAATATTTGGAACAAGCTCCCAGAAACCTGCAGGACCAACTCCAACTCTGAGTTCTTTATAATCAAAGCTTGAAACTTTCCTGTTTGCTGCTGCTGCCTTTTATTAAACCAGATAATGATCTTATATACTGCACTAGAGCTTTTACTCGTGTGTTATATTCTATTTTAGCTTCTATCCTAGCTTCTATTTTTATTTTCTAATCTTTAATGTTTTTATAATGTTTTAATTATGTCTTAATGTTCTTTTGAACAATGTTCTTGAATGTTTATGTAAAGCGTTTTGAATTGCCCTGTTGCTGAAATGTGTTCTACAGATAAAGCTGGCTTGCCTTGCCTTGTGTGTGTATGTTTCAGAGACAACATATTTTTGGTGCATATAAAGTAGACAGAACAATATCTATTTTTCATGCATGCAAATAGCTGTTAATGAAATAAAATGAAGTTTTAATGCAGACCAGGTCTGACCAGGTTTGACCAGGTGTGACCAGATGTTTTAGGCTCAATCAGCTGCAGCTCTTTTCTAGGAAAAAACAGGCTTTCTTGGTTTTTCCTGGTGCCTTGAGGTCATGTCTTTATCATTAAATCACAACAGACAGTAGAGACCAGACCTGGGCTAAGTGGAGTCAGCTGAGTCAAAGTTGTCTGTCCTCTAACATTGTCCTCTAACCAGCCTCCATCCGTCCACCGGTGCAGCAGGTGTCTCTCCGCGGCAGGAGGACGCGTATTCAGCGGGCACAAACAGCCAAACCCTCCGGTGGTCTCTTACCTTGTAGACATTCTCCGTGATACGGTGCACCTCGTCGGTCCGGGACATCCTGGTCGGAACGTCAGTCAGAACCATAGACTTCCTTTAGGTTGAAGAGGTTGAAGATGGTTAAATAACGCAGCTGCTGTTGTTGTGTTGCCGGTGACAGAGAGACAGAGAGACACAGAGACACAGAGCCTCGGCTGGCTGTGGGATTCCTGCTTTTATAGGAAAGTCCTCCCGCTGCGTTGCGCCCACAGACCGGCTCCCCACGCAGCCACGCAGCCGCTCCGTCAGTCAGTCCGTCCGTCGGTGAGTCTCCTCGGAGCGCAGAGGCGTCACTGCTGGAGGGGCGGTGCTGCCTTCACGGGCCGTGGGAAAAAACAAACACACAGCACTGAAATGTACACTGTTAAGAATTTCCCAGTAAAATAACAGTAAAGAACTGGCAGCAGGGTTGGCTCTATATTACTGTAAAATTAACATTATTATACTGTCGCTGAAATTTACAGCTTTGTACTGTTAATGAAAAATACAGTTTGAACTTTATTCATTTCACAGTATTTTACTGTTATTTTACAGTTTAAAGATACATTATATCGCTGTTTTCACCTTTCTTTTACATTATCTTACTGATTTGTTTTAATGCACTATTTAAGTTGTAGAGGTTGTGTCTGTAGAGATTCTACTGTTCTAATGGAGAACAAAGATGGTTCTGTAGAGGTTCTACTGTTCTAATGGAGAACAAAGATGGTTCTGTAGAGGTTCTACTGTTATAATGGAGAACAAAGATGGTTCTCTAGAGGTTCTACTGTTCTAATGGAGAACAAAGATGGTTCTCTAGAGGTTCTACTGTTCTAATGGAGAACAAAGATGGTTCTGTAGAGGTTCTACTGTTTTAATGGAGAACAAAGATGGTTCTGTAGAGGTTCTACTGTTCTAATGGAGAACAAAGATGGTTCTGTAGAGGTTCTACTGTTCTAATGGAGAACAAAGATGGTTCTGTAGAGGTTCTACTGTTATAATGGAGAACAAAGATGGTTCTCTAGAGGTTCTACTGTTCTAATGGAGAACAAAGATGGTTCTGTAGAGGTTCTACTGTTTTAATGGAGAACAAAGATGGTTCTGTAGAGGTTCTACTGTTCTAATGGAGAACAAAGATGGTTCTGTAAAGGTTCTATTGTTATAATGGAGAACAAAGATGGTTCTGTAGAGGTTCTACTGTTCTAATGGAGAACAAAGATGGTTCTGTAGAGGTTCTATTGTTATAATGGAGAACAAAGATGGTTCTGTAGAGGTTCTACTGTTCTAACGGAGAACAAAGATGGTTCTGTAGAGGTTCTACTGTTCTAATGGAGAACAAAGATGGTTCTGTAGAGGTTCTATTGTTATAATGGAGAACAAAGATGGTTCCTATTGAGGTTCTATTGTTATAATGGAGAACAAAGATGGTTCTGTAGAGGTTCTACTGTTCTAATGGAGAACCGTTAAAACCTGCACTGTTAAGAATTTCCCAGTAAAATAACAGTAAAGAACTGGCAGCAGGGTTGCCTTTATGTTACTGTAAAATTAACATTATTATACTGTCGCTGAAGTTTACAGCTTTGTACTGTTAATGAAAAATACAGTTTGAACTTTATTAATTTCACAGTATTTTACTGTTAATTTACTGTTTAAAGATACATTATATGGCTGTTTTCCACCTTTCTTTTATCTTACTGATTTGTTTTAATGCACTATTTAGGTTGTATTTTTTACATACATTATTTGTTGCCTAGATGAATAGACTTAGCAGGTTACAGACATAGCAATAGTCACACTAAATACAATTAAAGGCACTTGTTAGGAAAAAGGCTATAATAGACTATCTATAGCTAATAGATATCTCTAGCTGGCTACAAGCACAGAATGAAACCAGAACAACATGTGAGTGAAGAACAATAAAGCTAATTCACTGATTTTACAATCATGTACAATGTACAAGCCTCACATGAGCAGATCAGGTCCCAGAACTAAAACAATACTGCATGAAACTGTTACTGATGATACTTTAGACAGTTGAGTGATGTTTTTTAAGAATGCATTATAATTATAATATAATTAATTTAACAGGTTTTCTTTTGTATTAACAGTAAAGCACTGCTTTTAGCAATAACAGGTTAATACTGTTGAAATCCTGCTGTAAAGTAACAGATTGTTTACAGTGTGGGATGATCCTGATGAAAAGATGGGACAATACATTGAAAATGACTATTTAAAGAGTACAGTTAAGGACTAAACTGTGGGATAAACGGCAGATTTCATTGCAGATATCTGTTGTAACTTTTTTTCCAGCATTGTACACCAACCGGGAAGCTAGCATTAGCCTGGTTAGCTCGACAAAAAGCCAATGGGATTTTTCCATTATTATATTATTACAGAAAATAAACTGTAATTTATGATACTTACACGTTTTGTTCAGTAATATAAATCTCCACAAATTAACTACACCTACACAACTACACTACGGTCACTTTAATGTGAGTTTACACAACGCTGCGGCTTTAACCGACATTAACATTTTTGAATTCTTATTGAAGATATGATTTACGTCAACGGCCAACGGGTCGACGTGATGACGTCTAATAGCCTCATTTAGCCACTTGTTAGCAACCGCCATAGACTAAATGGTAATGATGGGAATTCCGGCTCTTTTTAGTGAGCCAGATCATTTGGCTCAGCTCACCAAGAAGAGCCGGCTCTTTCGGCTCCTTAACGGTTCTTCGTTTTACCACTTCTGCCTTTTATAGTTCAGCCAAATTTAGCGCTGTTTTGATTTTAAAAAATCAATAAAAATAACAGCTCTCGGACGGGAGCCGGCTCTTCTCGTTCACTTTAATATACTATTGTAACCAAGTGGTCTTTAATGTGCGTTTATACTTATTTATTATGTGAAATAAGGACACGATGAGACGGAGGCTTGAACTTGCTGGTGTCTTTACTCGTTCCCATCTTCAGACTCCCCTTCTAGTCACAGTAGCATCACGTTATAAACATTACACTTCCTCTTTCCCTTCACAATAAAAGCTCAGCACTCCCTTGTATTTGCTAACAGGAAAGAAGACCAACTTGAGGTTTTTTAAAAACAGTCCTAGTCCTCTCCATAATAAAGGTTACAAACCTCCCCTCCTCCAAAAAGAAACGTCCCCGTTTCTAAACAGGAACAGGGTAAGTGCAATAAACCCATATGTACATACTCATATCAACCTGCCAGCATTAAAACAAAAAAAATTACAACAGTGAACAATTTCCATGTACCCCTTACATAACTGCACATCCCCAACCAGTATGTCTCACTATATTCGTACACCAGAGGTAGCTGATACACATAGCCCTTAGACATACATACAGTTGCATTCATATACACATTCACGTTTCCCGTACATATAATAGCACCATGTGTTCAAGGGTTGTATCCGTCCAGAGCCCGCAAGTTCAGGGTTGAGTCTGTCAGAGCCCCGCAAGACCAGGGTTGTGTCCATCAAGAACCCAGTGCGTTCGAGGGTTGAGTCCGTCAGAGCCCTGCAAGACCAGGGTCGCGTCCACAGCCCGCAGATCGAGGGTTGCATCCAGACCGAGCCCACCACATCCATATCTTCACTCATTCCACCTCCCCCCATTAAAGTAGCATGACAATTGTAGAAACTTATAGAAAATTACAGAACATGTAACCATCACAACTTTGAAATAAATCAGTTAACCATAAGCAACAAAGTCATTGAAACGAACAGTGGGTTTGTGGCTCACTGCCATCTCTTAACCCCCTTCTTATTCTTCTGGTCCGCATTGTCGTTGTTCGCCTCCCTCTCAGTGGCTTGGTCCGCAGCTTCACCATCCTCCGTGCCTAACTTCTCCATGTCGTCGACATCACCTTTGGGCCTGGGAACCATCTCGTCTCCGTTCTCTTCCACGGCAACGCCATTACCGCCGCGCCCATGTCCCGGCACGCCTTCATCCTTCTCCTCGTCGTCAGCCTCCATGCTGCCTCCTATCGGGCCCTGGCCCTCGGCTACTTCTTCTTCTCCCATGTCCTCCTGAAAGACTAGAGCCCTCGGCTGCCCCCGCGTCCTGGCGTCCTTTACCACTTCTGCCTTTTATAGTTCAGCCAAATTTAGCGCTGTTTTGATTTTAAAAAATCAATAAAAATAACGGCTCTCAGACGGGAGCCGGCTCTTATCGTTCACTTAAATATACTATATATTAACTCAATATCTTCTGCAAAAAAAAAAAAAGGCAAGTAAAACGGTGAGTTTGTGCTCCCCTTTTAATATTTTTACTTACGTTACTATTATTTATTTATATTAACCCCTGGCATGTTTTCTGTTTTATGACATTTTTTGTTTATTTTAATTTTATGTTTGTTTGTTTTTATTTATCCCTACATTTCCTTTATATGTATTGTTTACCTAAGTATCGTACGCACATTTAAAATAAAGTTTATATTTAGAGGGAGAATGTGTCAGGGCAACATGTATTTATTTATAAATGTTTTGAATTATGTAATTTTTTTATTAGTAATTTCCAATGTATATCTTTAAACCAATACAATTTGATCCTAAAAAACTAATTATTTTTCTTCCTTATTATTTATTATTATAATTATTAGTAATAATTTAATTGTATGCATTATTTATTTATTCATTCAATTAATATTTTGTTTTGAATGATATATTTTTTTATTAGTTATTTCCAATGCATATATTTAAAACTAATTATTAGTAATAATTGTTATTTATTTATTTAATTAATTAATTAATATTTTGTTTTGAATTATGTATTTTTTTATTGGTAATTTCCAATGCATATATTTAAAACCAATAAAATTTGATCCCAAAAAACTAATTATTTTTGTTAATGACTTCATTAAAACGTGTTATTCTCCTCTGCCACTCTTCTTTCTGCCTCCCATAATTATCATTACCATCAATTAACCCGAACTAACCCCGAACAAAAAGCATCAGAAAGTGTGAGACAGGACTTTACAGTGAGTCCGTGAATGCAGCATAGCATTTAAAAGAGCCTCCTCATCTGCTGTGTCACACACTGCCCACATACCGCCTCTGCTACAACCATTCAGAAGACCTGACCCAGCATCTCCATACACTAACTACAGCATCTATCTATCTCTATCTATTCAGTGTGATTATATTCATCCAAACCAGCTGTTTCGTACTTATTATTTGTGAAAATAAAGACCCTGTAGCTGAGATCCTGTCCACATACTGTGGGACTGTTTGTGGGGGTTCACAATGTGGTGTTCATTTATTTGTTTACCCTCCCTGCTCTATATTTGTGTGACTCCACTCCTCTTGGCTGAGTGGGCTCCGCTTGGTGTGAGTGGGACGCAGCCACATTTTCTTGGATTTCAAAGCCTCGTATGGTGGGTTGGGGAATCCCACACATTTTAGCAGCACATCACGATCTGAAGGCCCTTTGAATGAGAATTTATGAGAAAGCAGAAGATAACAAGAAGAGCGGTGTGAAAGGACAGTCACGCCTTTTCTGTTCTGCAAACACAACGGAGATGAAACAGAGGAGATGTTTCAGCCAGGAGGATAATAAAAGTGGAACCAAGAAGAAACCAGCAGACCAAACTGCACAGTTAGTGGAAATCAATCAGGCATGTTTGATCTTTACCAGCAGCGTTCCCACCTGTCAGCCAGGATATTGATTTATTCCTCTGTGAGTATTCAATCCACACAGTTAGTTTTCATTATTGAATGTAATGTTTCCATTATGTTTGCTGACTGCCAATTCATCTTCAAGTCTAATTATACACAAACGAATCGAGATAATGATTGTTAATCACGGTTAGTTCAAGTATATAAGCAGAGCAGACTTGAGATTCAACTTAAAGTGTCAACAATGAGGACTTGAGACTTGAGTTGATACGAGAAAACACTAAAATTATACAGCAAAGCCCAGCAAAATAAATGAAACATCAGACCTTGAAAATATAAGTATTAGGGCTAAATAAATAAATAATAGGGATAAATAAATAAATCAATAGATACATAAATAAATGGCTTAATAAATAAATATGTCATTAAATTTAGCAAAAATAATATTCAAAATAAATGTAGCCATTAAGTAATTGATTAAATGTGACTTAAGTTGATATTTCTGTTTTAATTTGCTTCTTTATTTATTTTTACCTGTGCTTTGTATTAATTCCCTTATTTCTTTACTCTTCTGTTTAATTTTAACTTTTATTCATGTATTTATTTTTGATAAATTTTTCAATTTATTCATTTGTTTTTGCATTTATTTTTTAATTTATGTTGGCTGACAGCCACCTCATTTGCATAATGAGCCAGAAATATATAAAGAAATGTAAAAAAAAATTGTATGAAGAAAAGAATACAGAAATAAATCAGTTTGGGTAATTACATAAGGGGTGAATAAATAAATGCAAAAAAACAAATATGTACATTTAAAAATTTAAATTAAATTTTTTTTTTTAAAAATAAATAAATAAAATATGAATGCAAAAATAAATGAATAAATAAAAAAATAAATCCAAAAATAAATAAATAAATTTAAAAATTAATAAAAAGTAATACATAAACTAGGTATACTGTGTTAATTAGTGAGATTTAGCGCTGTTGGTAGGTGGATTTTATTACTTTTGGACAGAGCTTGAACGTAACTTGAAAATGGGCTCCCTAAAGATTTGACCTGGGAATTTTTAAAACGACCTTTTGTTGATATTTATGCTTTTATTTGATAGCCAACATGTTGTCAGATGACAGGAAACCAGGGGGGAGACAAGTGGAAAGTGACATGCAACAATGGACCCCAGCTGGTCTCAAACCTGGGACCTTACAGTTGAAGGTCAGCACTTTGACCTCTACACCACCTGGACTCCCCTAAAAACATTCTGGTATCAAGTGAATCCTCAAGAACCTGAAAGACTTTGAATTGAAAGACTTCACATTAGACTTGAGATCTGAGTTGTGCCTGTATATTCAGTACAGAGTGGAGGTGTAGTCAGGTAGGCAAGTATTAGGGTGGGCAGGACACACACACCTACACACCTACATCCTTGAAGCATCCATTCAGCAGCATTTGATCTCCCCCTTCATGACCATCCTACTCACCATCGTCCTCTCAGCCTATTTATCTACGCTTCAGATCCACGTCCGTGATTCATCAGCGTGGCGCTCTGACATTCAGGCTCCTGTCTGTGCGCCGCCCACTCCCACGCAGCACCGACGGGCTCGTAGAGCTCAGTCAGCTGCAGAACGGAGCCGGTCCATTCAAAAAGGAGTGCATCAGTGTGAAGGGCTCAGTAACTTGATAAAGACACCAATTCAGACTCTTTCAGGCTTGTTAAAGGCCCAATCAATGGAACGTCAACACACAGGCTCTGTGTGATAGAAATACTTCACTAAAAGCAGCAGTGGGTAGAAACAGAGCAAATATGATTAAAAAAAGTTATTTTTATAAAACAGTCATTATATCCTAACAGTAGTGCATGAGACAGCTAATCTGAAAAAAATCATGTTCCTCTGTGTCCTCCAGAGGAAAACAACCAATCAGAGCTGATCTGGAGTCTCTGAGCAGCTGTCAATCACTCGCAAACTCTGATCAAACGGTCAAACTAGTCAGCGCTGATCAAATATGAATCAATATTATGTTACGTTAATGACTATTTCTATCCTCAAATGTTTTCAGAATCATCTTGTAGTGTACTTTTTAGCTGTAAAATGAGAAAGTTTGTGCTAAAAGCTTTATTCAATCTAAGTCACCTGCTATTAACGTGGTGGCGGAACACAGGGATATGTATAGGTGTTAGTTATCGGGTCTGTGAATTTATTTTGTATTTATCATTAATGTTATTATTTATTTTATTTAAAACATTTTTATTTTGTTTTTATTTTATAAGTTTTTATCTATTTTATTGTTTAATAATAACAAAAAAATATCAAATAAAAACAATAAATATATAAAAATGATAAAACAAAACTATAAATAAAAAATATTTATATTTTTTATTTATAGTTTTGTTTTATCATTTCATCTATTTTTGTTCTTCTATTTTATTATTATTATTTGCGTAATAATAATAAAATAATGATAATAAAACATAAAAATAAAAAAAATTAAAAAATAAGATAAAAACAAAATAAAAAATATAAATATTTCTTATTTATATTTTTGTTTTATAATTCTTTATTTGTTTATATTTTTTATTTTTTTTATTATTATTTTATCATTACCATTTTTTCTCCTCCCTTGTGTTTGAATACTTTGTTTTTCAATTTACAGTTGTTATCATATATGCATCATATTATTTTATTTGTTATGGTTTAGTTTGTTTTCCTTTTTCTTAAGGAAACAATAAAAATCATGATTAAAAAAGAAAAATGAAAGTCACCTCTCCACAACACGCTTTAGAAAATATTTGTCGCCACCTTGTGTTCAACCGTGGAACCTTTGAATTGTGACCTGCAGTGTGGAAATGGAGAGTATGACAATTAAAAAATCACTTTTATTGTATAAAGAATATACAGAGAGAGAGAGAGAGAAGCAGTTTGATGCTGCACTGATGAAATGACGTCTGCAGCCTGACAGTATTAGTCATCAGTGTTTTTGAGATTAACTGATTTACAGATTAGTTGGATGGATTTTAAACCGTATGAATGTAGGCCATCTTTCTTTCTGGAATCTATCTATACAAGTAAAGTAAAATAATTACAGGAACCTGCGATGATGATCCTCGGTGGGTAAAGATCCAGGTTCTGTCAAGTTATTACCTTAAAGAGATTAGTTACTGTTGTCTGGGCTTCACAGGTAAACCCATGGACGATATGATTAGCCCTTTCTCCAATGACACTGAACTAATCCACAAGGGGAGCAGAGAATTAGATTAGTTAAGCTGCTTGAAAGGGGGTCACACTCAGGGAATATACGGCCAAACAGATGCTTGTGCAAATGTTTCGGTACTTTATGAAAAGTTCCAGGGTGGGTCAAATAACCCGGAATAACCTGTAATAAGTCCCCAGTTAGAACAACCGAGGCAGACAAGGACAGAGCACGGGTTACGTATTCATCACAGCTGCCTCAAAGGGTCAGAAAGAAAAACATTTTATCACTCAGTCCTATTGCTGTCTGGTGATGCAGATAGTTTCATTTGACCAGATTTTAAAGGGGACATATCATGCTCATTTCCAGGTTCATACTTGTATTTTAGGTTTCTACTAGAACATGTTTACTATGGAGTACAGAACCTGCCAAAATCAAAAATAAATTAATAGATAAATAAATGACTTGATAAATAAATAAATATGTCATTAATATGTAGCAAAAATAATATTAAAAATAAATGTAGTCATTAAGTAATTGATAAAATGTGACATAGATTGATATTATGTTTAATATTTAAATTTTTGTCTTTATTTATTTACCTTAGTATTGATTCCCTTATTTATTTACTGTTCTGTTTAATTTCCCCTTTTATTTATTTTTTATTAATTTTTAGATGTATTTATTTATTTTTGCATTTATTCTTTATTTTTGCACTTAGCTTTTTATTTAATATAACTTATATTTATTTTTTTAAGTATTTATTTATTTATTTATGCATGCATATTTCTTTATGCATTTCTGTCTCATTATGCAAATGATGGGCCTGTCACTCAACGTAAATAAAAATACAAAAATAAATAAATTGAAAAATGAATACAAATAAATACATAAATAAATAAAAGGGAAAATTGAACAGAAGAGTAAATACATAAGGGAATTAATACAAAGTACAAGTACAAATAAACAAAGAAGCAAATTAAAACAGAAATATCAACTTACACTTTTCATATTTTATCAATTAATTAATGGCTACATTTATTTTTTAAATTATTTTTGCTACATTTAATGACATATTTATTTATTTATCGAGTCATTTATTTATCTATTAATTTATTTTGGCAGGTTCAGTTCTCCATAGATTACATGCTTTAATGTTCAAAAAACAAATTATTTTTCTGATTGACTTTTGATCTCCAATAATAAATATATACATACATTTGTATAAAGCAAGCATATTTGTCCAATCCCAGGTGGATAAGAGTATTAAATACTTTACAAATCTTCCTTTAAGGTTCATTTTGAATGGATAAAAAATTTGATTAATTTGCGATTAAATATTTCAATCGATTGACAGCCCTAGTTTGTGTACAAGAAACCCGTCTACGTGCACAAGCACTGAAAAAGTGAGTTTTTCATGATATGTCCCCTTAAAGTCCAACTGAAATCACAGTGTAATTCCTTTTTGCAGTTAAAAAATAATGTCAGTGTTTCTTTTAAATGTATTGTAAATGTTTTTTATTATTAAAAGCAAGAAAAAAAAAAGGGTCTTTGGGGAAACTAAAGGTCCTGACACACCAAGCGGACGGTCGGCTTAGTTTTTGCATCGTGTCCCGCATCGTCGGCTCTAGTCTGCCCGTGTCGGAGTTTTTTCGGCCAATTCAGCATGTTGAGAGTAATTTCCTCTCATACAGGCGCAGAACATACGTGCTAACTGGCCGTCGGCTGTAGTCTTTGCAATGTGTTCGAGTGCAACTTTTTGGCCAAGACAAAGGCGACGTGAGGTGACGCAATTGGCGGCCTTCGTCGCCGCTTGTTCTTTGATGTCGGCTTGGTGTGTCTGTATTCTGACAAATGAATGCAGAGATTGAGAGATGTTACTGTTGAGGTTTTAAAGCACCTCCGCTGTACTGAAAGAAGGCAGAAATCACTAAAAGCTGAACAAATAAAAATGATGAGATAAAACTATGTGATTGGATAAATAAGTCTTTGAGTAATTTGGGTAAATCGACCCTTGATTTGATCATTTGATGAATTACAATGAGTAACACATGCATTTAAGTTAAGTCAATGTATGTAAAATGATTCACTAGTGAAACAAAGATTAGGCACAATTATCTGATCTCACAGGTCTTCGTGGTCGGAGTGAAGCCGTCCTGCCGCCTTCACGTGTCGACGCACCAGCAGCCGAGGACGGACAGCGGCTGGGTGATGCTATGGAGGAAGCCCAGTATCTGAGAGAGGCTGCTGTCACTTCATCAAAGGCCTCTGAAGGAGACACAGACTTCTCCAGCAAATGTTTGTGTTGGTTGTAGGTTAATGAAAGGACTTGAGGTGTCGTGGAGAAGATCCAGCAGGTCAGCTGAGGCAGGTCAGTCACGTTCCTACGCAGCGAGCATCTCTCGCTCCGGCTTCTTTCTGGGACGTTCCCTCGCTGAGAAAAAAACACAGATTCACAGATAGGGTCTGAAATCAACTTCTTTCATTTCCTGCCACTGTGGCAGGCAAGTATTGTTTTTGGTCTCACGGAATGGGGGGGTGTAGGCTCAGTTGTTGCATCGGCTTATCGTTGCAGCTGGGCGGCTTGTTAGGCACTAAAACCACCAACTAATCTTGATTAACGAGGGTCGACTATCGGTCAGACAAAAAATCTAAATTAGCGTCCCTAGTATGGACCCAGTAGTAGAGGTGAAATGCTGCTCCTTATTTGTTTGGAGCATGTGACGATATGTGACACATTGCACCTTTAAACATGCCAAACGCGCCAAAAAACTTAAATTAGAGAAGCGACACAAAGCTGAGAATGATTTTTTTCAAACAGCATGTTGGGGCTGAATCCTCATAATGAGGTCAGCAGTATTGAGGCGCATGCTGATCCTTACTTTTCCTTTTCACCATAAAAAAAACAAAGTTTGGTTTCTTCTCTCTGAACTCTGAGGTTTGATGACAAGCGGGATCAATAAACACAGAAGGGCAGCAACAGGACAACACAAGGAGTCTATTTGGCGTTGTGTTACAGCAAAAGGTCAGAGAGGAATTTGAGAGAAAAAAGAGAAAAGGTGTGCGGGAGAACAAACCTGGTGTCTTCTCTGTGGCCTCTGGGACTTCTGGGAGCTCGTCCTCGGGAACCTCTGGAAGCTCAACGTCTCCCTGAGAGGGCAAACAGAGCAGATTGAACACAATGAAGGGTCGCACTGCTCCTCTCAACCTCTAATGTCGTTTTAATTTCAATTTCAAACACACAAATCCAATAAAATCATAAACAATGGTTCACCAATATTTCCCATATGGACTGCCTTTTACTAAATCTAAAATTACAAATCTTGTATTTTACATTATACTGTAATCATTAAATGTAATATGCTGCCTGGAGAATGACACTTTTCAAGCCCCTGGAGGGTTTTTAGGTAATTCTCCTTCACATCCCCTTACAAATTATATATTGTATCTTTTTAATTTTTGACATGTGTAAATAAACAAACAAACAAACAAACAAAATGCTGATGAGACCAACCTGAGTTATGGCCTCCAGCTCAGCCAGTACAGCATCTTCATCTTCTTGTGATAAAGATCCAGCCAGCATTTCGTCTATTTGCTGCAGAGAGAAAACAAGCTCTCAGTAAACAACAATAACAAACATATTTATATTCTCCATCAGAGTTTAGAAAATGGTCCTCAATTTACCTTTTGGTACTCGATGGCATCTTGGGTTTCGTCCATAATCCGCTCTACTTCTTCGACAGACATCACCTAACATGGGAACAACCAGAGCAATAATCAATAAGCAGCGAATACAGACGTGAGATTACATCTGGGACTCTTTCCACCGCCTACCTCGTGCATCTTCTTCAGACATTCATTTCCAACTTTCAACCCTTGAATGACCTTCGATTCAATCTGGGCGAACTCCAGGTCCTGGACCTAAAACACGCAGAAAAGAGAGGAACTGTTAGGCCCCATTCAGACCTGGTATTAACACGCGTCCTGAATGATCCGATCACGAGTGGACAGCTCCAAGTACAGGTGTGAACGCACTCAAGACAGTCGCGTGTCAGTCGAATCCTCCGATAACTCACCATACGCTCCAGGTTGCCAATCTGGTTCTCCGTCTTGTCTAGAAGTTGATCCTGGTAGCGCTTCTTTTTCAGCAAGAGGAGTGCTTTCCTGTTTGAACCCAAAAGATCAATCAAATAAGAATCCCTCTGAATAATAAAATCACAATAAAACCAGGACTAAGATGGTTAAATACACAAAAAGATGGGAAAATAGGGTTCAGGTTGAAAAACACCAAAGTTATCCTTTAAGAGATGGCTTAAAGCAAAGCAAACCTGCAATCATGAGTAACCATACTACCTCATCTCTGTCACTGTCGTTACATACTCTTATTGTTTAAAAAAAAAAACAGCTACTTTTGTAATGTAGTCATGTGTTTTATTGTATTTTATTATATTGTGTTGTGCTGCAGTACTTGCCGAAGCACTGCGTTGATAACATCAGGACACTCATTTGTAATAACCTGCTAACTCTGGCACATTTACACTGAGGTAGACACTGAAATGTTGATTAATGTGCACTATCGCTGCTAAATAAATAAATAGTTTCTAATATATATATAAGGAATTACACAAGAAGTTTTTTTTGGTGGTCTGATATGAATAACATCTGGCTGAAAGGACACAACAGCATCCTTGTTCAGTAGTGATCCGTCTCTCTATACTCACTCTTTTTTGCCATTTCTCAGCAGCTGCTTGGCTAAAAGTCTCTCCTTCTCCAGCTGCAGGTTGATCCTCTTCTGATACTGCCTCAGTTTATCTCTTTGCTGTTTCAGTTGCTGTAATGAGGAAAAGAAACTGAGACACAAGCACACGTTGTGTATGCACAAACCAGCTGTTTACTCACATACTCTATTAATATCACACAGCTTGTTGTTGTTGTTGTTGTTGTGCTCCTCAACAGCCTGACTGGGTTTAGACTCTGTAGCTGTCATTACAGGGTTACTAGCCCACCTGCAGCTCTGCTAAACTCTACAGGAGCTGCAATCTGAACATACACAACCCAGTAAAACACTAGTTGTTAAGATATTTTACTAAAATAGCAACGACTGACTCCTCGAATAAAATCGGCACTCACGTAGCTGAGCACCACTTTGGTTAAATATCTCAACTTCTATAACTACTACACCCAAAGGGTCCTTCGTTCCTGCAGCTGTCAGACTCCACAACCAGCACTGCTCCCAGTAGACCACTTACACACTAAAAAAATAAAAAATAACCTGATATTTTCTATATTATTCATTATCTTGTTTTTTGCACTATCCCCTTTGCTGCTGTACACTGCAAATTTCCCCACTGTGGGACTAAAACAAGAATATCTTATTTTATATCTTATATATATATATGTATATATATATATATATGTGTGTATATATATGTATTATATATATATATATATAATACATATATATATATATTTTGTATTTGTTTTACTGTGTGAGCTGATGCATCTTGTTTTTTGCACTATCCCCTTTGCTGCTGTACACTGCACATTTCCCCACTGTGGGACTAATAAAGGAATATCTGATCTTATCTTACTGTTTGCTAAGGCTCCCAATCAGGATCAGACATTAGGGTTTAAGTTAATAAATAGAAGTATATATTATATTATATTCGTGCCGAATTGAAGAGTAACTCAGAGAGAGCTAAA